>NC_138769.1:290592427-291192427 GCF_965119305.1 Pelophylax lessonae
TAAAGGCAGGAGGCGGTTGGATTTAGTCCGTGCAGGGGAACAGCATAGCGTCACTGTGTGGTCTACCCCTAATGTTCCAAGAAACAAATGAAGCAAAAAATGATGGTATGCATGCCAATGAGCAAATGTTAACAGTTAAAAGAAGTTGGGAGAAACAGCCAGTCTGTAGGCTGTAAAAACGATTTCCACGTTGGATGAGAAATACGGCTACTGAGGGCCCCTTCTGAGTCGCACAACTAAAACGATACCTGTAGCAAGAGGCACGTTCTGTAAGAAGCTTACCTCAGCATGGTGAGCCAGTTGTCTGCCTCAGCCAGGGTATCAAAGAACTCAATTTTTCCCTCCATGTTGAACCCTCAGATGGTTTAGATGAAGCACGTTGTACTTTGGTGCACTCTCGAAGATGGCGGACATCATTAAAGGTCTTGCGCTTTTTCTGGAGTTCCTGCGAGCACTTTAGAAATGGCATGACTAGTGTTAGCTTATCATAGGGTCGGGTGTTTCATGGCCTCAGAATGGGGTCGTATTAATTCAGGAACCGAACCAGAAAGGGGCGAGTAGGGCCCCCAGCTGTGGGGCAATCCACAGACACTCAGTGACATACGTGGCAGAGATTTCTGGAAGGTTCAGGAGATCTTTAAAGCATACCTCCCCGAAGTCCGCTGATTGAGCCCCCTCAGGGGGGGCCAATTACTTGCATTATTACAGTTTTCGGCATTGTCAGATTTTGCCACGAGGAGTTTAACTGTGCTGCAGCTCAGCATTTGTCCACTTACTGTCCAGTGTTGTCCTCCACAGCTGAGACACGAGCTTCAGACTCGGTTAAACGGCCCCTTCTCTTATCTAGGTCATTTGAGGTTACATTCCTCTGCAAGGTGATTAATGCAGACTAGCAGTGAGGCTTTGCTCTGCTCAATGGCTGTGAGGACCAGAGATGTCTGTTAGCTGTTGCTGACCAGGCAGGAGAGTTTGATGCATCATTCACCCCCATGTCTGTTAGTCTGCAGTCTCTGAAGCAAGATGGCATCCAAAGAGGGAGCTTGAGGTACTGTCTGTCCTGGGCTGGGCTGGGCTGAGCTGCAGAAGATCGTTGCTTGGAAGGCATGAGGCCGAGCACAGTGCTGAGGAGAGCCTAATGAATCAGAAAGGGGAACCTAAAAAGCCAGGGAAATCTGCAGGATGGCAGGAGTTCCACACTTGGGTCTCCATCCAGCCACCCACTCCCCTCCCTATTGTCTTAGTCTAAAAGCATTTGTTAAAGGTGCAATTTTCATGTACTTGTATCTGTGTCAGCACCCTTCCTATGCTTGTTGGCTGGCAGCAAAACAATCGCTGGGGAGCCTCACAGGCTTGCTTTTACCCTCCACCATACAGGCACCCCAGGAGCGCCTGTAATGTGTTTATTGCTTTAAAAGCGTTTGTTACCCCAACACTTCATATTCCTGATGTGCCAGCTGTACCATGTACTTGTATGATAAAGTATGCTTTTCTTTTTGCATTGCTGCTTTTATGTGAAATCCCTGGTGTTCCTGCTAGTCCCCTTGATTTCCTATTAAAAACTGACCACACTAACCAGAAGAGCACATCGTGGTCAGTTCTCTAGCTATGCTGAAAACTTGGTGTACACTTCTCAAATGATCGGACTTGTCCTGACACTCCCCCACTGCACAGCCACTCACTGGGAAGTTCAGCGTTACTGCTGCTTCTCCACCCCAGTCTTACGCAGCTGAGAAGAGGGTATGTGATCACTTATAAAAAGAAGAAAAAAACACAAACATAATTTTGTTTTCTACTTTTTTTTTTTTTTTTTATATCTATACAAAAATGTTTGCCCTTCATTTCTATTTTAATTGCTAGTTTCCCTTTTTTTATGTTCCTGCTATATTCTAGAATTTGTCTTGATTTCTTTAATGGGGAGCTATTTTCACATCTGTAGTGTTGTATAAGCATGTACTGTCTCAGTGGTTACCACAGTGCATAGTCCCATATCCTTGGCATGCATCTTTTTACATCTGTATAGCAGCATTTTAGAAATATTTGAGATTTGTGGGTCTTGTCATACATCTATGTGCATTTCCTCTTACAGGTTCTCAACTGATGAAGGGCAGTGTTGGCTCTCCTATAATTTCACCACTCAACCTTTAATATTTACTGGTCTGGCTTCGGAACCAGGGGCTCGTTCACTGAATGTCACCGTGTGGGGGTATGAGCCAGGAATTTTTCAAAGAGTTTGGAAGTCGTACACTGTTGACTTTGCTTCCATACTAAATAAGACGTGTGAGTATCAAAGTATGTTATCTACAGTTTTCTCTTAGCTGCTTGCCAGACCTTCTCAAAGTGTTCCTAGAGGCAGGTATGTGCTTGTGGACCTCTTCAGGGGCAGTCGCCTTTTTTAAAGTTGGAGGTGCAAATCGATTTGGGTTACATTTTTACTGATGTAGCGGTGATCAGTAAAGGTTGGAATGGGCCATCAAATCTGGGTTTCTCAAGACTTTCCCTCACAAATCTTTATCACCCCTCAGGCTCTTGGTTAAAGTGAATGGGTCTGCAAAGTGTTCTGGTAGAGAAGGTCACGCTTGTTCATGCAAATTGAGGAGTTTTTGAAACTACTCAACATAGTCGGTAAGAGTAAGGCGCTTTCTTTTTCCCACTCTTCCATAAAGGCCAGATTTCTGGAGTGCATGACTAATAGTTGTCCTGTGGACAGATTCTCCCACCTGAGCTGTGGATCTCTGCAGCTCCTCCAGGGTTACCATGGGCCTCTTGGCTGTGCCTCTGATTTAATGCTCTCTTTGCCCGGCCTGTCAGTTTAGGTGGACAGCCATGTCTTAGTAGGTTTGCAGTTGTTCCATACTCCTTCTTCCTTTTTTTTTTTTCCATTTTCGGATGATGGTTTAAACAGTGCTCCGTGAGATGTTTAAAGCTTGCGAAATTTTTTTTTTATAACCTAACCCTGTTTTAAACTTCTCCAACCCTTTTATCCCTGACCTGTCTGGTGTGTTCCTTGGCCTTCATGATGCTTTTTTTTCAGTAAGGTTTTCTAACAAACCTCTTAGGGCTTCACAGAACAGCTGAGTTTATACTAGGATTAAGTTACACACAGGGCGATTTACTAATTGGGTGACTTCTGAGGGCAATTGGTTCCACTAGATTTTAGTAAGGCCCCTTTCACACGGGCTTTCCAATCAGGCCTGCCTGTCAGTTTTTTCGGGTGGACCTGATCAGATGCTCCATGTATCTCTATAGAGCGGCGGATGTCACCGCTGACATCCAATCCGTTCCTGTCCGTGAAATCCAAATGAATGGAAACCCTATTTTCCATCCGTTTGATCGGATAGAATTGGATGAAAATGAACAGGCAGTCCCTTATCGTCCGATCTCCCCATAGAGGAGAGCGGGGCTCTGACAGGTCTGTCTCTGCACACAGAGCGGAGACGGACCTGTCATCCGCCTGCTCAGCGGGAATCGGCGGGTCGATTCCCCGCTAACAAAATTGAGTCCGCTAGGCAGGAAGCCCGTGTAAAAGGACCCTAAGGGTTATCGGAGTAAAGAGGGCTGAATACAAATGCACGCCACACTTTTCAGATCTTTATTTGCAAAAAAAAAAATGTGAAAACCGTTTACCATTTACCTTCCACCTTACAATTATGTGCCACTTTTGTGTTGGTCTATCACATAAAATCCCAATAAAATACATTTACCTTTTTGGTTGTAACATGGCAAAGTGTGGAAAATTTCAAGGGGTATGAATACTTTCTAGGCAACTGTAGGTTCAGTAGAACATATTATTAAAGGATGCGTTTAGCTTTTAAAAATAAATGTACATGTTTTTGCAGGTAACAGTGTGCATTTCGCAGGAGCCTGCAAAGCATCGTGCCCACAATCAATGGATCTTGGGTGCAATGTCCTGCAGACACATGCTACAGCTTAATACCCATATGTCTATACGGGCTTCCTGTTAGAAAGCTGTAGGAAATATGAACTACGAGAGCGGTCACCAGCAACCTCCGTTAACAGAACTACAAACGGTCCGTGGCTATGGGGGAAGGGTGTGAGGACAGGTCCTAGAGCATGTTACACCCCGAAGTTTGGGTGTAACGTGTAACCTGCTTCACAAGGTGAACTTTGCTTTTAAGCTGGCCATAGATGGATTGAAATTTAGATGGTTCAGCAGGGATCGGCTTACTTTTAATCCATGTGTAGCCATTCCTGTTCAACAGAAGTCTATTGTTAAAGCGACTTCTGTAGGATGGAAATCATTTGTCACTCGGTGGCTGCAGCCACTGATTAGTGTATTCTTGTATTTGTGGATAGGGGAATCCTGTTAAAAAAATGTTTGCCTGCTGGCTGAATGTAAAAAAATGAATCTATGTCCAGATAAAGAAGAAAATTACTTTTCTCAAGCATGCAGAAGGAAAAGTGATATTTTACAGTGTTGTCTGTGGTTCGCAAGCAGCTAATCTTTTCCCCATTGCAAAATGATCATGCCTTATTCTGTATTGTCTCTGTGGTGGCAGCCATCTTGGTAGAGTCAAGGCCTTGCCTCTTTATGTCCAAGCAAGGTGAAGTGGTAAGCACAGTAGTGACATCACCAGTCTTACCCCAAATCTAGACTAGCTGTTAGCCAGCATTGCCATAGGTCTCACACAGATAAACAGCTAGAATGTAAAACTGTAGGCACAGGAGGAATTCTAGACAAAACGTATGCCTGGCTCAAATGCTCTCACATTTGCTGATGTTCCCATCCTGACCCTCACTGCCATGATCACAAGATAGTGTCTCACTGTTTCAAAAGATGTACATTCGCTAGGAGCTGTCGTTGCTGGATGTAGCGTGCCAGACACTAGCCTGGATGATAATGTTAAAGAAATATGCAAGTATTTGAGACGTGAAATGGGGACGGAGACCTCAAAATAACTTGAGGAAAGTTCAAAATGTAATCTTAGAAAGTGTTTTTACTGAAAGGGTAGTGGATGCTTGGAATAAACTTCCACCAGAGGTAGTGAGCCAGCCAACCGTAAATGGCTACAAACCTAGATCTATGCTTAGAAAAAAGTTAAGAAAAAAAATTTCAAAACGTGTATTAAAAGAAAAACAAAATGGGCAGACTCGATGGACTACTCCTAGCTTTTTTTTTTTTTTTTTTTTTCTCTGCGTTCGCTTTTCTATGGGCTTTACTAGTGCCAAAAATGGCATTTGTATGGTGCTTCCACTAGTCAACTCTGTTTAGCTTTAAAAAAAAAAAAAAATCTTCTGGGTCACTTTTCTGAAGAGTCTACCAGAAGTGAACTTGGCCTTAAAATTCCCAGAGCATGTGAAAGTGGAGGGAATTTGTTTATGCCAATCTAAGTAGGGGTAGTAATGAACTTTGTGTATAATTAGTGTAAATTGCGGGTAGTATGGTGACTTTCAAAAGACTCTTAGACTTACATCTCAAGGATCAGGAGATTGAGGGCTATGTTAGATGATTACAGTCACACACACCTACACAGGTTGAACTGGATGGACTATTGTCTTTATTCAACCTCGCCTACTATGTAACTATGTAACTATGTAAATATATGCACCTTTTTTGCTAGATGTAACTTTTTGAGAAAAGAACTTGGGTTACTACTAAAAGCAGTTTTATATAAGCATGCTCATCAGTAGCTGGTTGTAGCAGTGATCAGAAATGCTGGTATCCTGTGCCTAAATAGAGCAGTTATTGTCTGATCAGAGGGCAAACTGGAGGGCTGGGTTTGAGTGGAGGAGGAGCAATTGTCGTGTGTGATTTTTTTTTTTTTTTTCTTAAAACAGGGTAGTGCTCATCTTAGGGAAAAGTGGAGGAGTCGGGCTCTTGCTTTTCTACTGTGTAATGGTGGGTTGCAAAAAATTATTTTACTTGCACTGCCAACTGATTTGGAATGTGTTAAGATGTATTTTTGAATTGCAGGGACTTTCAATGTGGGCTCGGTTTGAACCCTGGCTGTTATCAGAACTAGCTGTGATTTTTTTTTTTTTTTTTTTCTGCGGTTATGTGCAGACATTGATGTTCCAGAAAGCAGACAAATAAAAAAGGAATGTTCTTTAAAAAGCAAAAAAAAAAATAGGTGGATCATGGATGTTGTTGTGGACTAGATTGAAATTAAATTTAGCTGGGATGGATAAGAAAGAAAATAGATGCAAGGATAAATGTTAAAGCAGACCTTCTATGAAAATAGAAAGTCCGCTTCCCTACCAGCCTCTCGCCACCTGAGCAAATAAGCTCTAAACTTTTCCAATCAATTTTTCACAAGAAATGACTAAACAAATGACTAAACTACTAACCTCAGTCTGTGTTCTGGAGCTACAGATCATGCCACTGGCCCTCACTACTTCTGCTTGGCAACTCTTAAGTCCCATGCAAATGCATTTCTGCAACCGGCTGGGATGCATTATTGTGTGATTTTGAGAGCCTAGCTATCCCATAGACAGTCAAGTGTGTTTTTTTTTTTCCAAGCAGCAGGCCCAACAGATAACAAAGTTTTTACTATCAAATACATACTGTAATTTTCCCCCACCCTTACTCCTACCCCATAAGACCCCACTACCATAAATTGTCAGGCTGAGCTAGAGCCCGCATTTCGTAAATGGCCTACTCATGACTCTGGGAGGGAACACCTGCTGCAGTGGAGTCCATCTGGAAAGGAAAATTACGGTAAGTATTTGATAGTAAAGTTTACGTTTTCCTGACAGACTTCCATGGCAGTATTCAATCTCAGAAACAACTAGCCCAAAAAACAAGGGTGGTATGTCGGAAAAGTAGTGTTTCAATCATGGCCAACAAACCCTATGGATAGATATTGACCGCATAAGGTAGTTGGCTGCACCCCACATAGAGCCAGAACAGCTTTAATGGAACATATGTCATCCTCCAACTATTCCTGGCACCCTTTCACAGGGAGACCACAAACCCTACACACTCCTGTATGGGTGTGTGGTGACTGCTTCCATAGTAATCAAGCCCTAAGCTTTATAATCCTAATGACTATCTGGAATGACCCATCCAGCAAAGATTCTGGATGACCTCTCTGTCCCACTGATTCTGCTAGAGAGAATGACAAATATGTCCTAAAACTCTGAGCAAAACAGTAGCTTGAGAGTATGCTCGAAATCACAATATACATGGCATGGAACCAGTTTTTATTGGTGGTCCTGCATATGGGAGGAACAAATCCTTTGTTCTCAGAATACTGAAGCCAACCCAGATTGCTGTCCTTTGTGGATATAAACACTACCTGTACTGGGCAGAAAACCACAAGGATCCCTCTTTGTACAAGGCCCAGAACCCGGCAAATCTCCTGACTGAGGAAAAGAACCCATAGAAAGCCTACCTTCATGACTGACACTTTACTCAAAACTGAACTAAAAGATTCCACCTGGAGCAGCAAGCTGTCAAGGGGCCTTAAAAGCCCTGATTCTGGCCATGCTTCCTGCTGAGGATGTAGACCTAGAGAGATTCACATCATGGCTCAAAACTTCAACTGGACTGGAGAGGATCCCATTTGAAGCTGTAAGTCACCAAAGGATTCTTCCTAGCCTAAAGCTGTGATCTTGGCAAACATCCTGGCTGAAGAGAGAGCCTCTAGAATGCATGTCTTAATAGGTCGGTCTTTAGACAGGCTGGACTGCAAAAAGATCTCATCTGGAGCTGGCAAGGAAGCCCAGAGCAAGAAGTAAACCCTGCCTAGAGAGACTTTGTTCTCCTTCGAGTCTCAGAGGCAACCCCCCCATCAAAGTATTGGATGAGTAAGGGATAGTCTACCCAGCAGAAATTGGCCATGACAGGGACTGCCGAGATCTGCCCTCTGAGAGCTTTAGGATCAGTTGATGTCTGGAATGCACCTGACCAGAGGACTGAAGCAAAGAAAACCAAACAGTCCAAACTGAACAAGCTATATTCAAATCCTTTTGTAGGATTTATAGATATTGGCTTAGAAAAACAGCCTGATTAGTCTCTCCTGGCAGGATGAGAAAGTGGAAGAGATGAACAAAGGTGGAATATTGCTTTTTATGACAGATTATCTCATCCAAGAAAAAGGACTTCAATCTGATACCCTGGTATCAAAGTCAGGAACCAAGGCCTGTTTGGCCAATGGGGAATAACTGCAAACAGTACCATGGTCTTAGCAACAGACCCCCCCCCCCCCCACCAAAAAAAAAAAAATTGTACTGACACCGCGTCCGCACCCAGGGCTTGGCCCGGGCCCCTAGGGAAAAGCTTTCCAGCTTGTAACAGTAAGGAGATTGTACCAGATCTAACTCTGAAATCTTGTACACAGATAAAAATCCACTTGGAGGGACCTGTATGCGGAAACCACTTCTTTCCCAATTAGGCAACAGAATATGGATTCTTCCTAGAAATTCTATGCAGATTTAAGAGATGAGGAAGATTCTACTCCACCCAGATCAGTCATCTTTACCTCTTTCAGTGGACTGATTTTGCAGGTTCTGACCTGCTTCCTGATGTAGGACACCAGAGCGGAGTTGTTCAGCCTTACTGGAGGTTAAAAAGCCTGCTGTAAGGGGACAAAAGGCAAAAGCATTAAAGAGCTGTGTGTTCAAGCTAACTTCCCAACCAGGGAGTTCTACTGGCAAAACAACTTCCTGACAGGGGAGTTCCACTGGCAATAACTCAGCAGCACAGATTTATTACTATGCCAGCACCCAGGACTTCATCTACCTGTTTGCAAGACCTGAATCGTTGGGTGGGTGATCAACATTCAAGCAAAAACCTCCTTTCAGGACAGGCTTTTTTCATTAAGCACACCTCAATATAGGGATGGGATAGACCATGATCCTGATTATCCAGTATTGAGACGCTGACAGGTGAAGAGAGGAAAGTCAGGAATACCCCAGCATCCTACCACCAGTATGCTCTAGTTGCAAAAACTATGTCCAGAACCGTGATAGCTTAAGCTCTCAAACACAAGGATTTGCGTAGGAGTCACAAGACCCTTTTTTAAAGACTAGCCAGCCAATCTCTTTAGGGTTCTGAGAACTCCCTCCGTATACTTGACAGGAATTCCTGTCTAGAGGAGGAGTGGATCAAGAACATATATGCTGCATGAGGTCTTAATCCATGTAGAAACAGAGATATTTCAGAAGATGGCTCTGAGGGTTTGGAAATAAGCATCCCTCTGAGCAACAATAGTACACCTCCTAAAATCACATCTGCTGAAATTGGAATTGCTGTCCCTAGAGACTGTAAGAACCACATTGGCTAGCAGTACTTGCTTATTGCTGGAGCAAATCATTCCTTCTGGCACATTCAGATGCTTGAAGGTGGCTGATTGACCAACATGGCCTGAAGTGCTTGACCTGAAGGTCCAACTGTCCGTGACCAAAGCTGTATCTTCCAAGCAGAAGAGGAAACCTAAGATGCGTATGGGTGGCACAAATATGAAAAAGGCCAGTAAGCAACCTCTTCCCCCAGAAGTGGAGCTCCTTGCTGACTACTTGGTCGAGGACTTTCTCTCCAATTCTTTCTGGACTTCAGGTCGGAAATGCAGGAGCAAACGCCTGCAAAATGCAAAACCGCTGCACAGAGCAGGTAACTATAGGCATGTTTAAAAAAAAAAAAATCAGGTGCAGAGGTTCTTCTCCCTGCACCCGCTGTTCCAATTTAAAAACAGAGGCTGTGAGGGCTGCTGCCCACACAGTCACTTCATCATTTACAGGAATCAGGAAATGAATGAACTACAAGTTCCGTCTTCCACCGCAGCAGGCAGCTTGTATTTCTCGATTAACTGAAAGGGTGCTGAGTCCCCCCTAGTGCCACTTCCTAGCCTTCACGCAAAGCCAGTACAGAGGTACCAGCAGAAAGCTGTAGGCATTGTCTGCAGGAACTGGACATTAAGCCCGGGATCTGCTGATTGCAGGTGCAATGCTTTGCAGGCTCCTGGGGGAAAAAAAATGTGCATTTATTTACCTAACGTGTTACTAAACCCAGGACACTACATATTCGCATTTGCAACTAGAATTAGCGACCTGGCGTCTGGGGTGCACTGCAAGAGGTGTCCTGTCCCTTTTGCGCGCCCCCAACCACTCACCGAGTGCACGGACTACCGCGCCGTCTGAAAATTGAGGCCGTGGCTTTTCGGCCTCCTTCAGTGAGAACTGGGAACTGGCGCCCTCTTGTGGTGGCTGGGAGTTTGACAAGCAGTAACTAATGGCTGTTTCCCCTGCCTGTCCTCAATGCCTGTCCATCTCCTTCCCGAAGAGGAGATGTGAGGGAAGTTTTTGCAGGCTTCATCTCCCTGTCCACTTACCTTTGCTTAAAAGTTAAGTGGACAGGGAGTGTGCTTAAAAGGTAAGTGGACAGGGATTGTGGTTATTATTATTTTATTATTTATTATTATTTATTAATTTATTTTTTTATTAAAAGCAATTTTATTTTTATTTTTTCAATTATAAAAAAATGATATATAATTTTTGTTTTTTTTTTTTCCTCATCGCCATGCCACAGCCGAAGGCCCCTTTCACACGGGCTGTCTGATCAGGGCCACCTGTCAGTTTCTAAGGCAGACCTGATCGGACCCTTCAGTCTCCTCTATGGAGCGGTAATCTGCCACCATCTGATCCTGTCCGCCAAAAAGACGGATGGTGGTTCTATTTTCTATCCATCCCGTGGATCGGATCAGATGGCATCGAATGGAAACAGACAGACAGTCTGTTTCCATCCAATTGCACTATAGAGGAGAGTGGGGTTCTAGTTGTCTTTATGTGTAAATTTAGTATGTTATTTTTTTCGAAAGAAAGCTTGGTTGTTTGTTTAAAAAAAAAAAAAAAAAAATCTGGCTCCTAACTTTTTTAGCTGGCTCCTAGATTTCAGGAAAATTTGTCAAGCCCTGGGCTTCTATTCAGCATCTAGCTAAAGCTTGTAGGAAGAGTTTTCATACTGCTCTGGCTGTTCCAAGAGGCTGCAGGATCCTTGACCCTCTGTCTGGACAGTGCTGATTGCATGTGATCAGCACAGGGTCACTCTCCCAAGAAAAGGAAACAAAAAAAAAAAAACCCCTCTCTAGCAATACACACCAAACTGAGCATGCGCAGTTTGTCTAGCCTCTGTTCTATCAGAATATGTATTTGGGACTGTGGAAGAAGGGGAGGAGAAGAGAAGACGGGATCAAGCAGTTTTATACAATGTAGAGGATTAACCCATTTGGTTCCACAGTAAGTATAACAAGCATGCTTTACTGCATATACAGACTGATTTTTACTGTTGGTTTAGTAACACTTTAAAAAAGCGAACTTCTCCTTTAAGCCTTGACTCACCATGCATAGGCAGCCTTCCATGTGCGATGGTAAATCTTGCAGGAGTTGGATTTTCTTGCCCAGAGCAAGGTGGAATAACAGTCAGATAACAATATCCTTTAGGACTTGAGTTCCAACAGCCATGCCGTTAAAACCAGTGACTGAGAAGCAAAATTAAATACTGGGCTTTAGCCCAGCAATTCTGTAAAAGGCCAAGGCTTGTCTGCCAGAAGTTTTTGAGTACATCTCCATTCCACATTCTTCTGGGCCAGTTTAGTGTGAGGTGAATGACAGGGACTCCTTCCTGCATCTTGCACAGCAGTCGAAGGAGGATCATTATTTGAGGGAAGGCATAAACCAGCTGGAATTGAGCCTAAGTAATCACCACAGCTTCTACTGGGAAGGCTAAATGGTCCTTGGTCTTTGGTATAAACTTGCTCTGTTTGTTGTTGAACCTGGAGCCCCGAATGTCCATATCTGGTTTTCCTCATTTTAGAGATGAGTCTAGGCATTGACGTAGGCAGTCTGCCTGCCAATTCTCTAGGAATGTGGACGGGTGAAAAAGCTGGAATGTTTTACCAAGGAGCGTATACCAGTTGTTTCACTTAGAGCTGTGAAGGATCTGATGCCCCTTGGACCAGTTATGTGGTCCACTGCTGTGCCATTGTCTAACTGGGCAGCCTTGTAGATGGGAGGTCCAATGTTGCAGAGACAATCTGTAGATTGGAAATTGTAGGGATCATGTCCTGGACAGTCAGGGAGTTGTAAACCCTGCCTCAACCTGTAAGGTTCGCAATGGTTACCACGTTCCAAGTCTTATGAAGGAAAGGCTTTTCCAACTCCAGGCCAGGTCTGGAGATCCCCCATGCCAGAGACAGCTTTGTTTGGCTGGACAGAATCCTTAAAGTGATACTAAGTCTTGTGTTTTTTTTTTTTCCCCCTTTAAAAACATCCATACCTGCTTTGTGAAATGGTTTAGCGCAGAGCAGCTTTGATCCTCCTCCTCTCAGGTCCCTCTTCGGCTCTCTTGGCCCCCCTACTGTTGAGTGCCACCAGAGCAAGCAGATTGCTATGAGAGCACTCAAGCCGAGCCGCCGCTCCGTGTGTCTATTCAGACACAGGGCCGCAGCTGGGCCCCCGCCCCCTCTCTTCTGATTGGCTGGGGGGTGTAGCGTCTTCTGGTGATAACCTTGTGTTGGACTTGTCCCTAAGAAAGTAGGACAGTCTTGTCTTCGTTGTAAGAGTCTAAACTGTCCCCTTCAAGGGCTAACCTCATTTGACAGCGAAGAGCTGTGTTTAGTTTGGCCTCCTTCCTTCAGCGTACAGGTCTGCTGAATGAAAGAGGACTGCAGTTCAAGAGTCAGTGTCTAACTTTTTGTGGTTCTACTTTTTCTATGAAGAAAGTGAGACCTAGATCATTGGGGAGGACTGACCCCGTAGTTTTTGACGGCGTGACTAAAGTAAGATGCAAAAAAAAAAAGAGAACCTTGACTTCAAGGACTTTGAGGACTGTTGTACCACTGAGTGAAGGGGGGAAAGGATTAAGAATAAGGGAGTGCTGAAGATTAAACGCATTAAAGCTATTGCATTGGTTAAGGGGTCTCCTATCTATTAAATAGAAGATCACTCTGGAAACCTTAAGAGTTACTTAATCTACCTCAAAACTCCCATAAAAATAAAAGGACAGTGCATGGAGCAAAAGCGGTAAAGGAGGCTTGGAAAGGAGTAATAAAAGCACTATGATAGGCAAAGCATTGAAAGGAGCTGGGGCAAACCCCCTGAAGATAGGTGCCAGCCCAGGTACAATAATAAAAATAACATTTATGATGAAAAACAAACAGGAACTTGTGGAAAACTGTCTGGGACCAATAAAAATGGATAGGACAGGCTTTTAGGCTTTCAATGGAAGCTAACAGCTCATATCCAACAAAAGGGAGACAGAATGAAAGTGAGAGTGAAGAAAGAAACATAGAAAATCAAGTGGCTAAAGCCCTGCTTCCATCAAAAACAGAAATGGCGGATATGTTTGCTAAACTGGAACAGTCCTTAAAGATTTGGCCACGTTACATGGAGATCTGGGCCAGATACTAAAACGGGTAGAAGAAACGGAAGGTGAACTGGATGCCCATACTAGAGAAATAAAAAATCTTAAGGCACAAATGGAAGGGGAAGGGAAGATCTAAAGGTCATCTAGAGCAGTGGTTCCCAACACCGGTCCTCAGGACCCATTAACAGGCCAAATTTTAAGACCAGAATACTGCAGTCAATGAGCAGCAAATGATCTCACCTGTGATGTATTTCAGTTATCTTGCAAACCTGCGGAAAGGAGTTGAGAACCACTGATCTAGAGGGATAAGAGGGGAATTGAGAAGTAATAGATATGGGATGGGGGAGGCCTAGTTTAGGAGTTGGTAGGATACATCGCCACTAAGCAGAAGGGGGTGTTGTGTCAATCCGGCGAGCAGGGACAGAGTTCCACCTCAAGGGGAGAGGTTCGATAAGCAGTCAACGACAAAATGGATAAGCCTGCAATCGACCCGAAGGTCAGTAGAGGACCACAATCCCCAATATTATGGGTTACAGGGGTTGGGAGGGAGGCGGGTAGGGGGGGTATGGGGGGGAGGGAACCTCCGCGTAAGAGTTTTTTTAGAAACGTTCTTAGAGATCCCTTAAACCTTGTAAATTGCTCTCATCCAACCCTCTCCCTCACTAGAGTCCGGCCAGGAGGAAAGAGTTTTAATGTGGAGGAAGGTGCAGGGGGGAGAGGGAGAAGGATGGATGGAGACCAAGCATGGGAGAAATACATTTTCTAACCTGTAATGTTCGTGGGGTAAACTCACCAGGGAAAAGACATACCATATTAAAAGAAATCAAACAATATGTAGAGGGGATACTATTCCTCCAGGAGACAGTTTTGTTGTTTTTATTTATTTTATTTTTTTCTCATGAATCAAATATAACATTTTCAAAAGCTTGCCCAACCTGGTTCTATGGTATTTCAACAACAAAAAGGGCTAAGGGAGTGGCCATTAGAATGGCTAGAAGCCTACAGTTCACCCTGGGTGATAGGATGGTAGACCTGGAGGGCAGGTTTTTGAAAGGAAAATTATTTTAACACAGAATGCACACTAGCGAACATTTATTGTCCTAATAAAAATCTAACAGGGTATCTAGAAGCAATAATGGGGAAATTAATGTAAAGTAGGCTATGTGATCATGGCAGGGGATTTTAATTTTAGCATGAACCCCAACATGGATAATGTCACATGCACGGGGGATAAAAAAATCAACAAATTTTGAGAATGAAAAAATGTTTAACAAACAATAGGTATATGGAGGGCCCAACACCCCAAAATATTAGGTTACACATTTTATTCACCAGTGCATGAATCTTATTCCAGAATCCATTACATAATGGTAGAATATAGATTATTGGAGTCAGTAGTAAAAACAAATATCGGGATAGCAATGTTATCGGACCATGCCCCAGTAGGAGCCAAAAAAGAGGAACATATGAAGAATAAATGAAGATTTATTACAGGCTATAGAAGTGAAAGAAAGGATTAAAAAGAACTAGAACAATTTTTTTAATTAAATGAACGGGTGAGGTATCGAATGCTACAGTATGGGAAGCCCCGCAAGGCCTACATAAGGGGCATTCTGCTATCTATGGGAGCGAAATAAGCGTAAGAGCACCAAGAACAGGGACCTTCTAATAAAAAAAATCTACGAACTAGAACAAAAATTTTAACAAAAAGTCGATAAGGACGTCCAACATGCCCTGGAGAAAAGAGACCATTTAAAGGAGTTTATGGAGCAAGATACTAGGCAAGTATTCAATAGCACTGCAAAAGAAAGGTACCAATGGGGGAATAAATCACGAAAATTCCTAGCAAGAATGTTAAGGAAGAAAAAATCAATAAATTATATAGGGAAAATAAAAGATAACAGAAGGAGAGGTGGTGTTCTCTACCCCAGAAATCGCAGAGGGATTCCAAAGTTGTTCTAGTACTTTATATTCAATAAAACAAAAAAGCTCATTCGAAGAAGTGGAAAGAACTATAAAAATAAGATAATTTATGAGAGGCTAGGTTACCCCAAATCGCAGAGGAAAACACTGGAGGATTTGGAAAAGCCAATCCCAGAAAAGGAGATCAATATTGCGCTGAAAGAATCCGGATCAGGAAAGAGTCCGGGCCCTGACGGGTTTACAACGATCTATTTTTAAAAATGTAAAGAACCGTTAACAAAAATGTGTGCATATATGAACAGGTTGGGATTACATTTTGAAATGAGAAGGGAAACCCTATTAGCATCTATAACAATTCTACCTAAAGGGGGAAAGACCTAACCCTCTGCTCAAGCTACAGACCAGTAGCATTATGGAATGCTGACACTAAGATATTCGCCAAAATCATGGCAACAAGAATAAGCAAAGATTGTGCACAGAATGACTGTGCTGATACCCCTCGTGGACTATACTTGACGGCCCATATGAATGTAGGTATAAAATAACATCTTGAATTCAGTAGACATGTAATAAATACAAAAGTGAAGTCCCAATTAGGATGGATTTAAAAACAACAGAGTACCCATTACATACACAGATATAAATGATATCTCTAAATTGTACCGCCACCTAGGGAGTACCATGGGCCGGCTGTGTAGTGTAGATGTCTGATTCATCAAACATGTTTCAGACTTTGAAGAAGGTCTCGACAAACTGAGACCTATCAAAGGGTACTATTAGAGGCTCTGAAGAAGAGGCGCTGCCTCGAAACGCGTTAGCCTGTACAGCTTCGGGGGACGATCCTATTCCAATCTCGATGCTGAGGATTGTATACTTTGTTTGATGTGCCTTTTATCAAGAACTTGTTTGTGAGTATTTTTAATTCATTATTTTAATAAACCTACTTAAAGGATAATGCACTAGGCCGGTGCGCCCTTGTGTGTGTGTGTGTGTCGTTTCAGTGTTCCCAGATCACCCTGGTCTAGTGAGGTGCTGCAAGGCTGAAGCATTATAAGGTTGCCGAGATATCTGTTCTCATCTACAAGTTGAGCTGGATAAAGAATTGCACCACTCAGAGTGCAGGGAATAGGTGCCGAGCACCGACAGTGTACCTACTTGCATGTTTCAGACTTAGTTTGTTGAGACCTTCTTCAGAGACATATCAAAAGGTACTATTTACATTCTGAAACATAAACATGCACTAGTCGGCTCCATTAACACCTGAGCGTATCGTTTTCAGATGTTTTTTTGATAGGGTCTGTAAGATCTTGACAATGCTGGCAGAGGGCGGAAGATACCCCCATACATTGAAAAATGGGAGAAGGAATTGGGCACACGGGTGGATGATCAACATTTAAAGAAAATTTTAAAAATGGTGCACAGTTCATCGGTGGATATAAACACTATAGAAATGAACTAGAAGTGCCTTGCTAGATGGTATATCACACCAGAAATAGTACACAAATGCCACATAGAAAAATCTAAAAATTGTTACAGGCTGTGAAACAGGAAACATGTCCCACATATGGTGGGAATGCCATAAAGTAAAGATACTGGAGAGAAGAATTCATACAGATAAGAGATCCCGAATATAGGAATCCCGTAAGACCCATGGGTCTCCATTTCATTATACAGAAAAACCAATTCGAGTACAAGAACCTCATAATCCCACACTTAATGAACGCAGCGAAAAGTTTAATTCCACAGTAAGACTGGGTGAGAAAAGTAGACACTAGATATAACCGGGGTCCTCAATAGGCGGACTCCGGGCCGCCTCCGGACCCACACGGATTAAAATCTGGACCGCCGAAGCGGTCTGCTTCCTTCTGTCTCAGCGGGGGACAGAATGGAGAGGATCGGGAGGATCGGAGTGGCTGTGTTTAGCGCTGCATGATTACAAAAAGCCGAGTACAAGTTCTTCTGCGGCGGAGAGGATGTCCTACCAAGTCCTGCCTCCTGGGCCGGCTCTTACCTATGATAGACAGAACACTGGTGACGTCTATCATAGGAGCCGGTGTCCAGGAGGCGGGACTTTGTAGGACATCCTCTCCGTCGGGTAAGAATAACTTGTACTCGGCTTTTTGTAATCATGCAGCGCTAAACACAGCCACTCCGATCCTCTCAATTCTAACCCCCCCCGCTGATGACAGAAGGAAGCAGACCGCTTCGGCGGTCCAGATTAATGGGGGCACGCACACTGGTCACTGCATTATTGGGGGCACAAACACTGGTCACTCTGCATTATTGGGGGCACGCACACTGGTCACTGCATTATTGGGGGCACAAACACTGGTCACTCTGCATTATTGGGGGCACGCACACTGGTCACTGCATTATTGGGGGCACAAACACTGGTCACTCTGCATTATTGGGGGCACGCACACTGGTCACTGCATTATTGGGGGCACGCACACTTTTCACTCTGCATTATTGGGGGCACACACACTGGTCACTGCATTATTGGGGGCACACACACTGGTCACTGCATTATTGGGGGCACACACACTGGTCACTCTGCATTATTGAGGGCACACACACTGGTCACTCTGCATTATTGGGGGCACACACACTGGTCAATCTGCATTATTGGGGGCACGCACACTGGTCACTGCATTATTGGGGGCACGCACACTTTTCACTCTGCATTATTGGGGGCACACACACTGGTCATTGCATTATTGGGGGCACACACACTGGTCACTGCATTATTGGGGGCACACACACTGGTCACTCTGCATTATTGAGGGCACACACACTGGTCACTCTGCATTATTGGGGACACACACACTGGTCACTCTGCATTAATGGGGGCATGCACACGGTCGCTCTGCATTAATGGGGGCACGCACACGGTCGCTCTGCATTAATGGGGGCACGCACACTGGTCATTCTGCATTAATGGGGGCACGCACACGGTCGCTCTGCATTAATGGGGGCACGCACACTGGTCAATCTGCATTAATGGGGGCACGCACATGGTCGCTCTGCATTAATGGGGGCACGCACATGGTCGCTCTGCATTAATGGGGGCACGCACATGGTCGCTCTGCATTAATGGGGGCACGCACATGGTCGCTCTGCATTAATAGGGGAACACACATGGTCGCTCTGCATTAATGGGGGCACGCACAATGGTCGCTCTGCATTGGATGGGGGCAGGTTTTGGGGAATGCCTTTTTTTGTTGTTGGCGTTCTGTATTTGGAATTTGACGGTCACTTTTCCGGACCTAGGACTGAATGGAAAATTTGTAAGTGGACCTTTCAAGTTTACATTTGAGTACCCCTGAGTAGTGTTGAGCGAACACGGACTGTATTATTCGTGTTCGTACCGAATAATTGGATTTTTTTTACCCGAACACGGACACGGACACTTTACTGTATGTTCGGGTAAAAATCCGTGTTCGGTCGTTTTATTTCCGGGTTTTGCATGCTTTGGCGCTCTTTTCATGGCGGGCTTTCAACAGCCAATCAACAATCGTTTAACTGGTGTGCCTTAAGCCATCCCAGCCATGCCTGCAAATGTCTTAGTAGCTGTGATTGGCCGTCTGAAGCATGTGACCAAGTCTTTATAAGTTCGAGGCAGCCGCCGCAGCAGCGTCATTCTGCTGCTTAGCTAAGGGACAGAGCACACATCAATGTGCTGGCTGCTGATTAGGGAAAGATAGGCAGGAAAAAACCATTTGTGTCCGGATAGAATTGAGGGACAGGTCGGAGTGTTTAGGCAGGGCGAGTTGTAGGCATTTTAGGGATAGAGTCTGCTGAATTATAGGGTCAGTGTCTTCTACAAACTACAATCGATATTGCTGTGTGGGGGGTGGGGTGAATCTGCACTCAATCCTGATCTACGATCTCTTCTCAATCCTGTTAGGGACAGAGTCTGCTGAATTTTAGGGAAACTGTGTTCTACAAACTACAATCGATATTGCTGTGTGGTGTGGGATTGGAGATAGGCAGGTGTCAGTGATCCACATCCATTTTTCTGTGTGTGAGCTGCAGTGAACACAATCTTTTTGGGCTGCAGTGAACACAATCTTTTTGGGCTGCAGTGAACACAATCTTTTTGGGCTGCAGTGAACACAATCTTTTTGGGGTGCAGTGAACAAAATCTTTTTGGGGTGCAGTGAACACAATCCTTTTTGGTGTGCAGTGAACACAATCTTTTTGGGGTGCAGTGAACAAAATCCTTTGTGGGGTGCAGTGAACACAATCTTTTTGGGGTGCAGTGAACACAATCTTTTTGGGGTGGAGTGAACAACATCCTTTTTGGGGTGCAGTGAACAACATCCTTTTTGGGGTGCAGTGAACAAAATCCTTTTTGGGGTGCAGTGAACACAATCTTTGTGGGGTACAGTGAACAGAATCTTTGTGGGGTGCAGTGAACACAATCTTTGGGGGGTACAGTGAACACAATCTTTGTGAGGTGCAGTGAACACAATCTTTGTGGGGTGCAGTGAACACAATCATTGTGGGGTGCAGTGAACTCAATCTTTGTGGGGTACAGTGAACACAATCTCATACTTCTGAAGATTTGAGGGTGCTGCCTGTTCCATACTCCCCCTACTCCTCATCTAGCCTTTTAGGGGTACAAACAATAGTAATTGGGGCCTAGTGTGGTTGTGTACGTGTGATATACATACACTTTTTTTGGATCATATTTTCTATTCCGCTATTTAATCAAAAACCTTTGGGGATCAGTTAAATTGGGGGATAGTCTGTGTTGGTACGTGTGAGAGAGATCCACCTTTCCAAGTTGTTGGGGTTCATCTCATACTTCTGAAGGTTTGAGGGTGCTGCCTGTTCCATACTCCCCCTACTCCTAGCCTTTTAGGGGTACAAACAATAGTAATTGGGGCCTAGTGTGGTTGTGTACGTGTGATATACATACACTTTTTTTGGATCATATTTTCTATTCCGCTATTTAATCAAAAACCTTTGGGGATCAGTTAAATTGGGGGATGGTCTGTGTTGGTACGTGTGAGAGAGATCCACCTTTCCAAGTTGTTGGGGTTCATCTCATACTTCTGAAGGTTTGAGGGTGCTGCCTGTTCCATACCCCCCCTACTCCTCATCTAGCCTTTTAGGGGTACAAACAATAGTAATTGGGGCCTAGTGTGGTTGTGTACGTGTGATATACATACACTTTTTTTGGATCATATTTTCTATTCCGCTATTTAATCAAAAACCTTTGGGGATCAGTTAAATTGGGGGATAGTCTGTGTTGGTACGTGTGAGAGAGATCCACCTTTCCAAGTTGTTGGGGTTCATCTCATACTTCTGAAGGTTTGAGGGTGCTGCCTGTTCCATACCCCCCCTACTCCTCATCTAGCCTTTTAGGGGTACAAACAATAGTAATTGGGGCCTAGTGTGGTTGTGTACGTGTGATATACATACACTTTTTTTGGATCATATTTTCTATTCCGCTATTTAATCAAAAACCTTTGGGGATCAGTTAAATTGGGGGATAGTCTGTGTTGGTACGTGTGAGAGAGATCCACCTTTCCAAGTTGTTGGGGTTCATCTCATACTTCTGAAGGTTTGAGGGTGCTGCCTGTTCCATACCCCCCCTACTCCTCATCTAGCCTTTTAGGGGTACAAACAATAGTAATTGGGGCCTAGTGTGGTTGTGTACGTGTGATATACATACACTTTTTTTGGATCATATTTTCTATTCCGCTATTTAATCAAAAACCTTTGGGGATCAGTTAAATTGGGGGATAGTCTGTGTTGGTACGTGTGAGAGAGATCCACCTTTCCAAGTTGTTGGGGTTCATCTCATACTTCTGAAGGTTTGAGGGTGCTGCCTGTTCCATACCCCCCCTACTCCTCATCTAGCCTTTTAGGGGTACAAACAATAGTAATTGGGGCCTAGTGTGGTTGTGTACGTGTGATATACATACACTTTTTTTGGATCATATTTTCTATTCCGCTATTTAATCAAAAACCTTTGGGGATCAGTTAAATTGGGGGATAGTCTGTGTTGGTACGTGTGAGAGAGATCCACCTTTCCAAGTTGTTGGGGTTCATCTCATACTTCTGAAGGTTTGAGGGTGCTGCCTGTTCCATACCCCCCCTACTCCTCATCTAGCCTTTTAGGGGTACAAACAATAGTAATTGGGGCCTAGTGTGGTTGTGTACGTGTGATATACATACTTTTTTTGGATCATATTTTCTATTCCGCTATTTAATCAAAAACCTTTGGGGATCAGTTAAATTGGGGGATAGTCTGTGTTGGTACGTGTGAGAGAGATCCACCTTTCCAAGTTGTTGGGGTTCATCTCATACTTCTGAAGGTTTGAGGGTGCTGCCTGTTCCATACTCCCCCTACTCCTCATCTAGCCTTTTAGGGGTACAAACAATAGTAATTGGGGCCCAGTGTGGTTGTGTACGTGTGATATACATACACTTTTTTTGGATCATATTTTCTATTCCGCTATTTAATCAAAAACCTTTGGGGATCAGTTAAATTGGGGGATAGTCTGTGTTGGTACGTGTGAGAGAGATCCACCTTTCCAAGTTGTTGGGGTTCATCTCATACTTCTGAAGGTTTGAGGGTGCTGCCTGTTCCATACTCCCCCTACTCCTCATCTAGCCTTTTAGGGGTACAAACAATAGTAATTGGGGCCCAGTGTGGTTGTGTACGTGTGATATACATACACTTTTTTTGGATCATATTTTCTATTCCGCTATTTAATCAAAAACCTTTGGGGATCAGTTAAATTGGGGGATAGTCTGTGTTGGTACGTGTGAGAGAGATCCACCTTTCCAAGTTGTTGGGGTTCATCTCATACTTCTGAAGGTTTGAGGGTGCTGCCTGTTCCATACTCCCCCTACTCCTCATCTAGCCTTTTAGGGGTACAAACAATAGTAATTGGGGCCTAGTGTGGTTGTGTACGTGTGATATACATACACTTTTTTTGGATCATATTTTCTATTCCGCTATTTAATCAAAAACCTTTGGGGATCAGTTAAATTGGGGGATAGTCTGTGTTGGTACGTGTGAGAGAGATCCACCTTTCCAAGTTGTTGGGGTTCATCTCATACTTCTGAAGGTTTGAGGGTGCTGCCTGTTCCATACCCCCCCTACTCCTCATCTAGCCTTTTAGGGGTACAAACAATAGTAATTGGGGCCTAGTGTGGTTGTGTACGTGTGATATACATACACTTTTTTTGGATCATATTTTCTATTCCGCTATTTAATCAAAAACCTTTGGGGATCAGTTAAATTGGGGGATAGTCTGTGTTGGTACGTGTGAGAGAGATCCACCTTTCCAAGTTGTTGGGGTTCATCTCATACTTCTGAAGGTTTGAGGGTGCTGCCTGTTCCATACCCCCCCTACTCCTCATCTAGCCTTTTAGGGGTACAAACAATAGTAATTGGGGCCTAGTGTGGTTGTGTACGTGTGATATACATACACTTTTTTTGGATCATATTTTCTATTCCGCTATTTAATCAAAAACCTTTGGGGATCAGTTAAATTGGGGGATAGTCTGTGTTGGTACGTGTGAGAGAGATCCACCTTTCCAAGTTGTTGGGGTTCATCTCATACTTCTGAAGGTTTGAGGGTGCTGCCTGTTCCATACCCCCCCTACTCCTCATCTAGCCTTTTAGGGGTACAAACAATAGTAATTGGGGCCTAGTGTGGTTGTGTACGTGTGATATACATACACTTTTTTTGGATCATATTTTCTATTCCGCTATTTAATCAAAAACCTTTGGGGATCAGTTAAATTGGGGGATAGTCTGTGTTGGTACGTGTGAGAGAGATCCACCTTTCCAAGTTGTTGGGGTTCATCTCATACTTCTGAAGGTTTGAGGGTGCTGCCTGTTCCATACTCCCCCTACTCCTAGCCTTTTAGGGGTACAAACAATAGTAATTGGGGCCTAGTGTGGTTGTGTACGTGTGATATACATACACTTTTTTTGGATCATATTTTCTATTCCGCTATTTAATCAAAAACCTTTGGGGATCAGTTAAATTGGGGGATAGTCTGTGTTGGTACGTGTGAGAGAGATCCACCTTTCCAAGTTGTTGGGGTTCATCTCATACTTCTGAAGGTTTGAGGGTGCTGCCTGTTCCATACCCCCCCTACTCCCCATCTAGCCTTTTAGGGGTACAAACAATAGTAATTGGGGCCTAGTGTGGTTGTGTACGTGTGATATACATACACTTTTTTTGGATCATATTTTCTATTCCGCTATTTAATCAAAAACCTTTGGGGATCAGTTAAATTGGGGGATAGTCTGTGTTGGTACGTGTGAGAGAGATCCACCTTTCCAAGTTGTTGGGGTTCATCTCATACTTCTGAAGGTTTGAGGGTGCTGCCTGTTCCATACTCCCCCTACTCCTCATCTAGCCTTTTAGGGGTACAAACAATAGTAATTGGGGCCCAGTGTGGTTGTGTACGTGTGATATACATACACTTTTTTTGGATCATATTTTCTATTCCGCTATTTAATTTAACTGGGCCTCCATGCGAGACCTGTGTGCCTTGATGCGCTGTTTTGAGTACTCCACCAACATGGCCAGTGGCAATGACGCCGTTCTCAGCTTAACTATCCCACTTCTATGCCTCCTTGAAAAAACAATTCGGGCGATGATGGAAGAGGATGTGGCACAGGATGAGGAGGAGGAGGAGGATGAAGAGGTAACATTTCCAAGGCTTTCAGGGCAGTCATTCGCAAGGGGCTCCGAGGGTGGGTTCCTGCACACGCAAACGCCAGGGACGCAATTGTCCAGCAGGGGCACAGTTCTGGAGGATGAGGAGGATGAGGAGGAGGAGGAGCTGGAGGAGGAGATGGAACCATGTTCACAGCAGGGTGGCACCCAGGCCAGCTCATGGCCATCACTGGTGCGTGGCTGGGGGGATACAGAGGACACGGACGATACACCTCCCACAGAGGACAGCCTTTCGTTGCCTCTGGGCAGCCTGGCACACATGAGCGATTACATGCTGCAGTGTCTCCACAACGACCGCCGAGTTGCCCACATTCTAACTTGTGCTGATTACTGGGTGGCCACGCTGCTGGATCCCCGTTACAAGGACAACGTACCGTCCTTAATTCACTCACTGGAGCGCGATCGCAAGATGCGCGAGTACAAGCGCACGCTGGTAGACGCCATGCTGCTGGCATTCCCATCTGACAGCGGGGCCACAGTGGAAGCACAAGGCAGAGGAGGAGGAGGAGGAGGTCGCCAACGCAACCAGGGCACCGCCAGCACCTCAGAAGGCAGGGTTAGCATGGCCGAAATGTGGAAAAGCTTTGTCAGCACGCCACAACAAACAGCAGCACCAGCAGCTCAGATGGAACGTCTTAGCAGGAGGCAGCATTTTACCAACATGGTGGAGCAGTATGTGTGCACACGCCTACATGTAGTGAATGACGGGTCTGCCCCCTTCAACTTCTGGGTCTCCAAATTGGGCACATGGCCTGAGCTTGCCCTTTACGCCTTGGAGGTGCTGGCGTGCCCTGCAGCCAGTGTATTATCTGAACGGGTATTTAGCACGGCTGGGGGCGTTATAACAGACAAGCGCAGCCGCCTGTCCAGAGACAATGTGGACAAGCTCACGTTCATTAAAATGAACCAGGCATGGATCCCACGGGACTTTTCCGTACCTTATGCAGAATAGCAATGGATACCGACCTTACCCACCCATTGTTCCATTTTTGCTCTTTCTCACTCTTTTGGGGTGTACCCTCATTTAAAATTTTTGAAAAGAAGCAGTGTTGGCTACCTCGTCCTCCTCCTCAGGGCCAGATTAATGTAGGGGCTATTGGAGCTGCAGCTCCAGGCCCCTACCTTTTATATAGGCCCCGGGTTGGCCATATTCACTGTTACCGCTCTTCTGTCACTTGTAAACACAGAAGTCTGGCTTCTATGCTCGCTTCCCCAGGCAGCACCCTCAGAACCTCCCCACACAGCGTGAAGGCCGGACAAGGAGGGACAGTTGGCGATGCATGGATGTGTTTATGGGCTTCAGAGACAGCATCCCATGTTGAATTAGGCATGCATGGCTGCACCCTTCCTCCTCTGGGTGCATGGCAAGGCACGGCCCTTAAGGCCCTTCAAAATCCTCGGCACCAAGCCCATGATGCTGTTAATCCGGCCCTGGTCCTCCTCCACCGCCGCTTCCACCTACACCGCCCATAGGTGTGCGCAGCCTATTGCATTAAGGTGTGCACCCCAAAGTTGAAATACACATGCATGTGTTTGCCAGCAGGGAGAGTAATGTATCGGGGCCATGTACCTGTAGGCAAGGAGAAATAGAGCAGAGCAGGTCCCAGGGAGATCTTTCCCATCTCCTCACTGGCAATGCTATGTGCCCTAGGTGATTAGGGTGTGCCCAGGCACACCCAGCACACCCTGTGCGCACGCCTATGTCACCGCCACATCCACCACCACCTCAACCTCCCTCCTACTCCATATGGGCCTCGTCCTTCAGAGATGAAGAAGAACATTGTTTTATTTTTCTGTTTTTTTTTGTTGTTTTAAGTTATTTCCCTATCCACATTTGTTTGCAGAGCACTTGCCATGCTCTTAATTACGTTTTGCTGCCATTTGCAGCACTCTAGCCCTTTCCTTTGGTGTTTTAGAGCCATTTTAGTGCCTTAAAGTTCGGGTCCCCATTGACTTCAATGGGGTTCGGTGTCCGGGAAAAGTTCGGTAAAAGTCCGGGACACGGACCCGGACTTTTTTTTAAAGTTCGGTCGAACACGGACATCTAGGTGTCCGCTCAACCCTACCCCTGAGATATAATATGGAACACCTGCGATGTAGCGAAAGGGTGGAGAGGGAAAAATTGTCTCACATTGGAAAGTTGGAGTAAATATAAAAAAACAACAAAATATATGGCGTTAATGGGAGCTTATAAAATTAATGAAATGGGAGGCGGAAAAGGGGGGGGGGTTGGGTTATTGGGGTGGGACGGGGTATTTGTATGTTGAAAATGTAAGATGTTGAACAGCATATTTTATTTATATATTGGAAAATAATAAACCTAATATAAAAAAAAATAGTGTCCCCCCTACCCCTAGTGGCCTTTTTGGAGTGGATCGGACCCCTGGGCTTCCCCCCCCCCCCAGTCTAAACATTTACTGCAGGTCTTTCAGCCCCCCAAATCCCACTCCCCCGGTTGTGGTTGTGAGCTGGCCTTGCCACTGGCTCCTAAGGGGGGTTGGTTGTAGTTGCCTGCTGACTGGGTTTTTTTGAGTGCACAATGGGGAGTTAAGCAGGTTTCCTGCCTCCTGGGGGTTAGTGACTGGGGCAGGGATGTCCCCTGGGCTCCCTGTGGTGGTTGTTTGGGCTGTGGGAGCGGTTGTTTTACCATCTGCAGGTACGTGCCTCGCGCAGCTGTTTCGGGCCAAAAATTTAGG
The DNA here is from genome assembly GCF_965119305.1 of Pelophylax lessonae. Lineage (NCBI taxonomy): Eukaryota > Metazoa > Chordata > Amphibia > Anura > Ranidae > Pelophylax > Pelophylax lessonae. The sequence continues at coordinate 290,619,085 of NC_138769.1, forward strand.
CCGCAGCTGACAGAGTTGCTGACAAGAACCTATGTGAGGCAGCCCTGCTGAGGGCGGCCTCAGTGAGTTTAGCTGAAGTCCCCAACACTCACCCCCCCCCCCCCCCCGGGCTTCTACCGGACTGTGGCTTCAGGCAATTGCGGCTGGGCCTCCACTGCATCTTAGCCCGCTGCCTGCTGGGCCATGTGGTCAGCTTGGCGCTTCCCTTGAACCGGGTGGTGCCGTGAGGGTCCTTCATTTTTTGGGACAGCCAATTTTTGTGTGGGCGAGGGTACCCTGCCTGTGCATCTGTGTCATGGCTCCCCCCTCTTCATAGGGGCAATGTTCTATTCTGTCATCTGGAGGGCGACCCCATTGCTTTTTGTGGGGTCTAATAGGTGGCCCTTTTGTGGACCCTTGGCCAGGGTTTCCTTGCGGGATTGCAGTCAAAGGCCTCCCCTGCTTGTTATGTTGTGAGCTTGGTATATAATGACCCTACTGGGGTCTGTGTCCACGGGCCCTGGGCCTTGGTCAGGACCGATGTCACACCATGCCTCTGGCCCTTAGCACCCCTATTCCATGGTGGTCTTGTATTCCTTATGGTGCGGTGGTCTGCGGTTCCTTGGTGTGGTGAGTAGTGCCCCCCCTCCCTTGGTGGTCTTTCGTGGTGAAGGTGGGCCCCTCCCTGGGATGGATTGGACCCTCGGGTTCCCCACCATCCCCCTGCCCCTCTAAACAGTCACGGTGGGTCTCAAGGGGGCTATGTCCCATTATGTCATCTATGGAGGGTGACTGTATCCCTTGAGGAGTCTCTGAGTACATGGGCAGTCCCACCTGTGGTGGACTCTCCGGTCTCCAGGCTGAATAAATCCACCCGAATTCTAGGGGAGAGCTCTCCTCCGGTTTTAAAAGATCTTTTTGACAGGAGAGCCAAGACTATGGTCCACCACATGTTTACTGTGGCCTGTTCGGTCCTTGGGTCGGTGTTTATCATAAACTTTCACGAGTAGGCAAAGCTTTTGTATCAGGATCTGGAGGGGGAAATCTTTCCCCTGCCTTTGCGTAGCTGGCAGACCAGTTGGTCCAGGGGTTGCAGTTCGTCTGTGATGCCTCTCTGAATGCTGCTCCCTTCGTTTCTGGGCTGTCCGTGACAGCAGTGGTCATTTGGTGCATGATCTGGTCGAAATGCTGGTCTGCAGACTTTTTGGAGGGCCTTATCTGATCTTCCCCTTCCCTGGATGATATCATTAGGGTCTTTCATAGGAAGAGTACTCTTCTTCCACAGGCTGCCAGGGGCAAAGAGTCTCGTCGTGGGCCTTTTTTTTTTTTTTTTTTTTCTCGGCTCATAAGCGGCCTTTTCGTTCCTCAGGATCTCAAGTCAAGGGATTCAAGTCTGTCAGGACCTCCTCCGGAGGTTCCATGAGGACCTGGTCTGGTATGCCGAGAGCAGGTCCTTCCAGGCCTTCTGCCTGAAGGGGCGCCCTCACCCGTATCTGGGGTGGGGGAGGAAGTCTTCTCTTCTTTCCGGACCCGTGGACCTCTAATTCAGACAAGTGGGTCCACAAGCTGATTCAGTCTGGCTACAAGATCGGGTTTTCGGTCTTCTCCAGAGGTTCTTTCCTTCCAACCTGCATTTATCTCCAGAAAGCCTGCGAGATCTCTTCAGGGTTGGTCAAGACTTGCTACTACAAGGAGAGTTTGTTCCTGTCTAAGAATTGGAAAGTTTTTTTTTTTTTTTTTTTTTTTTTTTTCAGGGGGTTTATTCAAACATTTTTAGCAGGCCCAGGAAGCAAAGCGAGGTACGTCCAATCTTGGACTTCAAAGTTCTGAACCACTTTGTGCAGGTACAGATGTTCGGAATGGAGTCCATTTGTATGGTAGTGGCATCCCTACATCAACGGGATCTTCTGGCCTCGATCGCTATTAAAGACGCTTACCTTTTATACTCTATGTTGGTCAGCCACGCTGCTACTGCCAAGGTGCACTATCAAGAGGTGTCACCTCAGCTCTTCGTGTCTTCGCTAAGTGTTAGTCCCGGTGTTGGCATTGTTGCTGCTGCGGTACTGGAGTACCTGGATGATCATCTTCTGCGAGCAGAGTCTCCGTCTGCTCTGACGGACAACCAGGAGATTACTGTGCGGACTCTGCAGAAGTTGAACTGCCATAGGTTGAACTGGATGGACTTGTGTCTTTTTTCAGCCTCACTAACTATGTAACTATATATGTAACTATGGAAGTTGGGTTGGAAATTATATTTCCAGGTATTGGCTCTGGTTCCATCCACCTAGTTGGATTATCTGGGTCTGCTCTGAACTCGGCCTCAGCCAGGGTGCTATTCCCATGGCACAAGATCCAAAATCTGCAGGATGCAATTCAGCTCCTGTTGTCCAGCAGTCGGTCGTCTTTAGGACTTGCATGCAGGTGCTGGGTCTGTTGGTTTCTACCTTCGAGGCGGTTCCGTTTGCACAGTTCCACACAAGACCTCTGCAAAGAGATTCTTGCCATGTGGGCAAGAATCCACAGTCTCTAGACAATCTGATCCTTTTGAGCCGGGGTATGAGGGTCCCTGATTTGGTGGCTTAGAAAATCTTCCTTCAACTGTACTGGACGATGGTCCCCACGGATGCCAGCCTATCCGAGGTGGGGTGGCATTTTTGCATGGATTGTGCTCAGGGGGTCTGGAAGAATCCAGACTACCGATTTAATATACTGTACTTTGTCTCTGGAGGTGTTTTCATCTGTTGTGTCTTTGGTGGGGAACTCCCGAGGTGGTCCTGTTGGCCTATTGGCTCAACAGGAAGGTGCTTAGGTTTGTGGCACAGTCTCGGGATCCTCTGGCCGAAGCCAGACACACTGGTGGCTCCTTTTGGGGCCAGTATCGTCTGACATACGTCTTTCCTCTTCTAGAACTTCTGCCAAGACTTCTGCGTAGGTTCGAGGCAGAAGGGATTACATGAAATACAAAAAAACTATCAGCGCAAACCCAATATATGTGATAAAATAACTCAACCTCAATTCACTGTGCATAAATCAGGTGTGTGAAAGTATATCCGGCAGCATACACCAATCGTGTTTCACAAATCACAATAAACTATAAATCCTACCAAAATGTGATGCGCCAGAAATATAATAAAAAAGTGATGACTTTAAATACAATAAATCATATCCAGTTCATAAGGCACATAGCAATGTGTGTGCTTCCAATAAAGTGATATGAAGAGTGTCCCCGTATCCAATTGAAGAAAATCCAGTGATGAAAACAAGTTGTAAACACCAATTAGTGAATCCCTCCACCAGGTGAATTAGCCTCTCACCTTCCTAAAGGACCCAAACGGGCCAGCAATCACATGTATCATGGATCAGACTTCCAGGAAAGAGCCACACTGTATTGCACCTCGAGGGATCCCTGGACATATAAAAAACAGATGAAGAAATCTAGTGCTCTCTGCTTACTAATAAGGGTGTGCTTTATTGGAGAAAGGCAGATCAACTCACATTTGTTGGGCACTCAGCCGTGCCTGCTGTATAAGCGATGTCAGCGATCTGTTACCAGAGAGAGACTCTGCGTCGGCCACGCACGCTCCGTCCCCCTATACTCGTTACGTCGAGCGTAATGCTCCTTTGACTTCCTCGGTAGGGGAAGGGATTACAGCCAGCCTAGTGGCTCCAGACTGGCCTCGCCAGTCTTGGTATGCAGATCTGATACGGTTGGTCGCTGATGCTTCTTGAAGACTTCCTCTTAGAGGTGATCTGTTGGCCCAAGGGCCAATCTTCCACCTTGCCTTACACTTGCTAGCTTTAACGTCTTTGTCGGAAGCCAGGTACTGCAGGATAGAGGGTTGTCTGAATTTGATTCCCATGCTGCTGCAAGCTAGTAAATCTATTTCTAGGAAGATTTACCATAGCGTTTGAAGAGCGTACTCTGCGGGTGTGAATCTTTTGGGGTTCACCCCCTCTGCTTTTCGGTGACTTGGAGTTTAGCTTTTCTCCAATGAGGTGTTGAGCAGCGTCTGGCCTCGAGTACATTAAGGACCAGGGTCGGCCTTGGCGGGTTTCTTTCAACATCCTTTGGTTATGCATTCTTGGTTCGCACTTTTGTTCAGGGGGTTCCCCACTTGGCTCCCCCAGTGCAGTCTCTGTTGCCCTTGTGGGATCTCAACTTGTTGTTGTCAGTTCTTCGTTCTTCAGTAAATGCTGAAAATATTTGCGAGATTCTTCTGCTTACATTGTCCCAGAAGGTAGCCTTCTTGGTGGCTATTTCTTCTGCACGTAGGGTGTTGGAGCTGGCATCTTTGTCTTGTTGTTCACCTTACTTGGTGGTTCAGAGATAAAGTGGTGCTTCGTCCATGTCAGTCATTCCTTCCTAAGGTTTTTTTTCTGGTTTCCATCTGAATGAAGACATGGTGTTGCCTTCCCTGTATCCTAGGCCTAGGATTCCTAAGGAGATTGCCTTGAATTCTCTAAATGTGGCTGCGGCGGCAATCAGGGTGTATCTGGCGGCAGACTCGCTATTTGTCCTTTACAGATGGACCTTGCAAGGGTTTGGACACATCTGCTGCGACCATTTCCAGATGGATCAGACTGGCGGTGGTGCAGGCCTATTCAATCAAGGGTCAGGTTCTCCTTTCCCTGTTAAGGCGCATTCTACGCGGGTGCTTAGTGCCTCCTGGGCCTTTCGCCATCAGGTGTCAGTGATGTAAGTTAGCAAGACGGCCACTGGTTGTCTGTGCACACTTTCACAAAATTATTACAAAGTGGATGTGCTGGCATCTGTGGATGCTGCTTTGGCCGCAAGGTTTTGCTGGCTGCTGTTTGAGAGGACTCGTCCTCTTTGAGGGTGTATGTTTCAGGTGAGCTGCAGTTGTTACTACTTGAGCTCCAGGATACCGGATTTGGCTAGGTTTAGCCTATGGGAATTTTTTCCTGCTTTTTTTCCACCCCTCCATGCTTTTGTCACATCCCAATGGTCAAGAAGATTCTGGAGCTGTCTGTCAATGAACCAAAGCGAAAACTGTATTTTTGTCTTACCGTAAGATCCTTTTCTCTGATCATTAATGTACACAGCACCCACACCTCTATTGCATTGGGTTATAGTTCTTCTGACTTCTTAAAACAAAACTGAGTGCCTAAGAGCAGAAAGTGGGAGTATATCCCCTGGGACTACCCCATAGGCATGGTAAAGCTTTTTCCTGCCTAGTGTCCTCTTGTAGGGGGCAGCATAACCCAATGGTCAAGAAGGTTCTATATCAGTGTTAGTCGATAAACATCGGAGAAAAGGATTTTACGGTAACGCCAAAATCCAATTTTGTGGTTTGCACAAGGACAAGTTGGTCTTGAGCCCAAAACCTTCCTTTACCTAAGGTTGTCCCCTCTTTCCACCTTAATGGGGACATTGTCCCCACTTTCCTCTTCCCTGCAGAGAAAATGTCCTTTTTTTTTTTTTTGTTCTGTCTAGTGGTCCTTGTAGAGGATACCTGTTGCCTGCTCCACCATCACTAGGTAAATCGGACAACTCATTTCCAGGGCTTCTGCCCTTAGAGAAACGGTTCCTCCCTTTTCCATGTAGCATCCTCCTTGGTGGGTGCCTATGAGAGTGTAGTTTTGAGCTCTGTCTGCTTACCAGAGGGGCTGCAGGTAAATCTGTACTGCTTTCTGCCTACCAGAGAGCAAGATTGGTTAGTGAGGTCTGCTCGCTGTGCTCAATATGCGATTCATTCAGTCAAGAGAGTGTTTCACGCTGGTCCAATAGGGAGGCATGTTGGACAGTGGGAGGAAACCTGAGGAATGGGTGCATAGGCTTTTGATACAGTCCTGGTGATTAACAGAGGGAAGGTCACCTTGGTGCATTCTGGGATACTGTATAAAAGCCAGGAGCACATGTGCTGCAGGGTCTTGGGCTGGAGAGCTGAGTCCTGGAGGGAGGGGGCGGCTGCCTCCTCTGAAGAGGTGCCATGCATTCACAGGTGGTCGTACTGAGGGCCTGAGGAATATATGACAGGAGCTGAACTCAGAGGTTCAGGAGAGCTAACTGAGAGGGGAGACCCTGGGACCACAGTATCATCAGTACAGAGACTTGTGTCAAGGGGCCTGACCTGAGGGGGGGAGGGCACCGCTAAGTGTGGGATAGTCAGTAAACGGGTGTCAGAAGTAAAGAAGAGAGAGGATGCTAGTTAGTGTCCTGAAGATAATTGTCAGTTCACCCAAGTCATCATGAGGAAAGAGACTCAATCAAAGTTCATACATAGTGGCAGGGTGAATCAACAGCCTGGCTGTATCGGAAGATAGGAGTCCTCAAGCATTGTCTATAGTTCATATTGGAGTATCACACTATTCCCTTCTCCTATCCCCATTTTAAAATAAAACAAAAACAACAACCAAATACCCCATGGACTGATTATTGGAGCGGGCCAAGGAAGGTGAAAGTAAGAACTTGAAACTGTCATTATTGTATGCTGGTAACTCAGGGGGACCCGTAAAGTGAAATCTGGCAGTCCTTACGAGGGCAGTGCTACACCCATATAAGCCCATTTCACTACAGCTGTTGGTGTCTCCTGGGCTTTTTAGCGACAAGCTTCTGTATCCCAGATTTGCAATGCCACCACCTGATCTCTTCACACTTTTTCCAAGTTCTGCCAGCTGATGTGAACTTTAACCTCCAGGTACTTCAAGCTGTTATCCGAGTGTTTTTTGTTTGGGTTCTTTAAGCCCTTTGTTTCTTGTGGGCCTGTTGGCAACTCTGTAATGTTGTTGCCTTACCCCTCAGTTTTATTGCATGGATATTTCCAATAGTCTATGAATACAAGTTCTGTACAATTAAAATAGGAGTTTTAACATGAGTCCCTCCCCCCTGTCTTGTTCACTCCTTATTGTTAACTAATACTGGAGCCTCGAGGAAAAGGCTGGATTATATGGCACATACTAGGGATATCCCTAGCAGAAGTTTTTTGCCAGCCTCCAATCACCTGAAGGTAGTAGCATTTACCAATGGTATATGAATAAAAATCGTGTCCTGTACAGTACTCCATGATGAGGCTTTTTTAGGCAAGTCAAAATTCCCTTTTCATTGTACCTCATCCGTTTAAAAATAGTCTTTACACATACATGCACAGGGACACCTCAGGAAGGCCATAGAAAGGCAGATTTGTCATTACAAGTAATGGGTGGTGATGCATGTGTTTTTCTTTGCCTAAATCGTTGGGACATTGGAACTCCGGTCAATCTCCTACCTCTTATACCCAGCACAAAAATACTTGGCTTTGTGCAGTGAAAATATTTTTTTAGCTTTTCTCTACGTTTTACACAAGTTATGTTGACGTTGCCTAATATTTCTTTTAGTAACTCCTCAAAATTAAAGTGGAGTTCCACCCTAATTTAATACTTACCTCCATCTTCTCGCTCCGGGTCACCTGAAAAAGAAATGGATAGTCACATTTTTTATTTTTTTTACTTACCTCGTAGCGAAGAAAAAATACTTACCTTACTTCCTTCTTCCTCCTTCCTCGGCCGTGGCCCGTCGTCACTTCCTGGCTCTGCAATGATTCCTGGGAGCTGAACGTCATAGCTCCCAGGAATCATTGCGTCTGCACCGGCCCCGACGTCAGTTCCAGGTCGCGCGCGTCATCCCCTTCTAAACAGCTTCTGGGCATGCCCAGAAGCTGTAGAGGGATGACGCGCGCGACCCGGAAGTGACATCGGGGCCGGCGCAGAGCATCGTGGGACCAAAGAAGGCGGAAGAAGACGCCGAAGGGGATCTCGCTGGCTTCAAGCTGCCCACATCTGAGATGGCAGCGCTGGACAAGACGTTTTCAAGGTAAGTATTTGTCCTAACAGGTAAGTGCAACCCGGGACAGATCAGAGGCTAGCCATTGTGGAATGTACTAGCCCTGACTGTCCCGGGGGTATTAAAAAAAAAAAAATCCAGGGTGGAACTCCGCTTTAAAGGCTAAGTTCAACTTTACAAAAGAAATGATAAATGCATTTTTTGCAGGTAAAAAAATATGCACCACTTCTTTTTTTTTTTTTTTTTTGGGAGCCTGCAAAGCATTTTTCAGCACGTCATGAATGTAATGCCACGGTCCCGCAGACTGTGTGACTCTAACAGGAAGACAAACTACTAAGAGCGCTCAACAGTGCCCTGGTAGTTTATGGAGAACTACAAGCCAACAGCCGAAAAAGATCCCCCACTGGCTGTCAAAACTGTGGATCTGGGGGGCCGGTGCATATATATATATATATATATATATATATATATATATAATATATAACTTTTCTCTCATCAGGGAATTTTCCTTTAATGTCTTTACCCTATCAGAAGTTGAAAAGGTATTTTTCTAGCATGAAAAATTATGTTTACCTGTTCTGGTGGCAGCGCAGAATTTTTTACTTTCTTTTCAGTTTCTTTATAATCATCACTGTCTCATGGACAATTTTGAGCATAGTCTTTACTGGTATGTGTCTTCATTGTATTTTTTGTATCTAAACAGGTGAAGATAAAGATTACATCAGTTGGTTGGCACATTCCACTGACCCAGGAGACTCCTCAAATGGTTGTGTTTTGGGATACAAAGAAAAATACCTTCGCCTACGAAAATATTCAGTTTGCCAGAATGGACGAGATTACCTAGTGAGCAGTAAGCCTGAGTCCTGTGCTTGTACGCTGAAAGACTACATGTGGTAATGTTGTACCTGCATATCTCCTACCATCATATTTGAAATCCACCCCACACATTAGGGATATGAAAAGTCACACTATGTATTTTGTTTGCAGTGACTTTGGATATTTCCGTAAGGAAAATGAGTCGACATGTGAGGAGCAGCCTGAACTCCAAGGCCATGAACTAGAACTATGTATTTATGGGGAGGAGGAAAAACTGAACACAAATGGGTAAGTGGGAGAATATTATGATTTTTTTATTTTTTTGTTCATGCTTTATAAAATATTTTTATAATGGTTACATAGTTGCATAGTGAGGTTGAAAAAAGACATCAGTCCATCCAGTTCAACCTATGATGTGTGTGTGTGTGTGTTTGCTGTTAACCGTACATTGTATACCCCTGTATGTCGTGGTCTTTAAGGTGCCCATCTAATAGTTTTTTGAAACTATCAATGCTCCCTGCTGATACGACTGTTTGCGGAAGAGAATTCCACATCCTTACTGCTCTCACAGTGAAGAACCCCCCTGCGTATTTTAAGGTTAAACCGCCGTTCCTCTAGTTTTAGTGAGTGGCCACGTGTCTTATTGTATTTCCTTTCTCTGAATAGGTTTTTCCATATGCCAGGGTTGCCAGTACAATATTTGTACATTGATATCATATCCCCCCTCAATCGTCTCTTCTCCAGAGAGAATACGTTCAGTGCTTGTAGTCTTTCCTCATAGCTGATGTCCTCCATTCCCCTAATTATTTTTGTTGCCCTTCTCTTGACTTTCTCCAGTTCCAGCACATCCTTCCTGAGGACCAGTGCCCAGAACTGGACAGCATACTCCAGATGTGGCCGGACCAGAGTCTTGTAGAGTGGGAGAATAATCTCTTTATTTCTGGAGTGAATCCCCTTTTTTTATAAATCCCAGTATTCTGTTGGCTTTGCTTGCAGTGGCTTGGCATTGCATGCCACTGCCAAGCCTGTTGTCTACCAGTACCCCCAGGTCCTTTTCCATCCTAGACTCACCCAGAGGTTCCCCCCTAGTGAGTAGTTGCTTTCTGGTTTCTGGCACCCAGGTGCATTACTTTACATTTTTCAACATTAAACCTCATCTGCCATGTAGTTGCCCACCCCATAATTTTGTTTAGGTCCGCTTGTAAGGTTTCCACATCCTGCCCAGAAGATATTGGCATGCTTAGTTTAGTATCATCCGCAAATACTGAGATTTTACTCGATATACCCTCCTCTAGATCATTTATGAATAAATTATGAATAAATTAAACCGGATTGGCCCCAGGACAGAACCCTGGGGGACCCCGCTTTCCACACCCGCACAATCTGAGTACTCCCCATTAATCACCACCCTTTGCAATCTCCCCTGGAGCCAGTTCTCTATCCAGGTACTCACCTTATGGTCCATACCTACCTTTCTTAGTTTGAACAGTAAGCGTTTGTGGGGAACGGTGTCAAAGGCCTTTGCGAAGTCCAGGTACACCACATCCACAGGCTTACCTTTATCTAGCTGGCAGCTCACTTCATCATAGAAGGTTAATAGATTGGCTTGGCAAGAATGATTTTTCATGAATCCATGCTGATTACTACTACTAATACCATTTTCATTACTAAAGTCTTGTATGTGGTTCCATCCATCCCCTCCAAAATCTTGCAGACTACTGATGTTGGGCTGACCGGCCTATAGTTACCCGGGATATATCTCGGCCCCTTTTTAAATATTGGCTTTTTTCCAATCAGCTGGCACCATACCCGTCTGCAAACTATCCTTAAAGATCAAGAATAATGGTCTGGCAATCACCTGGCTGAGCTTTTTAACCACTTTACCACCGGAGGATTTTGCTGTCTTACTTCCAGGCCACTTTTTGCGATTCGGCGCTGTGCGAATTTAACTGACAATTGCGCAGTCGTGCGATGCCATACCCAAATGAAATTTACGTCCTTCTTTTCCCACAAACAGAGCTTTCTTTTGGTGGTATTTGATCACCTGTGCGATTTTTACTTTTTGCGCTATAAACAAAAAAAATAGCGTTTATTTTGAAAAAATAACAATATTTTTAACATTTTTTTATATGAAATCCCCCCCCCCCCCCCCCCCCCAAAAATGTAAAAATCAAAATTTTTTTAAATTTTTGGCCAATTTGTTTTCTGCTACCTATGTTTGGTAGAAAAAATCACAATAAGCGTATTTTGATTGGTTTGCGCAAAAGTTATTGCGTTTACTAACTAAGGGAAAGATTTCTGTCATTTTTGGTGTTTTTTTTTTTTTTTTTTTAACGAGTAATGGCAGCGATCTGCGTTTTTTTTTTTTTTTTGCGGGATTGCGGCTGACAGATCGGACCCTTGACTGACATTTTTGACACTTTTGGGGGTACCAGTGACATTACTACAGTAATCAGTGCTATAAATATGCACTGTTACTGTAAAAATGACACTGGCAGGGAAGGGGTTAATTTTCTTGGAGAGGGAGGGGTTAATGTATGCCTGGTGCTTACTGACGTGTGTGGGGGGAGGTGACTGAGTGACCCAAGGATAGATTGCATGTTCAGCTATGCTGAACCATGCTATCTGACCCTGCCTGTCACTTTGGAGATCTGCCCGCTCTGTTTACACAAGCGGGCGGATCTCCAAACTAGATTTCCCGACGACCGGGGAAGAGCAGCGGCGAGCGCCGCCTACAGGGGGAGGAGTCCAGCGACGTAGGTCTACGTCGCTGGACGGAATCTTGCCACATTGCCACAGTAGTGTCAATGAGGGCGGTCGTAAAGTGGTTAAGAACCCTCGGGCGCAAGCCATCCGGTCCCGGTGATTTATTTATGTTAAGTTTCTCTAGTTTAGTTCTAAGTCTATCTTCTGTTAGCCATGGCAGTATTTCCTGAGGTGTGTTGTTTAGTTTGGCCTTACAAGCTGGGTTAGTGTAGCCCCCCAATTCTTTTGTGAAGACTGAAGAGAAGAAATTATTTAACACTACCGCCTTTTCCCTGTCCTCTGTGGCCAAAACTCCCTTATCGTCTTTTATGGGGCCAATGTGTTCTGGCCTCGCTTTCTTACTATTTATATGCTTAAAGAACTTCTTAGGGTTCTTTTTACTCTCTTCCGCTATATGTCTCTCGTGTTCTGTTTTAGCCGCCCTGATTTCGTCTTTACATTTCTTATTACACTCTTTGTAATGCTTGAATGCTGCCAATGACCCCTCAGTCTTGTATTTTTTGAAGGCATTTCCTTTAGCATTAATATGCATTTTTATGTTGGCGTTGAGCCACCCAGGGTTTAGTTTTGCTCTTTTAAATTTATTTCCCTTTGGAATGTACTGGTCAATCCCTTTATGCTTTTGAAGCACTCCCATTTTTCCTCCATGTTCTTAGTTCCCAGGGTTCTATCCCATTTGATATTTTCTAGCAGAGAGCGCAGTTTTGGGAAATTTACATTTGACTGCTTCCCCTTCCTTCACACAAACATGACATCATTTAGCAACACTTTGCCTTGGCATAATTTTTGACCTCCACAGAAAGAACAATCGTGCCATGAATCAAATAATCAGATTAACCCAGAGGTGTTTAATCACTTCAATACAGGACACCTTCACCCCCTTCCTGCCCAGGTCAATTTTATCAGCGCTGTCGCACTTTAAATGACAATTGCATGGTAATGCAATTCTGTACACAGACATAATTTTTTTGAGACCCAGGTTTCCTTTGGTGGTATTTTATCACCACGGAGTGTTTTGTTTAGCAAAAAAAAAAAAAAAATATGGGAAAAAAAAAAGACCAAATGTTTTTTTTTTATTTTTCTAAGTTAGTTACAAATTGTAAATAAGTCATTTTTTCTCCTTCCTCCCACTGATGTGGCAGTACTGTTGGGCAGCTTTTATGGGCACTGATGTGAGGAGGATCTGACAGGCACCACTGATGGTCACTGTTTAGGAGGAACCGGGGCTGGCCCAAGATATTGTGCTGCCTGGGTACAAGAATGAAATGCTGTCCCCCACAAAAAGAAAAAAAAAAAAATCACACCCACCAAAAAGCCCCCACATCCATTAATTTTTATATCCTAATAATTAAAACTAAAATTTAATTTATCAGGAAGTCAGATATACATGCAACAGCACTGTCAGAATGTTTATACTGCTCTGATAAACAGTGTCTATTTATGCAAATAAGCAAAGATCTGAAAGGGCTCTTTCACACGGACGTTCCGTATGTCCGTATATCACCCCATCCGTTTGTGGGTGATATACGGACATAATGCTTGTCAATGGGATTGCGGATGTCAGCGGATGACCATCCGCTGACATCCGATTTGTGTCCTTTATGTTCTGTTCTGTTTTTTGGAACGGAACAGAACCCTATTTTTCCTCCGTTAAAAAAAAAAGGAACTGATGCAAAATCGGATGTCAGCGGTGTCATCCGCTGACATCCGCAATCCCCATAGATTAACATTATGTCCGTATATCATCCGCAAACGGATGGGATGATATGCGGACATACGGAGCAGATGACACAAGCGTCATCCGTGTCCGTGAAAAAAAAAAAAAAGTGCCACAGCGGAGATAAAAAACTAAGCGGCCGTGTGAAAGAGCCCTAAATGAGGAGATTCTTCACTTATTTCCTTAAATCAACAAAAATACGAGATCGTTTTTAAGTGGCACTAACCAAGATAAGAATTTTGTGCAAAAATATATACATTTATTAGATCAGTGCAGAATAATGTCAAAAAGATAATTGGTAATAAACATAAAATGTGGAATAAAATTCAATATGTATAAATGTGAGAAATGTAATCAAAGAATATTATAGAATATCAAGGTAACCAAAAACCCATAACTTTTAGAATATGATTAAGAGCCTACCATGAGTACACAAAAGATGGTAACAAAATCTAACAGATTTGACACTTGACTTCTCTCAGCCAACAGATGTTCACAACTCAATGTTTAAAAGAAATGCATGGACAAAAATGTTTACACCATGCGCTGAGACTTGTTAAAAGTCCAGATAATTTTTGGTAAAAAAACTTCTATTAAGTTAATCTATTATTAAAAATACATTATAACTGCCCTATTTACTATGGCTAAAATTGGCAAGATAAAAATTTAGACCAATCATATACTGCAGTTAGAATGATCGTTCGAATGATCCAATATCAAATCTTGATTCTAATAAGAAACAAAAATGGGTTTATATATACATGAATTGCCTGTAGGAAAAGTAGAAATGTATACTTTACCAAACAAACTTAATCTTGTTGTCTGAGATGTCACATTTGTGTAGCCTCCGCTTCAAATGTCTCCCATCAGTGTCACAGAACCTCCTTCAAAGCATCTTACTCCCTTCATGGTCTGTTCAATTCTCCCCTCTCTAACTGACATGAAACTTTTATTCTATGGAAAATAGGCGGGGAACTTGTTTTCCATATGAAAAAAATACCTCCAAAAAGGGCTTATTTGCTAAATTTCTATAACTCTGGTATAACTCTGAAGATCAATAGGGGGCACTGTTGATCTACATACAAGTTTGGGACATTGAATTTAATTTCATTATTTTCTCAAAGATAACCTTTTGACCTAAGTCTAGGAAAGAAACTTAAATCTCATGGGTTGTTGTCTACCACGTCATATGTTTGCTTGGATAAGTCTGACCATAATGATGCACAAACCTTCTTCAAATACCTTGAAAGTGAAGTAATTTGGTTCAAGACACAATTTAGTTTTTTACACCTAAGAAAAGAAAATGGTATACATATCTACCCAACATTATATATTTTTAAAGTTCATACCTACTATATCAATATAAAAATATTGTTGCGAATACATTTCTATACATAACAATGTTTCCTCAAGCATATTTTTAAATGAGCCCTAAAAAAAATATACTGATGTTTTTGTTCATTGTTAAAATACAGACAGACAAAAATGACATCGCCCTCATTAGAACCTGGTCTGGCACCACCATGATCTTATCTTGGTGTGATGTCAAGGGGCCTCTTTATTTATGGCTTGAAAAAAAAAGTCTTTGCTGAGACTTTAAAATTCTCTGTAAAGAAACTCAGACAATTAACTTTCATTCACCTCATGACAAAATGGCTGCTAGGCTGCCCAATAGAACAATATGTATAAAATATGTATGGGCTTTATATGACTCCTTTTTAGCCTCAATAGTCCTGACAGCACCTTGTCTGTATGCAAAATTACAGTATATGACCTACCATTATGTTCAATTTCAAACTTCAAAAACTCTATATTACAGATTCTCCTTGTCGCAGTCCATCCCATCACAGAATAATCCCCCCCCCCCATCAGATTCCCTCCCCCCCAAAAAAGAAAATCAGACTCCCCTCACCATAGACCTTCCCATCACAGATCTCCCCCTATCACAGACTCCCTCCAATCACAGACCCATCTCCATCACAGAACCCCACCCCAGATCCCTCTCGTCAGACCTCCCCCATCACAGTCCTCCAGCGATTTTTACAGACTGCCCCTTCTATAAGATTGCAGCACTCCTCCCTCCCATACCTTATTTACACAAGAGAAGCATTGCAGGTCCGAACAAAGGGCGGGACTTTTTCATGTGAAAGACAGGTGATTTATGGGGTCGCCCCGCTGTCCAGTAACCACACACCCGCTTCTTAACTTGAAAGTCCCATCCTTTGACTGGACCTGCCAGCTTCCCGTCTTGTGTAAATAAGGTAAGGGAGGGGAGTGCTGCGATCTTAAGGAAGGGACAGAGACCCCGTGCTGCTGGGCCAGGTGGAGGAAAGCTGTGCATCTGATCTGGTGCGCATCAAACTGCCGGACGAAAAAAATCTTGAGCGTCATTTGCTGCCCCTCGAATTGCTGCCTGGGTCCAATAGACCCAAGGGGACCCTTTTTTAGGGCCGGCCCTGGGAGGAACTGATGGCATCACTGGGGGGGGCACTGCTGAGGAGGAAATGACGGGCACAACTGGTGGGCACTGATTGGCACCACGGTGATTGAACACAGCTGATCACGTGCTAAAGAGCCTACGTAATAGCCTCTTTACTGAGATCGGAGATGCGGTGTGTCAGAGCGACCTAACGCACCACCGACTGCTGCGTTGTGTGCCCCCAGGGTGTGCATAACAGCTTGTCCTGAAGGACGTCATATTACGTTCAGTCAGGACAATGGAGCCCCCGCCCTGGCCTATAACAAAATGATGGCTGGGCAGGGGGTTTCGAAGGTGTTAAATTAAGCACTTGCTAACTGGGCCATAGTCAAGACCTCCTCGGTTGGCAGTTGAATACTGGGGTTATGGCTGCAGCAATATGCCATAACCCTGGACTTGTTTTTTGTGTTTTTTTTCAGCCGGTGATTCTCTAACCTATAAAAGTGCATTCGCCACTCCACCTCCCACAGCTCTCTGGTGGTTCCCAGGTTTACCTGGGCAATCGATAGCTCCAGGAATCCATCTGATGAGCGGAGGAAAGATGGCCTCCGCTCATTTCTATGGTCTAGTAGGACCAGAGCAATGTCGGGTCACTTCTGGACCTGGCCCAGTGTAAACAAGGTTTGTTTTGTTTTTTTAAAGCGCTGGATCAATGTGTGTGTGTTTGTTTTTTTTTTCTTCCCTAATGCTTTACATTGTACAGGCGAAATGTGGGTTCTTATTGACCCCAGATCGTGGTACAAAGAGGACCTGTCACTGCTTATTTCTGACACTAGGGGTGTTTGTCTTCCTCGTGAGAGGTATAAAAGCGATCAAAAAACATTTTTTTTTTTTAAGAGAAAGTGTAAAAATAAAGGTTATAAAATCATAACACAATTTTTTTTTAAAGAGCCCTTGTCCTCCTGTGCTCACACACAGTGGTAAACGCATATGTAGGTCACGCCCACACAAGTAAACGGTGTTCAAACTACACATGTAAGGTCTTGCTGCGAATGTTAGAGCAATAATTCTAGCACTAGACCTCCTCTGTAACTCTAAACCTGTAGACATTTTTAAAGCTTTCGTATGGAGATTAGTTACCGTAGTTTGCTGCCATTTCACGAGCGTGCGCAACTTTAACCACCACTGGACCAGAAGATTTTCTCCCTTAATGACCAGGCCATTTTTTTTGCGATTCCGCACTGTTACTTTAACGGACAATTGTGCGGTCGTGCGATGCTGTACCCAAATTAACTTGATGCCTATTTTTTCCCACAAATAGAGCTTTCTTTAGGTGGTATTTGATCACATCTGCGATATGTTAAAAAAAAAAAAGCTATAAACAAAAAAAGCACTATTTCTCTAAAAAATATATTTTTCACTTTCTGTTATATAACATTCCCAATAAAAATATAAATCTAATTTTCATCATTTCTTTTCATATTTTTTTGGGTAAAAAATCCCAATAAGTGTATCTTGATTGGTTTGCACAAAACGTATTGCGTCTACAAACTAGTTGAAAGATTTGTAATTTTTTTACTATTTATGGTGGCGATCAGCAATTTTTAGTGGGACTGGACTTTGCGGCGGACAGAGCGGACCCCTAATGGACATTTTTGACACTTTTGGGGGGACCAGTGACATTACTACCGAAATCAGTGCTAAAAAAATACAGTGTTACTGTAGTAATGACACTGGCAGGGAATGGGTTAACCCAGGGGCGAGCCTAGGGGGTGTTTTCTAACTGAGGGGATGGGCTTGTAAAATCAACACTGAGACCTGTGTTCCTAAATGGGAGGAACAGAGGAGCTCTGTGTTGATAGCTAGGGAGTGCTGTGTTGCTGAGAGAACAGTCTACAACAGCAGACCGCTGTTCTCTCTTCACGAGGAGTGATTGCGGGATGTTATATATTATGTTTGGGGGTTCTAGGTAATTTTCTAGCAAAAACCCATTGATTTTTAAACATATGAAAAGTATCAGAAATGGCCCGGTTGGTAAGTGGTTAATGTAGAGATCTATAGCCATAGTCACTGGTTTACTGCAAGCACCTCCAGTATATTTTGCTGTGTGGGGAAAGAGTTGCAAATTAACCTTGAGGTCTGTTCCCAACTCTCAAATGTCAGCTAACAAGTCTAACAGTGGCTTCCTGTAAAGGCCGGGTGTAAACTGAAATTGCGTATGCTGTTCTTTCATGGTGTGTCCTTAGCATGTTCACAAGGAAAGCTTTGTCGTCCACCTCCTTCTCCCAAACTTACCAAATAAGTGACATCATTCAGGCACTTTGTGATTGGATATGGCCTCTCCCATGCTGCCTTTGTTGTCTGCCGCATTTGGATGCTCTCCCTAGCCTCGGGTCTATCAGAGTTCCTACAGCTAAAAAGTTCCTTTGCACTACACCTACGTGAAATTTTTATTGGAACTGTTCCCCTTTGATATGAAGTTTGTTGAACGGTGGTCTATACTGAATTGTATGGAGAGAAATGGTCTATCTAGCAGATAAATGGCACCATCCCCTAGGGTAAGTAAACAATATGGAATGTAATCAGGAGTGGTAGTGGACAGAAGAGGGTAAATGGGAAAGACATAAGTGGGAATGATTCCACCAGACCTGGATTGGGATTTGAATGTGCCTCAAGATTCACAAGCAAAAATGGGTTAATTTAGTTTTTTGTATTTATTGAACATGATGCACTTTTATGACTGTATTCCTTTTTTAACATTTATTGTGTAACAGTGCTGTATTTTACGTTTCACATGCTCTATATGTGAATTGCTTGTGTATCTACGCATTTCGCTCACATTTAAGGAGCTTCTTCAGGATCCATAACATAGATGTAGATCAGATAGAATTTAATCCTATCATAGTATCCTTTGTTTAAAATCAATCTGTAAATATCCTACAATACTAAATGGCATATGATGACATCGGGGAACCTGTATGAAAAACCGTCCAAATAGTCACGCTGAATCAAAATCAGTATGGGAACAAAAAGATGTTAATCCCATACTCTGAAGACTGAGAGTGGAGGTACGTGGGTAATGAAAACAATAAAGGGTTAGGCTCCCCAGGTCCTTAGCCCTGGGAGTAAATAAATCCTGTCCCAGACAAGGTATACTTATGTTTCTCTATCGCTCATTGACAGACGTAGTCTTCTTGATTCTCAAGAGCTGGGTTATGTTGTCTCCGCAGGAGTAGGACTAGGCAGAAAGACAAAACGTTCTGGCTCCACCTTAGGGGCAGTCCCTGAGGGTATATCCTCCCTCTCTCTGCTACAGGGAATCAGTTTTTTTCTGTCTAGTCAGGAGTAAGGACCTAAGTTCCTTGCTGGGATCTTTTGGTCCTGGCAAGACTTTTTTTCTTTAAGAAAAAGACATTTTTTAGGTAGTTTTCTCCAGTGTTTTTTCCTGTGAGATCTTCAAGCAAAAATGCCGGACTGGGCGACACTTGTGGTCACCCCAGCCGGCCTACGAGCGCGCGCAGACCATGGCATTGCGCTTGGTCGGCCGCGACATATTCAAGTAAGTATGCGGGGCCGGGCGACGGGCTGGATGTTGAGATCCAGTGGTCACCCCGGTTTCTGCCTACGAGCGCGTGCAGACCAGCGCGCTGGGTCGGCCGCGACGGAGTCCCAGTGAAGGGACTGACTTTGCGAGTTAAAAGTCTCGCTTGGACGCCAGGTACCAGAGAGTCGAGGCGTCCACAAACCCCCACCCCGGTGGAGAGGGTATTGTGAAGAGAGGGTGCCTGTCGGTTCGGTATGGTGAGTAAACGTTCCCTTTTTTTCCTCATTATGAGGCAGTATATATTATGGGCCCCTCCATATATGGTCAGTATATATCTGATACTTACAAGTCCCCCTTGTAATACAGCATGTGTTTGTGGGAAGTGGACTTGGTTCAAGAGCTAACACTCTACCCAGCAGACTGTAACATTACAGCAGACATAGGAGGTATAATCCTACCTTATGTGCAGTGTATCTCTGTAGATCCATATGTCACCTCTTAGCAGAGTGCAGGTGGATGTGCTGGGAAGACGATATCGGCGGTCCGCCGCCATTTTGCCGTAGACCGAATGCATGTATGTCCTCAGGTCACGCCGGCCGCCATGTTTTTGGAGTCTTATGTCTCTTCTATGGGGGCGGCCATGTTTTGTGAGCCCAGCTACCTCGTGGAGGGCTGGGAACGCCGGAAGGCGTACACAGGGGGCGGAGCCACGCCTTCTGCCCGGGAAAAAGCAAACAGCTCCTTCCAGTCTGTGTAAGACAGACGCTGACTGCAGTTTGTTGGAAACTGCACTGCATCGGTTGGTGAGCCTTGGGGGTCCCTCTCTCTCTCTCTGGGATCGAGAAGCAGGTACTCTGAGGGGCGCTATTGCGCTAGGGGGAGACACACAAAAAAAAAAAAAAAAAAAAGGAAAGTTTTTTTGTTTTGCTGGCAAAGGTGTCCTGTATTAACATGGACCCTGCCACTCATGTATCTCCTCCGGATCCCCTCGAGGGGTCTGCGGGATCCTCCAGCACCCCATTGACAATTGAATCTTTGTCAGCTATTATGGAAACTTTTGTGTCCCGGGTGGAAGTGGCTTGTCAGGGACAGGGCGCAAGAAAGCGACCCCCGCCTAACCCCTTATTATCTGAAACCTCGGATTCAGACTCTGAGCCTATTTCTGCAGTTGCAGGTACTTCATCTGGTATTGGTGTCTCGGGTCCTGTCTCTTCAGACAGTGAGGAGGATGTTTCGGCATCCGCCATAGCCCGAGAGGAAGCGTTGGTAAACGCACTCATTGTATCTGTTCAAGAGACCTTAAGGTTACAGGGTATTCCATCAGAAATAGCTGAAACGGAGATCCCTTTTGGGACTAAAAAACGCATCAAAGTGGCGAAGGTTTTTCCATTGCCCAAATGTTTTGGCAATCCAATCGAAGAAGAATGGCGTCTGCCAAAACGCACTTTTAATATTTCTAAACGCATTGACAGGCGTTATCCGTTTGAGGAAACCCTTATTAAGAAATGGACAGAACCACCTGTGGTGGATTCACCTATTGCTAGATTGAATAAAGCCACGGTTATTCCTTTAGAAGACGCTCCGTCTTTTAAAGATCCAGTGGATCGCAAGATAGAAGCTATGTCTCGCACCATGTTTTCCTTGATTGGATTAGCTTTTAGACCAATAATTGCTATTGGTCTGGTTTCGCAGGCTGTAACTGAATGGACCAAGTGGTTACGCCGGGACTTAGAAGAAGTCCCTCAGGCGGTATCAGATTTGTTGGAACAAATGATACAGGGGTTACAGTTTGTATGTGATGCGGCGTTAGACGCCACTCCATTAATGGCGCGAGCATCAGTCTCAGCAGTGGTTCTCAGGCGTACACTGTGGCTAAAAGGTTGGTTAGCCGACCAAGGTTCCAAAAAAGCATTGGCTAATATCCCCTTTTCAGGAGAACGTCTATTTGGAGCCAACCTAGATGAGATCATTAAGGATCTCACCGGTGGAAAAAGCACCTTTTTACCGCAAAATTTTAAAGGTAGAGGAACTCGTCAAAGACGAGGGCCTTCTTTTTCTGCTCACAAGAGGTTTTTTCGTCCAGCGGGTGAAAAAACGAAGTCCTCCAAAGCTCCTGCAGGAGGCGTCAGGGGTCGTTGGTCGGGCAAGCAAAAGCCCGCCCCCTCCAGACCTGAAGATAAACCATCCAAAGCCTGAAGGTGCGCCCCCACCCATAACTGGGGTGGGGGGACGTCTTCGCCGGTTCCCGGATCCATGGCTTTCCAGTATCCCGGACAAATGGGTTTGCGAAGTCATAAGGTCAGGGTACAAGATCGAGTTTCGATCTCTCCCACCGGCGCGATTCTTCCCTTCCAATATCCGTCTATCCGCAGATCGTTTAGAAGATCTGCGGAGAGCAGTCACAGATTTACTACAACAAGGAGTGGTAGTCCACGTTCCTTGGACAGAACGGTTTCAAGGGTTTTATTCAAACCTGTTTACAATACCCAGGAAAGAGGGCAAAGTGCGTCCAATTCTGGACTTAAGAGCACTCAATTCTTTCGTCAACATAAGAAGATTCAGAATGGAGTCCATTCGCACGGTAGCAGCCTTCCTGCATCCAGGGGATGTCCTAGCGTCCATAGACATCAAGGACGCCTATCTTCACATTCCCATTTTCGCAGGACATCAGCGTTTTCTACGCTTTTCCGTAGAGGAGAACCACTATCAGTTTGTGGCGTTACCTTTCGGTCTCGCCACGGCTCCGCGGGTCTTCACAAAGGTGTTGGCCCCAATGTTGGCACTTCTGCGCCAAAGAGGTATATCGATTCTAGGTTACCTAGACGATCTTCTGCTTCATGCAGAGTCTCCTCAGACCTTGCTACAAAACATAGAAATTACTATGATTTCTTTACAGGAATTCGGGTGGCTGGTGAACCAGCAAAAGTCATTTCTGGTTCCCACCCAGAGGCTCGAATATCTGGGTCTAATTCTAGACACAGTCAGGACAAGAGTTTTTCTTCCGGTAGGGAAACTCCGAAAGATTCAATCAGCAGTCCAGTTGTTACTGTCCAACAGCTGGTCTTCCCTTCGGACTTGCATGAGGGTTCTGGGGTTGATGGTGGCTTCATTCGAAGCAGTTCCATTTGCCCAGTCCCATACCCGAATTCTTCAGCAAGAGATTCTTCTCAGATGGAATCGGAATCCGGAATCCCTGGACAATCAGATACGATTGAGCAAACAGACCAGAGAGTCTCTGGTTTGGTGGCTTCGGTCTCCAATGCTCAGCCAGGGAAAGTCATTTCTGCCAATATATTGGACGATAGTGACCACGGATGCCAGTCTATCCGGATGGGGAGGAATTCTTGGTCAGTTATCTGTCCAGGGACTTTGGTCCCCGGAAGAATCCAGGTTACCGATAAATGTATTGGAACTGAGAGCGATCAGACTTTGTCTGATTCACTGGACCAAGCAGCTCCAGGGCAGCCCGGTTCGGATCCAGTCGGACAATGCCACGGCCGTGGCTTATGTCAATCACCAGGGGGGCACCAAGAGTGTCCGAGCGGCCAAAGAAGTGGCTTGCATTCTTCGCTGGGCGGAACGATTTGTTCCAGCAATCTCTGCGGTGTTCATTCCGGGGGTGGAGAATTGGCAGGCAGATTATCTCAGCCGTCAGACCCTGGATCAGGGGGAATGGTCCCTCCATCCAGACGTTTTCCACCAGTTGTGCCTACGGTGGGGCACCCCGGATGTGGATCTGTTGGCATCACGATTCAACAGGAAAGTTCAGAGATTCGTGGCTCGCTCCCGCGATCCTCTAGCAGAAACCGCAGACGCACTGATCGCCCCGTGGGGGCAATACCAGCTAATATATGCCTTCCCTCCTCTCGCGTTACTGCCAAGACTTCTTCGCAGGATAGAGGAGGAAGGAATCCCAGTAATCCTGGTAGCTCCGGACTGGCCTCGTCGAGCTTGGTACGCCGACATGGTCAGACTGGTGGCGGACGTCCCGTGGAGACTTCCTCTCAGGGAGGATCTACTGTCTCAGGGACCGATCTTCCATCCTGCTTTAGGATCGCTGGCTTTAACGGCCTGGCTATTGAGACCCAGGTGCTGAAGGACAAAGGTTTGTCAGCTTCAGTTATTCCTACTCTAGTGGAAGCAAGGAAAGCGACTTCCAGAAAGATTTATCATCGCACATGGAAGTCCTACATTGCATGGTGTGAACCTTTGGGGTTCCGTC
Organism: Pelophylax lessonae; assembly: GCF_965119305.1. NCBI lineage: Eukaryota > Metazoa > Chordata > Amphibia > Anura > Ranidae > Pelophylax > Pelophylax lessonae. Next base: position 290,642,328 of record NC_138769.1, read on the forward strand.
CTCGGTCTTATTCGATTAGTCGAATATTGGCTTTTCTGCAACAAGGGGTTGAGCAGAAACTGGCCTTGAGTACTATCAAGGGTCAGGTCTCAGCATTAGCCATCTTCTTTCAGAAGCCTTTGGCTACTCATTCCTTGGTGCGGAACTTCATCCAGGGGGTGCGACATCTGGCTCCGCCAGTGCACGCGCCGTTACCCCCCTGGGATCTTAATTTAGTGTTGTCGGTTCTTCAGAAACCTCCCTTTGAAGATATTAGGGAGATTCCTCTACCCACGTTGTCCCAGAAAGTGGCCTTCTTGGTGGCTATTACTTCTGCACGCAGGGTGTCAGAACTGGCCGCATTATCTTGTCGTTCACCATATCTGGTGGTTCATAGAGATAAGGTGGTTCTTCATCCGAATCCAGCCTTCCTACCAAAAGTGGTTTCAGAATTTCATCTGAATGAAGAAATTGTGTTACCTTCCCTGTGTCCTAAGCCCAGTCATCCGCGAGAGTTTGCTTTACACTCTTTGGATGTGGTCCGGGCGATCAGGGTATACTTGAAAACGACAGACTCGTTTCGCAAGACGGATTCACTTTTTGTGATCCCAGATGGACCCAAAAAGGGGTTGCCTGCATCTGCCGCGACCATTTCCAGATGGATCAGACAGACGGTAGTACAGGCTTATTCTATTAAGGGTCGGGAGCCCCCGTTCCCTGTTACTCCACTCGGGCACTTAGTGCGTCATGGGCCTTTCGCCATCAGGCGTCAGTGGTCCAGGTGTGCAAGGCGGCTACCTGGTCGTCGGTGCATACCTTTACAAAACATTATAAAGTTGATGTAATGGCATCGTCTGATGCCTCGTTTGGCCGCAAGGTTTTGCAGGCCGCAATTTGAGGAGACCAGTGGTCTACCTCGAGGGTTTTTTCCGTTGGAAAATTTTTCTTTAGTCTCATTCTTTGTTTATAATGAGCCTTTAAAACTTCTAGTTTGGCACCGGTTGGGCCTTCTAGATTGGATTTGATTTTGTCAATCCCACCCCTCATTTGTGGCACTGCTTCTGGATGTCCCAGCTCTTGAGAATCAAGAAGACTACGTCTGTCAATGAGCGATAGAGAAAAATGGATTTTTGTAAGAACTTACCGTAAAATCCTTTTCTCTTAAGCTCATTGACAGACGTAGTACCCGCCCCTCTATCATTGAGTTGGGTTGGGTTAAATTCTCTGTACTGCTTTAAACAGAACTGATTCCCTGTAGCAGAGAGAGAGAGGATATACCCTCAGGGACTGCCCCTAAGGTGGAGCCAGAACGTTTTGTCTTTCTGCCTAGTCCTACTCCTGCGGAGACAACATAACCCAGCTCTTGAGAATCAAGAAGACTACGTCTGTCAATGAGCTTAAGAGAAAAGGATTTTACGGTAAGTTCTTACAAAAATCCATTTTTTAAGCACTAGAGACTGCAAAAATGCTTTTCACTAAATCCATTCCCTCCACAGGATTAACGCCATCTACTAGATGTTGTTAAAGTTTTACTCCAGGAGTATATAGCTTGTTTAAATAATGCATTACCATTTACCTAAACCCATTCGATTTGTAGTTGACTAAAATGTATGAGATTTTAGTCGACTAAAATGTACTGGAGATATGACTAAAACTAAAATGGCATTTTAGTCAAAAGACTATGACTAAAACTAAATCGAAATTTGCTTCCAAAATTAACACTGCTCTGTAATCACAGGGCTAGAAGTCAGACCAGCCAGACTCCTTAGTTAAACATTTTGGTTGCCTTTCTGACATCCCCATTGTGCTTTCTGGAGCAGGGGGACCTTACAGGTGCTGCAGGATTTCATTCCTTCACGACGTAGTATGTTACCAATTGTTTTCCCAGCTGCTTTGAGATCATTGACAAGATTGTCCGGTGTAGTCCTGGGCTGATTTTTCACCGTTCTCATGATCATTGGAACGCCACGAGGTGAGATCTTGCATGGAGCCCCAGACGGAGATTGACTTGTAGCCCATTCCAGCCTTGTGTAGGTCTACAATTTTGTCCCTGACATCCTTGGACAGCTCTTTGGTCTTGGCCATGGTGAAGAGATTGGAATCTGATTGCTTTTGTGGACAGGTGTTTTTTATACAGGTAACAAGCTGAGATTAGGACCTATAAGAGTGCTTCTAATCTCAGCTCGTTACCTGTATGAAAGACACCTGGGAGCCAGAAATCTTGCTGATTGATAGGGAATTAAATACCTTTTTCACTCTTTAAAATGCAAATAATTTTTTCTCTTTTTGTTCATTGACGGACACAGCTCTTCATCTTCATGAACGTAGGGTTATACTGCCCCCACAGGAGTAGAACACTAGGCAGAGAAAAGCTTGAGCACCCCTATGGGGCAGTCCTTGGGGGTATACTCTCACTTCCTGCTATAGGTATTCAGTTTTTTTCTGCCTAGTCAGGATTAAGGACCTAGTTCCTTGCTGGGATCTCTGGTCCTAGCATTTTTTTTTTTTTTAAATGGAATTTTTTCCCTCATTTTATTTATTTGATTTGTTTATCAACTGCCGGTTTGGGTGACAAACTGGATAATCTAGATCCTCAGCCTGCCCAGCGAGCACATGCAGACCGCAGCTCCACGCTCGGTCAGCCATGACCTATCCCCACTGGACGGGGGCTGGCCTGCGAGTTAAACGTCTCGCAAGGCGCATACAAACTGGCTTTTGGACTCAGTAGCAGCATTACCTCCTGGCCAACAGCACCCACATTACGATGGAATGGTGTCCTATCCGGAGCGGTGCCCACCCTGTTCCTGGTGTGGTAAGTATATGTCCCCCCTCTACCCCTGATGGGTTTTGGGGGGGAGATGGGCCCTTCCCAGGGATGGTCGGACCCCCGTGTTACCTTCCTTCCCAACCGCGTCTCCCCGTCCCCCAGCTTGGTGGTCTATTGCGGCTTGTGTCCAATGCACCGCCAGTGCCAAAACATTCGCTCCGTGAGGGAGACGGGCCTGGTGGGGACTCTTGTTCGTTTTCTTGTAGGCTTGTGTGCTACAGATCGGCGGCCAGGTTTGTGTAGCCTCGGTGGCCATTTTCCCATTGAAAATGGCAGCGGCCATGTTTTTGGACTTCACATGGGTGGCGATTTGGCGGTGGGAAGTTCTTCCTCAGCCTCTAGTGTGTGAAATAGTGCTATTCTTCTCCCTGATCGCCACGTGAGTGCAGATAGCTTGCTGTGATCTGATTCGGTCACTGCAGATGCTAGTTACCCTTCGGGTCTGCGTCCACACACCCTGTGTGATCAGATAGCGAGGATGACTCTTCTGTTCCTCTAGCCGCACATGAAAAAGCGCAAGTGGATGCACCGATTGTATCGGTGCGGGAAACCTTACAAATGGAAGATGCGACTAACGCAGCATCAGAGGCGCGGGTCACCTTTTGGCACCCACAGGTCCTCCCAAACAGCAAAGGTGTTCCCCTTTCCCGCCTTCTTTGACGATATTGTCTCAAAACAGTGGGGGTTCCTAAAACTCACCTTTTGCAATCCCTAAGCGTTTTGCAATGCAGTCCCTTGTGGGGAGTCACTCCAAAAAAATGGACGGTACCTCCTATAGTGGACTCTCCAGTTTCCAGGTTGAGTAAAGCCACTGTCATACCAGTGGAAGTGTCCCCGGTCTTCTCTGACCTGGCCGATAGACGGTCCGAGACCTTGACCCGCCATATGTTCACTGTGTCTGGGTCGGCACTTGGGCCGGTGTTTACCATCACCTTGGTGTCACAAGCTATAGTTCAATGAGCTAAAGTTTTACCCCAGGACCTGGAGGAGAAGCCGCTCCCTCCTGCCTTTTGTGGAATTGGCGGATCAGTTGGTCCAAGGGCTACAGTTCGTCTGTGACGCCTCTTTGGATGCTGCTTCCCTGCTTTCTAGACTGTCTGTTTCAGCAGTGGTCCTGGGGCGCATTATCTGGCCGAAGGCCTTGCCTGATCTTCGTTCATGGGGGAACACCTGTTTGGAGCTTCCTAGGATGACATTTTCAAAGGCCTCAAGAGGAAAGCATTCTCTTCTTCCTCAGGCTTCCAAGGGTAAGGAGTCCCGTCGCAGGTGGAGTTCTTCCTTTTCTGCTCACAATCTGCCTTATCGTCCCTCAGGATCTCAGGACAAGGGATCTAAAGCCTTCAGGGCCTCCAATGGGGGTTCCAAGAAGTCTTGGTCGGGCAAACCTAGAGCAGGGTCTGCCAGGACTCAGGACAAAAATTCCTCTGCATGAAGGGGCGCCCTCACCTGCATTAGGGGTGGGGGGATGTCTTGGCTGTTTTCTGGACCCATGAACCTCCCTGATACAGAACAATTGGGTCCACTAAGTCATTCGATCCGGCTGAGAGATTGTGTTTTGATCATATCTGTTGGAAAGGTACTTTCCCTTCCAGCCTACACTTATCCCCAGATCTCTTAAAGGATCTATATGGGGCAGTGCAAGACCTGTTACTTAAAGGAGTGATTGTTCCAGTTTCCATGTCGGAACGTTTTCAAGGTTTCTATTCAAACCTGTTTACGGTTCCTAGGAAGCAGGGCAAAGTGCGTCCAATTCTGGACCTCAAGGCACTTAACTGCTTTGTACAAGTTCAGAAGTTCCGAATGGAATCCATTTACACGGTAATGGCGTCCCTACATCAGAGGAATGTTCCCGCATCCATGGACATCAAGGACGCTTACCTTCACATTCCCATCTGTGTCTCCCATCAGCACTTCCTCCACTTTGCCGTGGGCGAGGAGCATTATCAATTTGTGGCGTTGCCCTTTGGTCTCTCCTCCACTCCTCAGGTCCTCAAAGTGTCGGTGCTAGCATTGCTACGTCAGTGGGGGATGGCGGTACTGGGGTACCTGGACAATCTGCTTTTACTAGCAGAGCCTTTGACTGGTCTGTTGGCCAACTTGAAGATCACTCTACAAATGCTGAGGGAGTTTGGTTGGATTCTGAATTTTCAGTAGTTTGCTCTGGTTCCGTCCACGAACCCGGAATATTTGGCACTGACTCTGGAGTTTCTCCCTCAAAGGCAAAACTTCAGAAGTTGTAGGAGGCGATCTTGCTTCTGCTGTCCAGCAGACGGTCATTTCTTTGGACTTCATTTGGTTGCTGGGCCTGATGGTGTCTACCTTTTTGAGACAGTTCTGTTTGCACAGTTCCACACGAGCTCTCTGCAAAAAGATTCTGGTGAAATGGAACAAGGATCCTCAGTCTCTGGACAATCTGATTCTGTTGAGCCGGAGCACGAGGGGGTCCCTGGTTTGGTGGCTTCGCTCTCCGACTTCTCCAGGTAAACAAATCTTTCTTCTCCTGTACTGAGCGATTGTCACCACGGATGTCAGTCTATCCGGGCGGGGAGGCGTCCTTGGCACGGAGTGCGCTCAAGGGGTCTGGACTCTGGAAGAGTCCAGGCAACTGATCAATGTACTGGAGCTCCAAGGCTTTGTCTGGATCATTGAACAAATCGTCTCCAGGGGTGTCCGGTACGCATGAAATCGGACAATGCCACGGCTGTGGCTTATGTCAATCACCAAGGGGGCACAGCAAGTGTCCTGGCGGCTTGGGAAGTAGCTGGGATTCTAAGGTGTGCAGAATGGTTCGTTCCAGTCATCTTTGCTGTGCACATTCCAGGAGTGGAAAATTGGCTGGCGGACTATCTCAGTCAAACAGAGGTTTGTGGCACGGTCTCGGGATCCTCTAGCCGACGCCACAGATGCCTTAGTGGCTCCCTGGAGTCATTATCGTCTGATATACGCCTTTCCTCCTCTCAAACTTCTGCCGAGACTCCTGCGCAGGATGGAGGCAGAAGGGATGCCCGTCATCCTGGTGGCTCCAGATTTGCCTCACCAGTCTTGATACGCTGATCTGGTACAGATAGTTATATTGAAAAAAGTCAGTGTATTGTCCAGAATTTTGGAAACAAATGAGGTAACTTGTGCAGGTACCGCTTACCGGAAACAGAATGTAAGTAAGCCCATCAATATGACTCCAATAAGCCTCAGGTGATGGATCCAGGTGGACCTTCCGGTTCCAACGTAGATCCCTCAGTGAAATGGTGACATGTGTGATGCAAAAAAACAGAACGCCATAGCGTAAAACCAAAAAACAAAAAAATATATATTGACACCCAAGGTGAGTGGGAACACCAACGCTCCAGTGGTGAAGGGAAATTGAATTGTGTAAAGAAAAGGGGAGAAGCACCGAAGGGTGTTTAACCGTTAGTGGTGCTTCTCCCCTTTTTGATTTGCATGGTCGGGATATACCAGTTCAACAGTCTATATGCTCTTCACACACATCTTTGTGGTAAGCTGCTGTCCTACTGGGGGAATCCTTTGGTCTATGTGGTGCTTTTTCTTTTAAATCTGGTAAGGAGTACCTATCGAGCTTCTGTGGTGGTCAAGTCTTTTCTTTACACAATTCAATTTCCCTTCAACACGGGAGCGTTGGTGTTCCCACTCACCTTGGGTGTCAATATATATTTTTTTGTTTTTTGGTTTTACGCTATGGCGTTCTGTTTTTTTGTATCACACATGTCACCATTTCACTGAGGGATCTACGTTGGAACCGGAAGGTCCACCTGGATCCATCACCTGAGGCTTATTGGAGTCATATTGATGGGCTTACTTACATTCTGTTTCCGGTAAGCGGTACCTGCACAAGTTACCTCATTTGTTTCCAAAATTCTGGACAATACACGGACTTTTTTCAATATAATTTATACACATCCTCTCTAGCGCAACTTATTTTTTACATTGGACTTTTGGGGTGTCGGTCACACTTGAGGTTGCTGCTTTATTTTGGACTAGCGCAGTTGTTTTCCATATTGGTACAGATAGTTGCCAATGCTCCTTCCAGGCTTCCTCTCAGGAAAGATTTGTTGTCTCGAGGACCGATTTTCCATCCTGCTTTTGTCGCTGGCTTTGACTGCTTGGCTGTTGAAAGCCAGGTGCTGAAGGATAGAGGGTTGTCTGATTCAGTGATTCCTACGCTTTTAAAATCTACTAAATCTACTTCCACAAAGCTTTACCATTGTACTTGGAAGACGTACATTGCGTGTTGTGAGTCTCTTGGAGTTCACCCTCATTCTTTTTGGTGACTCGAATATTGGCTTTTTTCCAGTGAGGGGTCTAGCAGCTTTTGGCCTTTGAGTACCATTGCTTGCGTTGTCCCAGAAGGTGACCTTTTTAGTATCTATTACTTCTGCGCACAGGGTGTCTGAGCTGGCGGCTCTGTCTTGTCATCCACCTTTTTATATAGTGGTTCACAGGGGTAAGGTGGTTCTTAGACTGTGTCTGTCGTTCCTTCCAAAGGTTGTCTCACATTTTCATCTGAATGAAGACATTGTTGCCCTCCTTGTGGCCTAAGCATCCCTGGAAGTTGCCTTGCATTCCCTTGATGTGGTTCGGGCAATCAAGGTGTACCTGACCGCTACAGTCGTTAAGGAAGTCTGACTCCCTGTTTGTTCTCATGGATGGGCCTCTCAAAGGGCTGGCTGCTTCTGCTGCGACCATTTCCAGATGGATCAGGCAGACTGTGGTTCAGGGCTATTCTATTAAGGGTCAGGTCCCTCCTTTCCCTGTCAGGCCGCACTCTACTTGGGGTCTTAGTGCCTCCTGGGCCTTCCATCAGGCGTCAGTGGTTCAAGTTTGCAAGGCCGCAACTTGGTCGTCTGTGCACACATTCACAACTTTTTTAAAGTGGATGTATTGGCATCTGCCGATGCTTCTTTTGGCTGCAAAGATTTGCAGTGTGGGGTTTAGAGGACTTGTCCTCGAGTGTGTTTTTTTTTTTTTCGGTTGAGCTCCAGTTTACAGTTGAGCTCCATGTTACCTGGTTGGCAAGGTTTAGCCTTGGGGAAGTTTGGTTTTTCTGCTGTTCCCATCCCTCATGTTCGACACTGCTTTGGGATGTCCCTACGGTCATGAGGATGAAGAGCTGTCCACCAATGAACAAAAGAGAAAATGGGATTTTTGACTTACTGTAAAATCCATTTCTTTGATGTTCATTGACTGACACAGAACCAGCCCCTCCTTGGATTTGGGTTTTTTTCTTCGGACACTGCTTGCTACAAAACTGAATACCTGTAGCAGGAAGTGGGAATACAGCCCCAAAGGCGTGCTCAATCTTTTCTCTGCCTAGTGTCCTACTCCTGTAGCGAGCAGTATAACCCTACGGTCATGATGAGCTGTGTCCGTCCATTACTATCAGAGAAATGGATTTTACAGGAAGTCAAAAATCCCATTACAACTTTTTCTAAAATGCGTTTTTCTGAATATTTTTGTTCTGTCTCACACTTAAACAAATTATCAGTCTATAATTTTAATGGTAGGTTTATTTTGTCAGTGGCAAAACGTATAAAATCAGCAAGGGATCAAATACTTTTTTCCCTCACTGTAGGACTTCCTCAATGGGTCTTAAATGTGAGGACTTTCCAAGGGCATGATCTTTTGCACATGATTTTCCAGAAGTGCAGCAGGCTCCTTTTTTAGACTTATGATGGTGAGGCATAATAGCGAAGTATCTGCTTATATTTCTCAGTATTGAGGAAAACATTGATCCTGACCAAATCCAATTAAATTTTTGTGGAAAAGCAGCCCCAAATTTGCAAGGAACCATCACCCTTCTTCGCTGTTACCTGCAGGCACTAATTGTACCGCTCTTCGGCAAACAAACTGCCTCCTGCTACAGTCAAATACTTCAAATTTTGACGCATCAGGCCAGAGCACCTGCTGCCACTTTTCTGCACCCAATTTCCTATGTTTTCCTGCATGGTTGAGTCTTTTAGCCTTGTTTCCACGTCGGAGGTATTTATTTTTATTTTTTTGCCACAATTTTTCCATGAAGAACACTTCTGGGAAGACCTCTCCAGACAATAGATGGGTGTACCTGGATCCTACTTGTTTCCACCAGTTCTGTGCTGATGGCATGTTCCGATGTCGAAGGGAAGCAAGCCTGATGTCTTTCATCTGCTGTATTGTTTCTTTAGCCGACCACTGTGTCTAAAGTCCTCAACATTGCTCGATCAATTGGGTCTTCAATGCTGAGAAATACAAGCAGATACCTATCCATCATGCCATACCCTCAGGGAGGCATGTAGTTGGCCCCACATTTATTCTGCTGCAGGACAACTATTCCAAATGTCCAATGTCCATAATCCTCTTCAGTCTTGGAAGTGATCGTTTGGTTCCCACAGAGCCCTGACCTCAGCATCGAGTCTGTGTGGGATTACTTGATGAGACATACTTGTTTGAGGCAGCCTACATCCACAGAAGATATGTGGCTAGTTCGCAAAGATGTTTGCAACAACTTTCCTCGAGTTGCATCAAACTCTGTGCACAAGCACTGTATCTAGCTAGAAGAATTGATGCTATTTTAAAGCCAAAGGGTAGTTGCACCAAATATTTAATATTTATTTGATTTTTCTTCTATTCGCTCACTTTGCATGTTGTAAATTAAATAAAAATGAACAGCTACATTTTTTTTTTTTTAACATTCTTACTTTACAGCACTTTACACCTGCCTAAAAATGTTGCACAGTACTGTATATAATGAAAGGTTTGTGGAAAAAAAAGAGCTAGATGTACAAAGACCAGAAAAATCATTTTTTTTTCTCACATTTCACCTTCACATTGGTCCGATTTGACATGTAAATTCGGAGGCAATTGTCGATAATATGGCACTGTCCAAATCGGTGCGACGCTGACTTTGCGGCTCCGCACTGATTCCCAAAAGTAGTTTCTGTACTACTTTTGGCGATTTGGGAGGGAGGGCAATTTCCATAGACATCTGTGCAGGAACCCGCACAGAGGTCTGTGAAATTGCCCCCAAAAGTTAGACTGAAACTGCCCCAGTGTGAACCTGGGCTTAATCCTGGTTAACTGATTTGGTCCTTAGCTCAAGTGCAGTCTATGCTGTTGTCTTCTGGTGTATTAGGTCTCACTCAATCCTCTGTTAATTCCATGAAACGCCTTAATTTCCTTATTTTACCAAGCTGATTCTGGCTTTTATTAGGTATCGTAAGATCCCTGGAGACAAGTGCATCGGTGGCATGAACCCCACGCGTCAAGAAATGGACATGAAGAAGAAATGTCCAGTTGATGGGCCAGAAAAAATGCAGGTAACAGATAATAATTAAAAAAAAAAAACCACTGCCAGTTTTACATTTCATAAGGGCCATAATTTACATAGTCATGGTCATCACACTTACTATAAAAAGCAGTATTTTTTTTTTTTTTTTTAAGCCCTGTGTCTGAGAGCTACTTCATGGGGCTTACTCCTTTCTTTCAATCCATTGATAACAACGTACTAAAGTTGATTCACTAAAACTGGAGAGTGCTAAATCTGGTGCAGCTCTGCATTGAAACCAGTCCGCTTCCAGGGTTCTTTAGTCAAACCTTAATTGAACAAGTTGAAGTTAGAAGCTGATTGGCTACCATGCACAGCTGCACTAAATTTTGCACACTCTAGTTTTCGTAAATTAACCACACTGTATTTACTTGCATTGTATGAGAGTGTCTGTCTTAATTGTCTGTAAAATGGTGCCAGACTAATGTGGAGGCTATCATTGCTAGATTAAAGCGGAGTTCCGGCCACAAAATCAACATCGATTTTGGGCCATCCGCTTGCTATTTGTCACCTAAAAAAGAAATGGATAGTTACGATTTTTTTTTCTTTTTGTTTACTTACCTTGTTATTGAAGAAAAATATTCTCACCTTTCTTCCACTTCCTCCCTCTGCGGCCGCGGCCCGCGCCGTCACTTCCTCTTTGCACTGATTCCTGGGAGCTGAACGTCATCGCTCCCAGGAATCAATGCGCCTGCACTGGCCCCGCTCGTCACTTCCGGTGCGGCGCCTCATTCCCTGCTAAACAGCTTCTGGGCATGCCCAGAAGCTGTGGAGGGATGACGCGCATTCTGGGAGAAGAGGACACGGAAGAGGACGCGCTGGCTTCAGCTGCCATCTCGGCAGCGCTGGAGAAGAAATTTTCAAGGTAAGTATTTCTTCTAAAAGGTAAGTGCGACCCGGAACAGTACAGAGGCTATCCATTGTGGAATGTACTAGCCCTGACTGTCCCGGGGGTATTTTTATTGAAAAAAAAAATGTTGTGGCCGGAACTCCGCTTTAATGTTTTAAAGTACAGGCTTTTCATTCTAATTCTTGATTCACTACCTAGTAAGTCACTGAATTAAAATAAGCATGCAGGGTAGGAATTCAGGAACATCATTTCCCAACCCCCCCCCCCCCCCCCCCGCAATTTAAGCAAAATGAATGGACATAACATTGAACATTTGGCACCAAGTTAAGTTGGACATGAGTGCAGATAAACTGATTAAAAATTCTGAGTGTTATGAAAAATGGGAATCAAGCTCAGTAGAGGTTTCCAATTGCATTTATGGGTTTACCTGTCATGGTGCCATGAGCTGCCTATGTGCAAGTTTAAATGAACATTAAACACCATAAGGTTGAGGTGTGGATGGTTTTCAGGTTTAAAGTCAGTGTGAAACTTGGGAACAGGAGGATGTAGGTGATGAGGGATCCCAGCAAGGGACTTGTTAAAAACACATCATGGGCTGGGTGGTGTGGGGGAGGGTCCATTTCCTATAGTCAGTATAGCAGGACACAAGGTATATATAACGCATCCGCAAGTTCTCTCCTAGGCAAAGATTTTAAAGCAGACTAAGGTTTCCAGATGTGCTTTTCAAGCTCTTTTGAATAAGCACAAAGAAACCGGAAATATTGAGAACTGTAGATGCAGTGGCTGGCCAAGGAAATGTAATGAAGAGAAGTAAGCATGCAAGTAAGCATCAGAAGATGTTCAGCGATGCTACCAGCATAGAACTGGTAGAAACCAGTGGGACCTAGGTACACCGTTTGTCTGGGATTACATGAAGAGACGGAAGGGATTGAGGTAGCCTACATCCACAGCATATCTGTGGTTAGTTCTCAGAGATGTTTGGAACAATCTACCTGTCGAGTTCCTTCTAAAACTGTGCGCACGTGTACCTAGAGGAATTGATGCTGTTTTGAAGGCAAAGGGTGGTCGCACCAGATATTGATTTGGATTTCTCTTCTGTTTACTTTTCATTTTATTAATTGATGAGCATAAACTATTAACACTTCTATTTTTATTTCTTTTCTATTTCATTCTTAATTTTCAGTATTTTTTTACACATAAACGTTTGCGCAGTAGTGTAGTTCCCCAAATACTATCCGCTGTCTTCCTATGGTCTTGTGTTCACAAATACTTTAAAAAAGTTTTAGAGCTTTTAGGTGCTATTGACAGTGCAAGGCAAGGCCCTTTCACTGTAAAAATGGTTTTAGAAAGGGCATTGAGTTTGCATGTATGCAGAGTGCAGGACTCAGAGTATTTATTATGAGCGGAAAGCTTTATTACATTTTTCTCCGCATTTTGGTATTTCTGGATTGGTCTCCTTAGTTTGGAGATTTCAAGTTGCTTAGGGAGGGAAGAAATCTCCAAGCCAGTGTCCAGCCCTTGCAAAAGACCAGCAGCTGAGTGTGCAGATGTGCGCAGCCATTATAATGATGCGGTTGGACAAAGCTCAGGGCTCTCTTTTGGAGACAGGTTTGTGTTCTATTAGGAGACATAGGTGCTGTAATCAAGAGACGGCACTCTGTTGGAGAAGAGACTCCATTTTTCATCCGGCCAAGAGAGTCGGGACTGCTAAGCTAGTCTGCAGGACTGGGATAGCTGAAGGCGACTAGTTGAGTCCGGGGAACATAAGGAAGCTGTAAGTCTAAATAGTGAAAGAGCCCTGGGTGCTAGGAGATTCCCCCTATAGAGAGGCCACAGTAGGGAGCTGCAGGCTGATTGAGTCAGGAAAGCTCGGAGAGCTGGGTGAGATGTTCTGAGGGATCAATCAAGGGCCAAGGTTTGGGGCCTAAGCACCAGTACTGCTGAAGAGCGGACCAAGTGGTTCAGTATGTTGAACTTGTTTGTTTTGATGATGAAGACCCTTGTTTGGGAAATTCTGATGTAATGAATTTGCTTTATTTTTAAATAAGTGGGTTAGCAAGTCCTAAAACCACTGTTCGGACTGGCATGACTCATTAAATTGCTTCTATCACTGAGCTAAACAACCCCCATTATCTCAGTGAACTTTTATGGGTTTATGGCAAGTTATAAAGATTTTGATTAGAAATTGTAGGAATTATTGGATATTTTGTGATATCTTTGGTTAACTTGCCTATCAATGTGGTTATTTGTGAAATGTAGGCATTTTCTTTTTGGGGCCATGGGGTGTTCACATTTATTTGCAAACTTGGAACATGTGACTGCCTCTTAAGAGCTTTGTTTTAGGCCAAAAGAGACCAAACTATTGGAGTTCTTTCTTGAGTTACTCTTGGTTGTCCTGTGTGGTCAGTGAGCGTTTTGTCTTTTGGTTTAGATTTTACAAATTGTGGTAAGCAGTGAAGTAAGGCTGGCCATACAATAAAAAAAAAAAAAAAAAATCAAGATTTCCCCATCCACATATTCGAGGGGGATTGGGGGGGGGGGGGGTCACTCCTGCAGTGCTTTTGCATTCTGCCAGAGAGCCTTCCCTGCCAGCAGAATACATTGATCAGTGTTGCTGGCTATAGCCAGCAGAACTGATAATTCGGGAAAAAACCCAACAGGTTGGTTGTACACAAGTCATTCGATAGAACCCTAGTGAGCCAGTAGGATTTCGATCCATGTATGGCTGGCTTTTATGGCCCTTGTCTCTTTGCTTTTGTGGCAGTCTTTGGTAATGTCACCCCTAATGAAAACTGTGTGGGCTGGGGGTATAATTATTATCTTTGACATAATTGTCCAGCTTTTTCAGTTTATCTGCTTTGACAAAATGATCTTAAAAGCGATATCCATGGTTTTTGCTAATTGTGGAGAAAGGTTTATTGTGGTAGATATTCATACATGGTCCAAGTATGCAATGCTTTCGAGGGTGGATGCAATGGTTTTGCGTTTATTACAATGATGCACAAACAGTCTATCCTAGAAAATATATTTTGTGAACTGGTGACAGTTTTATATCCCAGATCTGTGACCTACTAAATAGTGAAGCTTAGATTAGAATGAAAACCTTAAACTTTGCATTTTAAAAAATATTATCAGTGGTAGTTCCGATATTGCTATCCTCAAAAAGCTTACTTTGCAATCCCTGATTGGAAAAAAATATGCAGTCACAAGTTGTGCTTCTTTTAATCCGCATGTAGACAAAAATGCTGAATTAAGTCTTATGAAGGTTGAAATAATTATTGCTAAAAATATAGCCAAATGTTTTACTTACTGTATTTAACAAAATATTATTTTTCTCTGTTTTATCCAGGACAATACAGCAAGCTCTATTCCTCTAATTTTATCTGTAGTTGTGGTTCTGTTAGTTGCTGTTGCTGCAGCTATCCTAATTATCAAGAAATATGTTTGTGGTGGTAGGTAAGTAGATTAAAGAAGTAACAATCATGGTATTGAGAAATGTTTTTTGCCGGTATGCAAATATTCCTTTTAGAGCTTTTAAATTAATAAATATCATTAGTGAGCAGCAAGAGAACTACCAGTCTGACGGTATGTATAATGAAAATGACATTTCTAGCATAGAAGCCAAGTAAAATGTGAATGTAACCTCAAATACTTCTAGGCAGACAGTTATAACTCAAAACATGTAGGCTATGAAAGCATGGTATGGTTGGGAACTGGAATAGCTAAAGTCCCTTTTAAATACAATATAAAGTAGAAGGAGAGGCTAACTAAAAAGATGACATTTTACCCCTTGTCTACCGGTCGTGCAACACTGTACCTATATGCATGCCGCTGGTGGGATAGAATTCCCCGCTGGGGTGGGTGCTGATTGCTGTTGTGGTCCTGTGCCCGGGTCCCCCCTTTCATTGTGGCTATGGCCTGGGCTCCAGGGATCCTTCCTGGGTCCCTGGAGCCTCATGGGCTCCGTGTGTGGTGGCCATTTTGCCATAGTTGGCGCCATTGTATTGGGCCCTATGTGTTACTCTATGCCAGTGGCCATGTTTGTGTAGTCCGGCGGCCATTTTAAGTTGGTCCAGCGTGCATTAGGAAGGGCAGCCAAGACAATGGAGCCCCTGTGCAGCGATTATGGCCGTGGGGGCTCCTCCTTTTCCCCTGGTGTTGACTCCCACGTTTCCTTTTTTCCTGGACACTGTACGTGGATACTGGCTATCTCTGTTGCAGACTGGTGCCACTCTGGAATGGGGAAGTTCTGGTGGGGTCCCCCCTCTCTCTGCTGCAGGTTGGCGAGTGCTCTGCCTTTAGGTAACTCTGTGGTGATACAAGTGCAGTGGGTGAGTCCCCTGGCGGTGCTAGACACTTTTTTGCTGGTAGGTTCCCCTTTTACCTTTATGGAGTCTCAGGAGCATGTTTTCCCCACCTGACCCCCCTCTCAGAGGTAGCAGGTCCCAGCCCTCCATTGATGCACTGACGACTGTCCTGGAGTCCCTTCTTTCTTGGATAGAGGTGGTCTTTTGGCGGCGGGCTAAAAAAAAGCATCCACCGCCCTCCCCTGCCTCATTTGTTTCGTCAGATCCTGAATCTGGCTCTGCCGCTACGGATGTGGCCCACCCTGCAGGGTTTGTAACCACGCTCCCTGATCTATCAGATAGGATAATTCCTTCACTCCTGTAGCTGCGCACGAGAAGGCGCTGGTTGACACACTGATTTCCATATGTGCGGGAGACATTGAAGATAGAGGATGCAGCTGAAGCGGCTGCGGAGATGGCCATCCCTTCTGGCACCCACAAGCTGTCTCTTGCGGCAAAGGGTGTTCCCTTATCCCTCCTATTTTGACAAGTTTGTTAATAAAGATTGGGAGCGTCTTAAATGTCCCTTTGTGTTTTCTAAACGTTTTGCGGTAAGGTACCCCTTTTGAAGAGTCACTCACTCAGAGAAATGGATTTTTACAAGAAGTACAAAAATGCCTTTGTTTTGTTTTGTTGTAAAATTTTTCTCCTGCACTAGTAAACTCTTGCTGCGAGGAATGAGGAAACACCTTGAGAGACACTGCCTGTTGGAACCATACACTGCTAAAACCTTTATTTGACGAGAATCAAACAGGATTCCACCAAATCGCTATCCATTGTGACTAGCTTAAGCAGCATAGTTCCTGATGCAATTCAGGAACCCGGGAGAACAACTTTCCCTACATGGACTAGACAATAAAGAATGATACATGGTGTCTATTCTTGAAAAAGGCATTCGCTGAAACGCGTAGGTTATTTCTGGATAGTTACTCTGAACAAGTTCCAGGCCTGACACACATGCATGGAACATTTAAGAGGAAAATGTCCAAAAAGTCACCCTAATTCACTTTGTCACCTAACTTCTTACTTCTTCACTTCTCCACAAACGGGTCTTTAACCCACACATGACAATGTGTCTACTATCTTGTAAAAACCTTGCAAATAAATCATTGGAATTTTATGTTTATGCCATATTTTCTTTGTATACTTGCCCTGAAAGTCCCATACAACCTGGTTTGAGGCACCAAATCTACACACACACACACACACACACACACTACCCCAGGGACGGTGGCAAAACCCTTATTGCAAGACCATTTAGAGGATCAACCCCCTTTTCTCCGGTTATCAGCTTTCTTCTCTCAATGACCGCATCGGAAACGAAAAGCCAATAATCTGCTTGTGTTTACCTCCTGTGATCAGCTGTTGTTGGCTGACAACTGCTCACGTGGTAAAGGCCCGCTGTGATTGGCCACTTACCGCGATCGGTGATCAGCTGAGTCCAAAGGACTCGACAAACACAAAGCGCACCGCAGGGGGCGTGCGGGCAGCAGATGTCCATGAACGCCCCCCCCAGCAAACTAAGCCCGTGCTGTAGCCATCTTTTTGGCTATAGCGTGGGCAGGAAGTAGTTAAATACTTTTTTTTTTTTTGGTGTGTGTTTGCATATGACCACAAGACCACTTTTATTCTGGCATGGCTGGTGGAAGAAACATCTCTCTCCCTCAACAAGGGACAGCATTGGCATTTTAGATCATTGGACGCCAACGATTGACGACATTGCACTATTCAACTGTTCAACCTTGTTGTTAGCACTTCACATTATGGAAGACCGATATGTGCAGTTGTTTGATTGCATGTACAAATAGTGATGGACGAACATCGGCCGGGGCGGTTCGAACGTTATCCGCAAACTTTCTCAAATGTTCGTTAACCACAAGTTTGCGGCGTGCCCCATTGACTTTAATGGCAGGCGAACTTTAAAAACCTTCAGGTCATATTTGCAGCCACAAAATACTTACTAGCTTTGCACAAATAGTCCCACAACATGGACACTGTCACAACAGAAATATCGCTATTGGAAAAGTTGCCATAAATTTTTTTTTTTTCTTTTTTTTTTTTTTTTTTCTAAATCAGCCAGAACTGACAGCAGCCAGTAAATACATATAGGGTCCATTCACACGGCTGTAAAATGGTTCCGCATCCGTTCCACAATTCGGCGGAACTTTTACAGACACATTGATTTTCAATTCCAGTCTGAAGATTTAGGCATTCACAGGATAAAGAAGTAAGTGTCGCCCATTCAGGCCCCAAAAATTAGCCCACATTCGTTTACCTGACAGCAAAGAACGTTGTATTCTGTGGCTGGAGGTACACTAGGCATTGACAGGATACAGAAGTGTCGCCCGGCCATTCCAGGCCCCAAAAATTAGCCCACATGCGTTCACCTGATAGCTAAGAACGCTGTATTCTGTGGCTGGAGGTACATTCGGCATTGACAGGATAAATAATTGTTGGCCATGAAAGGCCCCAAAAATTAGGCATTGAATGAACATAAAATGCCTTTTTATGCCGCTGTATTTACCAAAGACAAGGACCATGAATTGTTATGGGTGGATGGCGGTCTGGCGGATATTTGTGGCCTGTCATGAAGAATTTTAATCAAACATGGTCTACTGGTCACATGTGTGGAATTCCTCTGAGATCCATGCCTCATTCATTTTTATAAATGTGAGGTAGTCAACACTGAGTTAGGCGAGTGCGCTTATCGGTGACGATCCCCCCCCCCCCCCCTGCTGCGCTGAACGTCCCTTCGGATAGGACACTGGACAGGGGGGCAAGCCAACAGTTGCATTGCAAATTGTGCAAGCTCTGGCCAGAGGTCAAGCCTGCCCACCCTGTAGTCCATGGGTTCATCACTTCTCAGTGCGTCCACATCGGCCATTAATCCGATGCAGTCGGACACCTGTTGGTCTAGGTGTTCCCTGATGCTGGATCCGGAGTACAGCTGTCGATGGGTCGGCTGAAAGAATGATCTCATATCAGAAGTGACCAACACCTCTTCAAAACGCCCTCTTCTTGCAGGCGCTGCTGGATTGGTACCCGCAACTGTTTCTCTGTGAGTGGAAATTCCTCTACCAGCGCACGCAAAAGCAGAATGCAGCATTTCCCGAAGCAAGGCCTGGAAGTGCTGCATTCTGACTGCCCTCTGTGATGGTGGTAACATTTCTGCCATTTTTTGTTTGTATCGGGGGTCTAAGTACGTTGCCACCCAGTACTGGTCCTTGCCCTTTATGCTTTTTATACGGGGGTCCCCGTTAAAACACTGGAGCATGAAGGCCCCTGGAAGTAGTGAAGTGGCCTGGCTCCTGCTCATCATACAGGGTAATGTCGTCCTCGTCCCCCCCCCCCCCCCCATCCACGGACAACATCGGGGATCCCAGAAAGGTTTAAAGCATGCTCTTCTTGCTCCTCCTCCTCTGACTCCTCTTCAGACTCCTGTTGTTGACTTGTCTCAGATGGAGTAGCACCCCCTGGGAATTCATCCAACATTGCGACTTTCCTCATCTTCCTGCTCCTGCTCCTCGATGGCTTGATCAATGACACAAAGCAATGCACGCTCCAAAAAGAAGGCGTAAGGTACTATGTCACTGATGGTGCCCTGGCTGTGACTGACCAGTTTGGTGATCTCACCAAATGGCCGCAGAAGTCTGCATGAGCAGCCGCTGACGCGGTGAAAAAAACCCAAACTCCCCAGAACCTGTCCTGCCGCAGAGTTCGTACAGGTAGTTGTTAGGCTGCTCCAGCAGGAAACGTGCAGTTATCAAGCATATACAAGGTTGAGTTCCATCGCGTTGGGCAGTCACAAATAATAAGAAGCCTGATGGGCAGGCTGTGTCGCCGCTGAATGTCAGCGAGGCGAGCCATGGCTATGTAAGATCTTCTTAAATGGCCCAAGATTTTCCTGGCCCACCGCAAGACGTCCTGGACCCCAGGGTATTTGGCAACGAATTGCTGCACGACCAAGTTCAGGACGCGTGCCATGCATGGCACATGTTGCCCTGTTTCAGCAGGCTCAGCGGATTGGCACTGTTGTCGCGCACCACTTTACCAACTGTCAAATTGAGCGGTGTCAGCCACTGATCTGCCTGTGAACGCAAAGCTGAAAGGAGTGCAACCAGTGTGGCTCTTGGCTTCCAGGCACAACAGACGCAGCACAGCATGGCAACGTCTCACCTGGCATGTGGAATAGGTTCTGGGGATCTTGGGCGGCGCAGCGGAAGAGATGGTAGTAGCGGAAAGGAGGAGTCAGCCGAGGAGGAGAGGGAAGAGGAGGAGAAGAGGCAGGCCTGCATGCAATCTGTGGCGGTAAAACCAAATCTACACGGGTGCCACGGGTTACATGCCTGACAGCCGTCAGATGGTTCATCCAGTGGGCAGTAAAAGTTGTATACCTTCCCTGCCCGTGTTTGCTAGACCACGTGTCTGTGGTCAGATGTATCTTGGCACCGACACTGTGTGCCAGAGATACATTCACTTGCCTCTGAACATGGCCCTATAGCTCTGGAATGCCCTTCTGCGAGAAATATTGCCTTCCTGGGACCTTCCATTGTGGTGTTCCAATGGCCACAAATTTCCGAAAAGGCCTCAGAGTCCGCCAGTTCATATAAATTCAAGTGCCCATCTTGCATAGTTTGCGAGGTCGAAAAAAGACACCAGTCCATCCAGTTCAACCTATGATGTGTGTGTGTGTGTTTGCTGTTAACCGTACATTGTATACCCCTGTATGTTGTGGTCTTTAACGTGCCCATCTAATAGTTTTTTGAAACTATCAATGCTCCCTGCTGATACGACTGCTTGTGGAAGTGAATTCCACATCCTTACTGCTCTGACAGTGAAGAACCCCTTACGTATTTTAAGGTTAAACCGTTTTTCCTCAAGTTTTAGTGAGTAGCCACGTGTCTTATTGTATTCCCTTTCTCTGAAAAGTTTGTTCCTTATGCTAGGGTCGCCAGTACAGTATTTGTACATTGATATCATATCCCCCCTCAATCGTCACTTCTCCAGAGAATAAGTTCAGTGCTTGTAGTCTTTCCTCATAGCCGATGCCCTCCATTCCCCTAATTATGGCAAGATATGGCAGTAGTTGGCAGGCTATCAGTTCCGAAAAGCCAGCAGTCAACCGTTGGGCAAGAGGGTTATCCGGCTGCGTAATTTTTTTTTTACGCTCCAACATTTGGGCCACGGAAGCCTGCCTTTTTCCAGAACGTGAGGACGGCATGATGGAAGGTGGAGTGGAGGACAGCTGTGAGGAGAAGAAGAGCCTAGAGTGTGGCTTTGTGGGTTCTGACAGCGTTGCTCCCGCTGGGCTCGGTGATGGGAGTCCAGGTGCCTTCTTAAGGCGGTTGTCCCTAGGTGAGTGTTGGGCTTACCGCGACTTATGCATTGACTGCAAAGGCAACAGATGGCAACACTATTGTCAGCAGCAGACACATTAAAAAAAGCCCACTTTGTGGAGCCATGTGTCGGCGTCCTGGGAGCGCCAGATGTGACTGTACATGGTTGATGGCTCGCTCCTGATACATTAGCAGTCTGCTACTTTGTCCCTCCTGTGCAATGTAAGTTCCGCCTGCTTCTCCTCCCTGTCTGCTGGTCCATCTCTCCCTCTGAGCTCCCCTCCTCTTCCTCTCTTGTGGGCGCCCACGTGACGTCCATAGACACATCATCATCGACGCCACCTTCCCCACCACTAACATTCGAGATCTCAGAGTAGGCAGCAACAGCGGGGACCAACCTCCTTTGGCTGATCTGGGTACTGTCGTCAGACTGCTGAGTGGCGGCTGTTGCTACCTCCTTTTGCTGATCTGATGCCAGGAATGGCTGCGCATCGCAAATGTCTTGTAATGGATAGGAAAAGAATTCCTGTAACTCAAGCGGAGGGTATGTGGTGGTGTCTTTGGGGGTGCACACAGCAGAGAGTGAAGAGGGTGCAGATAGAGATAAGGAGGGTGCATAAGAGGAAGGCTGAGTGAGCCACTCAACCAAGTCTGGTGCGTCCTTTGACATAATCGAACGCACCTTCTGAAACTTCACACTTTTGCTCTGGCCTACTGCTCCTACCCTACTCCTACCACCCCTGCGTAAGGGCCTGCCTCTTACTCTGCCTGTCATTTTTTAAATTACCCTGTGACAAAAGTCTCTAGAGAACGCAGTATATGTGGAAGAAGGTATATAACACCCTGCTTCAATCTGTGGTTTTGGGGGGCCACTGGTTTATCACACCAGTTATACAAAAAATTGGCCAGTAAGTTTGGCGCTGTGTGTAGCAGAGTTAAAGCAGCAAAAGAGGCAATATTTTTGCAGGACACAAATACACTGTTATAAAAGTATATTGTTAGAGAACACCCCGCTTCAGTCTGTCGTTTAGGGGGGCCACTGTTCTATCACACCAGTTATAATACTTTTTTTAAAAGTGCTTTTGTCACTCTTTGTAGTTGTAGTATCGCTGCAGAAACGCTCACCACACCAGTCACAATGCTGCACAGTGCACAAAACAAATCCACTATAATATGCTTTCTATATTAGAAAGTATATTATAAGTGTATTACACCCTATATAGTGCACACCAAAGAATAGTACACTTATACCAAACACCAGTCCTTGAAAGGACTTTTGTGTCACTGACAATCTGTCCCTGCTGCACACAGCAAACCTCTCCCTACACTGACAAAAATCAGAATGTAAAATGGCAGGCAGCTCTGGTCTATTTATAAGGTAGGGGGTATGTCCATGTGCTGAAATGTCTTAATTGGTCCGTTCCCATCCCATTCCCCCATAGAGATGTATGGGGAACTGACAGCTGTGTCTCCGCACACAGCGTGGAGAACAGCTGTCATCCTCCTGCTCAGCAGGGGATCGGCGGATTTATTCCCTGCTGAGATAAATGGAGTCCGTCCGATGGACGGATAGTGTGAATGAGCCCTTAATCTAGCCATGCTGCTGCTATGATATAGCAAAGACTCTGCCCTCTGATTTTCACCCTACATGTCTTGCTCAATCAGGCTTTTTCCAGCCCCTGGTGTTCAACACTGAAAGAGCTGCTTCATGTATATTGTACTGAAGTTTTGGGAAAACTTTTGAACCACCAAATGATTCTGATGATATTGATATGGGCTCTACCTTCCCCCTGGTCCTCAAAATAATAATGATGGAAACGCGTGAAACCTACACCATGACAGCACTCAACTGATTAAAACCATGTACAATTTCTTTATTAAACTGAATTGAAATCGGCATACATGAGACAACAAAAAATAAAAAACCTACCAACCTCTAGATCACCACTTAATGTGGCATTCCAGTATTCCTATAGATCTTTATGTGAATAAATTATAAAGGTGGCTGTTTTGGATCTTAATGTACGCTTGATGCGCAAGTAACTCCGTTGCGCTAATAAGTGCGCTTTTGGATATTCATATACGCCAAGTGCAATTAATCAGTTCTTAGCTCTTTTGTAAAAGTTATTGGCGCGCGCTCAGCAGTACCCAGTAATACAGATACAATTACAATAAAATTTCCACAACAGTGGCCCCCTGAAATAACCAGCTGTGTGTTAGATATTCAGACTGACTGTTACACCTTCAACAAGATGGAATAGTAGGGCGAGAGTGAAAACTTCCCATGGAGTTCATCCATCCATATACCATATCATAACCAGAAAACATATGGGTACTGTTGATCAGTTAATCCACCCACATATACGTTATTTTTAATAATGTTTTCATCTTAGAAGTATGTACTGGAGGATAACTGTAATAATGGCATCTAAAGGAATAGGAAGGAGGAATAGACTGTAACTAAGTTAACTGTTCATCATATGCAAGTGAAAGTCCAGATGTTTTACTCCTTGCTCTGCATAATTGTAACCATCTATAAATATTGCTTTAATAGTGATCCTTACACACTCTAAGATCCCGTTCACACTATGTCGGATCCGACTAGGGGGCGACCTGTGAAGTCGCGTGCAGCGCGACTTCGGCGTGACTTGCACAGACTTCATAAAATGAATGTCTATGCAAGTCGCTCCAGGTCGCCCCGAAGTAGTACAGGACCCTTTTTCTAAGTCGGAGCGACTTGTGTCGCTCCTATTAGAACCGTTCCTGTACTACACTATGGGACCCGACGGTGCACGACTTGTCAGGCTGACCAAGTCTCCTGACAAGTCGTACTAGTGTGAATGGAGACTAAGAGTAAAGTGCTTTTATAGAGCCTGTAATCAAGAAGAGGTAATATAGACCATATAATTTATTCACATGGAGATCTAAACGAATACTGGCTTGCCAGTGGATTACCACATTAGGTGGTGATGGTAGCTGGTACGTTTTTTATTTTTTACTTTTTTTGTTGTCTCATGTATTGATTTTAATCCAGTTTAATAAAGGAGTTGTATGTGGTTTTAATGAGTTGAGTGCTGTCATGTATGTTTCATGCGTTTCCAAACACTTATTAAATCACTCTATACTATCATTATTTTCAGGACCATGGTGACGTAGAGCCCATATCTATTTATTTTTGTTTTTCTGTATGATATTGAATTGTGTGGAGGGCTCCCTCACCTGACTTGAGTTGTTAAATGCAGACCTGGTAGGTCTTGGCAGGGATTTATGTAGTGATATTGGATATTCTTCTCCTCTTATTTATTTTTCTAAATCTCTTCTAAAGGATACGTTTTTCTTTTCTTTTTTTTTTCGGGGGTGGGGGATTCTATATAATATATATACCCTCCAAGTAAAGAGTGTACTGTATTTTTTAAAGGGCTCCTATTGAAAGTTTGATTAATTTATTTTGTCCATTTCCTACAGATTCCTTGTACACAGATACTCCATCCTGAGGGAGCATGTGGATACTACAGGAGATGAGCATTTGGATTCAAACATTGGTGCAGCTCACAGAAGCAACAGTTACCGTGATGACTCTGATGAGGTAGTGTAACATGCTATGGATTGAAAATAATTTTATATTTTTACTACAACTTTTCTTCTTTTTTTTTTTTTTTTTTATCTTTGATTTTTGTAAAACTTGAGTAGACCAGTATATAAGACTAACCTTAAAACTCCAAATTAAGTCAAATGTTTTTGTTCATATGAGGGAAAACCAGGAAGAGTTAGAGCTTCTGTAGTGTTGTTGTTGCAATCGGTGTCTGGTAATTTCCCTTTACTTCCTGTCATTACAAAAGTTAATGGGAAATTTCTTGTGTGGTGTGAAGTGATGGATCTTCATATGATAATCTCAATATGAGTGTCTTTGATGGAATACTGCTCAATTGGCAGTTCTGCAAAAAATGGCCATAAATATGCTTTCAAAGGTATCAAGAGGAAAGTGCTACAAAGATAATACAAAGTGGCTTATAAATTCCTTTGTACCATTTGGATTTATATTTTACAGCTCTGACAAAGGGGTCCCTTGGAACCCCCAAAACATGTTAACTTCTTCTTGCATTTAGAAAAAACTATTTTTACTAGACACAAGTGGTCTGACATTTTCCTTCTGATATCTTTTACCTATGAAAAAAATAATATAATTAGAAATAATATAAGAAAACATCTGAAATCAGCACTTTAAGCAAGCCACTTCATATATATATATATATATATATATATATATATATATATATATATATATATACTGTGCGTATATATGTACAGTATCTCACAAAAGTAAGTAAGTAAACCTCTCACATTTTTGTAAATTTTACCTTTTCATGTGACAACTCTGAAGAAATGAGACTTTGCTACAATGTAAAGTAGTGAGTGTACAGCTTGTAGAACAGTGTAAATTTGCTGTCCCCTTAAAATAACTCGGCACACAGCCATTAATGTCTAAACCGCTGCCAACAAAAGTGCATACACCCCTAAGTGAAAATGTCTAAATTGTGCCCAAAGTGTCAATATTTTGTGTTGCCATCATTATTTTCCAGCACTGCCTTAACCCTGTTGGGCATGGAGTTCACCAGAGCTTCACAGGTTGCCACTGAAGTCTTCTTTCACTCCTCCATGACAACATCACAGAGCTGGTGGATGTTGGAGACCTTGCGCTCCTTCAACTTCTATTTGAGGATGCCCCACAGATGCTCAATAGGGATTAGGTCTGGAGGCATGCTTGGCCAGTCCATATACTTTACCCTCAGCTTCTTTAGTTGTGTTTGGGGTCGTTATGTTGGAATACTGCACTCTGACCCAGCCTCTGAAGGGAGGGGAATCATGCTGTGCTTCAGATGTCACAGTACATGTTGGCATTCATGGTTCCCTCCATGAACTGTAGCTCCCCAGTGACGGCAGAACTCATGCAACCCCAGACCATGACACTCCCACCACTATGCTTGACTGTAGACAAGACATACTTGTCTTTGTACTCCTCACCTGGTTGCCGCCACACACACTTGACAACATCTGAACCAAATAAGTTTATCTTGGTCTCATCAGTCCACAGGACATGGTTCCAGTAATCCATGTCCTTAGTCTGCTTGTTTTCAGCAGACTGTTTGTGGGCCTTCTTGTGCATCATCTTTAGAAGAGGCTTCCTCCTGGGATGACAGCCATGAAGACCAATTTGATGTAGTGTGCGGTGTATGGTCTGAGCACTGACAGGCTGACCCCCCCCCCCCCCCTTTTAACCTCTGCAGCAATGCTGGCAGCACTCGTACGTCTATTTCCCAAAGACAACCTCTGGATATGAGCATGTGCACTCAACTCCTTTGGTCGACCATGGTGAGGACTGTTCTGAGTGGAACCCATCCTGTTAAACCGCTGTATGGTCGTGGTAACCGTGCTGCTGCTCAGTTTCAGGGTCTCAGCAATCTTCTTTTAGCCTAGACCATCTTTATGTAGAACAACAATTCTTTTTTTCAGATCCTCAGAGTTCTTTGCCATGAGGTTCCATGTTGAGCTTCCAATGACAAGTATGAGAGAGTGATGACACTAAATTTAACACACCTACTCCCTATTCACACCTGAGACCTTGTAATCCTAATGAGTCGCATGGGGGGGGGGGGCTGCTAATTGGGCCCAATTTGGACATTTTCACTTAGGGGTGTACTCCTTTTTTTGTTGCCAGCGGTTTAAACATTAATGGCTGTGTGTGGCGTTATTTTGAGGGGACAGAAAATTTACACTGTTATACAAGCTGTACGCTCACTACTTCACATTGTAGCAAAGTGTAATTTTTTTCAGTGTTGTCACATGAAAAGATGTAATAAAATACTTACAAACAGCATCTCACAAAAGCAAGTACACCCCTTACATTTTTGTGTGTGTAGATGCACAGCTCAAAAAAATTGAAGGAACACTTTTTTAATCTGAGTATAGCACCAAGTCAATTAAACTCCTGGGATATTGATCTGTTCAGTTAAGTAGCAGAGGGGGTTCTTAATCAGTTTCAGCAGCTTTGATAATGACATTGACAGGTGCACTAGATGGGCAACAATGAGACGATCTCCAAAACAAGAATGGCTTTACAGGTGAAGGCTACTGACCTATTTTTTGTTCCCCCTACTCTTTCACTAGTTTTGCATTTGGCTAGGGTCAATGTCACTACTAGTAGCATGAGGCAATACCTGGACCTTATAAAGGTTGCACAGGCAGTCCAACCTCTCCAGGATGGCACATTATGTGCCATTGCCAGAAGGTTTTCTGTGCCTCGCAGTATTGTCAGAGCATTGAGGGGATTCCAGGAGACCGGGAGTTACTCTAGGAGAGCTGGACAGGTTTGTAGAAGATCCTTAACACATCAGCAGGACCAATGTCTGCTCCTTTGTGCAAGGAGGAACAGGATGAGCACTGCCAGAGCCATACAAAATTACCTGGTTTCACTTGGGTGAACGTCTGACCAAACAATTAGAAACTGACTTCACGAGGGTGGCCTAAGGGCTCAGCATCCTCTAATGGGCCCTGTGCTCACTGCCTGGCACTGTGGAGCTTGATTGGCATTTGCCATTGAACAGCAAATTTGGCAGGTCCGACACTGGTGCCCTGTGCCTTTCAAAGATGAGAGCAGATTCACCCTGAGCACATATGACAGACATGAAAGGGTTTGGAGAAGCCGTGGAGAACATTATGCTGCCTGTGAGAATTCGGCATGACCAGTTTGGTGGTTCAGTGTTGGTCTGGGGATACATATCCATGGAAGGATGCACAGACCTCTGCAGGCTAGATAATGGCACACTGACTGCCATTAGGTATTGGGATGAAATCCTTGGACCCATTGTCAGACCCTACACTGGTGCAGTGAGTCTTGGGTTCCTACTGGTGCACGTCAATGCCCGGCCTCATGTGGTGAGAGTTTGCAGCCAGTTCCATGAAGATGAAGGCATTGATACCATTGAATGGCCCCCACGCTTGCCTGACCTAAATCTAATAGAACACCTCTGGGACATTGTTTTGGTCCATCCAATGCTGCCAGGTTGAACCTCAGTCTGTTCAGGAGCTCAGTGATGCCCTGATTCAGATCCAAGAGGCAATACCCCAGGACACCATCCGTTATTTTATTAGGAGCATGCCCCAACATTGTCGGGCATGCATACAAGCACGTAGGGGCCATACAAACTACTGAATACCATTTTGAGTTGCTACAATGAAATTTCAGCAAAATGGATTAGCCTGCTGCATCATTTTTTCACTTTGATTTTTGAGCTGTCTTTGAATTTATCCCTCTGTAGGTTAATAATTTTAATTTCCATCAAACAATGTGGCATCCTTTTTAACACATTACCCAGTCCATATCAGTATAGATATCCAACATAATATTTTCTCTAATCTTCTTCCAAGGCAGCACCTGAGGTTTATGCTCCTCCCACCTGTAACAGGAAACACATTAGTCCACCATTATAAAAATGCCAGTCATACCTTCTTCCTCAGTTTGATTGTGTTTCCTCCAGATCCACAGGAGCTGCACCAGTTTGTTATTTTTCAGTCTTCATGCTAAAATGCAGGAGGCTCCCTGACCACCCTCCCATCCAGCTCAGCGAGCCCCTGCCCCTGAGTCTTCACCCCTACTGAGGGGTATGTAACCCTTCCCCCAGCCGTGAAGATGCCAGAGGCATCCCCCCTACACCATACCTGGAGCAACTATTACTGCAGAGATCTAGGCTAGTTCCTGCTAGCCTCAGCGATCCTTTCGAACGAGCAGGGGAAGGGGTCACGCCTCTACACTAAGCGCCCCTAGACTAAAAAAAGTTCCCCCTGCAGGCGCCTGTCCAGGCCGACCACGAGCATCCCCCGTAGCATCCTGGTGGTTGGAGGAGTAAGATGACGACGGTAAAGGCGGAACTCTTGAAATAAACCGCTTTTTTTCTTTGATCCACTCCTACTACTACTTTTACACAACAATCAACAAGTGATTGTAAAGTCTCATGTTTATTTATATTTTTTTTAAATCAAAAACTTCATACTAACTCTGTGCAGTGGTTTTGCATGGAGCAGCCCTGATCCTCCTCTTCTCTGGTCCCTCGTTGCTGCTCTTGGCTCCTCCCTCATGACAAGTGCCCCCACAGCAAGCAGCTTGCTATGGGGGCAGCCGAGCTGCAGCTCCGTGTATCTATTCAGACACGGAGCTGCTATTCAGCCAGCCCCACCCCCTCTCTCTCCTGATTGGCTCACTGACATTGATAGCTGCGGGAGCCAATGGCACCGCGACTGTCTCAGCCAATAAGGAGAGCGAGTCCCAGATGGCCGAGGGACTTGTCAACATCGCTGGAAAGAGAGAGGGCACAGGTAAGTATTGGAAGGCGCTGGGGGGGGGGGGGGGGGGGGCTGCTACACCTTTTTTAGAATGCATTCGGATAAAAAAATCCTTCTAATTTTAAAACTCATTTAAGCATAATGGGAGGGGTTATACCTGGCTGACTAACACTTTTTGTGTTTTGATGTCCTCTCCCCCTCCCCCACAAATAGAGCTTTCTTTTGGTGGCATTTGATCACCAAAAAAAAAACAATATTTTTCACATTCTGCTATATAACATTCAAAAAAAAAAAAACTTTAGGCCAGTTTGTATTCTGCTACAAAAAATCGCAATAAACGTATTTTGATTGGTTTGCGCAAAAGTTATCGTGTCTACAAACTAGGGGAAAGATTGTCATTTATATAATATATATAATATATATATATATATATATATATATATATATATATATATATATATATATATATATATATATATATATATATATATATGGGAATGGGGAGGACAGATCAGACCCCTACTAATATTTTTGACACTTTTGGGGGTACCAGTGACATTACTACAGTAATCGGTGCTACAAATATGCACTGTTACTGTAATAATGACACTGGCAGGGAAGGGGTTAACACAGTGGTGATCAAAGGATTAAAGCGGAGTTCCGGGCACAGAAATGCTTTTTTGATGAACAT
This sequence comes from Pelophylax lessonae, assembly GCF_965119305.1. NCBI lineage: Eukaryota > Metazoa > Chordata > Amphibia > Anura > Ranidae > Pelophylax > Pelophylax lessonae. The sequence continues at coordinate 290,672,009 of NC_138769.1, forward strand.
ACCCCCGGGACAGTCAGGGCTAGCACATTCCACAATGGCTAGCCTCTGATCTGTCCCGGTTCGCACTTACCTTTTAGAAGAAATACTTACTTAGAAAATTTCTTCCACAGCGTTTCCATCTCTGTTGTGGGCAGCTGAAGCCGGCGCGGTCCTCTTCTCTGTCTTCTTCCGCGTCTTCGTGTCCCAGAATGCACTGCACCGGCCCCTCTCGTCACTTCCGGTGCGGCGCCGCATTCCTAAACAGCTTCTGGGCATGCCCAGAAGCTGTTTAGCAGGGGAATGCGGCGTCGCCCGGAAATGGCGAGCGGGCCGGTGCCGTCGCATTGATTCCTGGGAGCTATGACGTTTAGCTCCCAGGAATCATCGCGAGGCAGGAAGTGACGGGGTGAGCCTCGGCGCTGGAGGAGGAAGCAGTCATAGGTGAGTATTTACGATCTTCAATAAAAAGGTGAGTAAACAAAAAAAAAAAAATAACTATCCAATTCCTTTTCAGGTGAGCTCTACCTAGCGGAGGGGCACAAAAAAAAAATCGTTTTTGTGCACGGAACTCCGCTTTAAGTGTGAGCCTGGGGGAGTGTTTTCTAACTGTTGGGGGGAGGGATGGGCTTGTGAAATGTCCACACACACCTGTGATCCTTTATGGAAGGATCACAGGCACTCTGTCATCATTTCAGAGAGGACGGTCAGCTGGGTTTACAACATTCATGGCCGCCGGTCCCGTTGATCAGCATCCCCGCTGCCTAGTGGGGGCAAGAGCATGCTGCCGGCGCGCTCCCCCCTCCCCCCCCCCCCACCATGCATGAAGATAAAAAGCCTTCTCTGTGCAGAAGCACCCCTAACCTGTGCCCCATCTCTATATAGCGATGTCCAAGAGTCTCTCGGCCATCCTGGGACTCTCCCCTCTGGCTGAGTTACAGCCGCGGCGCCATTGGCTCCCACAGCTGTCAGTCAGTGAGCCAATGAGAAGAGCGAGGGATGGTGCTGAATGGCAGCTCCATGTCTAAATGGACAGCTACTTGCTGTGGGGGCACTTGATAGGAGGGAGGGGCCAGGAGCAGGAACACGGAACCAGAGAAGAGAAGGCTCTGGGCTGCTCTGTGCAAAACCAACTGCACAGAAGAGGCAAGTATAACATGTGTTTTTTTTTATCACTTTAAGACCTAGACTAAAGAATTGGTTCCTGCCTAGAACGCATTCATAATCTCTAGTTTACATCAAAGGCATTCTAGGCATTGATTAGAATCTCTGAAAGTGTTCTCACACAGCATTGTTTTGTGTACAGGAAGTAGTAATTGCTCATTTATATTTTTCTGCGTATCTTTTAAGATCATCTACTGATCTCTTGATAAGTTTAGATGCACCCTTTTTCTTTCTTCTTCATAATTTTTGCAGATGATATACTTCATGAATAGCTTAGCATATGTTTAGACATACTCTATAGCTCTTCCGGTGTTATTGCAACTAAAACTTTTGTTCAAGTTTAGTAAAATCTGTTTAGGGTTTTATATAGATAATGCATATTAATTTGATCTTCAAACCCACATTTTTTTTTTCTTTCAGGATCTTTTGGAATGATGCTTATTTTAGGGGAAAAGAGAATTGTGCATTGTCTGACCCTTCTCGGATCTATTTTGAACTGCATTACTGTGAAATGAAGCACCCGTGAGGCAGAATACACAGAAAAAGGATCTTCCTCCTTGGTTTTCTGCAAAGAATGGTGGTTGTACTGTTAACAGAATTCTTTCAAGTGAACAATTTATGTTGGAAGTGTTGGAAGCATGAAAAATTGTAGAACCTATTTTCCCTACACATCTGGAAATTCCAGCTTTGCCTCCAACATTGTTCTAATGTTGAGCCTTCCTTTTTCTCTTGTAACATAATTTTGGAGCTAGGATTTGATGGGTGAAATACAGAGGTCTGTAATAATCAGTGGCTTTGTTGCGTTTTTAATGCATTGATGGGTCATTCCACCTAAAATCTCGTTTATCAAATTTGAGTTAACTTCAACCTATTTCTCTGACAGTGAGGTTACTCAACTGCAATTTTAGTCTCTTCCACCAGACATGGATGGAGCCTTACCACCTGCAACAAGGGGTGTCTCACATTTTAAGCTGCATTAACCATAATGTAATATTGATAGAAACTCACAAATGAAAAGAACCTCTTTAATGGTTGGGCTGACCTGAGAACTCAAATGAAGATGCCAATAGGCATATGTGTGGACTTAAGCGCTTCCCTTCTGGCCCAGGTTGTATGGAAGTCACTCTTTCCCTGATCAAAAAAACATCTCACCACCTGTATGTTTGCATTATTAGCTTATGCTCTAACAGTTTTTATAACTTTGATGCAGATGGTGGTGGCAAGGTCTTGGTTTATGGTATCCCTAAATAGTTTTTTTTATTTTTACACCACTTGTTTCAACTGTACAACATTAACTTAAGTGCTTAATAGAAATGGTTCACCTGATGAAAAAGTTTCAAGCTTTCTTAGTTTCTTGTAAATAGTAAATAGCTTGTTCATATTATAAAGCCTTGCACATAAAAGGGTCGGAGTAAGCAAGATGTTTTTTTCTGATAGACCTTATCTGTATATGTTTGAAATAAACGAATTCATTTTTATTGTTTTTGGTTATTTTGGTTCACAAAACCATCAGCATCGTCGCACGCTAAAAATTAGAAATATAATTGTTGTAAAACAAGTAATGACCTCTTGCACATCAGGTTTAAAATGCAATAACAATAATGCAATACAGATGATAGAGTGAATGCAGCTAGCAATGTCTTATATTTAACCATTGATTCTAGGCTTACTGTTTTAATTGCATCTTCAAATATTTTAAGATGCTAACTGCATAAATGAAAAGTTTAATGAGGAATAAAAATTTTCTTGTACATGGGATGAAGAAAAATTTTAACTAATTCAAAGTTGCTTATATTTTTTAAATTAATCTATTCATATTAATTATTGTCTTGGCATACAGAGTCTGAAGGTCTTTGTTTACTTGAAAAACATTTAGAGTTCCTACAAAATGTATGTTCTTCGTACATGAACAATGTATGCTATGTGTGTATAGAAGACAAATAAAGCCTGTTTACGATCTACATTTTTTTTTTTTTTTACATCTAATGTTTGTTATTTTTCAGAAACAAAGTATAGAATAAAACAAACCAGAATTTGCAAAAAGGAAAAAGGGGGACAGAGCGTACCCCAAATAATAACAGGACTTTGTAGGAAGTGATGTTGTCACAGAGATGAGCGCATATGCGTATGTTTTGTAAAAGTATAAATAGGATTAAGAGATCTACAATTTAGACCTAATGTCTACAAAACCAAAGCAAACGGCTTCAGCTGTTACACATATCCAGAGTTTGCAGAATCAAAATAAGGTCCAACGCGTTTCGCAGAACACTTTCTCTGCTTCTTCAGGGAACTTACATGTGCATCTACATTCTTCCAAGATTTGAAAAGAGGAAAGAAGTACATCAAAATGTTATTAAAAATAAACACTTATTATTCATCAACAAATAAGTATCTGCTCACCAGTTTTCCAAAATGCACTTAACACCTCCAGACGCAAATGGATCAATCCGGGTTGTACGTCGACTAACTGGCCTCTGGTAAGAGCTCAGGGCAAGGTCTGATGGACACTGGACCATATACCCGAGGTACAAGTGGACCAAGGTGTTGCCCAATAACTAGGGTGAAAAAATACTTCGCTCATTGGATATGTATATATGCTAATCTATCGCCAAATATCAAGAGGGGCCTAGTCAATCAGCACACACAGAAGGTTGCACCTCTAGCATACATACACCTACTCCACATACATACACAATTCTTACCCAAACACCCACAAATACCTACCCAGTAACCTGTACGCAATCATGAAAACACAACCACATCTGGCTTCCAATCCATACACCCACCTCCCAGTCCCCACATACATCCCATTAGTACAAACACATCCCACCTTCCACCACACAACTCCATGGCTATACTGTGTACATACATACCAGCAAGGCTCCCAACAGAATCCCCCCCAACAACACAAACCATCAGCAAAGCAGGCAAACCAACACATATCTACATCAGCATCCATCTCCCCCCCCTCCTTCACACACCCACATCAACAGCCCCTCAATCCTACTATAGGCACTATACCACCGACTATGTAGTCTCAAAGGAGCACGCCCCCACAAATGGGTATCCCAAAGAAATGTAACAATAGACCGCTAACAACCACTCCCGGTAACTATACTCCCCATATAATTTAATTCTAATGTTTCACCTTGTATATCGCTGCTGTATATGTGGCACATTAACCCCCGGAGCTACATCCGGCTTGTGGTTCCACCAGCTCGTTTATATATGGTCCTGCCGAACACGACAGGGCCAAGATGCTGCCCACTGACATCCTGTCTGGCATAGGCGCCCAGTCCAACACGGCCTGGGATGCGATAGTTACAGCCAAGAGCCTGGCGGGTCTGCTTTAAGACCGGTGTTTCTGGGTGCCCTGGTGTCGCAAACATTGACTGAATGGGCTACACTACTACGCTGTGACCTGGAGGGGAGACAACTCCCTCCTTGCTGTTTCGGAGCTGTTGGACCAACTGGTGCAAGGGCTGCAATTGTTTGTGCTGCCGCACTGGACACTGCTCCCATGCTGGGTCGTTTGTCCTTTTGGGCAGTGGTCCTCCGACGCATGTTGTGGCTGAAGTGCTGGTCTTCAGATCAGACTTCGAAGAAAGCTTAACTGGTCTTCCCCTCCGGGGATCGCCTCTTTTGGGCTACCTTGGCTGACTTTAGCAAAGGTCTCACTGGGGGTAAGAGTACCTTTCTCCCATAGGCTACCAAGGATGAGGACCCCCATCGCTGATGAGAACCTTCCTTTTCAGCACACAGGGAGTTCTTTCGTCCCTCAGGGTCAGTCGATGAGGCAAAGTCCTTCAAGGCTCCCTCGGAGGCGGGGGGGGGTTCCAAGCGACCCTGGTTGGGAAAACAAAAATCAAATCTCTCCAGACCTGCGGACAAGGCCACTTCGGCCTGAAGGTGCGCCCCCACCCATATCTGGGGTGGAGGGATGTCTTTGCCGGTTCCCAGACCAGTGACTCTCCCAGATTCAAGACAAATAGGTTCACGAGGTAGTGCAGTCGGGGTACAAGATCAAGTTTCGCTCTTTCCCACCGGTAAGGTTCTTCCCTTCCACTGTGAGGCTGTCCCCAAATCGCTTACTGACTCTCTTGGGGGCAGTATGGGACCTGGTACAACAGGGAGTAATATTTCTGGTTCCGTGTGCGGACCCTTTCTGGGGCTTTTTTCACGCCTGTTTACAGTACCCAGGAAGGAGGACAAGGTGTGTCCAATCCTGGACTTAAGGGGCTGAATTGTTTTGTGCAGGTTCAAAATTTCAAGATGGAATCCGTTTGCACGGTGGTGGCCTCCCTGCATCGGGGGGACCTTCTGGCCTCCATGGATATCAAAGATGCCTGCCTTCACATCCCATATGGGCAGGACACCAACGTTTTCTGCGCTTTGCAGTGGGAGTGGACTATTATCGATTTTGTGGCGTTACCCTTTGGTCTCGCTTCTGCTCCTCAGGTCTTCATATAGGTGTTTGGCTCTAGTTCTGGTGCTACATAGTTGCATAGTTTGTGAGGTTGAAAAAAGACATCAGTCCATCCAGTTCAACCTATGATGTGTGTGTGTGTGTGTGTGTGTGTGTGTGTGTGTGTGTGTGTGTGTGTGTGTTAGTACATTGTATACCCCTGTATGTTGTGGTCTTTAAGGTGCCCATCTAATAGTTTTTTTTGAAACTATCGATGCTCCCTGCTGATACGAATGCTTGTGGAAGCGAATTCCACATCCTTACTGCTCTGACAGTGAAGAACCCCTTACGTATTTTAAGGTTAAACCTTTTTCCTCTAGTTTATTGAGTGGCCACGTGTCTTATTGTATTCCCTTTCTCTAAAAAGTTTGTTCCTTATGCTAGGGTCCTCACAAGTACAGTATTTGTACATTGATATATCCCCCCTCAAGTGTCTCCTTTCCAGAGAGAATAAGTTCAATGCTTGTAGTCTTTCCTCATAGCCGATGCCCTCCATTCCCCTAATTATTTTTGTTGCCCTTCTCTGGACTCTCTCCATTTCCAGCACATCCTTCCTGAGGACCGGTGCCCAGAACTGGACAGCATACTCCAGATGTGGCCGGACCAGAGTCTTGTAGAGTGGGAGAATAATCTCTTTATTTCTGGAGTGAATCCCCTTTTTTATACATGCCAGTATTCTGTTGGCTTTGCTTGCAGCGGCTTGGCATTGCATGCCACTGCCAAACCTGTAGTCCACTAGGAGCCCCAGGTCCTTTTCCATCTTAGATTCACCTAGAGGTTTCCCCCCTAGTGAGTAGCTTGCTTTCGTGTTTCTGACGCCCAAGTGCATTACTTTACATTTTTCAACATTAAACCTCATCTGCCATGCAGTTGCCCACCTCATTATTTTGTTCAGGTCCGCTTGCAAGATTTCCACATCCTGCATAGAAGATATTGGCATTCTTAGTTTATTATCATCCGCAAATACCAAGATTGTGCTAGATATCCCCTCCTCTAGATAATTTATGAATACATTAAACAAGATTGGTCCCAGGACAGAACCTTGGGGGAACCCAATTTCCACACCCGCCCACAACAATGCTGTTGTGACAATGGGGGCGGTCGGTCTGGGAGACTGGCCAATCTGGGCCTGACTTGGCCTCACCCTTAGCCAGGGTGTTTCTTCCTTCAGAAACACTCCACAAGCTCCAGACTGCGGTCAGCTGTTGCTGTCCAGCAAATGGTCGTCCCTTCGGACCTGTATGTGAGGTCTGGGACTGATGGTGTCGTCCTTTGAGGCGGTCCCTTTCGCTCATTTCACACGAGAATCCTCTAGAAGGACACCCTTCTCAAATGGAACAAAAATCAAATTTCCTTGGACAATCCGATCCAGCTGAGCCCGGTGACCAGGGAATCACTGATATGGTGGCTTCAGTCCCTGATGCTCACTCCAGGAAAGTCCTTCCTTTTCGATTTATTGGTCTATTGTCACCATGGATGCCAGTCTATCCGGGTGGGGAGGGGTTCTCGGTGGATTTTCTGCTTAGGGACTCTGGTCCCTGGAAGTATCCAGGTTGGTCTATTAATGTACTGGAACTGAGAGCGATCAGGCTTGCCTGGTTCGATGGACCGAACGTCTTTGGGATAGTCCAGTGCGCATTCAATCGGACATGGCCGTGGCTTATGTCAATCACTGAGGGGGTACCTTAAGTGTCCCTATGGCCTTGGAGGTGGCCGGCATCCTCCAATGGGCGGAACGCTTTATTCCAGCTTTCTCCGCTGTTCCCATTTCAGGAGTGGAAAATTGGAAGGCGGATTTCCTCAGCCGACGGACCTTGGATCTAGGAGAATGGTCTCTCCATCTTGAGGTGTTCCACTAGTTGTGCCCTATTTGGGGCACTCCAGATAGGGATCTGTTGGCATCCCTGATCAACAGTAATGTGCAGCGGTTTGTGGCCCGCTCCTGGGATTCTCGGGTAGACTCCACTGATGCCCTGGTGCCCCGTGGGGTCTGGATCAGCTGCTGTATGCCTTTCCTCCTCTCGGGTTACTACTGAGACTTCTTCGCAGGATAGAGGCGGAAGGGATTCCGGTCATTCTTGTGGTTCCAGACTGGCCTCGTTGGGCTTGGTATGCCGACCTGGTTGGGCTAGTCGCGGACGCTCCCTGGGGACTTCCTCTCAGGGAGGACCTACTGTCAGGGGCCGATCTTCCATCCTGTTTTGCGGTCACTGGCTTTGATGGCTTGGCTGTTTATAGCCGGGTGCTGAAGGAAAGGGGATTGTCTGCTTCAGTCATTCCTACTCTGCTCACACCGAGGAAAGCGACTTCTAGAATGATCAATCATTGTATGTGGAAGTCCTATATTGTGTGGTGTGCGTCTGTTGGAGTTCCCCCAAGCTCTTGCTCGGTGGCTCGATTGTTTGATTTTTCTTTCCATGGGGAGTTGATCAAAAGTTGGCCTTGAGTATATCGAGGGTCGTGTCTCGGCCTTGGCAGTATTCTTCCTAAGGCCATTGGCCACCCTTTCCCTGGTGCGTTACTTCATCCAGGGGGTGCGACACCTGGTACCTCTGGTGCGACCTCTGTTACCACCTTGGGACCTTAATTTGGTGCTGTCGGTTCTTCAGAACCCTCCCTTTGCAAATTTTCAGGGGATTCTCCTGCTTAACTTGTCACAGAAGGTGGCCTTCTTTGTGGCTATTACTTCTGCACGCAGGGTGTCGGTACTGGCGGCGTTGTCCTGTCATTCTTCCTATCTGATGGTCATAGGGATACAGTGGTACCTCGTCCGGAACCGTCCTTCCCGGTGGTTTCCGGTTTTTACTTGCATGAAGACGTCTTGTTAGCCTCCTTGTGTCCTAAGCCTACACATCCGAATGAAATTGCATTGCATGCTTTGGGCAATCTGGGTGTATCGGCAACTACTGACTCTTTTCGTAAGTCAAATTTATTTTTTTGTGATCACGGGTGGCCCTAGGAAAGGGTTGCCTGCGTCTGCTGCTACTGTTTCCAGATGGATCAGGCAGACGGTGGTACAGGATTATTCGATAAGGGTCAGGGTCCTCCTTTCCCTGGTAAGACGCATTCTGCTCGAGCACTTGGTGCTTCCTGATTTTTTTTTTTTTTTTCCGGCATCTGTACTTCAGGTTTGTGAGGCGGCTACCTGGTAAAACTTTACAAAGTTTTATAAAGTTGATGTGCTGGCATCTGCGGATGCCTCTTTTGGCTGCAAAGTTTTGCGGGGCTGCTGTTTAAGGGGGCCCTTAGTCTCCCTTGAGGGTTTCTGTTTCTCAGGTGGGTCTCATCTTATTGTTTTAATGAGTCCTATGTTATCTGGTTGGCTATGTTTAGCCTTGTGGACTTGTTTCTGCTGTCCCACCCCTCATTTATGGCACTGCTTTGGGACATCCCTACTCATTTCAATCAAAAAGTCTGCGTCTGTCAATGAGCGACAGAGAAAACTGGATTTTTGACTTACCGTAAAATCCTTTTCTCTTAAGCTCATTGACAGACGCAGTAGCCACCCCTCTATTTTTGAGTTGGGTTGGTATGATTTCTCTGACACTGCTTTGATACAAAACTGGCATCCTATAGCAGGAAGTGAGGGTATACCCCCTGGGACTGCCCATAGACATAGGCAGAACTTTTTTTCTGCCTAGTGTCCTACTCCTGTAGGGGGCGGTATAACCCTACTGATTTCAATCAAGAAGTCTGCATCTGTCAATGAGCTTAAGAGAAAAGGATTTTATGGTAAGTCAAAAATCCAGTTATTTCAGTAATTTAAAAGTAAAACTCATATGTTTTGTACAGATTCATAACACACAGAGTGATATATTTTAAGCATTGCTTTCTTTTAATTTTGATGATTATGGCTTGCAGCTTGTGAAAACCCAAAAACCAGTATCTCAGAAAACTAGAATATTACAAAGGACCAATACAAAGGATTTTTAAATGCAGAAATGTTGGCTTAATGAAAAGTACATCCATGTACAGTATAGTATGCACTCAATACCTGGTCGGGCTCCTTTTGCATGAATTACTGCATCAATGCGGCGTGGCATAGAGGTGAGCAGCCTGTGGCTCTGCTGAGGTGGTGTGGAAACCCAGGTTACTTTGAGAGCAGTCTTCAGCTCGTCTGCATTGCTGGGTCTGGTGACTCATCTGCCTCTTGACAATACCCCACAGATTCTCTATGGGGTTTAAGTCAGGCGAGTTTTCTTGCCAATCAAGCACAGTGATACCATGATCATGAAACCAGGTATTGGTACTTTTGGCAGTGTGGGCAGGTGCCAAGTCCTGCTGGAAAATGAAATCCGCATCTCCATAAAGCTGGTCAGCAGAAGGAAGCAGGAAGTGCTGTAGAATTTCCTGGGAGAGGGCTGCACTGACTTTGGGCTTGATAAAACACAGTGGACCAACACCAGCAGATAATGTGGCTCCCGAAATAATCACTGACTGTGGAAACTTCACACTGGACCTCATGCAACTTTTGATTCTGTGCCTTTCCACTCTTTCTCCAGACTCTTGAGACCTTGATTTTTAAATGAAATGCAAAATTTACTTCGAAAAAGAGGACGTTGGACCACTGAGCAACAATTAAGTCCTTTTTCTCCTTAGCCCAGGTCAAACGCTTTTGAGGTTGTCTGTGTTTCAGGAGTGGCTTTACACAAGGAATGCGATAGTTGTAGCCCATGTTTTGGATATGTCTGTGTGTAGTGGCTCTTGAAGCACTGAAACCAGCCATAGTCCACTCCTTATGAATCTCCCCCAAATTCTTGAATGGCCTTTGCTTCACAATCATCTCAAGGCTGCAGTTCTTCCTGTTGCTTGTGCACCTTTTTCTACCACACTTTTTCCCTTCCGCTACACTTTCCATTAACAGCTTCTTTAGCAAAGACCTTTTGCGACTTATCCTCCTTGTGGAGGGTGTCCACTGACTGTCTTCTGGACAACTGGCAAGTCAGCAGCCTTCCCCATGATTGTGTAACCAACTGTACCAGTCTGAGGGACCATTTAATGGCTCATGAAACCTGTACAGGTGTTTTGAGTTTATTAGCTGATTAGTGTGACACCATGAGTCTACATTACTGAACTTCCTCACAATATTCTAATTTTCTGAGATTCTAAATTTTGGGTTTTCTCTATATAATATGAGTTTCACTTTTTGAAGTGAATGACTGAAATTAACTTTTTGATGATATTCTCATTTTTTGAGATGCACATGTATATTGCATTGTTTTATGATAACCTCCTAACTTTTAGTTTATAAACCCTGACACGTATTGCTTGTTATACCTTTTTTTTCATAGTGGTGCAAACAGCACTTCTCTGATAGACCTGTACTGTATATACTCTGGGCATGTGCATGCTGCCTGATTGCTGTTGTACAGCAGCCTATGACAAAGAAAGCAAGCACACTTGGCTGGAATGGGCTTGCTCTATTTTTATTTTTTTTTCTTTGAACAGGTTGGGTTTTGTTCTTTCTTTCTTCATTTTTCTTTTGCTATCTTTTCCTTCTCCTTACCACCCCCATCTTTTCTCCCCTCCCCCTCCCTTGCCCACCCTCTCACATCAATATTTGGGTTGACTCAAATGCCTGCGACTTTATATGCTATATTATTTTATGGGCCTCATAGCTTTATCTGCCTTCCCTATCTGCTATTGATGATGTGTTTTTTACTTTTTATCTACAAGGGGTTTAATTCCTCAAACACACCAAAATGATTCACTATTTGAGAAAGCACTATGTAGGCATTTTCTGTATCCAGAAGCCCCATTTCTTGGCAGCCTCTGCTAAATTTCTAAATGCACCTTATCACCAAGTCTATTTTTCTAATGCCAAAATTAAATGGGAAAAGTGTTCTTTTCTCTTACGTCCTCCGACAGTCGCCGTCGCCTCGAAGTCATCACTGTTGGGTATTGACTTCTGCTCCGCAGGAGTAGCTAGGCATATAGACTTAGTCAAAAGGCATTAGCATATACACACCCGTGGGGGCTGTCCCATCTGGTCAATACCCCCCTGCAGTGAACACTCCCAACTCAGTTTTAATCTGCCTAGCATCCGGAGTAGTCAGGCTTCCCTGTGCTGGGGCTTCAATCTCAGCCTTTCTAAACTTTTATTTGATTTTCTTTGAAAATGTCAGTTTTTTTCTTACTTTACTAGCTGTTTATTTTGTCAGCTTCTAGTGTTAGTCGTTTCTTCGGATGAAGATGGATCATGCGGTGCTGGGATTCGGACTGACCGCCCTGGTTCTCCAGGGCAGAAGGGTCAGATGGACCCCCAGCCCGCCATCGAGCGTTCATCTATGGTTCTCCCTGGCATTATGAACGACCCATCCCTGCTCGCCGCAGGGATGCAGCCGTGAGGTGGCTACCTCACAGGACACATCTGCGATGCTGCAGTGTCATGTCCCTGGCTAACAGCATTCCCTGTCAGATGAGGACAGCGGCTTTCCGTTCATAGAGGCATCCCACGCCATCTGGTACAGGTAAGTACTTCTGTGTGGGGCCTCTGTCTGGGGTGGCAGTCTGTGTTGCTGTGTGACTCCCTGATGCGGTCCCTGTGGGGATCGCTTGTGCAGATACTGTATGTTTTCTGGGGGTCTCCTTCCCTGTGTCACTTCGGTGCATTGTTGGGGGTGCAGACATTTTTGTGTGGCGACCGCAGCGGCATGCATTCGCGTGGTCCGCCATCTTTGATATGGGCAGGCATGTTTAGCTTCTCTGTGGGCGATACTGCATGCTATTTTGGCGCCATCCGCCGCCATTTTGTGGGAGGTGGACGATCGGTTCGGCGACCATTTTGGCGTAGCCTCCAATGCATTCCTATGGGGCAGCCATTTTCCCTAAGTCTGGCAGTCTATAGTTCAGCCTACTTCAGCAGCACTTCCTTTTCCTCTGCAGCAGGACATCGTTAGCAACACTCTGCGGGCTCTGCAGGTTATCGCTCTCAATATTCCTCTGTATTATCGCTTCTGGCTCAGTTTTCTCTTCTCTTTTTGGGGGTCTTTGTCGCTGTAGCGGTGGGCTGTGCATTCCGCAGCGATCTTAAAGGGGCAGTACACATTTTATTGCACTGTTCTTTTCTGTAACCTTGAGCAATGGATTCTCAGGATAGCAAATTTCCCCCAGCTCTGGTGGGGGCTCCCAGTTCTCCTGTGGCCCCGCTGAGACCTGATTTGGCTGCTGTGGTGGCGACTTTGGTGTCTAATATGGAATTGCTGATGGCTGAACGTGCTGCAAAAAAGAGGGCTAGATTGTCTCTCTCTTCTGATTCAGATGGTGATATGGCTGCTGCTGCGAGCACGCCCTTTTCAGGGTCCCGCTCATCCTTGGACCCCCCGGGGTCTGAGGGGGAGGCTGAGGTGGAGGGGGTTAATACCTCCTCCCCGGGGTCGCCTGAAGAACGGGCGACCATAGATGAGTTAATTATTTCTATTAAGCAAACACTACATTTGGAGGATGAGCCCAGTCCTCCTGGCATTGTGTCCTCGTTTGGGACGCACAGGACCCGCAAGTCGGCGCAGGTTTTTCCCTGCCCAGCTGAATTTCATTACACTGTTAATGAAATGTGGCGCGCGCACGTTGAAATGTCCATTCCTAGTACCTAGTCGGTTCAAATTGCTTTATCCTTTTGCGCCGGCTACGGAATCACGATGGTGTGTGCCTCCACAGGTGGATCACACTGTGGCCGTGTTAAACAAGGCTACCTTGGTTCCTTCTGAGGATACTCCGGTGTTCCGAGACCCTACAGACCGGCGGTTGGAGTCTCTAGCCCGCCATTCCTACACGGTGGCGGGCTCGTTGCGCAAACCCGTTTTTGTGTCCGTTTTGGTGGCTCAGGCGGTGGCTGATTGGACTAAGATAAGATGCTTAGGAGCAATCTCGTGTCTGATGGTGTTCCGCCTGCCCTTCTGGAAATGGTGGATCAGATCCACCAAGGAGTCATGTATTTGTGTGATGTGGCCTTGAATGAGGCCCCTTTAGTGGCTCGCCTCTCTAGTGTCGCGGTGCTTAACCGGCGACTGATATGGCTGAAGAGCTGGTCGGCCGACCAGTCCTCACGGAAAACAGTTGCTGATTTTCCCTATGCTGACTCTTGCCTTTTTGGCGAGGCGTTGGATACCCTGGTGCAAGGCGTCACGGGGGGCAAGAGCACTATGCTGCCCCAGAACCCGAAGAACAAGTCCTTTGGGTCAAGCGGGGTTTGGCGTCTCGATCCGGTCAGGTGTCCTTTCGTGCCTTTCAGAACCAATCCAAGGGCAAGCCCTTCAAGGCCCAGGGCAACCAGAAGAAGCCCTGGGCGGGTAAGCAGAAGTCGGGTAATGCCGGCTCGGCGGGTCAGTCCGCCTCTGCCTGAAGGGGCGCCCTCACCCATTTCAGGGGTGGGGGGACGTTTGCGCGGTTTCCTCCAACCTTGGCTGCTCCGGATATTGGACAGGTGGGTTCAGGAAATCATTCGATCGGGGTACAAGATCGAATTCCTTTCCAGGCCGGCGGACAGATTTTTTCCCTCAAATCTTCACGTGCCTCCGGGGCTTCTGCAGGACCTGCACCAAGCGGTGCAGGACCTGCTGTCACAGGGGGTGATTGTCCCGGTGCCTCATCGGGACAGGTTTTGGGGGTTTTATTCAAATCTGTTCACTGTGCCCAGAAAGGAGGGCAAAGTGCATCCTATTCTGGACCTAAAAGCGCTGAACCGCTTCGTGCGTGTTCGGAAGTTCCGTATGGAGTCTCTCCGTTCGGTGGTGGCTTCTCTGAGTCCAGGAGAATTCCTGGCTTTGATAGATCTGAAGGATGCGTATCTGCACATCCCCATTTTCGAAGGTCCTCAGTGGTACCTTCGGTTTGCTATCGCAGAGGACCAATACCAGTTTGTGGCGTTACCTTTCGGTCTCGCTTCGGCACCCAGGGTTTTTACCAAAGTGCTGGCGCCGGTTCTGGGCCTGCTGAGGGCACAGGGCATTGCGGTCTTGGGTTACCTGGACGACCTCCTTCTGAGGGCACGTGCCAGCCAGGTCCTAGTGCGCGATCTGTCCACCACGGTACAGACGCTCCAGGAGTTCGGATGGACCATCAACGTTCAAAAATCGGCGTTGTCTCCATCGGTTCGTCTTCCCTATCTGGGAATGATTCTGGACTCTGCTCAGGCAAAGGTGTTGTTGCCGGAGGACAAGCTCCGGACCTTGCAGGACGAGATCAGGTCCCTCAGGGACAACCCGTCCTCGTCACTCAGAACCTGTATGAGGTCTCTGGGGTTGATGGTGTCAGCTTTCGAGGCGTTACCCTTTGCTCAGTTTCACACGCGGGCTCTCCAGACAGAGATCCTGGCCAGGTGGGACAGACTACCTCAGTCCCTGGATCTGTGTGTCTCCTTGAGTCATCAGACCAGATTGGCTCCAGTCCCCGTCGGTGGCGGAAGGCAAGTCCTTCCGTCCGTTGGTGTGGATGGTGATTACCACGGATGCCAGCCTGTCGGGCTGGGGTGGAGTCCTGGGCAACCTGTCTGCCCAGGGCACTTAGTCGGAGGAGGAGTCCTCCCTCCCGATAAATGTGCTGGAATTGCGAGCGATAAAACTCTCTCTCTTCCAGTGGTCGGACCGTCTTCGGGGCCTTCCTGTCCGAGTACAGACGGACAATGCTACCGCGGTGGCTTACATCAACCACCAAGGGGGCACCAGGAGTGCTCGTGTGGCCCAGGAGGTGACCGACATTCTATCGTGGGCCGAGACTCATGTCCCGGCGATCTCAGCAGTTCACATTCCGGGTGTGGAGGATTGGCAGGCCGACTATCTGAGCCGCCAGACCCTGGACCAGGGGGAATGGTCCCTGCACCCGGAAGTCTTCCAAATGCTGTGTGCGAGGTGGGGATCCCTGGAGGTGTGCGACATTTGGCTCCTCCCAGGAAGGAGCCCTTACCTCCGTGGGACTTGAACTTAGTTCTGTCCGTGTTGCAACGTGCTCCCTTTGAAAACATTCGGGATATCTTGTTGCCTCTGCTGTCTAAGAAGGTTGCCTTTTTGGTGGCGATCACTTTGGCTCGCAGAGTGTCGGAACTGGCAGCTTGATCTTGCTGTTCTCCATACTTGGTGATTCACCGGGATAAGGTGGTTTTGCGTCCGCAGCCCTCCTTTCTTCCTAAGGTGGTCTCTGAGTTCCACATTAATGAGGACCTTGTTCTACCTTCGCTTTGTACGAAGCCTAAGCATCCTAAGGAGGTTGCTCTGCACTCCTTGGATGTTGTCAGGGCGATCAGGGTTTACCTGTTGTCTACGGAATCTTTTCATAAAACGGATTCCCTCTTTGTCCTTCCTGAGGCACCTCGGAAGGGCATGGCTGCATCCGCAGCGACTATTGCCAAATGGATCAGACAGACCATTGAACAGGCTTACGCCTTGAAGGAACGGGTTCCACCCTTCCCTGTTAAGGCGCACTCTACCAGATCTGTGAGTGCGTCCTGGGCCTATTGGCATCGGGCCTCGGTGGCCCAAGGCTGCGACTTGGTCGTCGGTGCACACTTTTTCGAAATTCTACAAAGTAGACGTTCTGGCATCAGCTGATGCCTCCTTTGGCCGCAAGGTTCTCAATGCGGCAGTGCCATGATGGACTCTTGTGTTTTTTTTCTGGGTCCCTGGCTGTTGGCATTTGCTTTCCTGGGCTGTTGCTCCTGTTGAGCATTGTTTTTTTTCTGTTGCCCAGTTGGTTCTCTTACGGTGCATGTAAGATTCCTTGCTCTGATGTGGGTACTGCGTTGCCTTTTCTACGGTTGCGTCTCCCACCCCTCATGTCTGTACTGCTTTGGGACATCCCAACAGTGATGACTTAGAGGCGGCGACTGTCGGAGGACGTAAGAGAAAACTGAATTTTTGTAAAATCTTACCTGTAAAATTCCTTTCTCCGAGTCCTCCGACAGTCGCCGCCGCCGCCTCCGCCCCTCTTTTGGGGTTCTTGTTACCTACTGCTATGCTACCAAACTGAGTTGGGAGTGGTCACTGCGAGGGGGTATTGACCAGATGGGACAGCCCCCATAGGTGTGTATATGCTAATGCCTTTTGTCTTTTGACTAAGTCTATATGCCTAGCTACTCCTGCGGAGCGGAAGTCAATACCCAACAGTGATGACTTTGAGGCGGCGGCGACTGTCGGAGGACTCAGAGAAAGAAATTTTACAGGTAAGATTTTACAAAAATTACGTTCTTTGCTTTCCACAAACACATATTAATGCTTTTAAACAAATCTTGGCCTCTGTAGAGGAGGTAGCTGCTTCTTCAATGCTCTCGATGAGGTAATGATGTTGCTATTCTAACATGTTATGCCCCAAATATCAAACAAATACCTTTACTGCCGCTCTACTTTAAACTTCTAAAGCTGCATCATAAAGACCTAGTAATTTTTTTTAAGGGTCATTTTTTTTTTTTTGTGTAGTATAACCAGGCACAAATAGGCAGACATTTGTACATCCAACAACGAAAATTAGTGCAGATATAACACAGAACAATAAAGATCCGCATAGAATCAGTTGTAGGCTACTTATATGGTCATAACCAAATTAGGTGCCTAAAAACATACAACCAACAGATAAAGGTATAGAAATGAACAGTGGTGATATTTAGACAAAGGATACATTGGTACATGTCAAAAACAAGCAATAAAAGGGGTGACGATGCGTAGGTAAGGAATCAAATGCAATGGAGCCAAGTGTAAATTTATACAGTTCAAGACCCCAAACACTGCACACTATATGGTCATGTGGGAAATATGTAAAGAATTTAATGCTCTATATCCCCCGATACCGTAGATGTCCATCCTAACCTAATTCTATGGAGTTTCTAAGGGTACCACCTATCGGAATAGGTCATATTTATACATAGCTAAGGCTATCCAAATGGAAGCTCAGGGGGCTCTGGTGCCTTCCACTGTAGAGATAATGCTTTTTTTTTTTTTGCATGAAAAACAATAAGTAATGATTTTTGTGATTCCTGAAGCTCCTCCCTAGCAAAATCTCCAATATGTAACGGCTAGGGGTGCAAATATTGGGAAGTGCTAACTTCTCTTCTATAAATTTATTGATTGCAGACCAAAACCTCTGCACACTTGGGCATGCACATATCATATGAAGGAAGTATTCCGGGACAGAGTGACACCTCTGGCAATCCGCAGATGGCAGTCTCCCCATTTTCTACAGTTTGCTTTGAGTAGAATATATTCTCTGCAGATATTCAAATTGAATCAGTTTATTACCTGCTGAAAGGACCCCTGAAAGCTGGCTCTTTATAACATCCTCCAATGATGGTACAGAAATACTTTGGTTTGCAAGTAACCTGGTTTCAGTGGCGTACCTAAAGCATTTGTCACCCGAGGTGGATCCTATATCTGGCACCCCCCCCAAACTTTAAAATGTAAAAACATCCACAAAGATTTGTAATGTTTTCAAGAATATTGCACACATTTCACAGCCCATCCCCCCCCCATCACAGTGTCCCTTGCAGTCTCTCCCCCCCCCGTCCCTCTAATCACAGTGCCCCCTTTTACACTCTCTACCTCCCCTACACAGTCCTACCTTCGGCATAAACAGATCGCTAATACTATTAGCAATGTGTTTAAGTTTGAGTAAGAGATTGGAGACATGCTACAGGAGATGGTCAGAGACTGTGAACATGATACAGGAGATAGTCAGAGACTGCGGACATGATACAGGAGATAGAGACTGCAGACATGATACAGGAGATAGTCAGAGACTGCAGACATGATACAGGAGTTGGTCAGAGACTGCAGACGTGACACAGGAGTTGGTCAGAGACTGCAGACATGATACAAGAGATAGCCAGAGGCTGCGGACATAATACAAGCGATAGAGACTGCGGACGTGATACGAGAGATGGTCAGAGACTGCAGACGTGATACAAGAGATGGTCAGAGACTGCGGACGTTATACAAGGGATGGTCAGAGACTGCAGATGTGATACAGTAGATGATCCGAGACTGCGGACAAGATACAAGAGATGTTGAGAGACTGTGGACATGATACAGGAGATGTTTAGAGACTGCGGACATGATACAGGAGATGGTCAGAGACCGCAGACATGATACAGGAGATGGTCAGAGACTGCGGAGATGGTACAAGAGATGTTGAGAGACTGTGGACATGATACAGGAGATGGTCATAGACTGCGGACATGATACAAGAGATGTTTAGAGACCGCAAACAAGATAAAAGAGATAGTCGGAGACTGCAGACATGATACAGAGGTGGGCAGAGACCACAAATATGATACAGGAGATGGTTAGAGACCGCAAACATGATACAGGAGATGGTTAGAGACAGTGGACATGATACAAGAAATGGTCAGAGACTGCAGACATGATAAAAGACAGAAGAGCACTAGGGGGGCAGGAAAGCACATGGGAAGCAGACGGCACTGGAGGAGCTAAAGGGCACGAGGGGGGGGGGGACTCTAGAGCATTAGGGGGGGTATGGAAAGCATTGCAGGGGGGTTGGAGAGCACGGGGGGTGGAGAACACTGGGGGGGGCAGGCAAAACCAGGGGGATGGAGAGCACGGGGGGAGGGGGGACTGGAGATCACTGAGGAGGGGGATCAGGGAGCACTGGGGGGGGGGGGCTGGACAGCACTGGGGGCCAGCAAAGGAAGTTGGATAGGAGGAGCAGTGGGGGCAGCTGCATATAGAAGTCTTGATCTTTCCACATTACTCCTGCAGCCGCTGAATACCTGCAGGAGGGAGAGGAGGAGAATCAGGCATTTCGTGGCTGCAGGAGGAATATGGAAAGATCAATTCCTCCATATGCAATTGCCCCCCCCCCCCCCACCGCTCCTCCTATCCAGGCATACAGGGAAGCTGCTTGGGCACACACCTTCTTCCTGCCCTCTGTGAGCAGCGCGGGTGTGCAGCGCAGACTGAAGGAGTAGCTACTGCAGCTGCCTTCACCTGGAGATTCGGGCCGACCCAGCTGCGCTGGCAGGCACCCCTGAGCGGTGACGGCCTGACACCCTCCCCCCCCCCCCCCCAGTGTGTGTAACATGGGGCGTGCCGCCCTCCTGCACCCCCCGTTGGTATGCCACTGCCTGATTTACGAGTGTTTTAAGGGTGAGCAACATTTTTTCTTTACATTTTGTCTTTTTGCCTTTTGCCTTCAATTAATTTTTATTGAAAAAATATAGAATATAACAATAACAATAGTATAATTGTATACTTTCAGTAAGAAGAAAATTCAAGTTGTGTGTCAAGAGTATTCTATCAAATAGATAACACACAATGTCCATGTAAACCGCCATTGGGTTTTAAAAACAATGAACATAAAGAAGAAGTATAAAGTGAAAGGAGGAGGAAGGAAGGTTGGAAAATCAGTGGGGGGAATATAGGGAGAAGGAGGGGGAGAGAGGGGGGGGGGTACAGTGGAATAACATTTCCCATGGGTCTTCCCTAATTGGGTAGCTCTGGATAGACTCAATCACCTGCAAAACAGTGGACCAATATGGCCTAATAAGTGGACATGAAGACCAGAAGTGTGCATGAGTAGCTATACCCCCACAGCCCCTCCAGCAGAGGTTGGAGCAGCAGGGGAATATCTTATGTAGTTTGGTAGGGGAATGATGCCACCTAGTTAGTAATTTGTAATTAGTTTCAGCTGCTTTGGAGGAGATAGAGGAGGTATGAGTCAGTTGTAGTACTTTTGAGATCTGGGTGTCAGAAAGTTGCGTTTGTAGATCTTGTTCCAACTGGCGTATAAAAGAGGGAGTAGGATTCTTATCCAGAGATTGTAACGCTTTGTATAATAAAGATCTAAGTCTATGAGAAGGTTGATCCGATTTCAAAGTATCTTCAATCGGTGTAAGTGAGGATAGAGTACGTAGAGGGTAAAGAGTTAACAAACTGGTTTAGTTGAGCGTAGTGCCAGTGGTCCATGAAGGTCGAATTGAGGGCGTGAATAATTTTGTCCAGGTTTACGATACCCTGAGAAGATATGATATGGTGTAGAAGGAGTTGGCAGCCACGTGCGGAATTTAGAGTCCTGTTGACCAGGTGGGAAATAGGAGTGACCCAGAATAGGCATTAGCTAGCGGTGATTTGTATTTCCATCCGTATTTCTTATGCAGGATATCCCAAATATTGAGAGTCGATTTGGTCAGAGGAGATGCTTTGTGCGAAAGTGGACAAAGCTCAGATGGAATCAAAATCTTAGTAAAAAGATCCAACCCACTTATTACATATTCTAACTGTACGCAGGTTTTAGAAGAAGAGTGATATTTCCATGCTGAAATCCTTTCCAGTATAATAGCATGATAATATTGATAATGATAATCGTCTGGAAAGGTGAGGCCACCATCCCATTTCACTCTGGTTAGAGATTTTAAGGTACTAAAGAAACCAGATGGAATGTTGAAGGGAACCATTTGAAAGAGGAAGAGCACCCTGGGCAATATGTTCATCTTGAGAACATTGATCCTTCCCAACCATGAGGTAGCAAGGTGGGTCCATTTGTTGAGATCCTGTCTGATAGAATTGAGTAGTGGGAGATAGTTATATTGAAAAAGCTTGGACAGATCTGCCCCTAATTGTATTCCTAAGTATTTCAGGGTAGAGGGTTGCCAAGAGAATGGAAAAAAAGGGCGTATGTTACTAAGCTCATGGTGGGATAGTGAAGAGTTTAGGATCTCCGATTTAGAGTAATTAATTTTGAAGTTGGAGATTTTGCCATATTCTTCAAAGGTGGATAATAGGTTAGGTAGAGTAATAAGGGGTTGTTGAATATAGAAAAGGATATTGTCCGCGTAAGCGGCATATTTATGTTCTATGCCATCAATTTGGATACCATGTATGTTAGGGTTTGTGCGAATGTATGCCAAAAAAGGTTGGGGGGAGAGAGAGGACACCCTTGCCTGGTACGGTTATGTAAAGTGAAAGGGTCACTCAAGGTGCCGTTGATTAGTATTTGGGCTGTGGGTGTATCGTAGAGGGCTGCTGTAGATAATAAGAGAGTGGACTGGGAGGATATCCTAGCATGAGAGATCAGTGAGATTGTGCGACTAGCGTTCTCCTTAGCTTCTCTCCCAGGGATAAACCTTGTTTGGTCGCCAGAGACACTTTTGAGGAAGCAGTGGGAGCAGTCTAGTGGCCAGTACTTTGGCATAAAATTTGGCATTAATATTGAGAATGGAAATTGACCTGTAGCTGCCACATAGACTGGGATCTTTGCCCGATTTGGGGAGGACCGTGATGTGAGCATGTATAGTTTCTGGCCTAAGCTTGCCCCCTAGTGTGTTGGCGTAGTTTGTCTTGAAAGGCACGGTAGTATGCGACGGTGAGGCTATCTGGACCTGGGGCCTTACCAGAGGCCATCGAGTGCAGGGCTTTCCAAAGCTCTTCCAGATTGATCTGTTTCTCTAGGGGTTGTAAGATAGATGGGAAGAGTTTTGGGAGGTTAGCGTTAACTAAGTAGTCGTGGATCAAAGATTTCCTCGTTGCCATTGTTGCCCACTGAGTGATTTACGTGATATAACGTCTGGTAAAACTTTTAAAATTCAGTAGTAATAGCTTTAGTCTCGTATACCAGTGCATCCTTGGAGCTTTTAATTTTTGATATGAAGGAGGCCGTTTTCTTATGGTGCAGAGATCTAGCGAGAAATCTGCTAGGTTTGTCCCCCCATTCATAGATCTTTTGAGAAATTTGGCGGAACGTACTTTTTTGTTCCAGGTGGTATAAAGTTTTAAATTCCTCCCTTTTCTGCGTCAGGGAGTGAAAAATGGTGTGGGACAGTGAGGCTTTATGTTTCCGCTCTAGAGCTTGGATCTCAGAGAGGAGGGTCTGCCTATGGCAAATCCATTCCCTTTTTTTCCGGGAGCCAAGTTCTATGATGGTGCCACAAATGGAAGCCCTGTGCGTGTCCCAAATCACAGCAGGGGAGGAATTCTCAGAGACATTATCAGTAAAGTAAGAGGAGAGAACATTCTCAATATGGGTCTTATCTACAGGGTCCAGTAATGAGGTGTAGTTCAGTTTTCAGTTGTTTTGCCTTATCGGCAGCGAGGGAATCTTCAAGGTCAGACTGATCGGGGCATGCCATGATCACAAAAAGAGAAGGAGTCTATAGAGGCGTGGGATAGGAGATGTAAATGAAAATGATCGATGAAAGAATAATCAATTCTAGAATACATGTGATATCGGGGCGAGAAAAAAGAATAGTCTTTGTCAAGGGGGTGTGATATTCGGCATGTGTCCATGAGCTGAAATTCGTGCAAGCGTTTGTGTAAGAACGTGAGGCGTTTGTGATAAATAGACGTTTTACCCGTGAAAGTGTCAATAGTGGGCTCTAAGGGGGTATTAGGATGAGGCAGCCGACTGCAAAGTCTTTAAGCTTACGTAAGACATCAGACAGGAAGCCAACTTGTTTATGTTTAGGGGCATAGACATTTGCCAATGTACAAGGTGTATTGCCCAGAGTGCCCCTCAAAAACAAGTATCTACCATAAATATCGATCTGGGTGCATTCACATTTGAATGAGGTCCCCCTGCGAAACCCTATGGCTACTCCCTTGGCATGACGAATGTCAGAGAGACTGTAGTGCCAATCAGGAAAATTAGGGGAGAGCAGTTTGGTGGACGTAGTATGCGTAAGATGCGTGTTCTTGCAAAAAAGCAATGTTACAATTTAATCTGTGGAGTTCTCTATAAAGGGCATGCCTCTTACCTGTGGCATATATGCCCTGAACATTAATCGAGATCAAGTTGATGGATGCCATGGGTAACTCAGGTGGAAATCCAAATGTCGAATGTGCCCTCTATGCCAAAGGGGAGCTGGGTACCTAGGGAGGGAGAGGAAAGAGAGGAGGAGAAGAAAAGGGGGGAGAGAGAAGCTAAGAAGGAAACGACAAAGAGAGAAAGAAGCAATTAAACATAGACAGTCAATGGAGGCGGCCCACTTGGGGGTTCCGGTCCACCACGTGCTGTGGTTAAGAGCTAGGGACAGACCGGGGGTGCTCTGTCCTGCCCTCTCCCACTCCCTGGGGGTTTGGGATAGGCTGTCGGGCAGGCGCTCCTTTAAGTCCCTCCACGCTCCACTGGCGCCCCTACTGGGCAACCCTTTGTTTCCGCCGGGTCTGACCCCGGCAATGTTTGACTGGTGGACAAACAAGGGGCTTCTCAGGTTGGCGGACTTATGCGACCACCGAGGACTACTTACCAGGTCCGAACTTCAAGAGAAGTATTCCCTCCCAGAGGGGGAGTACTTTCGCTACGCCCAGATCTCCCATTTCGCAGCCTCCCTTAGGCGAAAAAGCGATATCACTACCTCCACACCAATGGAGTATCTTTGCCGCACAATAGATAAGCAAAAAAGCTACATATCTACGATTTATAATATACTCCACGGAGATGATAATAAACTACCATACATGTTACGCTGGGAGGAGGATCTGGGAGAGTCTCTGGACAGGGCGGAGTGGAGTGTTTAGCACAGTTTAACTCTAGATCTATACTTAATACTTCCTTGATAGAAGCAAACTTTAAGGTGTTTTTGCGTTGGTACATGGTTCCGGTCAGGTTGGCAGCGGCGGTGAGCACTGCATCCCCCAATTGTTTTCGGGGATGTGGCCAGGCGGGCACGGTGCTCCACACGTGGTGGACTTGCCCGAAAGTCCGCCGATTTTGGATCCGAGTCTACAATTTTGTTTACTCCTTGACTCAAGTCAATTTAGAGAAAGACCCCCATAATGCTCTTCTGGGTAAACCAGTGGAGGGAGCAACTAAGCCCGCTAAGCGCCTCATTGCCTTTGTGTTCACAGCCGCTAAAATAGCCATAGCCCGCTCGTGGCGAACCCCAGTGGTGCCATTTGAGCTCTTGAAAGCCAAACTGACCTGGATCATGTTAAATGAACGGATGGTGGCAATATTGAATGATAGGATGCGCATGTTTGACAAGATTTGGGACCCCTGGATAAGATACCTGGTGGGCCCCTCATAGGGGTGCTTGGGTGCCTTGGTAGCCTTGGATGAGTTGTTGCGGGGGGAATTTCCCCCGGTGGGGCGGGCGGGGCCTAGATGTCGACCCTCGACTTTCTATTTTCCCCATAGCCGCCGATGTCTCTTTCTTTCTTCTCTTTCACTCTTCCATTCCTGCTGCTCTCCTCTGCGGTTTCCTCCTTTTCCCCCAGTCTGGTCCCTTTCCCTCTATCTATCTTTTCTTTTTTCTCTTAATTTCTGGTATTTTTTTTTTTTTTTTTGACAGTGCCTGGAAGACAGGCTGTGCCCCCCACTAGTGGAGGATTTGATACGGGGGTTGGGGTTGGGGTTCGTCCCCTCTGGAAGGGCGCAGTGAGTTCCCGTAGGGGCGCCATTGGAGGGTCGGGCCCGGACCGGCGGTCCTGTAGGATGTAATAGCGGGGTCGCTGTCTGTCTGTCTATGTGTCGATGTGCTTTCACACTGTTGGTTGGATGCCTAACTTAAGTTTACGTTTTAGTTTGCAGTCTTATTGACTGCCCATTTTGCTTCTGTGTGTTTTTTTTTCTTTTTTTGCATTGGCACCAATGTATGTCTTGTTTTCTGAGATATTTACTGTATACGTAAGAAATAATTGAGCCACGTTGGCTCCTAGTGCACTGTTAACACTTTTCTTTACCAAAAAACTTCAATAAAAACATTGAAATATAAACATAGACAGTCATAAATAAAAATGAGGTAGGACATTAAGAAAGAATAAAAAAGAAAACAACCATGAAGGGCATGCAAACAATAGCCGTGCAAAGGCAGGGAATCGCCAACCAGCAGGTCCGCCCCATCCCCCGCTGAAGCGACGGATGTAGGGGGGAGGCGAGGAGGATGGCGAGCTCTACCTCTAAGGGGGTATATGAAAATCATGCAGGTACGCCCCCCGAAGGAGACCTTGCATATAACATCTTAATAATAATAAACCAGCAATGTAAAGGAAAAATGGAATAGAGTATTAGCTCATGCTAGAACAGGCATGACAAGCCACCTCTGTAGGTGAACCTGGGTTGACAGTAATAACAGTAATCAAACCTTGGGAATGTTAAAGAAGAAGAAAAAACAAAACCTGACTGTGTTGAAAGAGTGGGTGTCAGTGAAAAAGTGTAAACACCGTCGCAGAGTGCGGGAGGAGAACAAAATTGTTGTTCAGGTGCAGTCACCCATTCTTGTGAGCAGAGGATGGGGTGGCCGTTCGGTGTTTCTTGGGGACCTTATGCCATTGCTGCTCCAGGAGGGTTTCAAACACGGGGATGTCATCTTGCCAACCTAAGAGTTCTGGAGGTGAGATGTTGAGGTCCATGCAGAACTTCTCCAAATCTTCAGGGAACCGCAGACTGGCAGTGCGGCCGTCTCTGGAAGCGATGAGGCAAGCCGGGAACCCCCAGCGGTAGGATAGAGCATTTTGGTGGAGTTTCTCCGTTAAAGGGCAGAGGGCCGGCAGCGTTCCAGAGTTTCCCTAGCTAGATCACGGAAGAATGAGAGCACTGCTCCATCAAAGTCCAGAGATGTGGCCTCCCTAGCCTTGGCCATAATTTATTTCTTTTCTTCAAAGAAATGGACCCGCCAGATCACATTACGGGGCAGATCAGAAGATATATTCCCCGGCCTGAGGGCTCAGTGGGCTCTGTCTATCTTGATAGGATGATCCAAGGGGTTACCCAGCAGTTTGTTAAATATGCCACAGATGGTGGCTAGTAAATCATCATCTTTAGTCGCTTCAGGGAGGCCGCGGATCCGGATGTTGTTCCTCCAATTCCTGTTCCCTTGATCCTATATTTTGTTTAAAGCCATCCTGTGAGCAATTGCCATACGTCTGGAGTGCTGCTGTAGGTCCCTTATGGCCGATGTGTGGTGGTCTACCTGACTCTGTCTCCTCCACTCTATGCAAAACTTGAAATAGGTAAGAGCGTACTGCTGAAACCTCTTTTTTAATGGCTTTTTCAAGGCAGTGGAGCATAGGGGCAAGTTCTATTTTAGTAGGGAGACCACTGACCAATGCAGCCACCTCCGATCTCTGCAGAGAGCAGCCCTCTCTGCCCGAGCCATACGAGGAAGCCGGGGAGCTGTGGCACGAAGGAGGACGTTGGCGGGAGGCGGAGCCACCTATACGAGGCGAACAGGCCAGATCCCCTGTGTCTAGTGATTCCTCTGGTTCCGCCACCAGGAAAGGTTGGGTAGGGACCGTCTGGTGCATTTACCCATAGTGAATGAAGAGATTCACGGTATAATAAAGCGCTGGTAGTAGTGAATGAAAGGGTCCTCCGGAGGAGCTCACCTATAGTGCGTCTTCACGCCCACCCCCCCCCCCCCCCCACAAGCGCTGTCTTGTATTGATATACGAGCAGTATTAGACTCACAATGGTAAAGTTATTTAGTACAGTATAAGCATGCCATCCCCTCTGTTACATAACATTGTGTCCCTGTGCCTGTACTGTATGTAAAAGATGCTGATTTCTACTGTATCATAGTGTCTCTCGGCGCTCATGTGACTCCTCGTCTCTCTGCTCTCCCTGGCGGGTGGGGCCGAGCACTCCTGCTGACATCATCCGGGGAGGAGGGGAGGAGAGAAGCAGAGAGCCGAGGAGTCCCGTGAGCACCGGCAGATGCTCTGATACAGGAGAAGTCAGCATCTTTTATATACAGTACAGACACAGGGACACATAATGTTATTAAAAGAGGGGATGGCATGCTTATACTGTACAGTACTGTACTTTAGATATGACAGCAGCATATCTTTATTTATACCAGTAAATGGTTGTGGAAAAAAGTATCTGAGTTTTCATTATTTCTTATGGGAAAATTTGCTTTGATATACGAGTGCTTTGGATTACAAGTATGCTGCTGGAACGAATTATGCTCGCAAACCAAGGTATTACTGTATATCTGTTTGCCACTGAGTCTTTAACTTCCTCTCACAAGCCAAAAATAAGTATTTGGAGGCCCAAACTCTGCCCCCCTAGTGTAAAACAATTTGAATGCATCATCGGAAAATAACTGATGTGCATACTTAAGGTCACGCTGTACGTTAGAGAGTTTAAAGGGGTCTACTAAATTTGTGTTGTACTACAAAGGAGGATTTGGAAAATTAGTGAGCGATGTTCCATTTACACTACTATTACACAGATATAAAAGATTTTTTTAGGATGGCTTCAATATGTCTGTGCCAGGAAGAGCAGAGCCTCCCCTGCCATGAACATAAAAAAAAAAAATGATCGAGCTCCTAGTACCTATGGTTCCGGAGATACGGGGCTCCTTGAGCATGCCTATCAGAATCTGTTTGCAGCAGACAGAGGATGAGCTCACAGTGCTTCTGATTTCTTGTCGGAGGCACTTAACTCAATGGACAGCTTGGAGCCTTGGACCAATGGTAAAGCACCATTGGTCCAAGCTGATCATTAAAAATTTTGCAGTGGGGGGCGTATGCGCGGTGCAAAACTGGAAGGAAGTCCTTAGTCAGAGCTCCGTAGGTACCGGCCAATCTGTCGACACCCCAGGGCTATATAGCACTTATTTTTATCCTATTTTCTCACACACCCCTGTGGGAAAGTTCAGTGCATGCCGACACCCCAGAACCAGAAGACCGCTCAAAGGTCACTTACTACATACCTCCTCTGTGTACAGGAACAAACAAACATGCACCAAGAGGCGCCAAGGCAGATCCTCCCAACGCGAAGGTCTCGGATCCCGCTGCCTCTCCGGCACATTCTGCAGACAGGGAGTATGGACTGCAACTTACCAAAGCAGACCTAGATGACAGTCTCACTGCTATATATGAGAAAATGGCAAATAAATGAAGGAACTGGCTGCTCTCAGCACGGATATACTCAAGACCAAGCATGACGAACTGCATCTCGCATATTCTGATCTGCGGAAAGAACATGAATCCCTATCAGAGACTGTAGTCCAACTCCAGGCCCACTTGTAAGACTTGGACAACAGAAACAGATGTAATAACCTTAGAATCCATGGGGTTCCGGAGACCGTCACTGACCTGCAAGAAGCCATACAAAAACTGTTCCTCTCTCTGCTCCCTGAAGCCTCTCTCTCCTCCTTTGTATATGAAAGGATCCATCTTGCCTTAAACCCCCACCTGACAAGCCACCTAGGGACATAGTGCCTTTGCCTTAAGGACTTCCTTATTAAGGAAGAGATCCTGTGGGCATCCCGATCCAACCACCATATTCAGCTGGATGGCACTGTGATCCAACTTTATCCAGATATTTCCCCGACCACACTGGAAAAAAGACGCAAGATGAAGATCACCTCGGTTCTCTAACAGGCCAGGATTCGCTATAGGTGAGGGTTCCCCTTTAAGCTGCAGGTCCCGAAGGTGTTTAATGTGCAGGAGGGGAGAGAGCTTCTGTTAAAGCTTGTCCTACTAGCAGCAGAGGAGCTACCGAGGATCCCATCGGCTACCCGTCCCTCTGCAGTTTGGGCCACCCCCTCGCCAAGTAGAACTCGCCTCAGACAATGCCCTGAAGCCGGAGGCCCATAGACTTGAATTTTCCGAGACTGCTACGTCGGTTTCATGTTCTCAATATTTAAGCAATTTAATGTTTCCTTTGACCGGACAATGAGACAATTAAAACGGTGTTGGCATACACATTATCACTGGTTAATTACCAGTTAGGTTGGCGATACAGTACCACCCGTTTGTTTGCCCCCCTCTTTACAGACACATCTGAGTGTTGTAGGTACAGTGGGGATCGAAAGTTTGGGTACCCCAGGTAAAAATTTATATTAATGTGCATAAAGAAGCCAAGGAAAGATGGAAAAATCTCCAAAAGGCATCAAATTACAGATTAGACATTTTTATATGTCAACAAAAGTTAGATTTTATTTCCATCATTTACACTTTCAAAGTAACAGAAAACAAAAAAATGGCGTCTGCAAAAGTTTGGGCAACCTGCAGAATTAATATCTTGTACTGCCCCCTTTGGCAAGTATCACAGCTTGTAAACGCTTTTTGTAGCCAGCCAAGAGTCTTTCAATTCTTGTTTGAGGTATTTTTGCCCATTCTTCCTTACAAAAGTCTTCCAGTTCTTTGAGATTTCTGGGCTGTCTGTCACACACTGCTCTTTTAAGGTCTATCCATAGATTTTCAATTATGTTGAGGTCAGGAGATTGTGAAGGCCATGGCAAAACCTTCAGTTTCCGCCTCTTGATGCAATCCCCCGTAGATTTTGAGGTGTGTTTAGGATCATTATCCATTTGTAGAAGCCATCCTCTCTTTAACTTCAGCTTTTTCACAGATGCCATCAAGTTACCGTCCAAAATTTGCTGAAATTTTATTGAATCCATTTTTCCTTCTACTCGTGAGATGTTCCCTGTGCCACTGGCTGCAATACAACCCCAAAGCATGATTGATCCACCCCCATGCTTAACAGTTGGACAGAGGTTCTTTTCATTAAATTCTGTGCCCCTTCTTCTCCAAACGTACCTTTGCTCATTCTGGCCAAAAAGTTAAATTTTAACCTCATCGGTCCACAAAACTTGTTTCCAAAATGCATCAGGCTTGTCTATATGTTCATTTGAAAAGGCTGATTTTTGTAGTGAGGACTTAGAAGAGGTTTTCTTCTGATGACTCTTCCATGAAGACCATATTTGTTGAAGTATCTCTTTATAGTGGAATAGTGTACCACAACTCCAGTGTCTGCCAGATCTTTCTGGAGGGATCGTGCAGTCAAACGTGGGTTTTGAATTGTTTTTCTCACAATCCTGCGAGCTGTTCTGTCTGATATTTTTCTTGGTCTTCCAGATCTTGCTTTAACTTCCACTGTTCCTGATGACTGCCATTTCTTAATTACATCCCGAACAGAGGATATTGACATCTGAAAATGCTTTACTATCTTCTTATAGCCTTCTCCAGCTTTGTGAGTGTCAACTATTTTCAGTTTCCAGTTTCTAGACAACTGCTTAGAAGATCCCATGGTGCTGATTGTTGGGGCAAGGTCAGATGAGTCTGGGCATATAAAACCTTTGAGATTGACATCACCTGGTCTTCCCAGACGATGATTGAGGACAATCCATGACACTGGCAGGTCTCAGCCTTGCAAAGGGGGCAGTGCATGCTATAAATTCTGCAGGGTGCCCAAACTTTTGCAGACGCCATTTTTTTGTTTTCTGTTATTTTGAAAGTGTAAATGATGGAAATAAAATCTAACTTTTGTTGACATATTATAAGAATGAAAAGAAGAAGAAAATATTACATGACAGTGCTACCAGGAAAGTGATAAATAAATGTAATCCTCAAATAGTGATCAATATAAAGTGCACTTGATAATAAATATGACAATAAAAATTAATATATATCACAATGCAAAGTGCAAAATGCTTTGTGCTAAAATATGACCATAAAAATTAATATGTATCACAATATAAAGTGCAATAAACAATGCTAAGTGTTAAAGTGATTCAGTGTAAAGTAAAGTGCAGTCCAAAATTATAAGTCCATTAGTGCATTCAAATGCGGTGCTGGACAAAAGGTGCTTCACACTGTGGTAAAAAGTGCTCCAAACGGCCCCTTTTGGGGATCCACTCACCAGATGTTATAGGTAATCAAGCCTTAACAACCATGGACATGGATTGATCACTATTTGAGGATTACATTTAATTATCACTTTCCTGGTAGCGCTGTCATATAATATTTTAATCTCATCTTGGATTTTTACCTAAGTGGGCAGCAGTTTCAGGTAGCACTTTTCTATATTAGTATAATTTTAGCGCGGGTTTTAAGTTCACGTTTTACACATATTATAAGAATGTCTAATCTGTAATTTGATGCCTTTTGGAGATTTTTCCATCTTTCCTTGGCTTCTTTATGCACATTAATACAAACTTTCGCCACTGTACCTTGAGTGGATACCATCATTTTCACTACTCACTGGAGTGCCTAACTGTACTCAATGACTCGCTAGACACGTTGCTCGGGAGTTCTGCACAATGAGAGTCTTTGCAGAGTAATGGACTACGTAGTCCAGCTTCCAGAATGTCTTTGGCCAGGGGCACCTTTGTCCTCCGACCCCGTTTCTCAGGTTGTTGAAAATGTTTGTTTTATATTTGGTCTTTTAATGCGCTATCAATTCTCATGTATTAGCCTTCTCACTAGATTACTATCATGTTGGGTTCTCAAGACCTACCATTCACCAGCTGGCTCTAGTGTATCGTTGGGGTGGCTCGGTGTGGGTGCCTCTCTGGACCTGGACTCTGTGTCGGTTCATAGACAAACTAATTTGTTAGCATGGATCTGCAAATAATCACCCACAATGTTAAGGGTTTCAATTCTCCCCAAAAATGTAAAAAAGCATTTCAGGCTTACAGACTGGGTGCTGATATACTCCTATTACAGGAGACCCATTTTTCGAACAGTTCTCACCCCGTATACTTTGATAAATACTATAGACAATTTTTTTTCACAACCTATGGGTCCAGGTCTAGGGGGGTGGCCATTTTTACAAAACATCTGTTACAATTTGAGGTTCAACATACTTATAGGGATCCAGACAGTAGGTTCTTGATATTGAAGGGCACCCTACATGGTAAAGGCATTACGTTGGCGGTTGTATATGCGCCAAACAAATCGCAGGCCATGTTTTTTAAGACCTTCTTTGCGGTCCTAGATAGTTGCCACTCTCCACATGTGGTGGTTGGAGGAGACTTCCACCTTGTGGCACACCCCAGGCTAGACAGAAGCCGTGTGACCAGTCATACAAATGCCTTCCCTAAGACCCTCAAAAAATTGTTAGATTCTTCCCAGCTTATCGACTCCTGGAGGGCACATAACATAGGGGCACGAGAATACACATACTATTCCCCAGTCCATAATAGCTATTCTAGACTGAACTACATTTTTTGCTCCCCGATAATGGTGGCAAACTCCTCCAAAGCCCGAATACACATTTGTACCTTTTGTACCTTTTCACACATCACATATAGGACTCAACCCAGGTGTGGCAAGCTGGTGCATGAATGATTCACTTCTTTCTAGACTGTAAGCTCTAACGAGCAGGGCCCTCTGATTCCTCCTGTATTTAATTGTACTATAACTGTATTGTCTTCCCCCACATTGTAAAGCGCTGCGCAAACTGTTGGCGTTATATAAATTCTGTATAATAATAATACTGATGCCTCAACAACTCCCACCAGCAGGAGTATTTTCAACTTAACAACACTGACAACATCTCCCCGACATCACTTTGGGCAGCCTATAAGGCTGTCCTACGAGGACGACACTTTATTTACCTTGCATCCCAAAGAAAGAAGCAAAAGCTTCAAGAGATCTGCTCCCTCACCCAAGATTTGGACAGATTATATCATATACATAGCAAATCTCACTCCCAAGATATACTTACACAAATATAAAATGCAATAAATACCAGCGCCTTTATAGCAGCAAACTCAAAACACTGGTATGTAAATCTGTATATATCAAAAATAGAGTTGCGCTAAAACTAGTGAAGAATAAGTCCCAACAGTCCACATGCAATCAATTGCTCAATATGCGTAGAAAACTGGAGAATCTTGATAGCAATAGTATGTCAATGCAGCAATACAAGATGTGGGAGGTACTAATAGGACATCCACCCAGGTGATAAACCGACAAAGACAGAGTGAATTCCCAGGCACCATATACTGCCTCTTACCGGACAAAAGTGGATCTGGAGCAGTGAGTGGTTAAGGACCACTGCAACCTTTCACAGAATCGTACAGCTCCCAGCGCTTCCGCTTCAAGATGTTGTTGTACAATCCTATTCAGACTCCCATAGGTGCCGCATCTCACATGTATTGGGTGATATTAAACAAAAGGGACAGGCCCATAGTGCATTATCTTTAAACAACCTTTATTTGGGTATATACACACAATTATGCACTCACCCATTTGATGTATAACAAGCACATATCACAGCAGATAGTAATCAGCCTGAGTCTGTCCCGCAGTGTTCCTTCCGCAAACCAAAAAGATGGCCGTGCTTAGACTTCCGGGTGTGACGTAAGACGCTCGGCTAGCCCCTCCTGATGCATTTTGTCATTCTAAAGTTCTCAAAGGAGGCAACGCGCTGCTCTAGAAACCCTACTCTCGGAAGATACAGAAAAATCTCTAGGTGGTTGAAAGCCCATTTCTTACTATACAGCAATATGGTCTCTTCCATGTTTACAAAGAAACTACATCAGTCCCTCCAGCCGCCACATGTATACAAACTTAGAAATGCAGCGGGTCAGGCAGTGACCCATCCACAGGATGCCCTTCAGATATTCTCAGATTTCTATAGGAAACTTCTCTCCCCCCCCATGGCCCTGCCATGTCCGGCCTCATTTGATTGGTTGGAGGACCTCCCGCTTCCCCAACTGACAGAATCACAACTTGGCGCCCTGAATGCTCCTTGTACATTCGAGGAAATTTCCAAAATCATAGCATCCTTGCAGACTTCCAAAGCCCCAGGCCCGGATGGGTTCTCCGTTCTTTGTTATAAGAAATTTAAAGATATCCTTGCCCCCCCACCTATCCAAACTGTTTAATTTCATATTGGAAGGCCATCAATTCCCTGATGACATGCTGCTAGCAAACATGACCCTTATACCCAAACATAAAAAAAAATCACAATTTCCCTCAGAATTATCGCCCGATTTTGGTGATTAACAATGATCTGAAGCTGTTCGGTAGGATACTAGCTAAGCACTTGTCATCAGGGAGTTATCACTTCCTTGATCTCCCCGGACCAAACCGGGTTTATAAACTCAAGACAGATTACTGATAACATAAGATTGGCCTGCAATGTAGTCCAAGATGCAAACCTATTGAAAAACCCAGTCATGATGTTAAGCCTTGATATACATAAAGCGTTCGACAGTGTTCTATGGCCATATTTAGAAAAAGCTTTGGCCAAATTTGGCATCCAAGTTGAGTTTGTCAAATTTTGTCCAAAAGTCTTCTCCTCACTGTGCGTGCCGATGCACTCACACCTGCCTGCTGCCATGAGCAAGCTCTGCACTGGTGGTGCCCCGATCCCACAGCGGAATCAACTGTATGAGACAGTCCTGGCGTAAGGTGGGCTATTGCTGAAGCTTTCTTCACAAATGCAGTGTTTTTTTATGGGATTTAAGTTCATTTTAATGGCAAAGAAGGACTTTGCAATTACCTACAGATCATCTGACCACTTTTCATAACATTCTGGAGTATATGCAAATTGCTATCATAAAAACTGAGGCGCAGGCCTTGTGAACATGAATATTTGTGTAATTCTGAAAACTTTTGGACACAGCTGTAGCTGTCCTAGAAGATGAAGGGGGAAAAAATGAAATAGTGGACTAACACTCTACGCCCTACCCCTCAGTCACCACTGTACTTACCTCTGTGGGTAATGAGCTGTCAGTGCCCATGCAGCTGAGATAAACAGTTCTGTTGGACTATACAGGCCAGAAAGGAGTACTTGAACACTGCTAAATATGCGTTGTGTATACATTCAGTAACGCTTTATAAGTATACAATACATGTGGCAGTGACACTCTGACAGTGGTTCATATAAAACCGACGCGTTTCGCTAAGACTTAGCTTCTTAGGGGAATAGGGAATCAGATTTGTACCTCTCTATAACAGAAAAACATATTGTTACTTTCCATACTATCTAATATTTTATACATATAGATATTTATAGATAGTAATCACATAGTTTGTATACAATCCTATAGATAGTATGTATTCGTATGCCACCCACCTCAGGGCCAGCTACATATGTATCAGCACCCCCTCGGCTGTTGGGGTATATAGGAAATGCTCATATGTAGCTGGCCCTGAGGTGGGTGACATACGATTACATACTATCTATAGGATTGTATACAAGCTACAGTCAGGTCCATAAATATTGGGACATCCACACAATTCTAATATTTTTGGCTCTTTACACCACCACAATGGAATTGAAATGAAACAAACATGATGTGCTTTAACTGCAGACTTTCAGCTTTAATTTGAGGGTATTTACATCCAAATCAAGTGAATGGTGTAGGAATTACAACAGTTTGTATATGTGCCTCCCACTTTTTAAGGGACCAAAAGTAATGGGACAGATTAACAATCATAAATCAAACTTTCACTTTTTAATACTTGGTTGCAAATCCTTTGCAGTCAATTACAGCCTGAAGTCTAGATCGCATAGACATCACCAGACGCTGGGTTTCATCCCTGGTGATGCTCTGCCAGGCCTCTACTGCAACTGTCTTCAGTTCCTGCTTGTTCTTGGGGCATTTTCCCTTCAGTTTCAGGTCAGGTGACTTGGCCATTGCATAACATTCCACTTCTTTCCCTTAAAAAACTCTTTGCTTTTTCAGTATGCTTTGGGTCATTGTCCATCTCCACTGTGAAGCGCTGTCCAATGAGTTCTGAAGCATTTGGCTGAATATGAGCAGATAATATTGCCCGAAACACTTCAGAATTCATCCTGCTTCTTTTGTCAGCAGTCACATCATCAATAAATACAAGAGAACCAGTTCCATTGGCAGCCATACATGCCCACGCCATGACACTACCACCACCATGCTTCATTGATGAGGTGGTATGCTTTGGATCATGAGCAGTTCCTCTCCTTCTCCATACTCTTCTCTTCCCATCACTCTGGTACAAGTTGATCTTGGTCTCATCTGTCCATAGGATGTTGTTCCAGAACTGTGAAGGCTTTTTTAGATGTTGTTTGGCAAACTCTAATCTGGCCTTACTGTTTTTGAGGCTCACCAATGATTTACATCTTGTGGTGAACCCTCTGTATTCACTCTGGTGAAGTCTTCTCTTGATTGTTAACTTTGACACACATACACCTACCTCCTGGAGAGTGTTCTTGATCTGGCCAACTGTTGTGAAGGGTGTTTTCTTTACCAGGGAAAGAATTCTTGGGTCATCCACCACAGTTGTTTTCCGTGGTTTTCCGGGTCTTTTGGTGTTGCTGAGCTCACCGGTGCGTTCTTTCTTTTTAAGGGTGTTCCAAACAGTTGATTTGGCCACACCTAATGTTTTTGCTATCTCTCTGATGGGTTTGTTTTGTTTTTTCAGCCTAATGATGGCTTGCTTCACAGATAGTGACAGCTCTTTAGATCTCATATTGAGAGTTGACAGCAACAGATTCCAAATGCAAATAGCACACTTGAAATGAACTCTGGGTCTTTTATCTGCTCCTTGTAAATGGGATAATGAGGGAATAACACACACTTGGCCATGGAACAGCTGAGCAGCCAAATGTCCCATTACTTTAGGTCCCTTAAAAAGTGGGAGGCACATATACAAACTGTTGTAATTCCTACACCTTTTACCTGATTTGGATGTAAATACCCTCAAATTAAAGCTGAAAGTCTGCAGTTAAAGCACATCTTGTTTCATTTCAAATCCATTGTGGTGGTGTATAGAGCCAAAAAGATTAGAATTGTGTCGATGTCCCAATATTTATGGACCTGACTGTATGTGATTACTATCTCTAAATATCTACAGTATAAATGTATAAAATATTAGATAGTATGGAAAGTAACACTATGTTTTTCTGTTATAGAGAGGTACAACTCTGGTTCCCTAAACCCTGAGGAAGCTAAGTCTTAGCGAAACGCATCGGTTTTATATGAACCACTCTCAGAGTACATGTTGTAAAATCATAATCCTGGCCACATGTATACATATAAAGCGTTACTGAATGTATACACAATGCATATTTAGCATTTCTTTTTTTACAATTTTTTCAATTGTCTAATACATTTTATTTTATCAAATGGTGTTCAGTACTCCTTTCTGGCCTGTATAGTCCAACACAACTGTTTCTCTATCTCTATATACATAACACGGATGATGGTCTTGTGACTGCTTCATATTTATAAAAAGGTTTGCCCATGCAGCTGGTGTAGCAGTCCAGGGAATTAAAAAACCCCACTCATCTACTGTATGTCTTCTTTCTCCAGCACTTCGGGCATGTATCGGAGCAATTCTAAATTGGTCATTAATCTAGTCTGTCCTTGAAGTGCTGAACAGAGAAAAGGGAGATGATTGGGGTTTTTAAATCCCTAGACTGCTACACCAGCTGCATGGGCACTAATAGCTCAGTCATCAACCACGGAGGTAAATACAGTGGGGAAGGTTATAATGTGTTAGGGCTGGTTCACATCAGAATGCGGTGCGCATTTCCTTCATCACGCTCAAAATGCACTACTTGTGCGATCTGCTGCAGGCGCCAATGTAATGTTACCCACTTCAGCTCCAGAAGATTTACCCCTTTGATGACCAGGACATTTTTTTTGATACGGCACTTTGTTACAGTAACTGACAATTGCGTGGTCATGCGACACTGTACCCCAGAGAATTTTATGTCTTTTTTTCCCCCCACAAATAGCGCTTCCTTTGTGTGTTACTTGATCTCCTCTGTGTTTTTTTTTTTTTTTTTTGCGATAAACAAAAAAAGATCAACAATTTTGAAAATACATATCCAATAAAGAAAATGTAAAAAAAAATCAAATTTCAACATCATTTTAGACCAATATGTATTCTGCTGCATATTTTTGGTAAAAGAAAATTCCCAAAAAAAGTATATTGATTGGTTTGCGCAAAAGTTATAGTGTCTACAAACTATGGGATATAGGTATGGAATTTTTATTTTTTAACTAGTAATGGCGGTGATCAGCGACTTATAGCGGGACTGCCATATTGCGGCAGACAAATCGGATACTATTACAAAAGACTTCATAGTGTGAATACCGTAAACCGTATCTATTTAACCTTCCCCCATCCGCGCTACAGCCTATATACGGCTGCAGCGCGGACTCGAATTTTCGGGAGGCCGTTTTTAAACGGCCTCCCAGTGACACGCCCCCCGCACGCTCCCGCGAGCACGCTGCGGGGGAAATCTGTGTCGGCCGTGTCCCTTGGACACGGCCGATCACAGAACGTGGTGAATGGCCAATCACAGCGGCCATTCACCACGTGATCGGGCCGTCCAATGAGCGATGATCTCATATGTAAACATATGAGATCATCTCTCATCGCCGGCGCTCCTTCCTCACACAGAGCCTGCAGTGTGAGGAAGGAGGGGGAGCCT
Organism: Pelophylax lessonae; assembly: GCF_965119305.1. Classification (NCBI taxonomy): domain Eukaryota; kingdom Metazoa; phylum Chordata; class Amphibia; order Anura; family Ranidae; genus Pelophylax; species Pelophylax lessonae. Next base: position 290,710,656 of record NC_138769.1, read on the forward strand.
CACAGCGCCGGGGACACAGGAGAATGTAATCAGGGCACTGATCACCAGTGCCCTGATTACTAAAGGTAAAAACACACACACAGTGCCCCCCCATCAGTGCCCCCCATCAATGCCCACAATCAGTGCCCATAGTGCTGCTAGTCAGTGCCCATCAGTGCCTGCTCATCTAAGCACTGATGAGCACTGACTGGCAGCACTATGGGCACTGAGTGTGGGCACTGATGGTGCTGCCCATCAGTGCCGCTCATCAGTGCCACCCGTCAGTGTCCAGTGCCATCCGCCAATGCCCATCAGTGCCGCCTATCAGTGCCCATCAGTGCCGCCTCTCAGTGCCCAGCAGTGCCACCTCTCAGTGCCCAGCAGTGCCGCCTATCAGTGCTGCCTCTCAGTGCCGCCTATCAATGCCGCCTATCAGTGCTCATCAGTGCCGCATATTAGTACCTCCTCATCAGTGCCCATAAGTGCCACCTCATCAGTGCCCATAAGTGCCACCTCATCAGTGCCCATCAGTGCAGCCTATCAGTGCCCATCAGTGCCGCCTCATCAGCGCACATCAGTAAAGGAGAAAAATTTATTCTCAAAATTTCCTCGCAGAAAATAAGAAAAACTTTTTTTTTTTTTCAAAATTTTCTGTCTTTTTTCTTTTTTTTTGTAAAAAATAAAAAACCCAGCGGTGATTAAATACCATCAAAAGAAAGCTCTATTTGTGTGAAAAAAATGATAAAGATTTCATATGGGTACAGTGTAGCATGACCGCGCAATTGTCATTCAAAGTGTGACAGCGCTGAAAGCTGAAAATTGGCCTGGATGGGAAGGGTGTTTAAGTGCACAGAAGGCAAGTGGTTAAAAGATAAATATTACACTTACATCAAGATAAAACTAATCTGCGTTCGTATATATGAAAAGACCAGGAAGTCTAAAGCTCCTTGTGCTCCACAGACTCAAAACGGAAGTGACGCAATGACGTTCTAGCTCCACCTTACAGGTTTCGTCACTCAAGACGTCATCCGAAGTGGCCGTAAGGTGGAGCTAGAGAGTCATTGCATCACATCCAGTTTGAGTCTAAGGAACACAGAGAGCTCCGGACTTCCTGGTCTTTTCATAATATATGAACACAGATTAATTTTATCTTGATGTAAGTGCAATTATTATCTTTTAAATAAATACGTTTTACAGTATTCACACTATGGAGGCTCCTATTACTTTTACTTTTTACCACTGAGGCAAAGTACGCTAAAAAGGAAGTAAAGCTATGATAAGGCTTACCTATAGGTACTGTATATATCTCCTAAACATGCACAGTTTAGGAGATATTTACTTTGCATGCAGCCAGTGATATCACTGGCACATGGACTCTAAAGGAACACCGGCTCCTGTGCGAATGCGCGGAAGTGACGTCATCGCAGCTTCGGCCAATCAGATGGCCAGAGGACACAAACTGGGAAGGAAGATGGGTTAACATGTCGGCCGTGGCAGCAGTGTACGGGCTGCGGTTCGGGGGCTTTGTTCTAAGGTAAGTATTTCATAATGAGCTAGTATGCGATGCATACCAGCTCATTATGCCTTTGTCTTTCAGATTTTTTTGGAGGTTTACAACCTCTTTAAGGAAACAGAGGCATTATTGGAAAAAGCCACAGACAGTCATTGGTACTGTGAATGCGGGCTACCCCTTGAATGGGGAGATCCATCTGGTGAGTGCAACTACATTGGGGGGGGGCAAGTGATACATGGATACTGCTCATATGTGTGGAATTTGCAGCTTCTTCACTCACTTGTCTCAAGGATTTTTTGTGATTTGACAGGATTTCATCAATAGACTTTGTTATACTATAACACACCTTATTTACTTTCATGTTTAAAGAGGTTGTAAACTCGTTTAAATGTTTGTTTGTTTTTTTACAACCTGAAAGACAAAGACATAATGAGCTAGTATGCATCGCATACTAGCTCATTATGAAATACTTACCTTAGAACGAGCCCCCGCCGTGCCGCTCACTCACCTGTATGACGGGCGACATGTTCAGTCGCCCGTCTTCCGGGATCACGGTATCCGGCCAGCTGATTGACCGGAGCCGCGGTGACGTCACTCCCGCGCACGCACGCGGGAGCCGACGGTCACGTCACGGGACTCTGAAGGAACGGCACCAGAGGCCGTTCCTTCAGAGCGCATGCGCCAGTGACGTCACTGGCTGCATGTAAGGTAAATATCTCCTAAATGGTACATGTTTAGGAGATATTTACAGTACCTATAGGTAAGCCTTATCATAGGCTTACCCATAGGTAAAAGTGTCAGAGGAGGGTTTACTTCCTCTTTAAAGCGGAGTTCCACCCTGGAATTTTTTTTTTTTAAATACCCCCGGGACAGTCAGGGCTAGTGCATTCCACAATGGCTAGCCTCTGATCTGTCCCGGGTTGCACTTACCTGTTAGGACAAATACTTACCTTGAAAAAGTCTTGTCCAGCGCTGCCATCTCAGATGTGGGCAGCTTGAAGCCAGCGCGATCCTCTTCTGCGTCCTCTTCCGCCTTCTTCGGTCCCACGATGCCCTGCGCCGGCCCCGCTGTCACTTCCGGGGCGCGCGCGTCATCCCTCCACAGCTTCTGGGCACGCCCAGAAGCTGTTTAGAAGGGGATGACGCGCGCGCCCCGGAACTGACGTCGGGCCGGTGCAATGATTCCTGGGAGCGATGACGTTCAGCTCCCAGGAATCATTGCAGAGCCAGGAAGTGACGAAGGGCCGCGGCCGAGGAAGGAGGAAGTAAGGTAAGTATATTTTCTTCGCTACGAGGTAAGTAAAAAAAAAAATAAAAATGCGATTAGCCATTTGTTTTTCAGGTGACCCGGAGCGAGAAGATGGAGGTAAGTATAAAATTAGGGTGGAACTCCACTTTAAGCACGTTATTATTAATGTTGTGCACATTTGATATATACTTTTTGTTTTCTGGTTATTCATTTTGATGTTTTATGGCAGATTGTTTTTTTGGTATTGCACATTTGTTACATACCATTAGCATAAGTGTTCTAACTATAATAGCAAATCTTCCCTCTTCGTATTTAGCTCCACCTAGAATAAAGACCTTAGAAAATCACTGTAAATCGCACAAAGCAAAAAGAAGGCGCACCCTCAGTCATTTGTATTCTTCACACAAGAATGGCTTCTCGTCCACAAAATAACAGCCATGACATCGCTCCGAGCCTACCCTTCCAAACATTCATGACTGTCGCCTACTTCTGTTTTGTTTTTTTTCTTGCATAGGGCGGTAACACAACATGTACAACGCGCCTCCCTGAATGCCATTATAGATTTTGCAGCAGTAATACCCTAGCACGCATGCGCAAAAGAAGAAGTGGGCTGATCGTCTGGCTCGCTCTTGTCGCGCTTGCGCCGTTTCGGGGGCGTAGCTAGCCGCGCTTGCGTAGTCGGGGTAGCCTTTCGGCGCCTTTGTCCTTCCGCCATTTTGTGTCTAAAGCGCTGATTGGACTCTGTGCTCCGGTTCTGGAACCAATCAGAGCGGAGAGAAGAACCGAGACCGGGAGAAGTGGTGAGTAGGACCGGGGGAGAGAGCCAATAACACAACGGGGAGGGAGATACATGACCTGAGCCGCACAGCCAATAACACCCATGTATATGGCAATAACATAAATAGCCAATCCGGGATGACTAGGGGAGAAACATTCGGCCGAAGCATGACAAAAGCCGTGTTCAGTGTACACAGCACAGACGTGGAGTCATGTTAGCCGAGCGGGCTATGGGAGAGCGAGAGAGCAGACAATACAATGAAGAGCTGAGTGATGTCCCTGCATGGAATGGGAGCTCCGGGGAAGTGAACAGAGACATGGCTAGACTACAAGTCCAGTCTATGGGACTAGACCTGCATGTATCCCTATACGTATGAGGTATATGGGACTAGACCTGTATGTATCCCTATACGTATGAGGTATATGGGACTAGACCTGTATGTATCCCTATACGTATGAAGTATATGGGACTAGACCTGTATGTATCCCTATACGTATGAGGTATATGGGACTAGACCTGTATGTATCCCTATACGTATGAAGTATATGGGACTAGACTTGTATGTATCCCTATACGTATGAGGTATATGGGACTAGACCTGTATGTATCCCTATACGTATGAAGTATATGGGACTAGACCTGTATGTATCCCTATACGTATGAAGTATATGGGACTAGACTTGTATGTATCCCTATACGTATGAAGTATATGGGACTAGACCTGCATGTATCCCTATACGTATGAGGTATATGGGACTAGACCTGTATGTATCCCTATACGTATGAGGTATATGGGACTAGACCTGTATGTATCCCTATACGTATGAGGTATATGGGACTAGACCTGTATGTATCCCTATACGTATGAAGTATATGGGACTAGACTTGTATGTATCCCTATACGTATGAAGTATATGGGACTAGACTTGTATGTATCCCTATACGTATGAAGTATATGGGACTAGACTTGTATGTATCCCTATACGTATGAAGTATATGGGACTAGACCTGTATGTATCCCTATACGTATGAAGTATATGGGACTAGACCTGCATGTATCCCTATACGTATGAAGTATATGGGACTAGACCTGTATGTATCCCTATACGTATGAGGTATATGGGACTAGACCTGTATGTATCCCTATACGTATGAGGTATATGGGACTAGACCTGTATGTATCCCTATACGTATGAAGTATATGGGACTAGACTTGTATGTATCCCTATACGTATGAGGTGTATGGGACTAGACCTGCATGTATCCCTATACGTATGAAGTATAAGGGACTAGACCTGTATGTATCCCTATACGTATGAGGTATATGGGACTAGACCTGCATGTATCCCTATACGTATGAGGTATATGGGACTAGACCTGCATGTATCCCTATACGTATGAGGTATATGGGACTAGACCTGCATGTATCCCTATACGTATGAGGTATATGGGACTAGACCTGCATGTATCCCTATACGTATGAGGTATATGGGACTAGACTTGTATGTATCCCTATACGTATGAAGTATATGGGACTAGACCTGTATGTATCCCTATACGTATGAAGTATATGGGACTAGACCTGCATGTATCCCTATACGTATGAGGTATATGGAACTAGACCTGTATGTATCCCTATACGTATGAAGTATAAGGGACTAGACCTGTATGTATCCCTATACGTATGAGGTATATGGGACTAGACCTGCATGTATCCCTATACGTATGAGGTATATGGGACTAGACTTGTATGTATCCCTATACGTATGAAGTATATGGGACTAGACCTGCATGTATCCCTATACGTATGAAGTATATGGGACTAGACCTGCATGTATCCCTATACGTATGAGGTATATGGAACTAGACCTGTATGTATCCCTATACGTATGAAGTATAAGGGACTAGACCTGTATGTATCCCTATACGTATGAGGTATATGGGACTAGACCTGCATGTATCCCTATACGTATGAGGTATATGGGACTAGACTTGTATGTATCCCTATACGTATGAAGTATATGGGACTAGACCTGTATGTATCCCTATACGTATGAAGTATATGGGACTAGACCTGCATGTATCCCTATACGTATGAGGTATATGGAACTAGACCTGTATGTATCCCTATACGTATGAAGTATAAGGGACTAGACCTGTATGTATCCCTATACGTATGAGGTATATGGGACTAGACCTGCATGTATCCCTATACGTATGAGGTATATGGGACTAGACTTGTATGTATCCCTATACGTATGAAGTATATGGGACTAGACCTGTATGTATCCCTATACGTATGAAGTATATGGGACTAGACCTGCATGTATCCCTATACGTATGAGGTATATGGAACTAGACCTGTATGTATCCCTATACGTATGAAGTATAAGGGACTAGACCTGTATGTATCCCTATACGTATGAGGTATATGGGACTAGACCTGTATGTATCCCTATACGTATGAGGTGTATGGGACTAGACCTGTATGTATCCCTATAGGTATTCGGGGGTCTGGCCTGACCTGTCTCCTTGTCTCCCAGTACATGCTCCTGGCTGCATCCTTCCCTGCAGGAACATGACACAATCTGTTTTCTCTTAGGCTGGGGTCACACCTCAGCTTCTTCAAGTGTTTTTGGAGCATTTTTAATATTTGTTTTGTTTGGGTATTTGTCATGCTTGAGCGTTTTTGTTGCTAGGAGAAAGACGAGACAAGAAATTGTGCGTTACGCCTCGGTAAGGACCAGCATCACGTGACTGTGCCTCAAAGGTTCAATCCAGTCCAAGATATGACCGATGGGACACTTCAGGGTGTTCAGGCCTGGCTCACACCTATACTCTTTTCTATGAGTTTGCAGAAATGCATTACAGTCCTTTTAACATGGCTTCTTTTGGTTCACATCTGTGCCTTTCATACTGGTGCGTTTTTTGGGAAGTGTCAGACATTTTTATTTTTTTTTTTCCCACAACAGGTTGTGGTTTTGGTTCCATATACTTCAATGGAAAGCAGTGCTTGCATCTTCAATGTTTTTTTTTTTTTTTTTATTTCTTTCAAGACAACAGACCCCTGGGAAAATGCATCAATGGCAACCTGCATAGATGTTAACTAGGCCTCAGTCTAGATCCATCTGGCAGTTATTATACAGGATTTGTAAAGCGCAAACAGTTTACGCAGCGCTTTACAAGGTGAGGGCAGATGGTAAAATTACAATTTAATACAGTAGGGTTTAGAGGGCCCTCCAAACTATGGCCCTCCAGTTGTTCAGGAACTACAATTCCCATCATGCCTAGTCATGTCTGTGAATGTCAGAGTTTTACAATGCCTCATGGGATGTGTAGTTCTGCAACAGCTGGAGGGCTGTAGTTTGGGAATCCCCATGTTTAGAGCTTACAATCTCATGGAGGTTCAGGAGATACAAAAAGGTAATTGTGGGGGATGAGCTAATGGAGAAATAAAAGTACAGTTGTAAGGTTGAGGCAGGATCGACTTCTCTGTAGAGAGGTTTTTAGGGATCCTCTAAAAATGGATAGAGTAGGAAATAGTCGGGACAGATTGGGGTAGGGAGTTCCAGAGGATAGGAGAGGCCCTGTGGAAATCCTGTAATTTTTCACACAGATCCAGACTGAACTGCAAAGCATGTCTATGGGCAGGCGCATGTAATCAGATCATCTGTCTCTATTCAGGTGTGTGTGTTTTTGTTTCTAAACTAGACAAGACTGCATAATTTTCCATTTAGAACCCATTCACACTGCCGCGACTTGTCAGGCGACTTGTCAGCCTGACAAGTCGCGGTCCATTGAGTAGTACAGGACCCGTTCTAAGAAAAAGGGTCCTGTACTACTTTGGGGCGACCTCGGAGCGAATTGCATAGACTTCCATTATGTTAAGTCCCTGCAAGTCGCCCCCCGAAGCCGTGTCGCCTCAGTGTGAACCGGCTCTTCGAGGGATCTGAAGGGACGTTAACAGATTCGGTCTGTTTATGCTGGTTACTTTTATGTTGGTTTTTAGCCAAGAAACCTTTTTTCTTTATACTTTAGTCACCTCTGATTGGTTTCTGTAACAACAGCAAAAAAAAAAAAAAATGGATGTAAACTGAACGGAAGACAGCTGTGCAAACTGATGTATTCTGAATCTATAGAGCAGTGATAGCGAACCTTGGCACCCCAGAGGTTTTGGAACTACATTTCCCATAATGCTCATGCACTCTGCAGTGTAGTGGAGCATCATGGGAAATGTATTTCCAAAACCTCTGGGGTGCCAAGGTTCGCTATCACTGCTATAGTGTTCCAACGGTTGAAAAATTGTAGCTAAATGTACCTTTATTTACAACTGCAGCATTTTTAGGTTATCTGTAAGTATAACAAATGTATAATAATAATTTTCCCTATGTTTGGAGACTTTTAGGGACACCCTGTGTCTTCTACAGTTTTTTTTTTTTTCTCAGTGCAAAAAATGTGACCGAATTGATACGCCCATGTGAAAGAGCCCTAATGTGACCAACTAAAAGCAGTGATGTTTCAAAGCCACGAAAGGCAGTGCTTGCCACCAATCTGGAAAGCGATCCACAGTTGATTGCTTTTCAGAGGGTAATAGTCCGCCTCTTCGTTTTTTAAAGGGTTAGTTCACCTTCTCAAAAAAATGAAAAGGTGATCTAACATTTTACACCAGGGGACTTCAAGCTATGGCCCTCCAGTTGTTCAGGAACTACAATTCCCATGATGCTTTGTCATGTCTGTGAATGTCAGTTTTACAATGCCTCATGGGATGTGTAGTTCCGCAACACCTGGAGGGTTGTAGTTTGAGGATCCCTGCTCTACACCCTCCCCACTCCCTGGTCCCTAATGTACTTGCCTCCGTGTGTGATGAGACATGTCCGCTGACATCCAACCTGTCAAATCTGGACGGATGGAAACCCTATTTTCCACCCGTCCATCGGATTGGATGAGAACGGATCGACGGTCCGTTCCCATCCGATTCCCCCATAGAGATGCATGGGGACCTGACAGCTGTGTCTCCGCACACAGCGCGGAGACACAGCTTTCATTCTTCTGCTCAGTGGGGGATTGGCGGATCGATTCCCCCGCTGAGATTAATGAAGTCTGTCTGACGGACAGACTGTGTGAAAGAGCCCTTACCTTCATTCACACTGAACACTGCTTTGAAATCATGCGACTTCATCTAAACTCACACAATTTCAAAGCTACATTTCAGTCCGACTTCAGGGGTGACTTGAAAGACCTCTGTGCGAGTTCATGCACAGATGTCTATTGAAGTCACCAAAAGTAGTGCAGAAACTACTTTTAGAAAACGGTGTGGCGTTGCACCGATTGGGACATTCCCATTGCCCGAATTGGACTGCGATTTAACCTGTCAAATCATGCCGATGTGAACGGGGGCTAAGGGTTCTTTCACACTGCTCCATTGAAAAAAACGTAGTAAAAATGCATATATGTTTTTGGTGTGTTTTCTGGTTGCCTGACGGCCATCATGCACCTGTGTTTGATGTGTTTTCCATGCATTTCAATAAGTAAGTGCACTTTTTTGTAACATGCAGCGTAAATGACTTTCAAAACGCACCACATCCACAGCGCATTGGTATAAGAAGTTCCATAGGATTTTAAAGAGATAAATTTCTCATGAACAAAAATGTGATGTCACCCGAATGCTTCCACACACCCCGCACGTGTTTCCCCCCCCCCCCCCCCACTATGTATCCCGGGCTCTGCTTGCCCATCTGTGGCCCGGGATTGGCCTAGCGGGTGCCACCAGGACGAGTGGAGGGAGGAGAGAAGACCCACGTCTGCTCTCCTCCCCTCCTTGTTCCTGACCCGGAAGTGACATAAATGATGTCACTTCTGTGTCCTCATTGACCGTTTTCCCAGCCATCAAGGCCGGAAAAAGAATGTATCTACACTGCATTACATTCAGAGGAGCACAGGGGAGAAATCCAAAGTCTTTTAGACCCTGGATGTCTCATTAAAGAGAACCTGTCCTCAAAATCATCACATGGGGGACTTTTTTTTAATTGTGAAAAATTAGTTACACCCAAGCATGTAAAATCCCTACATGTATAAATGTAAACACAAATGTAAAAGCGTTGCCTATGGAAAATATAGGGTACTGAAGTTTTTCGCCATTTCACAGGCACATGCAAATGTAAGGTTTGACATGTTGGGTATCTACACTGAACACAATTATAAACGCAACACTTTTGTTTTTACCCCCATTTTTCATGAGCTGAACTCAAAGATCTAAGACTTTTTCTATGTACACAAAAGGCCTATTTCTCTCAAATATTATTCACAAATCTGTGTTAGTGAGCACTTCTCCTTTGCTGAGATAATCCATCCACCTCACAGGAGTGGCATATCAAGATGCTAAATAAGACAGCATGATTATTGCACAGATGTGTCTTAGGCCGGCCACAATAAAAGGCCACTCTAAAATGTGCCGTTTTATCACACAGCACAATGCCACAGATGTCACAAGTTTTTAGGGAGCGTGCAGTTGGCATGCTGACTGCAGGATTGTCTACCAGAGCTCTTACCCGTGAATTGAATGTTCATTTCTCTACCATAAGTCGTCTCCAAAGGCGTTTCAGAGAATTTGGCAGTACTTCCAACCGGCCTCACAACCGCAGACCACGTATAGCCACACCAGCCCAGGACTTCCATATCCAGCATCTTCACCTCCAAGATCGTCTGAGACCAGCCACCCGGACAGCTGCTGCAACAATCGGTTTGCATAACCAAAGAATTTCTGCACAAACTGTCAGAAACCATCTCAGGGAAGCTCATCTGCATGCTCGTCGTCCTCATCGGGGTCTTGACCTGACTGCAGTTCATCGCCGTAACCAACTTGAGTGGGAAAATGTCACATTCGATGGCGTCTGCCACTTTAAAGAGGTGTTCTCTTCGCGGATGAATCCCGGTTTTCTTAGATCTTTGAGTTCAGCTCATAATGGGGGCAAAAACAAGTGTTGCATTTTATAATTTTGTTCAGTATATTTACTTGGTGCAACCTCTGCTTTAAATGCTGAGGTTGTACTGTACTGTCAGCATTTTGTATTGAACACACAGTTCTACTTTACTTTAAGGCTGAGCTCTATGCAGATAACAGTAGTTGAAACTTGACTCTAGAGGTTTTGGTGTGATCTTTGAGAATGAATAATGTCACATCATGAGCTTGTTCACACCTACAGTTGTTGCTGGACAGCAGATGTCCTGCAGTCATTGTTTTGTATTGGCGGAGTGTCTTTTCACACAAACCTGTTGATCCAGACAGAATCTGCAGATTCTCGCTGCTGAAAATCGAGGGTTGCTAATTGTCAGGTTAAATGCAGCCTAAAACAAACGCACTTTTTTTTTGTGTTATTCCTGAAAGTGGTTGTAAACCCTTCCATATACCCAGTGAAGTGACTGGCCACAAGTGATACACAGATGAAACCTGTGTATCACCTGTGGCACTACTGATGCTGGCTGCCAGAATACAATAAATGGAGGAATCTGTTAGATTTTTGGTTCGGTCTGCTCCAGCTTCACTTGTATTACACACCCTGATGTCAAAATCCTTTTCCATTTTGAATTGGTGCAATACTATGTATTGAAGTATTTAATAATTTTGAGAAAATGTGTTTATTGGAAAACCTTTGAATTTCAACTTATTTACATTAGAGTAGGCTCCCATAACAGGTAATGGGAGGCGGATGCTAAATATGGCCATCACCCTTTTGTGAGAATGTATATACAAGTTTGAAATTATGGGCAGTGTGCATGAGCTGTGATTGATTTGATATATTTATTTAACTTATTATTTATTTAACTTATTACAAGTATTTGTATAGCGCCGTCAATTAACGCAGCACTTTACAAATATATTGTACATTAAACAATCCCTGATATACAGTATCTCACAAAAGTGAGTACACTCCTCACATTTTTGTAAATATTTTATTATATCTTTTCTTGCGACAACACTGAAGAAATGACACTTTGCTACAATGTAAAGTAGTGAGTGTACAGCTTGTATAACAGTGTAAATGTGTTGTTCTCTCAAAATAACCTAATGGCAATAAAAGTGAGTACACCCCTAGATGAAAATGTCCAAATTGTGCCCAATTAGCCATTTACCCTCCCCAATGTCATGTGACTAGTTCTCAGGCGTGAATGGGGAGCAGGTGTGTTAAATTTGGTGTTATCGCTCTCCCTCTCTCATACTGGTCACTGGAAAATCAACATGGCATTTCATGGTAAAGAACTCCCTGAGGATCTGAAAAAAAAAGAATTGTTGCTCTACATAAAGATGGCCTCGGCTATAAGAAGATTGTCAAGACCCTGAAACTGAGCTGCATCACGGTTTGGCAAGACCATACAGCGGTTTAACAGGGCAGGTTCCACTCAGAACAGGCCTAACCATGGTCAACCAAAGAAGTTGAGTGCACATGCTCCGCGTTATGGCCAGAGGTTGTCTTTGGGAAATAGACAAATGAGTGCCGCCAGCATTGCTGCAGAGGTTGAAGGGGTGGGGGGTCAGCCTGTCAGTGCTCAGACCATAGGCTGCACACTGCATCAAAATGGTCTGCATGGCTATCGTCCCAGAGGGAAGCCTCTTCTGAAGATGATGCACAAGAAAGCCCGCAAACAGTTTGCTGAATACTAGCAGACTAAGGACATGGATTACTGGAATCATGTCCTGTGGTCTGATTAGACCAAGCTAAACTTATTTTGGTTCAGATGGTGTCAAGCGTGTGTGGCGGCAACCAGGTGAGGAGTACAAAGACAAGTGCGTCTTGCCTACAGTCAAGCATGGTGGTGGGAGTGTCATGGTCTGGGGCTGCATGAGTGCTCCCGGCACTAGAGAACTACAGTTCATTGAGGCAACCATGCATGCCAGCATGTACTGTGACATATTGAAGCAGAGCAGGATCCCTCCCTCCCTTTGGAGACTGGGCCGCAGGGCAATATTCAAACATAACATCCCCAAACACACCTCCAAGACGACCAGTGCCTTGCTAAAGAAGCTCGGGGTAAAGGTGATGGACTGGCCAAACATGTCTCCAGACCTAAACCCTATTGATCATCTATGGGGCATCCTCTACTGGAACGTGGAGGAGCGCAAGGTCTCTAACATCCACCAGCTCCATGATGTCGTCATGGAGGAGTGGAAGAGGACTCCAGTGGCAGCCTGTGAAGCTCTGGTGAACTCCATGCCCAAGAGGGTTGAGGCAGTTCTGGAAAATAATGGTGGACACAAAAAATATTGATGCTTTGGGCCCAATTTGGACATTTTCATTTAGGAGTGTACTCACTTTTGTTGCTAGCGGTTTAGACATTAACCTGCTCCGGATCGGCCGCCGCAGTTTTACTGTGGCAGGCAGCTCCTCCTGCTCTAACCGACGTCAGTCGCAGGCGGGGCTCGGGGGGGGGGCCTGTGAAAGTGTGCCCTCTGTCCCCATGATCAGTCATCAGGTCCTGGTGATTGGTTCTGGCTAATGCCAGACCGTCCTGTGCCTGTTTTTTGTAAACACAGGCACAGGAAATTATGCTCTCTCTCTCTCTCTCCCCTCGTGGAGCCGTTTTCGGTTCCAGCTTGAGGAGAGGGCATCTAACTGTAAGTACACCAATTACTACACTAACACCAGTACACACAGGCACATTTTACCCCTTGATCACCCCCTAGTTAACCCTTTCACTCCCTGTCACAGTGCACACTATATAGCTTTTTTTACTGATTACTGTAATAGTGTGCCTTGTGACTTAATTTAGCGTTAGAGACCGTTAGTTTCTGTCCCAAATAGGTTTAGGGTACCCTCCATCCCTCCCCAATAAAGATTTAACCCCCTGATCACCCCCAGTTTACCCCTTTATTGCCCTGTCAGTGTCACTTTTTTTATTGCTGATCACTATATTAGTGTCATAGGTGACATCAGTTAGCATTAACGCTAGTTAGCGTCAATCTAGGACAGCGTCAGATCCCAGCAACATATTTAGTAATATAATTTAACCCTTTGATTGCCAGTGACACACACATACACACTCTATTGCTAGTATAGTGTCTGAACGGATCAATATCTTTGATCTGATCAGAACTATACTCGAGTCCAATAAGTGCAGTTCAAGCTGGTGTGGTGGTTAGCACAAGTAGTGTCCCACAGCCACCAAGAATTCGAAGACGGTGTCCTTCCTTATGCGCTGGCAAATCCTATTTGGGAGCCCACCACTTCTGCAGCACCCGTACTCACCCCCTTCCCTCCCCCCATTCACTGGCCAACCCAGAATTCAGGTGGAAACAGGCAATTTTACTTCCCCTGACTTTTAGGAGCGGTTTTTCATGGAAGATCTGTACAGATCTATTGTGGACCAAAGCAATTTATATGCTGATCAATTCATCGCCGCACATCTAAATTTTTCCCTTGCCAGATTATTCACATGGAAATGTATCACTATTTCTGAACTTAAAACCTTTCTTAGGTTGAACTGGATGGACTGATGTCTTTTTTCAACCTCACTAACTATGTAACTATCCCTCCTCATGGGTATTACTAAAAAGAGTGAGTTGCAGTCCTATTTATCCACTGACCCAATTCACCAAATTCCCGTTGTTCTCTGCTGCCATGGCCAGGAGGAGATGCAAGCAAATCCTGCGGTTCATGCACTTCAGTGACAATGAACTCTTGTCATCCTCGGGGGGGACCCTGGATATGACCGGCTACACAAAATTCGGCCCCTCGTAAACCACTTCAAACAGAAGTTTGCAGCCTTGTATATGCCTCAACAAGCTGTCTGCATTGAGGAGTCCCTGATTAAGTTTTCTGGCAACCTTGCTTTCAAACAGTTTCTCCCCAGCAAGCGTGCCAGATACGGGGTCAAGATGTATAAGCTCTGTGACAGGGCAACAGGCTATACAAGTAGTTTCCATGTTTATGAGGGCAAAGTTAGCACTCTGGAGCCCCCTGACTGCCCAGACTTAATAGGGAGCAGCGGCGATGTTGTTGGGACTTAGTGTCATCCTTATTCGGAAAGGGGTACCATTTATACGTGGACAACTACACAAGTGTGTCACTTTTTAGTCACTTTTCTAAATTTGCAATTGGCGCATATGGCACTGTGCGATCTAATTGCCGGGGCTTCCCCCAACGGCTTGTATATACCCGACTTAGACGGGGGGAGAGGGCCTGCTTGAGGTCCTAACAGATTGCTTGCAGTGAAGTGGAAGGACACACGGAATGTTTTTGTTCTGTCCTCCATTCACGCAGACATGACAGTACAAATTGCAACTGGTGGTGTTGAGAAGCCCCTCTGTGTCCACGAATACAACCTTAACATAGGAGGGGTGGATTTCAACGACCAGATGATGGCACCGTACTTAATTGCCCGTAAGGCCAGATGCTGGTACAAAAGTGTCTGTATACTTATTTTAATTGGCTCTGCTGAACGCTTATGTGCTATACCAGGGATTCCCAAACTACTGCCCTGCAGTTGTTCAGGAACTACAATTCCCATCATGCCTAGTCATGTCTGTGAATGTCAGTTTTACAATGCCTCATGGGATGTATAGTTCTGCAACAGCTGCAGGACTATAGTTTGGGAATCCTTGTGCTATACAAAGCGTCAGGAAGAAGTGGATCCTTCCTAAAATTCTAGGAACAGATCATCACAGCCCTTCTGTATCCAGGAGGTGCTGTAGTCAAATTCACAACCCAGATGCAGTGAGCCGGCTGCATGAGAGGCATTTTCCGGATGTCCTCCCGAGTCCCCCCTACCCAAAGACACCCCCAAAGAAGATGTCATGTATGTCAAACGCGGATTTAGGCGTGACACCCGCTTTTTTTGTCCCTCCTGTCCTGGCCAACCTGGTCTCTGTATCAGGGATTGTTTCCGTCGCTACCACATGCTAGTGGAATATTAGTATGGGGTACAGCACGGCACAATCTAGGGCACACTTACACAGGGTCTCGAAAGATGTTAGATGGCGATCGCATTTTGAGAGACCCTAATCTGGAACGTTTTAAAGTTACAAAAAAAGTTACAAAAAATATATAATAAAGCAAGAAATAGTTGTCATTTTATTGAGTTAATTTTCTGTTCTTACTCTACTTTTCTACTCTTTCTACTTTTACTCTACTTTATAATAGTGTTATACTGTAATGTTTTATTGTTACGGTTTTTCATTGTTAACCATTTTTTGCTTTTCATATACCTCCATTCTATGCTATTATAATGTAATGTTTCATTGTCAACCATTGTTTGCCTTGCAGGTATGCCCATCAACTGCCACACTGATTTATATATTCTAACAGCAACAGTGTTTGCTCTCAGCATATATGGAAATCTACGATGGCAGCGCTGTAGGAGGTGATTTCACCGCCGCAGTTAAAGGGGAAAAAAAAAAGCATATATGGTGAAGCATAGGGGATGGGGTGTGGACACAGGGAGGATCTCCCCCATGCTTCGCCATATATTTTTTTTTTTAACGCTTTTTTTGGCAGAGATTTCTTCATCCATGTCAATCAATGTGAAGGGAGGAAGCTGCTATCTCCTTCCTTCCTCCTTTCCTCTGTCCTCCCCGTGTTTTCAAGCGTCGGTCTAGTGTGATATGTAAACAGTAATTGCAGCATGTGGGGTATCGCCGCGAACGCCAGGTCGATGGCAGTAATTCTTGCAGTAGACCTCCTCTGTAAGTCTAAATTGGTAACCTGTAAAGATTTTTAAACGCTTTTTAAAATGTACATAGTTTGTTGCCGCTGCACGGCCGTGTGTAATTTACAGCATGTCATGTTTGATATCTATGTACTCGGCATAAGATCATCTTTTAAATTTTACCAAACAATTAGGAAATCTTAAGTGTATTTGTGCATTCAGTTTAAAGAAAGTGTTTTTATTTTCGCAAAAATTGCGTTTGGAAAATCTGTGGGCAAGTACCGTGTGACAAAAAAAATTGCAACACCCACCATTTTGTTCTGTAGGGCCTCTGCTTAAAAAAAAATATCTAATATTTGGGGGTTCAAGCTAATTTTCTAGTAAAAAAAAAAAAATATATAATATAATAAATATATATAAATATATATATTTATTGGTCTTCAAGTGGTTAGAAGAGAGTGGGTGATGTGTGGCATAAGCTTCTAAGATTGAGCATAAAATGCCAGGACTGCTCAAACAACCCCCAAATGACGCCTTTTTGGAAAGTAGACACCCCAAGCTATTTGCTGAGAGGCATGGTGAGTCCATGGAATATTTTATATTTTGCCACAAGTTTCAAGAAAATTACAATTTTTTTTTTTTGTTTTTCCACAAAGTTGTCACTAAATGATATATTGCTCACACATGCCATGGGTATATGTAAAATGACACCCCAAAATACATTCTGCTGCTTCTACAGGTACAGGGATACCAAATGTCTGAGACTTTTTGGTAGCCTAGCTGTGTACGGGACCCCGAAAACCCATCGCCACCTTCAGATTTTATAAGGGCGTAAATTGATGATTTTACTTCCTCACTACCTATCAGTTTTGGAGGCCCTGAAATTTCAAGATGGCACCCCCCCCCCCCCCCCCAAATGACCCAATTTTGCAAAGTAGACACTCCAAGCTATTTTCTGAGAGGCATGATGAGTCCATGGAATATTTTATATTTTGCCACAAGGTTTGGGAATATTACATATATTTTTTTTAACTTGTCACTAAATGCTATATTGCTCACACATGCCATGAATATATTTGAAATGACACCCCAAAATACACCCCGAAAAACCAATCACTGCCTTCAGGCTTTCTAAAGGTGTAAATTGTTGATTTCACTCCTCCCTACCTATCACAGCTTTGGAGGCCATGAAATGCCAAGATAGCACAATCTCCCCAAATGACCCCTTTTTGGAAAGTAGACACCCCAAGGTATTTGCTAAGATGAATGGTGAGGCATGGTGTTTATTTTGGAAAATGAAGAAAAAAAAATTGGAAAATGCATTTTTTTTCTTTTTTAATTTTCATACCTTTGTGACAAAAAGTGAGATCTGCAAAACACTCAACATGCTTCTCAGCAAATAGCTTAGGGTGTCTACTTTCCAAAAAGGGGTCATTTGGGGGGGGGGGGGATTATGCTGTCTTGGCATTTCATGGCCTCCTGAAACTGTGATAGGTAGTGAGGAGTGAAATCAACAATTTACACCCTTAGAAAGTCTGAAGGTGGTGATTAGTTTTCGGGGGCCTGTATGCGGCTAAACTGCCAAAAAGTCTCACACGTGTTATCCCTGTACTCAGGAGAAGCAGCATAATGTATTTTGGGGTGTCATTTCACAAAGACCCATGGCATGTGTGAACAATATATAATTTAAGCACTTCAGGTGCAGAAGGCTTTACCCCCTTAATGACAAGGCCATTTTTTGCGATTTGGCACTGTTTAACGAAAAATTGCGCGGTTGTGTGACGCTGTACCCAAATACAATTGATGTTCTTTTTTTTTCCCACAAATAGAGCTTTCTTTTGGTGGTATTTAATCACCTCCTGTGGTTTTTAGATTTTGCCCTATAAACAAAAAAAGAAAAAAACGCCATATTTTTTACTTTCTGCTATAAAACATTCCCAATAAAATACAAAAATTAAAAATCAAATTTTATCAGTTTAGGCTAATTTGTCTTCTACATATTTTTGGTAAAAAAAAAAACTCCAAAAAGCATATTTTAATTGGTTTGTGCAAATGTTATAGCGTTTACAAACTACGGGATAGATTTTTGGAATTTTTATTTATTTTTTGTTTTTATTAGTAATGGGGGCGATTAGTGTTTTTTTTTAGCGGGACTGCGACATTTCGGCGGACAGATCTGACCCCTAACTGACATTTTTGACACTTTTTGGGGACCAGTGACATTAATACAGTAATCAGTGCTAAATAATATGCAATGTTACTGTATAAATGACACTGGCAGGGAGGGGGTTAACACTGGGGGTGATCAAAGGGTTTAATGTATGCCTAACAATGCTTACTCACTGTGGGGGAATGGTTCTGTGACCGGCACAGAGAGATCGGAGTTTCAGCTTAGCTGAAACTTCTGATCTCTCCCTGCCTGTCTGTCAGAAGACTCTCCTGTTTTGTTTACATAAGCAGGCGGGTCTTCTGTCAGTTTATCTGACGATTGTGAGAGGCTGGCTGCAATCGCGGGAGTGTGGCTCCAGCGGGCCGCCGAGACCTTGTGCATGAAATCACGTAGCACTATGTGATTTTGCGCAGCCGAGCCACCCTGCCGCAGTAATACTATGGAGGGCAGTCGGTTAAGTGACAACTTTGTGTAAAAACAAAAAAAAAACAGTTAAACTGTAAAAAATAATAGATAAAATAAATAGGAAAAAAAAAATTAAAGCGCCATGTCCCCGTTAGCTAGAAGAGAATGCATATTTTGAGGGGACAGCAAATTTACACTGTTATACAAGCTGTACACTCACTACTGTACATTGTAGCAAAGTGTAATATCTTCAGTGTTGTCACATGAAAAGATATATAAATTCTTTATAAAACTGTGAGGGGTGTGCTCACTTTTGTGAGATACTGTATGTAAGGTTTCTGAGAACTGTAAATGCCTTTGGGGAATGCTGGGAAGTGTCTGAACTGTTTGGGATGGGAATAGTTTGGGGGGAAAGGAAGAACAATGAAATTGTACTATATGTTTTTATTCTCAAAATATTTGATTTCTGTTGCTTTTTGTTTTTTAATCATTCCAGGCATAGACAGATTGCATACTTGTAGATGGAGCAGTACGCAAGTAGCAATGGCTCACCAGAGCAGATTGTGGTGCAGGCTGGGCAAATCCAACAGCAGCAGGTGAGAATTAGAGGTGGATTGCATGCAAGTAATAATGTGTAGAATGATTCTCAGTTGGCATAATGCTTTGTTTAAATTTCTAAATAATACTAGCCATCATTTCTAAGTTTAATTGACATTTTACATTCCAAATTTGTTTAGTAAACTCACTTTTAATAACTAATATTTTATAAGAGCCTGTGTGCTTTGGGGCCGTGTCACTGGCATCGGTTTGACGTTAATGAGACGCTTCTGAGATCATGCAGAATTCTCTGACGGGTGCATTTAATCTTTGATTGAAATTTTGACCTGCTTCACGCTTGCTTTGTACTCCTATAGACTTGCGTAGGTATCAATACCTGTCTGAAGTGAGCAAAAAGCCAGTCGACATGGCCCCAAAACAAAAAAAGTGTTATCGTTTGAGTGTGTGACTCCTGGCACTTTCTCATGGTCAGGCTGTCTCTCTATTCCTTCCCTTTTTCCTAGTCTGGTGCTGTCACTGCTGTCCAGTTACAGACTGAGGCTCAAGTGGGAGCAGCCTCTGGGCAGCAAGTTCAGACCCTCCAGGTAGTTGTGTTTGGCAGGTGAATGTAAACGGCACCGTATAGAACTTGCCATTGCCAATCAGTCATGTTAGCATGGATCAGTTACATTGTCTAAAGTGCCATTTGCAGTTTATCTCTTGCATGACATTGTAAGTTTTTAAACCAGCATGTTTACAAAGTATTTGTACACTGCTATTCACCTTTTCGCTGCTGCTGCCGACATGCCTACTACAACCTGTAAAAATCTCTGGGAGAGAGAAACATTCATGTAGAATTGACAAGATGCATGTGCTTTTTTTTTAACACGTGAAAAGGAAAATAAATGTCTCCAGCAACGAAAGGGTTAAGCCTTTGCTATTTGTATCCATCTTATCATTTTATTACATTGTCAGCTTGCTTTGTTTCTGTTCTGAGCATTGGAAAAAGAAGCATGGCTGATATGCAAACCATGTAGAACTTGCCGTCATTTTGATGTAATCCTGTGTTTAATGCAAAAATCTGTATTTTAAAGAGTAACTCCAGACACAAAACAAACACCATCCCCTGGTAGAGCCCACATAAAGTAACTAGAACGGCAGTCTATACTTTTGTTCAGCTACTTTTGGTACCTTTTTTAATTGAACCTTTTAAAGAGGTTGTAAACCCAATTTTTTTTTCTCACCCTGAAAGAGAAACGCATAATGAGCTAGTATGCATCGCATACTAGCTCATTATGAAATACTTATTTTAGAACAAGCCCCCGCCGTGCTGCCCGCTTACCTGTATGACGGGTGACATGTTCAGTCGCCTGTCTTCTGGGATCGCGACATCCGGCCATCTGATTGGCCGGAGCCGCGGTAACGTCACTCCCGTGAGTGGGAGCCTGATGGTCACGGGGCTCTGAAGGAGAGGCACCAGCGGCCGTTCCTTCAGAGCGCATGCGCCAGTGATGTCACTGGCTGCATGCATGTAAGGTAAATATCTCCTAAACGGTACATGTTTAGGAGATATTTACAGTATCTATAGGTAAGCCTCATCATAGGCTTACCTATAGGTACAAGTTACAGAGGAGGGTTTACTTCCTCTTTAATCAGCTTCTATGTTGTGTAATAGCTCTTGGCCATGAGTATTATCTCCAGGGTTGGCAGCAATGTCAGTATTGAGGATTCAAACAAGTCCCACACTGGAGCTTATTGCTCAAGTGGTACACAGAACTCTGTGTTCTTACTTGTCTGTCAAGATTTACAGTAGTAACACCTTAAGGGTGTTGTAAAGTCAGAAGGTGTTGTGTTTTTTTTTTTTTTTTTTTAACTTAATACATTCTATGCATTAAGATAAAAAGCCTTCTGTGTGCAGCAGCCCCCCTAATACTTACCTGTGCCCCCTCTCTATCCAGCGATGTCCACGAGTGCCTCAGCCATCCCTCATTCCCTCTCTCCCCCTCTCCGCTGAGACACAGCAGCGGTGCCATTGGCTCTTGCTGCTGTCAATCAAACTCAGTTAGACAATCAGGAGAGTGGGGGTGGGGCCAAATGGCAGCTACATGTCTGAATAGATACAGAGCTGCAGCTCGGCTCAGGTGCCCCCCACATAGAAAGCAGCTTGCTATGTGGGGGGCACTCAACAGGAGGAAGAGGCCAGGAGCGCCAGCCAGAGACCTGAGAAGAGGAGGATCTAGGCTCCCCTGTGCAAAACCACTGTACAAAAGAGGGAAGTATAAAATGTTTGTTAGGAAAAAAAAGACTTTCTAATCACTTTAAGGATTTGGGAATTTTTATAAGGGGTCTGTGGACTGGGCTGCCAGCTAGAAGAAGGAAAACGTATTTCAACTTTGAGGTTAAAAAATAATTGCTATTATTGTGCAATTAATAGTAACGGCATTACTGTTAGTAGTGTAATTGTTTCTGTGGCTGGAGTGTCTCTAAAAAATATATATATATTTCATAGCTGTGTACAAATTTTAAAGGGGTTTTCCAGGTTTAAGGAACTATTTGCAAGTAAGTTTTTAACTTTACATCATTTAATTCCTGACATGTCTGTTAGTACATTCTCTATATCACACCTCTTCAGATCATTTCTACATTAGTGGCTTTTTTCACCATTGTAGGTCCCAAGCTAGACCATAACAGTTTCATTTTTATTGCTCCTAAGTCCTGCTGTTTATGGACCTAGAATAAAAGCATTCTATATCTGGAACTATTAGGGCACTCTGCTGCTGACTTATTGTACACTTGAAAAAGTTAGGGCCACCCTTTTTAAATTGCATGTTTTGTTGCCAAGGAGTCAACAATACAGGTACAGAGGACATAGTTCTTTAGTTCGGTACTATTTACTAAAATCTGTTGACTGGGGGAAAATCTAAATTGTGGCATGTGTACAATTTTTTTAGGCCTCTTGCACACTGCTGCCTGAAAATGCGCTGCATATAGACGAGTTTAAAAAAAAAAAAATCTGTGCACGTTTGCACATATACATGCAAAACTACTGACTGGCAAATCAAGTATACACATGCCAAACATCCTTAATCAAAATAAAGCTAGAATAATTTCTATGCTTGTCTGCAATACACGCAAGTGATATACAGCCAATCCTTGCATTTTTTTCTGCCAGGAATGGCTGAGGTTCAGTACAATGTGTACAGTGTGTAAGAGGCTGAGCTAAGAGGGGGACTAACAATAGGGGGTATAATAATCGGTCAATCTGACATTCACCAAACCTTCAGCACATGTGTATCTTCCCAGTGCATGTGTTTTAAATGACAGCAATGAATTCACCATAAGTGATAGTTTTTTTTTTTTTATGTAAGTCTTATTCATTACTTTTTAAGTATTCTCCTTTGAAAATAAGGACAGTGGACTCTCAGATCAGTGATACAATGTAAAAATTTATTTTAAAGCTTGCATCCAGTATTCAGTATTTAGATACTGTATTGCCAGGAATCCTTGATTTCTGGATAGAGCATTTACATCTTTATGTCTCACAAAAATCAGCCAGAGAATATGCAGTGGAATCTATTAATTCATCTACTGAGAGGTATTTGACCGATGCTTCTGCAGAAGGTGTTAGGATGTTTGCCCTCACCACTGTTTTAGGAAACTCAATTTGCCGAGCTGGAAGTCTGTAAGTCACAGTCTGAACTGTGGACTTCCATTTAATGTTAGTCCAATCTTTGACCAGATATCTGGAAAGATCAACGAATGAAAAAGAGGGGCTTTCCCATCAAAAGATACAAGTACAACAGGAAGCCTTTTTTCGCAAAGGGAAAATTTCTCCTCTCAAATTTTCCTACAGAAAAAAAAAAACCTTGGAAGTCCCAGTTAATAATCAACCTAAAGAAATTAAATCAGTATGCTACAGAAGGTTCAGGATGAAGAGCGTGTGCATGGTGAGTGACCTGCTACCTCCAAATGTCTTCATGTCAACTTTACACCTCAAGATTGCCTATCTACCCTTCTATCCATATGAACACCAAAATTTGCTGTTTGCAATCAGCAATGCAAAAGAGCTATATCACGTCCAGTTACAGGCCTATCCCTTTGGGCTGACCTCAGCACTGTGAGTCTTTTGTAAAAGATTTATTTCAGAGGTGATTGTGGTCCAAATAAAGAAGCATGGAGTTGGTACTAGGCAACTTAAAGTATTTCTAAAGGCACAACGTTTTTCAGAAAAAGAATTCAGCACTGCCTATGAGCCATTCTAGCTGGTATAAACCCCCTCTCTGCTATATGCAATCCATATTTTTTATTTATTTTTTGCTTTTATGGAAGCCTTCCTGTGGCAAGTATCTGAATATTCCCCTGCTTACTCTTTCTCATGCAGTTGCCTTCTTGCTTGCCTCTGCTTCTTATGTGGATGTATGCGCTGGCGGCCTTACACTGTACACCTCCCTAGTTGGTTCTACACAAGGCTTAGGTGGTTCTTTAACTGTGTCCCTCCTTTCTCCCGGGGTTGGTGTTGGATTTTCTCTTAAATGAGGATGTTGTCCTGCCTGCCTTCCTTGTATCACAGGTGTTGCATCCAACGGAGGTTGCATTCCACTTCTGGATTTGGGCTGTGGGTCTGTAGTGCCTGTCCTTTGCGACTTCCTGTTGGAGGTCGCCTTCTCCTTTTGATGTTCATGGATGGCCTCAGGGCAGGTCTGGTGCACTTCTTTGCCACAGTTTCCCATTGAATCCGCAGCCGCTTGTTCAGGAGTACTCTTTTAGGGGCGAGCTCCTTCCTTTCCCTTTAGGCACGTTCCACTAGGGCTATTAGTTCCTCTGGTAGTTTCTAGCATCTGTGTCTAGACCTCTCAGGTATGCAAGGCGGCTGCCTGGTCATCTGTGAATGCTTGCAAATTTTGCCAAGTTGTTTGCTTCTTCTGATGCTTGTATTGGCTGCATGGTTGCAGGCTGCTGTTTATTGTTCCTTGTTTGCCCCTTTAGGTTTTTTTTTTTGGTTTTTCTGTTTGCCTGGTTGTTCCTGTTGTTTTCTTTTTTTCTGGTTTGCCCACCCCTCCCTCATTGAGGCACTGCTTTGGGACATCCCTATGGTCAAGATTTGAGAAGAGCCGTGTCCGTCAAATAACATAAGAGAAAACGGGGGTTTTTGGTACTTATCGTAAAATCCCTCTCTTTGAGTTCATTGACAGGCACCACGCCCACCCCTCCATTGGAATTTTCTTTTGAACACTGTTTTTGTAACTAACTGGATTGCCTATAGCAGAGAGGGGCTTATACCAGCTAGGACTGCCCAAAGGTGGTGCTGAGTTTTTCTGCCTAGGCGCTGGTGGCTTTACCCTAGTGTCCTACTCCTGAGGGTTGCGCTGGCGGCCGTGCTATGGTCCGGATTTGAGAAGAGCTTTGTCCTGCTCTGTACAATGTTTTTTTTTTTTTGTTATAGAGCAGCCCCAATCCTCCTCCTCCTCCTTTTTTTTCAGGTCCTGTGCCCCCCTCCTCACTGAGAGTTTCCATAGCAAGCCATATGCTATGAGGTACTCATACGTGCTTCCTTCTGCGCAGGCTCTGTGTGTCCAACTGTCCATTGACACCCAGAGTGTGGCTTGGCCCTGCTCCCTGATCACTGGCAATGATTAACACCAGTGCGGTAGAGAGAGAGAGACACTGCTCTTGTGCATATTGCTGGATCGAGATCGGGCTCTGGGTATGTTTTTAAGGGGGGTGCTGCCATGCAGAAGGGTCCCCCCCCCCCCCCTCAATGCAGAGAACGCATTAAAGTAAAACACTTCTGCCTTTAGAACCACTTTAATTCACGAGAAGTAATGCATTTGCTCCAAGACCTGGGATGAATCCTGCCCTTGTGCCCAAAGCAGGCAAAAACCTCCCTCGGTTACTATTTAGAAACAGAAGAAAATTGATAACTTGGCAGAGAGCTGGGCAAGAGCATAATTTCCAGTACTCTGAAAGCTTGTTGCTGCTCTTTGTTTTCTTGAATAGTAATCTAGCTAGCTATCTGCTTATCAGCCAAGCCTCTACTTAGATTCAGACCCCTTTCTGTACATCTCTGGGATCTTCCGACCGTACTAAATACGTAACAATTCTCCTTTTGCAACTATTGGTAATGCTTATATCAAACCTCTTCCCTTTTCACTGGATTTCCTAGTTTTCGTAACTACAACTCACAAGGTATGCAAGACCCAATCAAATTTTCGACCCAAACCAAAAATACTATTTAATTTGTATTATTCAAAGCATTCTTACCCATGTCTCCATTCTTAATTTTGCTAAGAAATTATGTTATAAACACTCCCTTAGCATTTCTGGACATGGCAATCTTCAAAGCTTCATGTAGCATTTACTTCCTGGAATCTATCTGCCCCTAGCTCATGCATACAGGCGGAAAGGTGTGCTTAGCTAAGAACTCCTTCTCCCTTCCTAAGGACTCCTCGGATGTATGACCAAATTTGCCTAGGCATGGCAACTAGGAAGTAACTGAAGAAACATTTTAAAATCAAGTAAATGTGCTGTTAGCCTTGGTAAACAGATAGGAAAGTATAAGGATTAAAATTAATGTTGACCGTGAAGTTCCAATTTTAAGAAACCTTTCCTTCCTCAATGTCATTCAAGATCCAGAAATATTGCCCAAAGTAGTAAAGCTTTCACAGAAAACATTTGTTTTCCTTCATAGGACATGGAAACAAGACTAAGTGAATCATCTATGCACAAGACATAGTAAATGGGGTTCAGAAAAATGCCAGCAGGTGCTGTGGACCGATGAGTCAAAATTTGAAATATTTGCTGTAGCAGGAGACAGTTTGCGGAAGGGCCGGAGTGCAGTACAATGAGTGTCTGCGTGCAACATTGAAGCAATGGTGGAGGTTCCTTGCAAGTTTGAGGCTGCATTTTTGCAAATGGAGTTGGAGATTTGGTCAGGATCAATGGTGTCCTCAATGCTAAGAAATACAGGCAGATACATATCCATCATGCCATACCATCAGGGAGGTGTGTGATTGGCACCAAATTTTTTCTGCAGCAGGACAACGACCCCAAACATGCAGCAAACCTTATTAAGAGCTATCTTCGGTGTAAAGATCAAGTCTTGGAAGTGATGGTTTGAATCCCACAGAGCCCTGATTTAATTGAGTTTGTCTAGGATTACATGAAGAAACAGAAGGATTTGAGGCAGCCTACATCCACAGAAGATCTGTGGTTTGTTCTCCAAGATGTCTGGAACAACCTACCTGCCGAGTTCCTTCAAAAATGGTGTGCAAGTGTACCTGGAAAAATGTATGCTACTTTTGAAGTCAAAGGGGGGTTACACCAAATATTGATTCATTTGGATTTCTCTTTCTCTTTTCATTTACTTTTTGTTAATTCGTAAAAATAAACTAACACTTCTATTCCTGAAAGCATTCTTAATTTACAGAATTTTTTTCACACTGTCTTTAGACTTGTGCACCATGCTGCTATAACTGATCTATTTTATTCCAATTGTGAAAGGACAGTAAAGTATTGCAAATCGGGTACAAAAAACTTTTGATGACTATATAACACTGCAGGGTCAAATCTGAAATATACTCCAGTCTGTCACTAGCATTAACACAAGACCTTTTTTATTTTTTCTAAACCCCTTCAACACCTTTAGTACCTGTTGATCCTGCCAATGGATCTATTTGTCCACTTCTTTTTATGCCTGATACCTGTATACCATGATTATGCAGCTGGCGTTCCATGCAGGCACACCCATATAAGTCTATGGGGACATAACTGCTCATCCTAATTTGACAGTCGTGCAGATGAGCACCTAAAAACTATTTCTTACACCTCTGCAATATAAGCACAGGGTCAAATATGAAATATACTGCAGTCTAAAGCTGCACAAGTCTGGATAAAATGAGAATCCCAATTTTTTTGCTTAGAATAAAGATCCCGATTCTCGGTGTAACATCATCTTTCTACAAAATAATTGGGTTAACTTTTTTTTTTTTTCTTTTTCTTCATTGAAGCGTATTTTTTTTTTCCCCAAAAAATTTCATTTGAAAGACCGCTGCACAAATACAGTGTGACCTAAAATATTGCAAGTGCCGCCATTTTATTCTCTAGGGTTTCTGCTAAAAAAAATAAAATTTTCATCCCTCTGATCTAAAAGAACCAAACGATACAATGTTCATTTATTTCTCGGCTCTGAGCAATGTTGATAAACGTTTGCCGGTGTGTATGTGTGCATATGTATGTATGTATGTATGTGTGTGTGTGTATATATGTATGTATGTATGCGTGTGTGTATATATGTATGTATGTATGCGTGGTGTGTGTATGTATGTATGTGTGTGTATATATGTATGTATGTATGCGTGGTGTGTGTATGTATGTATGTATGTATGTATGTATGTGTGTGTGTATATATGTATGTATGTATGTATGCGTGGTGTATGTATGTATGTATGTGTGGTGTGTGTGTGTGTGTGTGTAATATATATATATATATATATATATATATATATATATATATATATATATATATATATATATATATATATATATATATAATATATTTTACGTTTTTTTTTTTTTTTTTTTTTTTTTGACAGCTCTGAGCTGACAACAGCTCTGCACTGAATTGTGGAAATGCTGGATTAAGATCGTAAGGGGGGGTTGAATCGAAATCGCAATTTTTTTTTTTTTACAATTAATCGTGCCGCTCTACTGCAGTCTGTCATTAGCATGAACACAGACCTTCTATTTTGTTTTTCTAAACCCCTCTAACGCTTTTAGTACCTATTGATCCTGCCAATAGATCTGCTATCCCTTTTTAGGCCTCATCCACATGGGTGCTGTTGCCTGTACACCGTGTTAATACAGCTGGCGCTGCATACAGGCACACCCATGTAACTCAATGGAGACACAGCTGCTCATCCTAATTTGACAGGCGTGTGGGTGCGGATGAGCACCTAAAAACTATTTCTTACACCTCTGCAATATATGCACATACATGTTTTATCCCTAAACACTTTGCAAGTACAGAAAAATAACTGTTGACGTGCTGAAAATATAGTGTGCCCTTAAGTGCCGGTTCACACTAGGGCGACCTGTGAGGCGACCTGGTCGCCTCACAGGTCGCCGCAGGTCGCCTCCCATAGGGAAGCTACGGACCCGTTCTAATGGGAGCGACACAAGTCGCTCCGACCTAGAAAAAGGGTCCGGAGCTTCTTTGGGGCGACCAGGAGGCGACCGCCATAGACTTCAATGTTATGAAGTCCGTGGCGGCCGCTCCGAGGTCGCGGCGCGCTGCTCGCACCGCGACCTCGGAGGTCGCCACCTAAAGTAGCGTCGCGGTAGTGTGAACCGGCGCTAACCGTCTTTTTGATATGATAACACGTTGGTGTTTTTATTTCTTAATTCCAAAGTACATGTTAAGATATACCTATGTAATTTAAGATGCATTACCAAAAAAGGATCTTTCCACACCCCTTTCCTCACTTGCCTTCATAAATCCCCCTTGTGCACAGACGGAAAGCACAGGAACTTACACCATTTATGGAAAAAGCAACAGGTATAGCAAACTAAATGGAGCAGATAAGAGATGTTCATTGTAAAGGTTTACATACACTTTAAAAGCGAAGTATGGGTATTTTTTTTTTTAATTGCAGAGTTATACTTACCTAGGTGGATGCAGCACAGGTCCCCCCGCCAGCTCTAACACTGAGAACCGAACGATCAAACACCGCCGTTTGCTCGATTTTCACTGGCTCCTTTGGCAGACAGCTGGCGACTGTCAGTTGCCACTTTCTGATCAGTCACAGTTAAGCCCACCCTTGTGTTTCTCGGTCTATGAATGGAGACGACAAATATATATATATATATATATATATATATATATATATATATATATATATATATATATATAATATATGTGTGTGTGCGCGTGTCTCGCCCTCTCCCTCTTGTGGAAAAAAAGAAAAAAAAATAGCTAGGGCAGGACCAAGGGTTTTTGGGTGTCGTTGTGTTTTTAGGTAGGATGAGCAAAATGCGCACTATTGTTTTTGGGTTGTACTACGGGTACAGACCACAAATAACCTACATATGTGGTATCTTTGTGCTCGACCGGAGCAGGAAAATTTATTTTGGGTTGTTGTTTGGCAGTAGGTTATGGTAGTAACAAGAAATTATACAGCTAAATTTAAGAAATATATTTTTACTTTTTTTGGGCTGGTTTTCCTATAATAAAAAAAATCAGGAGATATCCATTACCATTTACCACCAAACGAGAGCCCAATTTTTCCTGGGGGGAAAAAAAAAAAATGGTATAATCCACCTGGATGCACATGTCAAAATTTCAAAATTGTGCTTAGGCATAAACGTTGGTTTTACCCTTAGGTGTAAAGGGGTTCATTTCAAGTTGTCAGGGGGACTAAATTTAAAACTGCTGCGAAAATTTGAGGGAAAATGCAGGCTACATGTTGAAAGCTGATGTACAATTAAATTACGTAGGCCATTGGAAATTTTAACCAGATTACTACAACCTACAGTTAGCAATTTCTGTTGAAAAAGATCAAGGAGTTAAAACTTCTTGTGGTCATTTGTCTTGGCCATATCATCATTTTTAGATTTAAAAGCTGCTTGGGTGTTTAAAAAAAGAAAAAAAAAAACCCAGACGGTTGGCATGGCATGACATGGCAATATTAAGAATGTAGCAATTCCTCATACTGCAATGTTTTAACTGCAGCTGGAAAACCCCTTTTTAACACATTTTGTTTATAGTTTCATAGCATACAGGAGTATGCATATAGCATTGTCTCTTTATATGACCCCCTTTTTATTTTCCACCCACTGTTTAGGTACAAGGCCAGCCACTCATGGTTCAAGTCAGTGGAGGACAGCTAATTACATCAACAGGGCAGCCTATTATGGTACAAGCTATGAGTGGGCAAGGTCAAACTCTTATGCAAGTTCCGGTGTCTGGATCCCAAGGACTTCAACAGGTTAGTGTTCCACCTTCTTTATTTTGGGTTTGTTTGTGGAAATTTTTTTTGTCCCCCCACAATGTTGTGCTTACTTGATTTTTAGTTCAGTGTTTGTCATAGTGTTCAATTGTCTTATGTTACAGATACAGCTGGTGCAGCCTGGGCAGATCCAGATCCAGGGAGGGCAAGCGGTGCAGGTTCAAACACAGCAGGGGCAAACTCAACAAATAATTATTCAGCAACCACAGACAGCAGTCACTGCAGGCCAGAGTCAGGTATGAGGTGCAGACATTTGTGGAAAATGTTTTGCTTTTTTATTTGAAATTTATTTTACATGGCTTGATTTGTTGTTTTTTTTTTTTTTTTTTTTTTTTTTTTTCTTTCCAATTGTTAGAGTCAGCAACAGATTGCTGTTCAGGGTCAACAGGTGGCACAGACAGCTGAAGGACAAACTATCGTTTACCAACCAGTAAATGCAGATGGAACAATTCTACAGCAAGGTAGGTTTGTACTTGCCCAGGACTTGCAATTCTTTGTTGTGCCAAATCAAGCTTTACCCATCTCTGTAGTATCCTGCCTGCTTTTCATCCTCATTTCTCATTTGCATAATAGGTAATAACACCTACTCTATTTTTGCAGTTTCTGGAAGTAACTTCTCTCCTTTTCTCTTTCCCATACTTGTTTTATTTACTAAAGTTACAGTGCCTGTTACTGGAATGATCACCATACCTGCTGCTAGCCTGGCGGGGGCTCAGATTGTTCAAGCTGGAGCAAACACCAATACAACCAATAGCAATCAAGGGACAGTTACTGTCACCCTGCCTGTGACAGGAAATGTTATGAACTCAGGGGGTATGGTAATGGTAAGTAAAAAGTGTTGTGTACAGTGTAAATTTATCAAAAGTGGCATTTCCTACCTTACATTGTATCCTCCCTTAACTAGATGGTACCTGGTGCAGGCTCAGTTCCAGCGCTGCAAAGAATACCACTTCCTGGAGCTGAAATGCTGGAGGAAGAACCTTTGTATGTCAATGCCAAACAATATCACCGAATATTAAAGAGAAGGCAGGCAAGAGCCAAATTGGAGGCAGAGGGTAAAATCCCCAAAGAGAGGAGAGTGAGTGTCCTGCTTTGAGATGTGTTAAATTGTGTGGCACAAATTCAGTGGATCTGACAAATGCAGGTTCATCATAATTGTATTTAACATATGTAAACTAGAGGGGGGGGGGGGATAACTGTTCTGTTTAAATTCTAACTTACTGAGTTTCGCAAGTATTTTCATTGCACTGTTTAAAATAAGATGTGGTAACTGATGCATGCATTTGTGACTACAAGCTGTAGCGTGCTCTATTGCAGTTCCCTGGTTTTAATAGACACTAGTTTCCATGCTCTACCTGTAAAGGCTCCTTCATCCTGATGATTTTGAGTTGGCAGTTGTGCTCTGCAAATATGAGAGCAGTAGGAACTATGTACTGCAGCTTCTGGTCACTTGTTTTACAATGTTCTAGTAGGCAGTGGCATACATAATGGTTTTTTTTTTTTTGTGGGGCACTCAAAAATTATTACAGATGGGGATAATAAAACGAAGCAGGAAAATGGCAGTTAGGGAGAATACATCATCTCTGATTTAAAGAGGAGCTCCAGTCTCCCCCCCCCCCCCCCCCAAAAAAAAAATGTAAACTTAGCAGCTACAAATACTGTACCTGCTGACTTTTAATATAAGGAGATGTGCCTGACCAGGGATCCAGTGATGTGCTCACCCGAGCCGATTCTTAAACTAGCTTCGGGTCCAGGCACCGGCATCTTAAGTAAAGCAAACCGGTAAAGAAGCCTTGTGGCTTCACAGCGGGTTTCCTACTGCGCATGCACAAGCTGGCCTGTGCTTTGTGAGTGGTCCTGCAGTCTTTTGGGAGCTGCAATAAGTCCCAGAAGGCTATGGGGGGGGGGGGTGCCTGAACTTCCACACCGATCGCCGCAGCAAACTGACCAGAAGTGGGAGTGGGTACCTTTTCAAAACCAGATATCTGCTCCAACCCCCCCCCCCCTCTCTTTCTTTTTTTTTTTTTTTTTTTTTTGGGTGAAGTTCCGCTTTAATGCCACTTTCACATGGGGTGGAATCAGCTTTGCTCAGTAGGGGATCTGTTCGCTGATTCCCCTGTTGTGCAGAGTGGACAGATGCCAGGTCTGCGTCCACTCAGTTTATGCGGACATGGACACAGCCCATTCTACTCTATTGGCGGCTGGAAACAAATGGACTGTCTATTTTACACCTGACTGCCCTGCCCTCTGGAGGGATCCCCCTCGTGTTTATGTAATTTTTTTTTTTTTTTTTAATGGATTGGATTGAAGGTGGATGTTAATGGATATAACTCTGTTTTACACTAGCCAGTTCATAGTAATGTGTGTAGGGTTCGATTAGGTCGGCCTGAAAAGCTTGACAGGCGGATCCAACTGGATTGCCTGTATGAAAGGGGCCTTATAGTAAAGCATCGGTAATCATTTCTTCTTTTTTTCGTTCTGCCACTTTTGAACTAATTTTCTGAAACTGCTGGTTTCCTGAAAAAAAGTAGGTCAGTAGATACTGTGCATGCATTTAACATTTAATTGCTTTTCTTGGAGAGTAGTAATGGCAGCCTCCCGTATTTCAGTTAGTACAGATTTTTTTAATACCATAACCTAGCCAAAAGGAAATAGGTACAATACAGAGTGCTGTCAGGTATCTGTTGTGAATCTAATGTTTGCATTTGCCTTCATATTCAAATCTCAGAAATACTTGCATGAGTCACGACATCGACATGCTATGGCTAGAAAGAGAGGAGACGGTGGACGTTTTTTCTCCCCTAAAGAAAAAGAAGAACACCACTTACAAGTAAATGTACAGGTACTCAAATTAGAATTATTTATTTATTTATTTTTTTTGCCTAACATTCACTTTAGCTTGTTTTTCCTCTTAAGTATTAATTCTGCTTCTTTGTAACTTTTACTTGCCAAATGCTATCTGCATAAAGAGTGTTCTCTGTGGGAGACAATGAATAAAAAGTGCTTGGATATCAAATTTCATCAGTGTAGTTATGGCTGCTTTTCTGTAAAAAGTCAAAGAACACATCTGATGTTCTACACTACTTTTTTACCTTTATTATATTGCAGCTTACCAATTCTTAGATGTGACGACTGCATTAGTATTTTTTAGACTTTTTGTTTTCATCTCGTGATCCAGCCAGTAAATCTGTTATTTTAGCAGAACAAGCTCTCCTACAGATGTATCCGTTTAGAGTGTTGAGACCATTTACCAACCATTTGCTTACAATGATCAGCTTTAATTCATGTAAAACCTTTATCCCAAAAGAGAAAAAAAATAACTCTAGCTACATGTGTAACTGCAGTGTGGGCTTGAGTTTGGCTTCAATATGTTAGTGTATCTACATGTGCTGGTACATCTAACGCTACCCTCACCCTAGACTGACAATGCTTCTGTCCAAAGGTGCACATGTGCTCCTTCGTCCAGCATGGGGCATTCTAATACAGGAGGTGTTAGCTGACCAGTTCAGTAGGCGAAAATGGGGTTGGGGGTTGAGAAGACCTAAAAAAACAAATGCATACACCGTATCTAAGAACTGGTACGCTGCAATACATTACTTTTTTGGCTTTGAGTTTGTTTTTGTTTTTTTTATACCTTATTTTCACAGAAACGGCCTTACTATCCCACAGATCAACATAACGCACAATACAAAGCAATATATTGTTTTGATGGATTTGGATACCTTGGCTTTGAGTTTCATACAGCTTAAGAGCCAGTTCACATAGGAGTGACCCGACTTGCCGGGGCGACCTGTGAAGTCGCGGTGCACAGCGCCCACCGCGACCTCGGAGCGGCATGCACAGACTTCATATCATTGAAGTCAATGCAGGTCGCTCCAGGTCGCCCCAAAGTAGTACAGGACCCTTTTTTCTAAGTTGGAGCGACTTGTGTCGCTCCTATTAGAACGGGTCCTGTGCTAATCTATGGCAGGCGACCCACGGCGACTTGTCAGGCGACCAGGTCGCCTGACAAGTCGCCCCAGTGTGATCCGGCTCTTAATGTGTGCAGAGAGCAGAGTAGTGCAAACCTCAGTACAGAGTTGGAATTATTTTTATTTTCTTACCAGTATTTTTGAATAAAATGTGAGATATTTTAGAAGCACTTAAAAAAAAAAAAACGCAATTTGGAAATAGGAATCGCTAGCCAGTTAGATCTAAATTTCTAATGTAAGCTTTTCTTGTACAACCCCAATTGCAAAAAAATTGGGATGCTGTGTAAAATCTTTAAAAACAGAATGCAGAGATTTGAAAATCTTATAAACCCTATTTTTTTTATTTACAATAGAAAACCTAAAATCTGCGATTTAAAAAAAAATAAGAAAAAAAAATAAATTTTTAAATTTTTAGCAGCAACACATCTCACAGTTGAGGCTGGCAAAGTAAACAGTACTAACAAAGAGTTGGAAGAATATTTTGCAACTAGTTGGGTTGGGTCATCTTCGAGAGTCAGTGTCTCTGAATTGAAGAGGTTCACCGGTCTGTGAAAAGCTGCATCTAAAAATTGTTACGCAATTTCAAAAAAAATGTTCCTGAACGTAAAATTGCAAAGACTTTATATAGTCTCCAGTATATAAACATAGGTGTGCGCACAGGGTGTGCCGGATGTGCCTGGGCACACCCTAATCACCTAGGGCACATTAGCATTATCGCTCTGTTTGCCAGTGAGGAGATGGGAAAGATCTCCCTCGGACCTGCTCTGCCATAAGAGAAGTGCCACACACTTCTATTTCACTTTGCCAGCAGGGAGAGTAATGTACCGGGCCATATACATGTAGGCAAACACATGCATGTGTATTTAAACTTTGGGGTGCACACCCTAATGCAATAGGCTGCGCACACCTATGTATATAAAATGGTAAAAAGATTCAGAGAATCTCCTTGCGCTATAGATGAGGCCAAAACACAAAATCCAATGTCTGATCTTTAGGACCTGAGATAGCACTGCAGTTAAAAACGGGCCTGAGTTTGTAAAGGACATAACTGCTCAGGAATAGGTCTAAACATCCCTGTCTGTGAACTAAGTTTGCATTGCTGTCCAGAAATGCATGTTAAAGCTATATAATGCAAAGAAGCCGTATCTGGACATGATCCAGAAGCAGCGCCCTCTTCTTTGGCCAAAGCTCATTTTAAAATTTTCTGTCGCAACATGGAAAACTGTTCTGTGGTCAGACAAATTGAAATTTGACGTTCTTTTGGCAACCATGGGTGCCGCATTCTCTGGACTGAAGGGAAGAGGGACCTTCCAGCTTATTTGGTGCTTAGTTCAAAAGCCTGCATCTCTAATGGTGTATTTGGGGGCTTTAATGTGTATGGAACAGGCAGCTTGCACATCTGGAAATGCACCATCAATGCTTAAAGACTTACCTAGGTTTTAGAGTAGCATATGCTCCCATCCAGGTGTCTCTTTCAGGGAAAGCCTTGCATATTTCAGCAGAACGATACTAAACTGCTTACTGCATCTATGACAACAGCATGGCTTCATTGTAGAAGAGACCAGGTGCTTAACTGGGCTGCCTGAAGTCCACACTTTTCACTGGTTGAAAATATTGGCGCATCTTGAAATTAAAAAAATGACCAAGAATATCCAGGACTTTTGAGCAGTTTGATTTCTATATCCGAGGGGATGCTAACACTGGTAAACATGGCCCTGCCCCAACTTTCTTGAGACGTTTTTACCTTATTTTTTTTCTTTTTTTTTTTTTTCTTTTTTTTGTAAACATTCTAATATGTTTGTATTTTATTCACAATAGAAGTTTGAGATTTGCAAATCATTGCATTCTGTTTTTTTATGTAGATTTTACAGTCCCAACTTTTTTGGCTTTGGGGGTTGTACCATAACTGCCAGCTACATACATACATTCTCCTTCAAGGAAGGCAATGGTGTTTGTGTGTATGTGTTTTGTGTTATATATACACACACACGCATTGCACCCTTGATTAACAGATCATGGGTGCAATGTCCGGATCCTGGAGACTGTCAGTAGAGCTCTTTGCCTGTACCTCTGATACAGACGGGCAGTTTCTGAGGTGCAGGGAGGTCGGTGAACTACTAGAACGCTCACCAGAGCCCTAGTAATTCATTGAGAACTACAAGTCATTAGCTGCAATGTCTGATGGTAGTTTGTAGTTCATTCACAGAGCTCTGTGCTGTCACAATGGGAAATCAGGTCGGAGTGGCAGCAGATGATATAGTAACATGTTACACCCCAAATATACTAAAGGTGAACCTATCCTTTTAAGTACGCTATTGTCTCCCCCCCCCCCCCCCCATATCACTAAGGGGGGGGGGATTCCCTGTTTTTTCCGATGTCCACTTTCCTGCTTCCACTCATATTTGGCAAGTGGAAAAAGATTGAGGATGAGTGTGGGACTGCCTCAGAGGGGGGAGGCGAGCGCCTCTGGCAGGCGGGGTTGAATGGGAGCTGTTCTCCCAGCGATCACCCAGGGGAAGAGGAGAGCCGGCCAGGTCATCACACAGAGTGGGAATCGCCCACTGTGACCGCTTTGATTTGACTTGCCCCGCATTTACAGTCACACAAAATCCCGTCTCCTGGACTGGCTTCTTTAATAGACAGCATGCTGGTCAAATGCTGATGTGTGATGTCGATCATAGGAGGCGGGACTTTGTGACTGCGAGCGTCAGGTGATTCAAATCAAAGCTGTAACAGAGGGCAATCCCTGCTCTGTGTGATGATCTGGTCGGCTCTCCTCTTCCTCTTCTCTCTCTGATCCCCTGCACTGGTGAGGATACGCTTATGGGCTGCATTCATGGGCATTGATAAAGTTGTTTTGTTGTTCATTAATTTTGTAACTTAATTTTGCATAAAACATTTACCAGTGTCCTCTCATGAGATCATTTGAGGGGAGGGAGGGTAGGGGTTGGGTGGGGCAACTGGTGGCAAGTAACCCTTAAGGCCGGGCTAGTAACTCAGGACTTGAAATTTTGAGCCCTGATCTATGATTTAATGTTGATTTGAAGTATGTAAGTCAATGAGGAAAAAACATTCCCAACCACCCTTTTTTTTTTTTTTTTTTCCCAGGAAGTGGAATTTCATTAATAAAAGGCAGAGCTGTTAAAACGGTAAGAAGGGTTCCTGAATATGGCTTTGTTGCATGTGTGTGGGCGAACAAGCACATTGTCTTATTGTTTTATCCTTTCAGGATTCATCTCAGGGAAGAGATGCTTACACAGATGATACAACAATTCTGGCAGTGTCCTAAACACAACAAAAATGATGCCACCTTACAACTCCAAGACGACTTCAAATTTTTAACATGCCTCAACCCAGCATTACCATAATGGACTTGTTCTTAAAGTGCACCTACCACCAAGAAAACCCTAGCCAATCCTTTTCTTGATAAATCACGACTTCTCTCCTTTTCATCCAGATTTATATACAAGTAGAGCAGAAAAGAAAAGGGTTTGCAGTCATTCTGGGACATTTAAAAAAAACATATTTTTTAAGGAAAGTGCTTAAAAAGAAGAAAGAAGAAAAAAAAAAAAAAAGTTTGGTCAGTATTTAAAAGACTCAATGTGGTTTTACACTGAGGTGAAGTGCTGGCTCTGTCTTTCTTCAGATCATACAAGAAGCTGGACTCCTCATTTGGAAATATGCATTGTAGTGGTCTGCTTTTCTGGTTTACTGTTCTTCATATTCTTCTTTTGTGTGAAGAAAATGGTGGAAAGAGACTTTTCATATATTGCATAACTTATCAAATTTATATTGATTCTAGGTCTTGTTTTATATATTTCTCAAGTCTCATTCGCTTTAGGGACTTATTTGGGTTACAGAGGTAGTATAATATTTTGATGTTTAAATTTTTGTGGGGGAGCAGAATGGGTGGGGGGGGGGGGGAGAGAGAAAACCTGGCATAAAATGCCATTACCTTTCTGTTCGATATTAACCCTTCACTGAAAAAGTACAATGAATCTACTATAACAGCATTTTTTTAATATACTCACAGGCATTGCTATTTGCATGCGGGAATGTTATATTTCTGACTTTTGTTTATGTCTTGAGAACTAGAACAGGCATAAACTTGTGAATTTGTTACTTAAGAAACTATTTGTACATAATTTGTTTTGTTTTATGATACAGTATTTCAGATTTTTTTTAATTAGCTGTATTTGTAAGTACTGTGTACCTTGCCCAGCTAATAAAACAATTGGTTGATTTTAATTTGAATTTTTTTTTAGATATATATATATATATATATTATAGTGTTTACCTATAAATTGATAGGCATAACCTACCTTGTACTTCATAATAGAGAAAACCTAAATGTCATGAAGTAGTTAACTCTTTTATAACCACTAATTTGCATAGTTAGTCAGGTTGAAAAAAGACAAGTCCATCCGGTTCAACCAAAAAAAAATAGTATTGAAAACCCAACCATACAATCCCATATACACAATCCTATACCCGCTGTTGATCCAGAGGAAGGTGAAAATAAACCCTAGCAAAGCATGATCCAATTTGCTACAGCAGGGGAAAAAAGTCCTTCCTGATCCCCCGAGAGGCAATCGGATATTCCCTGGATCAACTGTACCTAAAAAAAATTTTAGTACCTATTTATATTATATTATTTTTTACAGTAAGAATTATTTTTTTTTAGAATTTTCATCTCTGCATTTCACTAAGAATCCTATTAACCATTTTAATACCAGGCACTTTCACCAATACACAGGCGCTTTCAGCACTGTCGCACTAAATTTTTATTTTTCGATCATTCACGGACATACAGTATCTTCATTAGTCGAATGGGCTGCGCTTCTTAGGAGTAGGACACTAGGCGGAAAAGGGTTAAAGTAACAGAACTTTAACTACACCCATGGGGCAGTCCCAGGTGGTATACTCCCACTGCCTGCTCTAGGATTAATTTTTTTTTTTTTCTGCCTAGTCAGGAGTAAGGACCTAGCTCCTTGCTGGGATCTCTGTTCCTGGCATTTTTTCCTTGTAAACTGATTTTCTCTGTCGCTCATTGACAGACGTAGTCCTCGTTGATTAATAACAACTCGGGTTATACTGCCCTCTACAGGAGTAGGACTAGACAGGAAAGAAAACGTTCTGGCCACACCCTAGGGGCAGTCCCAGAGGGTATATCCTCTCACTTCCTGCTACAGAAAATCAGTTTTTTTTTCTGTCTAGTTAGGAGTAAGGACCTAGATGCCTTGCTAGGATCTTCGGTCCTGGCAGGATTTTTTTCTTAGATTTTTTAGACAGCTTTTTTCTCCAGTGTTCCTGTGAGATCTTCAAGCAAGAAAGCTGGAACTGGGCGACGGGCTGGATGTTGAGATCCAGTGGTCACCCCAGTTCAGCCTACGAGCGCATGCAGGCCATAGCTCCGCGCTGGGTCGGCCGCGACATAGTCCCACTGGACGGGGACTGACCCTGCGAGTTAAACGTCTCGCTTAAACGCCAATGACCATGAGTCACGGCGTCCGTATTGGTCGACAGCCCTTCCACCCCGGTGGAGAGGGGTACTGTCAGGAGTTGGCACCCGCCTGGTTCCGGTATGGTGAGTAGTATGTTCCCCCTTTTCCCCTGACGGGTTGGTGGTGAACGCGGGCCCCTCTCTGAAATGGTAAGGATGGGTCTCCCCTCTATCCTATAACATGTCACAGATCCCCCTATTTGAGTGTGATTTTTGTGAACAAGAAACCAGGAGACTTGGTTTGGGAGCTGACAATCTAATGTCATTTCAAAACTGTAAAGATGACTGAAGTCAGTGGCAGTACTAGAATATTACTGTGGTAGCATAAGGTATCCTACCTGTCAGAGGTGTTCACAGGGCGATGTCTATGCATGTATAACTGCAGTCCAGATCGCATTCCTCCAGCAAGGGCAGGCTGCCTTCCGACGGCCCACGGACCGCATGCGGCCCGGCAGGGTCCGGTACCGCCGGCCAGGCTGATCACCATCCAGGGTGAAGTTTGGGGGGCCGATGCACTCCCACAGGCTGCTAGGCCGAATACAGCATCCCGCAGGCCGCTGCTAAGCCGCCGCTATCCTAACAGGCCGCCGCCATTGTCTTGCAGAGCACACGAGGCCGCCATATTGGCGTAGCCTCGTGTCTCCAGCATGGGGGCGGCCATGTTTGAGGTGACCAAACACCTTTGTGGAGCCAGGGGGAGGCGCCGGAAGGCGTGTTAAGGGGCGGAGCCGCCTCCTTTACCCAGGAAAAAGGGCCAAAGATTTCCTGTCTGTAACAGGACAGCACTGAGCAAGCTGATAACTTCTGTGCATCAGGGATGAGCCTTGGGGTCTCTCTCTCTCTCTCTCTCTCTCTCTCTCTGTGGGGTCCAAAAAGGCAGGTAACACTGAGGGGCGCTGTTGCGACTGGGGGATACAAAAAAAAAAAGTTTTTTACTTTGTCATTTTTTGTCGCTGGCAAATGTCTTGTATAATCATTGACCCTGCCGCATAGGTATCCCCACCTGATCCCCTCAAGGTGGCCGCAGGACCCTCCAGTACCCCACTTGTTTTTAATGCATTATCGGCAGTTTTGGAGTCTTTGGTATCCCGGGTGGAGGTGGCCTGTCAGGGACGGGGGTCAAGAAGCGACCCCCGCCTACCCCCTATTTTTTATCTGATACTTCAGATACGGATTCGGAGCTGGTCAATGCAGCTACAGGTCCCTCTTATGGTTCTGTTGTCTCAGGTAATGTCTCCTCAGCAGTGAGGAGAACGTTTCTGCCTCCGCCATAGCACAAGAGTGGTGGATACACTAGTTGTGTCCGTCCGGGAAACCTTTAGTCTTGAGGTTACACCGGCAGAAGTAGCTGAGACTGAAATTCCTTTTTGGTACTTGTTAGCCTACCAAAAGGGCGAAGGATTTTCCTTTACCCAAATGGGGTTGTTTTTAAACGAACCCCTGTTATTTCCTAACGCATGGCTAGGCGCTATCCGTTTGAGGAATCCCTCTTTAAAGGATAGACGGTACCACCTGCTGTCTTGCCACAGACTGTTAGGATAAAGAGGACCTCGTAACCAACGAGGACCTTCCCTTTCTGCTCATAAAGAGTTTGTTCGTTCCGCGAGGGCGGGCGATAAGGCGAAACCCTCCAAAACCCCTTCAGAGGGTTTTTCAAAGGGCGCTGGTCGGCTAAACAAAAAGTCCGGCTCAGTCTAGCCTGAAGAATACAGCCTGATGCGCCCCTTCCCATCTCTGGGGTGGGGGGATGTCTTCACCGGTTTCCAGATCCATGGCTTGCCAAAACCCCGAAAACCGGTCATACGGTCAGGATACAGGATCGAGTTTCGATCACTTCCACCGGTACGATTCTTCCCTTCTAACATTGAACGGTTTCAGGGGTCCTATTCGAACCTGTTCACAATGCCCAGGAAAGAGGGCAAGGTGCGTCCAATTCTGGACTTGGAATGTTGGATACATCCTGGGCAAGAAAGTTTCTCCTTGCGGAAAAACTCCAGAAGGTTCAGTCAACGATTCGGATGTTGCTGTCCCTCAATTGGCTGGGACGGATGGTGGCCTTCTTAGAGGCAGTACCGTATACCCAGTCTCATACCCAAATTCTCCTGAAGGAGATTCTTTTCTTATGGAATCAGAATTCCGATTTCCTGGACAATCGGATCCGGTTGAGCGAGCGGACCAGGGAGCCTCCGATGCTCAACCAGGGGAAGTCATTCCTTCCGATAGCATCCAGGTTACCAATAGGGTATCGGAACTGAGAGCGATCAGATTTTGTCTGATTTACTGGACCGAGCAGCTCTAGAGCAGCCCGATTCGGATCCAATCGCACAATGCCACGGTCGTGACTTATGTCAAGAAAGGGGCACTTAGAGTGTCCTGGTGGCCATCGAAACGACTAGCATCTTTCGTTGGACGGAACGGTTTGTTCTGGATCTCCCCGCAGTGTTCACTCCGGGGGTGGGAAATCGGCAGGCAGATATTTCAGCCGTCAGATTCTGGATCAAGGGGTATGGCCTCTTCATCCAGAGGTTTTTCACTAGCTGTCCCTTCACTGGGGCACCCCGGATGTGGATCTGTTGGCACCTTAGCTCAACAGGAAGGTGCGGAGGTTTGTAGCTCGCACCCGCGATCCTCTAGCGGACGCAGCAGAAACGCTGATCGCCCCGTGGGGGCAGTATCAGCTACGGCATGCCTTCCATCCTCTCAAGTTACTGCGGGAACTTCTTCGCAGGATAGAGGTGGAGGGAATTCCAGTTATTTTGGAAATTCCGGACTGACCTCGTCGAGCCTGGTACGCCGACTTGGTGAGGCTAGTCGCGGACGCTTCTTGGAGACTTCCTCTCAGGGAGGATTTGCGGTCTCAGGGACCGATCTTCCATCTTGCTTTACAATCGCTGGCTTAATGGCCTGGCCATTGAGACCCAGGTACTGAAGGACAAGGGAGTGTCAGCTTCAGTTATTCCTACCTCTAGTTAAAGCAAGGAAAGCGACTTCCAGCACATGGAAGTCTTGTATTGCGTGGTGTGAATCTTTTGGATTTCCCCCACATACCTATTCGGTGACCCGAATCTTGGTCTGTCTGCAACAAGGGGTTGAGCAGAAACTGTCCTTGAGCACTATCAAGGGTCAGGTTTCAGCGTTGGCAATCTTCTTTCAGAAACCTTTGGCTAATCATTCCTTGGTGCGGAATTTCATCCAGGGGGTGCGACATCTGGCTCCGCCAGTGCGCGCACCCTTACCGCCTGGGATCTTAATTTAGTGTGGTCGGTTCTTCAGAAACTTCTCTTTGAAGATATTAGGGAGATTCCCTTGCTTACATTTTCCCAGAAGGTGGCCTTCTTGGTGGCCATTACTTCTGCACGCAGGGTGTCAGAACTGGCCGCATTATCTTGACATTCCCAATATCTGGTGGTTCATAGGGATAAGGTGGTTCTCCTTCCAAATCCATCCTTCCTTCCTAAGTGGTTTTCAGAGTTTTTCATCTGAATAAAAATATTGTGTTACCTTCCCCGTGTCCTAAGACTAGCCATCCTTGGGAGTTTGCATTACACTCCTTGGATGGGGTTCAGAAGGATACACTTGACTACTACGAACTTGTTTTCGTAAGACGGACTCACTTCTGCAGGCCGCAATCTGAGGAGACTGTTGGTCTACCTCAAGGGTTTGTTGGGTGTTTCACTTAGGTCTCATCTTTTTGCTCGATGAGTCCTTGATGCTTCTGGTTGGCTCCGGTTGGGCCTTCTGGATTTTGATTTCTGTTATCCCACCCCTCATTTGTGGTACTGCTGTGGGACGTCCCGAGTTGTTATTAATCAACGAGGACTACGTCTGTCAATGAGCGACAGAGAAAAATGGATTTTTGTAAAATCTTACCGTAAAATCCTTTCTCTTAAGCTCATTGACAGACTTAGTACCCGCCCCTCTGTTGTTGGGTTGGGTTAAATTCTCTAAACACTGCTTTGTGACATAACTGATTTGCTGTAGCAGGAAGTGAGAGGATATACCCTCTGGGACTGCCCCTAGGGTGTGGCCAGAACGTTTTCTTTCCTGTCTAGTCCTACTCCTGTAGAGGGCAGTATAACCCGAGTTGTTATTAATCAACGAGGACTACGTCTGTCAATTAGCTTAAGAGAAAAGGATTTTACGGTAAGATTTTACAAAAATCCATTTTTTTTTTTTATTATTTTCTGTTCCTGTTAGAACTACAATCAATTGCCGGACTGGATATTCTAGATCTTTAAGGTCTCCCCAGTCTGACTAGCGAGCGCGCAGGCCCTAGCTCTGTGGTAGGTCAGCCGCTACTTAGTCCCACTAGACGGGGACTGGCCTGCGAGTGAAACACCTCGCGAGGAGGCACACGACCTGGTCGTGGCCTGAGTTGCAGCATACCTCTAGCTCACAACACCCCACTTTCTCAGATGGGGAGGTGGTTTGCCCGAAACCCGGAGTAGTGCCCACCCGGGTGTCCGGGTACCTGTCCAGGTACCTGACCAGGCTGTCTGAGTGCCTGACCGAGCTGAGCAGATGGATACTGCCGACGGATGTGCGCCTCATGCGGCCGGATCGGGCCGAAAATTGAGGACGCAGCTTTGCGGCTGATGGAGCTGGCTGTCCGAGCGATTAATCAGGCTGTCTAAGCTGCTGATCAAGCTAACTCGCGTCCTGATTGGGCCCCAAATTTAGGCCGCGACTTTGTGGCCTACTCACAGCCGGCTGTCTGAGCTGTTGACCGGGCTGTTCGAGCTGCTTACCGTGGTAATGGAGCGCCGTGGGGGCTGCATTTTTATATTTTTTTGAGAGAAGTGTAGCAGCCATTATTGTGTGGGGGGTACACTGCCTGCGCGTCTGCGTCACGGCAGGCCTCCCCTTCCCCATTTTAGGGAGCTATGTCCTTTTACGTCCTTTATAGTGGGCGACC
Source organism: Pelophylax lessonae (assembly GCF_965119305.1). NCBI lineage: Eukaryota > Metazoa > Chordata > Amphibia > Anura > Ranidae > Pelophylax > Pelophylax lessonae. The sequence goes on from NC_138769.1 coordinate 290,755,318, forward strand.
CTTAGGTCTAATAGGTGGTCCTTTTGTGGACCTTTAGCCTGCGTCTCCTTGCGCGACTGGTCGACGACCTCCCCTGCTTATGTTCTCAGGTTGAGCTTAGCATATAGCAACTCTACTGGGTCTGCATCCACGCACTTTGGGTGCTCTGCAGTGAGGATGATTCCTCTTTTACTGCACATACTCATGCAAGGGCGCTGGTGGATGCACCAATTGTATCGGTACAGGAAACATGACAAGAATCCCCCCCCCCCCATCTGGGGTAGTGTGGTTTGGGCTGTTTTTTTATGGTGGGGGTATGCTGCCAGCAACTGGGCTAACGGCTGGGGGTGAGGCTGTACCTGGTGGGGGCTCCGGGCCCCAGGGATCCCTCTTAGGAGCCATGTGGGTCAGCTGTTTTGCTGTAGCCTGTATGGTCTATGGCCAGCGGGCACGTTTGTGTAGCCCGGCGACCATTTTTTTGTTGGACAAGCAAACAAGCTGACAGAAAAGCGGAGGCTGTGGCCCGCAATATGTTCACTGTTGCTGGTTTGGCACTTAGGCCGGTCTTCACCATTGCTCTGGTGTCACAAACTCTGACCGAGTGGGCTAAACTTTTGTGCCGTGACCTGGAGGGTGAGCAGCTCCCCCTGCCTTTTGCTGAAGGTTGACAAGTTTGTCCAAGGGCTACAGTTTCTGTGCCTCTTTGGATGCGGCTTTCTGGGCTGTCTGTTTCGGCAGTGGTACTTAGGCGCGTATTGTGCCTTAAGTGTTAGTCTGCGGACCAGACCTCTTAAAAAGCCTTAACTGAGGATTATTATTATTATACAGGATTTATATAGCGCCAACAGTTTGTGCAGCGCTTTACAATGTGAGGGAAGACAATACAGTTGCAATACAATTTAATACAGGAGGAATTAGAAGGCCCTGCTCGTTAGAGCTTACAATCTAGGAGGGAGGGTCAAGTGAAACCAAAGGCAATAATCGTGGGGGATGGGCTGATGAAGAAAATGGAGGTATAGTTGTTAGGTGTGGGTAAGATAGGCTTCTCTGAAGAGGTGGGTTTTCAGAGATCGCCTAAAAGCTAATAGAGTAGGAGATAATCGGACAGATAAGGGTAAAGGAGTTCCATAGGATTGGAAAGGCTCTGGTAAAGTCCTGGAGGCGAGCATGGGAGGAGGTGATGAGGGAGCTAGAGAGCAGGAGGTTTTGAGAAGAACAAAGAGAGCGGTTAGGTTGGTAATTTGAGCTAAGGCTAGTGATGTAGCTGGGGGCTAAGCTGTGGATGGCTTTGTAAGCTGTTAGTATTTTGAATTTAATTCGTTGGGTAAGCGGAAGCCAGTGGAGGGCTTGACAGAGAGTAGCAGCGGACACTGAGCGATTGATAAGGTGGATGAGTCTGGCGGCAGCATTCATGATGGATTGAAGGGGGATAGCCTGTGTGGAGGTAAATCAATGAGAAGGGAATTGCATTAGTCGAGGTGCGAGATGACCAGGGAGTGAACTAAGAGCTTTGTTGTGTCTTTGGTTAGAAAGGGGCGTATATTGGAGATGTTGAGGTGGCAAGATTTGGACAGCGATTGGATGTTGGGCTTGAAGGAGAGTTCAGAGTCCTGGACAACACCTAGGACCTTGGCATGCAGGGATGGGCTGATGGTAATGCCATCGATATTGACAGAGCGATCAGGGGAAGGCGCACTTGGTGGAGGAAAAATTTATAAGCTCGGTTTTGGATGGATTGAGTTTAAGGAAGTGGTGAGACATCCAGACTGATATATCTGATAGTAAATTAGTGATACGTGAGGAGACTGAGGGAGTGAGCTGAGGGGTGGATAAATAGATTTGGGTATCGTCAGCGTAGAGATGGTATTGGAAGCCATGGGAGGCTTTCGGCTGACCCAGAGAGGAGGTGTAGATTGAAAATAGGAGGGGTCCAAGAACAGAGCTTTGGGGGACCCCAACAGAGAAGAGGAGAGGAGGCAGTCGAATTGTAAATAACGCTAAATGTGCGCTTTGGATAAGTAAGATAACCAGTGAAGAGTACAGTCACGGAGACCAAAGGCATGGAGTTTTTTGAGGAGGGGATGGTCAACCGTATCAAAGGCAGCAGAAAGGTCCAGGAGTAGGAGTACAGGATAGTGTCCATCGGATTTGGCCATTAGTAGATCGTTTGTCAGTTTTAGGAGAGCAGTTTCAGTGGAGTGTTGAGGCCGAAATCCAGACTGAAGGCGATCAAGGAGGCTATTCTCGGGAAGGTGGTTGCACAGTCGCTTGTAGACCAGACGTTCAAGGAGTTTGGATAAAAAGGGGAGCAAGGAAATGGAGTGTAGGTTAAGATTGGTTTGGTCCAGTGGGAGCTTTTGAAGTATGGGGCTGACTAGTGCATGTTTTAGAGAGTTGGGGAAGATGCCAGAAGAGAGGGAGAGATTGAAGATGTGGGTTAGAGAGCGTAGAATAGGGCCAGAGGGTGAACGTAGCATTTGCGAGGGAACAGGATCCAGAGGGCAGGTGGTTAAGTTGATGTTGGCCAGTAGTTTAGCAATCTCATCGATAGTGGTGGGGTTGAATGAGGGAAGTAGTGATCCCACCTGTGGGCATGAAGCGTAAAGCAAGGAAGGTATCTGAACCGCAATGATCTCCTTACGAATTGTATCAATCTTCTGTTTGAAGTAGTTGGCAATCTCCTGGGCAGTGAGTGAGTCAGTGGGGGGAGGTAGTGGAGGACGGAGTAGAGAATTAAAGGTAGCGAAGAGTTGCCGGGGGCGGGATGACAAGCTTGGCAGTGTGGAGACTGGAATTGTATTTTTGGAGGGCAGATTTGCTGATAGCGCAGGGGCCACTTTTAAATTAAAATCTAGAGTGGTTGACTGGGGATAAAGAGAAGGCAAATTTATTAAATACTTTCTTCAGCTCAGTGTTCTACGAAGGAGCATGTCTATAATGGGGATGGTGTTTACACAGCCCATATGACCCACAATGGCTCAAAAGTGATATGGTCCAGAAATATTTAGACCGAACAAATGTGGATAAAGCACTTGGACCGGATGGCATCCACCCACAGATCCTGAACTAATTGAGTGCTGTCATTTCAAAGCCATTGGTTCTAATTTTTAGGGACTGTTTATTGACTGGAATATTGGCATAAGGCCAAAGTTGTAGTCGAGTAGTGGTTAATGATTCATACTCCGAATAGTCTAGGGTTGTTAGTGGTGTACCCCAAGGTTCAGTGTTGGTACCCTTGCTTTTTAATATATTTATAAATTATATATAGGGTCTGGGATTAAAAGTACCATTTTAGTCTTTGCAAATGACACCAAGCTATGCAGTGGAACAACCTTACAAGACATCTCGAACTTAAAAGCCAACGCTAATGCACTGTTTATTTGGGCAACTATGTGGTAAATGGGGAATAATGGGGATAAATGTTATGCACTTGGGGCTAAGAATATGATGCATAGTACATACTAGGGCGAGTACAACTAGGGGAATCAATGGTAAAGAAGGATCCGTGTGTTCTGGTAGATCATAAGCTTAATAATGGTACACGATGCCAAGCTGCAGTTTCCAAAGCAATCCTTTCTTGTATTAAAAGGCATGGACTGCAGAGAGAGAGCAACCTTTTTTTCCATTTTACCCCTGTACAAATCATCAGTAAGTCTAGGTTCACATCTATGCGGGCTGCGTTTGATGCGATTTTCTGGCTTGTTTTGCAGTCCATTTTTTTTATGGGTTTTTTTCATGCATTTTGGGTTTTTGTTGTTTTTTCCCCCCTTTAAAAACACTTTATATAGCTGGTTGCTAAGGAGTGGGCCAGGAGGAAGCTGGCCGCTGCATCCCTAACAACCTATAAGTCATCAACTGTCAGCAGGGTTTCCCTGGTGACAGCTAAATGTAAAAAAAAAAAAAAAAAAAATTGGTTGCAAAATATCAGGGGGGGGGGGGGGACGACAGTGTGGGTTCCCCCCACAAATCCATACAAGAACCCCCCCCCCCCCAAAGCATCTTGTCCCCATGTTGATGAGGACAAGGGCCTCTTTCCCACAACCCTAGGCTTTGGTTTTTGGCATCTGTGGGTGGGGGGCTGACAGCCCCCTTTAACTAGAGGGACCCCTGATCTTGCCCCCCCCCTTATGTAAATGAGTATGCGGTACATAGTACCCCTACCCATTCACCAAAAAAGTGTAAAAGTGAATAAAGACAGGAGCCAGTTTTTGACAATTACTCTATTAAAAAATAAAAAAACAATAGCCCCCGTTCGAGATCCATGGTCAATTACAATGCCACCACAGAACCCAGAAAACTGAATAAAAGAACTCCGCTCGTTACGAACGATAGGGCGGACCGCCTGCTCCATCATGGTACATTTCTTAACTAGCTATGGGGTGGGGCCACCCAGTGACATCACCAGGCAGTGGCCCAGCATGCATCAGTCGATTACTTTTTGGTTCTAAAAGCAGATGGTTTTTTATTTTAATGCATTCCATGCATTAAGATAAATAACTTGCAGTGTTCAGCAGACCCCCTAACACTTAACTGAACTCCATCTCAATCCAGCGATGTTACACGAGAGCCTCAGCTGTCCGGGACTCTCTCTCCTGATCGGCTGAGACACAGAAGCAGGCGCCATTGGCTCCCCCTGCTGTCAATCAGTAAGTGAGCCAATGAGGAGAGGGGGCGAGGCCAAGCCATTACTCCGTGTCTAAGCTGCTTGCTGTGGGGGCACTCGGTAGGAGGAAGGGGCCAGGAACGTCGGCGAGGGACCTGAAAAAAGCTGAATCTGGACTGCTCTGTGCTAAAACCACTGCACAGAGCAGATAAGTATGACATGTTTGTTATTTTGAAACAAAAAAAAAAAACAAGACTTTTAATCTATATTTCATCATTTTATCTTTGGGTCATCAGATGTCAGCAGGGTCTGCCACTGCCACTGACTCTAAATGTAAAAAAAAAAAGCTTGCGGGTGGGTAAAAAAAAAAAAAACGCATGGGGTCTCCCCCAAATCCATACCAGGCCCTTCTGGTCTGTTATATTATTAACCACTTTAGCCCCAGCCGCCGCAGATGTTCTGCGGCAGGTTGACTCTCCCAGGCAAAGTCCCGTACATGTACGGCGCTCGCCTAGGAGGAGCTAGGGGGCAAGCACGCGCCGGCGGCAGCGTGCCCCCGCTCCTCAGCTGCGGAGCCAGTGCGTGTGACAGGCGTCTCTGATGGCCGCTGGCCACTCGCGATCTCTACCTGCTGACAGAGGACGGACGGCTGATGTAAACACAGCAGTTCGTCATTCTCCCTGAGATGATCACAGAAACCTTGCGATCCTGCTATACAGTATAGGATCGCATGTCTCTATGGTCATCTCACATGCCCAGCCCTCCCACAGTTAGAATAACCCCCCTAGGCTTACATTTAACCCCTTGATCACCCACAGGGTTAACCCGTTCCCTGCCAGTGTCATTATTACAGTAACAGTGCATATTTTTAGCACTGATTACTGTAGTAATGTCACTGGTACCCCCAAAAGTGTCAAAAATGTCAGTTAGGGGTCCGATCTGTCCGCCGCAATGTCACAGTCCCACTAAAAATCGCCGCCATTACTAGTAAAAAAAAAAAAAACAATAAAAATTACATAAATCTTTTCCGTAGTTAGTAAACGCAATAACTTTTGTGCAAACCGATCAAAATATGCTTATTGCAATTTTTTTTTACCAAAAATATGTAGTAGAAAGCAACTTGGCCTAAAATGTTAAAACATTTAGATTTTTTTGGGGGAATGTTATATAGCAGAATGTGAAAAATATTTTTTTTTTTCAAAATTGTCGCTCTTTTTTTGTTTATAGCACAAAAAAATCAAAATCGCACAGGTGATCAAATACCATCAAAAGAAAGCTCTATTTGTGAGAAAAACCTGCGACCGCTCAATTGTCCATTAAAGTCACGCAGTGCCGAATCGCAAAATAGGGCCTCTTCTTTAAGCAGCAAAATATTCCGGTCTTAAAGTGGTTAAGTAAATTTTATTTACTTTGATTTGTGTTCCACTGAAATAATATAATATATTCAAAGAAAATGAAACATGTGCAGTGTGGACACATTGGGACATTCACTTAAATAGTATAACGAATGGCTGCTGATATGGATTGAACAGTGCAGCATGTAAAGGGTTTTCTAATTTATTGTTATTTTTATTATCTATTTCTATTTTTCAAAAAGGTTTATAACTCTTTTGCACAATTTCGCATTAAGCTGTTAGCATAAAGGTCTTGTTAACCCACATCACAATAGCTCCCCCGGTGGTTAGTGAGTGGATGTCAATGCACAAATGGGGACTATTTGTACTCACTACTTATGTTTACATCCAGGCTCTTTTTTCTTGATTCACAGCACTTATAAGCACTAGCACTTTTTTAATAATACAACTGCGCGCAGTGGTTATCTTGGAGGTGGATTTCACATATTTGTATCTGTAAAAATATTTGTATTTTTGTCTTTTTTGTATTAATTTATGCACAATAGCACTTTTACGGAGATATCACAACATAGATTGCACACATAAATATTTATAAGGGTAGCGCCGCAAACCAATATCCCATATAACACATACTTTACCCCAGCCCATAGGGATAGGTTGGTGGCAGCTTAAACCCCCCCCCCCCCCCTTTTATATTTTTTTATCTCTTTAATAGATCACCATACATATGCGTAGTGCTGGTCCTACCAGTTTTTTCTTTCAACACTTGTTTTTGCCCCCATTTTTCATGAGCTGAACTCAAAGATGTAAGAAAATCGGGATTCATCTGTGAAGAGAACACCTCCCCAAAGTGCCAGACGCCATTGAATGTGAGCATTTGCTCACTCAAAACGGTTACGACGATGAACTGCAGTCGTTGAGACCCCGATGAGGGCGACGAGCATGCAGCTGAGCTTGCCTGAGACGGTTTCTGACAGTTTGTGCAGAAATTCTATGGTTATGCAAACCGATTGTTGCAGGTGCTATCTGGATGGCTGGTCTCAGACGATCTTGGAGGTGAAGATGCTGGATGTGGAGGTCCTGGGCTGGTGTGGTTACACGTGGTCTGCGGTTGTGAGGCCGGTTGGATGTACTGCCAAATTCTCTGAAAAGCCTTTGGAGACGACTTATGGTAGAGAAATGAACATTCAATTTACGGGAAACAGCTCTGTTGGACATTCCTGCAGTCAGCATGCCAATGGCACGCTCCCTCAAAACTTGTGGCATTGTGCTGTGTGATAAAACTGCCTTTTATTGTGGCCAGCCTAAGGCACACCTGTGCAATAATCATGCTGTCTAATCAGCATCTTGATATGCCACACCTGTGAGGTGGATGGATTATTTCTGCAAAGAAGAAGTGCTCACTAACACAGATTTAGCCAGATTTGTGAATATTTGAGAGAAATAGGCCTTTTGTGTACATAGAAAAAGTCTTAGATCTTTGAGTTCAGTTCATGAAAAATGGGGCAAAAACAAAAGTGTTGCATTTATAATTTTGTTCAGTGTAGATCTACGATTGGCTTGGTGTTTAATGGCATCCCATTCTTAGTCCGTAGGGTTCAATATTGAGTTGGCCCACCCTTTGCAGCTTTAACAGCTTCAACTCTGGGAAGGCTGTCCACAAGGGTTAGAAGTGTGTCTATAGGAATATTTGACTATTCTTCCAGAAGCATATTTGTGAAGTTAGGCACTGATGTGGACGAGAAGGCCTGGCCCGCAGTCTCCTCTCTAATTCATCCCAAAGGTGTTCTTTCGGGTTGAGGTCAGGACTCTGTGCTGGCCAGTCAAGCTCCTCCACCCCAAACTCGCTCATTCATATCTTTATGGACCTTGCTTTGTGCACTGGTGCGCAGTCATGTTGAAACAGGAAGATGGGCCTAAGAGTTCTCTTCACTGAAACTAAGGGTCGAGCTCAACCCCTGAAAAACAACGCCACACCATAATCCCCCCTCCACCAAATGATTTAAACTAGAGCACAAAGCAAGGTCCACAAAGACATGGATGAACGAGTTAGGGGTGGAGGAACTTGACTGACCTCAACCCCTTTGGGATGAATTAGCGTGCAGACTGTGAGTCAGGCCTTTTCTCCAACATCAGTGCCTGACCTTACAAATGCGCTTCTGGAGGAATGGTCAAACATTCCCATAGACACACTCCTAAACCTTGTTGACAGCCTTCTAAAAACAGTTTAAGCTGTTATAGCTGCAAAGAGTGGGCCAACTCAATATTGAACCCTACATTTTTTTTCAGACGAAAACTGTGCTAATAAAACAAAAATCAACGTTGTGCTCACATACGATAAAAATGTTATAGCCTGCACATTCAGTTTTTGCCCTCTGAAAATTCGTAATCGGCTGTCGAAAACACTGTACTAACGATCCGAAAATCGTCAGATCGTTCGTTGGATGAAATTTTACCTCCGATTTTCTTATGTGTGCGGGCCTTTAGACTGGGATGCCATTAAAGTTCATGTAACGACAGGTGTCCCAATACTTTTGACAATTTAGTGTATATACCATAGATGGTAGATGCTATAACTTTCACAAAAAAACAATTAATTTACACTGCCTGTCATCTTTTTTCCCCAGATATGTAGCAGAATACATTTTGCCAAATTTTATGAAGTTTGATTTCATTGAAATTTTTTTTTACCTTTTTTTGTTTATATAACAAAAAATAAACCCGGTGGTGATCAAATACAACTAAAATAAAGCTTTATTTGTGTGAAAAAAAATAGTATAAATTTAATTTGGGTACAGTGTTGCATGATGAGACAATTGCAAGTTAAAGTAGTACAGTGCTGAATAGCAAAACATGGCCTGGTCATGAAGGGGGTAAAACCTTCCGGGACTGAGGTAGTTTAACACTGTCCAGACCTGTGCAAGCTGGGGCAGTGGTAACTGACTTGTTTGAGTTCTTGACTTCTATTTTTACAGTTTGATGGTGGAGCTAAAGTGTACATATTCTATTCTTTGACAGCAGCTGATATGTACATGCTGTAATCTCAGTAGATATGCTGAAATAAATGGATTTTAAAAGGCAACTCCACTTTTGTGGGGGAAACAAAAAGCAAATAAAAAAAAATTTAGCATATACAATTGTGTCAAAAGTCATATTGTAATTGAATGTTATTAAAAATTACCTTTCCTTTTCAATCTGCAGCTCTGAAATTTTCTTTAAAATGCAATGTAATATGGCTACCTGAAGGTACCTTTTTTTTTTTTTTTTTCAAAACACCAAGATGACCCGTGTTTATGAATGCTTTTGATTTAAAATGGCACCGTTGACATTCGGGTAAACCAGAAGTAATGTTAGATCATCACTTCTGAGTTACTATAGCAGTGGACGCGTTGGCTGGTTGCCCGGGTCTCCGGGTGGGATTGGAGGTCCCGACTAAGCCATGGAAGGAGGTGGGAGACGTCCTCTCTCGCTGCAGGCGTCATCCCAGTATATCCACCAAAAGTACAACAATGTATAGGTACGTTGCTGGCCCAAAAGTAGATAATAAATGTTTGCTTTTGGGTTTGTTGCCACTTTTAACTTCACTAAAACATGGAGATCTGCTTTGAATGGGGCTGTAAGTTCATAAGAAAAAGTTCAGTTTAAATTAGGGATCGACCGATTATCGGCGAGGGCCGATATTGACTTTTGCCGATATATCTGTATCGGCCCCGGAACTGCCCGATATTGCCGATATTCTAAATATTGCTCATGTAAGGGTAAAATGATGTCACATAGCATAATTCCATTTACAAATGTTATTGAATATGCCACTCACATATGTACAAATTAAAGATATAAGCAATTCCACATTAGCAGATCTGCTGGCAGATCGGTATCTCTCACCCACTTGCCGTAAGTGATACCCGGGTGATACCGCTCCGTTCGGCATCCACTCAATACTGCTCTGTCTCTCACCCGCTCCATCTCTCACCCACCCGATACCAATCTGTCTCTCACCCACTTACAGTAAGTTACACCCGGGTGATACCGCTCCTTTTGGCATACGATGATGATCCCCGAGGGCACGTGAGCACGCCGGGCGTGACAACGCATGTGACTTCCGAGATCATATGCCGGACGGAGCGGTGTCATCCGGGAATTATGCTATGTGACATCATATTACCCTAACATGAGTATCACCACCTAATGGTTGGAGGAGACTAGTCTCGGACCCTGACATAGGATGTACAAAATATTGCCCCATATCGGCCGATACCGATATGCGATGGCCAAAATATCGCTATCGGCAACGAAAAACCGATATCGGTCGATCTCTAGTTTAAATGACAGTGTTGTAATTGCTATATTTATGATTTTTGCTTGTATATGCCTTTTGAAATACCTCAATGTATTTAGGGACACAGCACAGATCATAGATCTTGACCATTGGGTTAGTGCTGCCTACAGGAGTAGGACAAAAAATTTACTTGCTTTGGTTAGACCCTGCTGTGGTTAAATCCCCTGTCTGCTAGAGGCATTTTTTTTTTTTACCTAATGTTGGGGTTTTAGTTTAGAATAGCTGACTGGCTGAATACTATAGGTACAAGAAGTCTTCCTGGTTCTGTCATTAAGCACATGCGGTTTCTTGCCATGTGTGGGTTAGACTATAACAGCCCTGTTGCGCCAAAGCAGCCTGTGGGATTTTTCTCCAGCAAATTCATATGACTGGGGTCCTTCTGACTGGCTTGTCACAGTGCTTTTCTCAGGGTAACAGCACCTCAGCTCTGTTTGGAGGCAGTCTGTCTTCAAGTGTGATGTACCTGTTGGTGTTGGCTCCACTCTGTGTCTGAATCCCAAATCCTAGTGTACTATAACCCCTGAAAGGCCCGCTAGTTGATGAGGATTAAATGTAATGAAAGCCCAGTCACTGCACATCTTCTGATAAGAGCAACATAGATGATGATGTGATCAGGGTTCCTTTTACCAGTGCAGAGGCCACCAGCACACACAAAATAGCGACTCCATGCACACTGATTCAGTAACCAGTCTAGGGGATGTCTTTTTAGGATTTAATGCTGATAGAACTAAAGGCTGTACCCTGTAAAGCTACACTGGCCCTATATCCTTACAGCACCAACATCATCCATGGGGATGTCCTGGTGACTTCTAAAGTTGATTCAACCCTTATTGTCAAGGACCCACAGTCCACTGATGGGGATAGATTGCAGCAGCTGTTTTATGTCTGAAGGTATGCCAATGGATGAGGGAACAGGAGCTGCAGAAGTGCAGGTACAGTGCATCCCCCAAATTTTTTTACCCCAAATTCTACAAACAATACCCCATAATGACAATGTGAAAGAAGTTTGTTTGAAATCTTTGCAAATTTATTAAAAATAAAAAACAAAAATAATCCCATGTACATAAGTATTCACAGCCTCAATACTTTTTTTGAAGCACCTTTGGCACCAATTTCAGCCTCAAGTCTTTTAGAGTATGATGCTACAATCTTGGCACACCTGCGGCTTCAGCATCTGCCTTTTCCCATTCAGCCAATTGGTCACCTCAGGAGCAGTGGTGGCCGGTTTATAGGGGGCGCAGGGGCGCCACCCCCCCGATCAGTGCAAAGAAAAAAAAAATTACAGTTTGAAACCCACTAGGGGCGTGGGACCTACTCCTGGCTATGGGGGGGGGGGGGGGTTTGCACCCCACGTGCTGCCACGCAGAGGCGCCGATTGGTGGCCTTCTGGGTGTCATCAGGGCGCAGAGCAATGCGCCCCGACACTCCCCACTGTAGTCCTGTCCTGGCTGTGATTGGTCCAGACTCCAGCCTGGACCAATCATACAGGACATCCCGGGTGACATCGCGTGGGGGCGGTGCGTGCGTCAGTCACTCACCATCACTCACCTTCCTGCCCATCAGAGTGGAGGAGCAGCGGCGCGCGTGGTCGGTGGAGACGTCTCTCCCGACTCCTGAGTCCCGTCACCCCTTCAGGAGCAGCAGATGCCAGTGAAGTTGGTCTGGTCGTGAGAGAGCCAGCCCAAGACGAGCAGGTAAGTGATAATTGGAAGCAGCCGCTGCCTCAGTGCCTCCTCTCTCTCCTGTGTGCGCAGGGCCGGCCCTACAATAGGAGCAGAGCGCTCCTAGTTTGAGCAGCGGGGAGCCCAGCCTACAGGCGGATGGCTGGATGATGCATTCAGAGTGCCCGTCCTGCCGCCTGGACAGAGTGACCGAATGGGAGTCCGACGGGACTGGAGGCAGCGGGGCGGAGGAGGGGGAATCTGGGATCAGAGGTGAGCAGAGGACACAGGGCTCATTCTTTCAAGCGGTACGATGTGGGTCAGCTTTCTTACTGAGAGAAGACAGGCAGGAGGAGCGCAGCAACGGTCAGACACCTGCCTGAAACCCTCCACCTCCTGACCACTGCTCCCCTAGCCTATCTATCTTTACCCCCCCCCATGCTCACCTTCCTAACTGGGACTGCACGAGCCCCACTACCCACCACTGCCTAATGACCTGATGCTGGAGAGGTTCTCCACTGTCCTGTCTCTCAGCCCACCTCCTGTGATGCTGCCCATCTTCTGTGATGCTGCCCCCCACCTGTCCCTCTGCCCACCTCCTGTACCATGACCTGTGCCATGCCCTTACCATGACCTGTGACATGCCTATACCATCTCCTGTACCATGACCTGTGACATGCCTGTACCATGACCTGTGCCATGCCTATACCATCATCTGTGCCATGCCTATACCATCACCTGTGCTATGCCTATACCATCTCCTGTACCATGACATGTGACATGCCTGTACCATGACATGTGACATGTCTGTACCATGACCTGTGCGATGCCTATACCATCACCTGTGTCATGCCTATACCATCACCTGTGCAATGCCTATACCATCATCTGTGCCTTGCCCTTACCATGACCTGTGCCATGCCTATACCATCTCCTGTACCATGACCTGTGACATGCCTATACCATCACCTGTGCCATGCCTATGCCATCATCTGTGCCGTGCCATGCCTGTACCATCACCTGTGCCATGACCTGTGCCATGCCCTTACCATTACCTGTGCCATGCCTATACCATCTCCTGTACCATGATCTGTGCCATGCCTGTACCATGACCTGTGCCATGCCTATACCATCATCTGTGCCATGCCTATACCATCACCTGTGCCATGCCTATACCATCACCTGTGCCATGCCCTTAACATCTCCCGTACCATGACCTGTGACATGCCTGTACCATGACCTGTGGCATGCCTATACCATGACCTGTGCCATGCCCTTACCATGACCTGTGACATGCCTATACCATCTCCTGTACCATGACCTGTGACATGCCTGTACCATGACCTGTGCCATGCCTATACCATCATCTGTGCCATGCCTATACCATCACCTGTGCCATGCCTATACCATCACCTGTGCAATGCCTATACCATCATCTGTGCCATGCCTGTACCATGCCTTTACCATGACCTGTGCCATGCCTATACCATCTCCTGTACAATGACCTGTGACATGCCTATACCATCACCTGTGCCATGCCTGTACCATGACCCCAAAGTCACGCAATTTTTTTACCGCGTTTTTTGCCGCAAAGCAATACCTGTTACATTTTTCTTTTTGCGCCCCCCAAAAATTTTGAGCACCAGCTGCCACTGCTCAGGAGTCCTTGGAATTTCCAGTCACACTTGCAGCGACCTCTCCCAGGTACTTTCTGCTGGCCCAGTGTTTTGTGTGCACAGTTGGTTTGTACTTTGCCTGGTGTGTTCAATAAACTGAAACTGTCATTGTCTCACCTTTGAAGAACTGGCATTTTAATTCTGCTCAGGTACAGAGCTTCATCCCCCATTGCTGTTGCACTTTAAAGTTACTTACCTGCCTGTCTGCCCCTGTACAGTGAGCCCCTCATGCACAGCTCACTGTACAAATTCAGCAATGCCAAATCTGACTGAACTCTCGCACATACACGAGAGTGATGTCATCCCCACCTGGCCAATGACAGTGGCCGGTGATCGAGACCTCCCCGCCCGAAGATGTCAGCAGTCGGGCGGGGAGCTCAGGAGCGACGCATCGCTGGAGGTGAGTATAGCCCTGCTATTTTGCTGCAACACAGTGCTGCATATTGTATGTAATTGTCGCTACCTACAGTTTATACCGGTGCCCAGCAAGTGCACCTGTTATTGCAGCAAATAGCTCATTTTCACCAGCTTGGCTCACACAAACTATTTAAAGCAACATTAAACGTGGAGTTAAGCTTTTAGGTGAAGACTGTGAATTGCCAATTATAACCATGTAAGGATTTGGTGAAACATCTTAGATAACCACTGGTGTACTAAAATACGTTTTTAATCATAGATCCATGCTATGTCACTTTTGTAACACCCTCCTAGGTAGCTGCTAGTGGGAGAGTAAATTTTGAGCCCTGTCTGCTTACCAGAGGGGCTGCAGGTAAATCTATATTGTTCGCTGCCTACCAGGGAGCAGGATCTGTTTGTGAGGTCTGCTCATTGTGCTCAGTATGCGATTCATTCGGTCTAGAGAGTGTTTCAAGCTGGCCGAATAGGGAGGCATGTTGGACAGTAGGAGGAAACCTGACAAATGGGTGCATAGGCTTTTGATACAGCCCTGATGATTGGCAGAGGGCAGGTCGCCTCAGTGAATGCTGGGATACTGTATAAAAGCCAGGAGCGCATGTGCTCGGGGTCTTTCGTTGGAGTGCGGAGTCCCAGGGGGAGGGGACGGCTGCCTCCTCCTCTGTAGAGGTGCCATGCGGTCTCAGGGGTCATTCTGAGACCGGAGGAGTGGTTAACGGGAGCTGAAATCAGAGGTCCAGGGAAGCTAACTGAGAGGGGAGACACTGGAGATCCTGTTTCTGCAGTATCGTAAGTACAGGAACTCTTGTCAAGGGGCCTGACATGAGGGGGGCCACCCCTGCTCATAGGATAGTCAGTGGACGGGTGTCAGTAGAAACAAGATGCTAGGGAAAGTATCTTGAAGATAAGATAGGATATTGTTCACCAAGTCATCTTAAGAGAGAGAGAGGGAGGATAAAGAAAGCAAGAGACTTACCCCTATTCATCTAAAGTGGCAGGATGAATTAACAGCCTGGCTGTTCCATATCTACAAGTGGAGTTGTGAAGATAGAAGTCCTCAGATATTGTGAATAGTTAATATTGGAGTATCCCACTATTCCCTTCTCCTATCCCAGTTACAAAATAAACAACAAAAAACCTAATACCCCTGGACCGTTTATTGCAGTGAAGAGCCAAGAGGAATGTAGGAACTGTATTTTCTTATAACAGTGTGTTGGTAACCAGGGGAGCCTGCAGAGTTAATATCCAGCGGTCCTTATAGGGGCAGTGATACACTTTATACACAATGGGGAAACACATTGCATAATGCATAGGAGGGCAACAAAACAGCATTTCATACACACCTCATATTTGGTGTGATGCTCTTTACACATGAATAAACACTAGAGGATCAAATGTGTTCCTGTAACATTGTGATGATTTTAACAACTGTAAAATTAACAAAATCCAAAAAGTATGAAAACAGTGATTTAGACTTTGCTTTTGTTCTGAATCTGGGATCTCTGTGACTTCTTGTAGATTTGCCGTACACCCGCAATGTCTTCTAGAAGAAAACAAATACAGTACAGTATAAATAGATTGATATTGATCCCATGTCTGTCTAAGTTACAAAACTTACCAGATGATCTCTTATATTGGCTAAAGAAGACAACACACAACACCATGCTTAGCAAAAGAATCCACCGCATAATATTCCACGGTTTGTGCCTGTTGGGACTTCTGCAAAAAAAAAAAAAAAAATTTCTCAAATTTTTGACAATTAAAAATTAAATTAAATTAGTTCATAAGAAATCAGAGATTAGAGAGGGAGGGGAAATCCCCCCAATAGGGACAGCAAGAAAAATAAATTAATAAAATTGCAGAGCCTAATCCTAATCCTAATCCACTCAATCTCAAAAAAAGTGTTTGTTGGAGTTCCACCTAAAATTTTAATTCCAGGCAGATATAAAATACATACATTAAAGCAGCTCCGTATTCACGATCACATCATGAGATTTGTTTTTGTAATTCAAGCAGTGTCAGCACCAGAATTCCACATGGTATCAGCGGCTTGCAGTCCCTGTATAGAACAGTTCATAAAGGGGAAAGGACAAGCAGCACCAGGGGTCAATCAATTGTGCAGCAGTCCCCCAAAAGGTACCAAATGTGGCAGCGGAGGGGGGAGGAGGCAGACAAGCAGAGCTTCTCCCTTTTGGGTGGAGCTATGCTTTGAGTTTAATTTGGCAAATAATTTGTGCATTTTTTAGGATCCTTTCTTTTTGAAAAGGAAATTATGTTGCATTTTCAATGACCACACTGTTAGAGTTCAATTGTTTTTGATGTGCATTACATTTTACAAGACCACAAATACAAATGTATTGCACAGTTTTCCCTCTAGCAGTTAGAGGTTTGTATCTAAAAGGAATGTACTTGGAATTTTCATAAAACTAGTGAAATAAAATTCAATTGCAGGATTAACCACAATGACGATTTTCAGACAGCCTGTGTAGACTAGAATCTAGTTATATAAGGTGGTATCAAAAAGTTTCGAGACTAGTTTTGTAACAGGCCAACAAGGACTCATTGCAGCCTCCCCGTAATCTTGTCAAATCATGTCAAACGTCTGTGTGACAGATTTCCCAGTTTCACGCAGAATTTTACAGTTACTCTGTGTTCTAACTTGCTGTCCATGATGAAATAGCAGACGTGGTAAGAATAGCACCAGTTGCACAATGCCCAATGTACACAGGACAATGTCTTTTGGCACACTGACTTATGAAGGCGGGTGCTCCCTGTGACTGTGCGTTCAGTCTTGTGCTGCCATGTGGTGATGTCTCAAAACTTTTTGATACCACTTTGTACTTAGACTCTGTTCACACTGCTGCGATGCAAAGTCGTACGACTTTGCCCTACGACTTCCTTGTGACTTGACCTGACTTGAATGTGATTTAAGAGCCTGTACAAGGGCTGAAATCATACTCAAGTCAGACCAAAGTAGTTCAGGAACCTTGGAGCGGAGTTGGAGCGGCGGGGTGTAGTATCAGTTAAGACAGCTCTCATAGAAAAACATCTTCATATTTTGTGGAAGGCCAGTGGGAATATTTAGCTTTGTGTACTTGGAGCCTTGGTCTTGAGTATTGGGATACAAGTGTGTGTTTACTAACACAGAAAACAGTACCAGACATGGTGTTGGTTTGGTCAAAGCAAAGTGCAACACAAGACGAGGCTCTTGCTCAGTATCAGTATGATCATTGGTTAGGATGGTAAATTGAAGCCATGTCTGATCAATAAAATACCCACATGCTACAGACGCAGCCCCTTCCAAAAAGTACAAAAAGTACAACATACTCTGCTCCCAAACTTCTCCCAAGGAGCCCTTGCGAATTCTGTTTATCATTGAGGCTGGGTTCACACCGTTGCAAATTGGATGTGGGTTTCACCGCATACAACTCGCATGTCAGGAAATTGTGACAGCCTCTCTATGGAGCCGTTTCATATATCCCTGGAGCGGATCTGGTGCGAATTGCACAGGAATCCTGTGCCTCTTCTGATCCATTTCAGGTCTGAATTCAGCCAAAGATTCGAACTAAAATTGGACATGAAAAGGTGAACAGGGACGTACCGGGCCCCTCCTGTGAGCCACTCCGTGCGGCAGTGTGAACCCAGACTAAAAGTGTACACAAAACATGAAAATGCACACAAAAAAACGACATACATATTATGCGGTCTGATAAAGCAAAAATGGTGCTGCGCTTATTCAAAAATATGTGCTTGATCTCTAATAAAATCACAAATAAAACATTCAACGTATGTGGTAAGTAATGAATCAATTTATATAATAAGGTGCATAAGTGTTAGAATTGTTTGTGATAAATAGGTAAAAAAGTTAATGAATGATATCAAGTGGCAGAGGTGCACGATTAGTAGGATGAAGAAAATATTAATTATGTCTTAAAATCGTGCGTAAAGGTCTAATTTGGGACACAGTTGGTACAATCAAAGGAATAGTAGGGATAATATTCAAAGTGCTAGATTGCAAACATACACTAAATAAATAAATGAAAATTATTATATAGAAGCCAAGTACTAAATCTTCTGATTGTACTACAACGATAATAAAAGAAACACTCATAGCAGGCAAACTCAAAAGTTAGAGCAAGTATTCACTTAAGAGCAATATCGTTGGGACTAGTAGATAAAGTGCATATATTGCTTCAAAAGGGAACCAAAGATGAGTCCACAGACTTCTCTTATTCTTAATAAAACACACACACACTGATGAGTCTAATTAATAAGGTCCATAGGTAAAGTTATAACGGGGTTAAATGGACAGGGCACCCTCCAAATATCTCTTTCCAAACAACATGGGGGGGGGGGTCTCTCAATCCAGATGGCAGTAAATCCTAAACGAGAAGTAGAAGGGGTGGGCGCAGAGATCCCGGATAAATGTAGCCTCGCTACCTGCTTATCTTACTGCTGTAAGGTAACAGCATAAACTCCGGCACCACAACGGGTTTGTGCTTTAGGATCCTCCCGCTTGCTCTACACTACTTCAGGGGGTGTCTTCTGCTGTGCATGTATGTCTTTCTCCTGGCAGCGGTAAGTTCTCCAAATAGACGATTCTCAGGTAAGTTTACGGGAGAAAGAGGGACTCCAATAGTGTAATAACATTTTTAAAAAATTATTTTATTAAAGTAAGAGGCAAAAACTCACATTAGGTAAAAGCCGCACAGCGGCGTACAGCACATGAGAGGCCGGCTGGTCCTTCGGCAACTGTTCCAATACTATCAGCTGCCCTACACGTGTCGTCACCGTCACGTGACTTCATCAGGGGGTCTTTATATATATATCTTGCCACTTTAAATCATTCATCAACTTTTTCACCTATTTATCACAAGCAATTCTAACACTTATGCACCTTATTATATAAATCGATTCCTTACTTTCCACATATGTTGAATGTTTGATTTGTGATTTTATTAGAGATCCAGCACATAGTTTTGAATGAGCGCAGCACCACTTTTGCTTTATCTGTCTGCTTTACTTGACAATAGGAATTTGTCAATCTTGGTTTTTGAAGCTGTTCTTTTGAGATCATTCTGTGGAGTGAGGGTACCCCCCGATTTTTTTATTATGCAGTCTATTGCTAGCATTAAAGACACCCTCCCATCAAACTATTTATTTCAACAAAAATATTTATAGGATTATATGTGCATTTAACATACTGGGCTCAATGCATAAAATGTTATCTACCGCTTTAAGATCAGCGCTAAAATAGCTTATAGCTTTTTTCAAGAATTATTTTGTAATTCACTTAAAAATGCTACTAAAACACTGCATTGGCTATTTCTTGAACTGATGCAGTATTTAAAGTGGAGTTCCACCCAAAAGTGGAACTTGCGCTCATTTGCTTCCCCCCCCCTCTGGTGCCACATTTGGCACCTTTCAGGGGGGAGGGGAGGACGCTGTCCCTCTGAAGTTTGGCCCCCTCCTCCTTCCCCCACCACCAAGCCAATCCGAATGTGCAGTGCAGTGTACGGTTAACATCAAACACACACACACACCATAGGTTGAACTGGATGGACTAATGTCTTTTTTCAACCTCACTAACTATGTAACTATTTTAAACACTCTATTTTCTGTGCTATTACCTGCATTTTTTTAAGTTGTTTTGTAGGGTTTCTTTAATACAGCAGGCATTGTTTTTCTGAGTTCCCCTGTAACGTTACCTGTTTATCCCACCAGAAAGTTTGTTATTTCTCTTCTTCCTATAATATTGTAAAAATGCTGTTTTGCAGGGAAATTGCACAACAGCATTGTCACTCTCTGGACATGGTAGTCTGAGATGGAGATGTAGTTTTAAATAGACTTTGAGTAAAAGACCAACTCCAGTTAACATATGTACCACTTTAAGGCCTCATGCACACTGGATGTTTTTACAGCTGCTCCGAGGGGCGTCTGACATTTTCTTTTCCTCCCTCTAAACACTCCTCCATGTTAGCCTATGTGTCCATGTACACATAGGCTTTTAGCAGCGTTTATTTGCAGGGGCTTTTAGAGGCAGGGAACAAAACCCACTGGCAGTGCGTCCAGGAGCAGCAGAGTTTGGACAGAAAAAAACGCTTGATGCTACTAAAAGCTGCCAGAAGCTGCTAAACGTGCCTAAAAGTTAGTGCTTGAGCATTTATTCATTTCAATGGCCAGAATAAATGATTTATTCTGGCCAATTAAATAAATTAATGCCCAAGAGCTTGACGCCGTTTGAAGCTTTAGACACCTTTAGAAGCATCAGGTGTTTTTTCTGCAAAATCGCTGCTAGCGTCTAGGTGAGTTAAAATAACGTGCTGTGTGAATGAGGCCTTAGGCCTTTCTTGGGTTATAGGTGCAGTACAGAGATGCAGGTCTCTGTATTCTTTTTGTTTCCACAGCAGTGCACAGGGATCCCCTGTTGTAGAGGAAAGAATTGTATAATTGTTTTGTCATATTGCAGTTAGAAAGTGTTCAAGAGACATTATTAACAATAAAGGGGATAGTGGGCATGTTAGCAGGTGCTCACAAAATTAAAAATAAAGTTTTCTTTATTTTGATATTGCTGTATATAATGTGAGGTTTATGTTGCTTTTCATTATAATGTGAAGCATGGTAAAATTATATTTTACTGTGCTTTTTAATGCACTGTGTAGTTATGCAGACAGTTACAGGCTGCCCAGGATAGAAAGGGGTTAACTGTGTCTAGACTCTTTTCCCGATTTCTAAGTCCTGTCCCCTGTTGTGAGCCACATAATCATCAGGGGACTCAGAGCAAGTTCTTTCTTCCACATGGGATTTACAGAGGAAGGTCTGCTGCAACATGTAGCCTTACTGGGGCATGTGGCTCCCTTCTGGGGTTCTCTCTCGACTAGGAACCTCCTAGCATTTGACTATTGCTACATGAACTTCGCTATCTAGAAAGGTATGGATCGGGGCATCCTGCATTAGTTAGTTAGGCCTAGACTAATGTTTCATGTGTGCTGTGCTGTTGAACTGCATAACTTTTAGTAAAACTGTTAACTGTCTCAAGCCTGGTCTGAGGTTACTACAAAAGGGTGCATGGTAGTGTATGGCAGGTTGCAAAGAACAGGGCCTGTTACACACACGGGGTTGAACAGGAGGACATGTAGTTGCTAAAAGTAACCAACACAAGGAAATGATATGGCAGCCAGACAGCAGGAGTATGGTACCATCAAGGGTGACAGGTTCTCTGCATAGTGAGGGGAGCAGTTCACTGTTCCCCTCCCAAGAGGTCAGTGCCCCAGCTAACCGGGACTGCACCTGTGTGGAGGAGACCTCAAAGACCTCGTGGGGGACTCCAGGCATTTTGTAGGAGGATATAGGCTTTTTGCCCTATGGAGGCTGGTAACTGAGACATTACCAGTTATACCTCTCCTTGCATTGTATGTGGCGAGTTCCCTACATGTACACATTGGGCTGTATTTTCTGTAAGTCAGCTGGCTTACTTCAAATGTTACCACCTGAGAGGTGACAAACTGTGGCCCTCCAGCTGTTGCATAAATACAAGTCCTATCATGTCTCTTAAAAAAGAATAGCACAACCATGCAAAAGAAATGACCATCAAACATGGAGACCATCCACAAATAAAAATGGGGATTTAGTTCCACCATATGGCCATATCGTGCTCAAGCCCACCACTGCGTCAAAGTACCCCATTATCGGTGGGTCCTACACTATCCATAAAAAAGGGGTGAATCCAGCCTCTCTTACCCTTGGAGACAACGCTCCTTGCTGGGAAGGTGTGCTAATGCACTGCAGGGGACTCCTCCTATATCTACTTGATAGAGGACACCAATAGAGTACAGGTGTGTGTGGGGGATGGGATGCTCAACCCCATAAGTCTGGTCAGACCGAATACATAATAAACAAGCAAAAAATTGGGGGAGCAAACCCTGAACATGTATATCTAAAGCCGGTGCAGCTATGGACCAAGCAACATGTATATTAAAAAAGAATAGCGCAACCATGCAAAAGAAATGACCATCAAACATGGAGACCATCCACAAAGATATAGGAGGAGTCCCCTGCAGTGCATTAGCACACCTTCCCAGCAAGGAGCGTTGTCTCCAAGGGTAAGAGAGGCTGGATTCACCCCTTTTTTATGGATAGTGTAGGACCCACCGATAATGGGGTACTTTGATGCAGTGGTGGGCTTGAGCACGATATGGCCATATGGTGGAACTAAATCCCCATTTTTATTTGTGGATGTTCTCCATGTTTGATGGTCATTTCTTTTGCATGGTTGCGCTATTCTTTTTTAATATACATGTTGCTTGGTCCATAGCTGCACCGGCTTTAGATATACATGTTCAGGGGATGCTCCCCCAATTTTTTGCTTGTCTATCATGTCTCTGCCTTTGGGAGTCATGCTTGTAACGGTAAGCCTTGCAATGCCTCATGGAACTTGTAGTTTGGAAATAGCTAGAGGGCCGCAGTTTGACACCTGTATATCACCTGCAATCTGATTCTTTTGAGGCCTTGATGTCTGCTTAGGGCATGTGTTTTACTGGTGCCACAGTTCCCGTCCTCATTGTTTCTTCTAGCTAACGCCCTTCTGTAGCATGTCAAGCTTGAGGTAAAGGATTGGTAGTTTTCCTTGTGATTGATTATCTAGAATCTTAATGTTGATGCATATGTATGTTGGTGGATAAGGACCACCGTCCTTCTCGACAGATGGTGAAGAATGCTACTGTATTTTCATTTATTTTAGCTTTTAAAATGTGCAAGTTATGTTTTTACTGAATATTTTGTGCCCATAAAATCCATGGACTGTGGTCCAAAAACCAATAAACTTTTGATCTCTAGTAATTAGGATGTGGCACCTGGTATAAGTTTAGTATCAACAGGTACCCACAGCACCACCTATTTCTCATTGCCTGTTTATTATTGTGACTCTCTACTGTGGATGAAGCCACTTGGTCCCTAGGCCCTAATGGAAATTCAAGAGAACAGTAAGGGGTTGAGGCCTAATGCCAGAATCTTTGCGAAGATTTTATAATAAAAATTTTAAAGAAATATCAGTCTAGTGCTTACCATCCTTAGGAAGTGTTTTGATATGTGCTAGTTGTGTTTCTGGTTGGAAGTGGTGTCCATGGTGAATACGTTAAAGTATAACTGAAGGTAAAACTTTTTTTTTCATTTTGGATAGAGTAAGGAAGGGTTATAACTTATAACCCCATTGCTGAAACAGGAAATCAATCCCTCCAAATTGAGTTAATCCTGGTGTGTCCCCTTTGGAAGATTTCCCCTCTATTACTGTTCTGGTGTCCACCCAAATGGGATTTGGGATTTTCTTTTTCTTTCACTAGCAATGATAGTCGCAAACCGGACAATTAAAGTAAATCTCC
Organism: Pelophylax lessonae; assembly: GCF_965119305.1. Lineage (NCBI taxonomy): Eukaryota > Metazoa > Chordata > Amphibia > Anura > Ranidae > Pelophylax > Pelophylax lessonae. Next base: position 290,778,722 of record NC_138769.1, read on the forward strand.
ATAAGGGGGACACGGACAGCAATAAAAGCGCAGGTGTTCTAATCCTTCTCCACTCTATCCAAAAAAGTTTTGTCTTTAGTTACATTTTAATTAGTTTATAAAATTTAGACTTTTTCCATTAGGCATGCTTTTTTAGTGTTTCATAAATTACATCTATGAAAATATAATTATCCATAATTTCTGTTCAACTAGAAGGAAGTTTGGTCATACTGGAGACTGATACATTTTAGGAGATGGCCACTTGTCTGGTATACAATTTTTGGAGAGATAACATTTACTTGTCTTTTTTATGCAATATTTCTAAATGGGTGATACATCCAGTTTGCATGACAGGCGAGTGGTGACCAGCTCTCAATGGAGCCGGTTCACACAGATATGTGGCGGCCGCGGTCTAGATTCCAGAAGGGTCCTGTGTGTGTTTGGGTCCAGTTCAGGTGCGAATTCAGGCAAAAAATTTGGACCTGAATCGCACCTGAACCGATGAACAGACACACACTGGACCCCAGGCATGGACCCAGAGCCCCACATATGTGAACTGGGCCTTAGTTGATATTTTAGCTTAGTGTTTTAGTTTAGATCCTTATGATAACAGTTTTTTATGGATATAGGCTTCACAAGCCTCCCAAAATAATGTGTGGGTCCTGCCCTATTAATAGTAAAGGAGACAACGAGAGAAAAGCTGTGCTTGGATCAATCAAAGCAAACAAACATAATCAGTTCAAATAAAGCCAGCAGCTGCACATATGTGGGATAAAACATAAAGTTATTTTTGGAGCTTAATGATAACAACAGGGGTATCCATTTGCAATATGAGGCCAGTGACATGGAGGTGCGCTATCTGGATTTAAAAATCAAGGTTGATGGGAATTCTATCCTGACTTTTACATTTTTTAAGGAGACTGATAGAAATGGATATATCGATGTATCTAGCTGCCACCATCCGTCTTGGGTCAAGTCGATGCCTAAAAGCCAGTTTCTCCAGTTGCTAACAAACCGTATTAAAGAAATCTTTCTTTTTCCGGAATTTGATTGGAATTTTCCCATGTGGCAAGTGCCCTATTTGTGTGCTGAATGCATAGCAGCCGAGAAAGATTACATCATTTGAGAATTTTGCCATCAAGCAATTTATCACGACCAAGTATGTTGTATATATGATCTGTTGCCCTTGTGGCTTACAGTACATTGGTCGCACCAAACGGATGCTGGTAACGAGACTTAATGAACACGTTGCCAACATCCGTAATGGTTTCCCTGGCCATAGTCTCTCCAAACACTATGCCCTTTGCCACAATAAGGATCCCAAGGGGACGATGTTCATTGGGATTGAACATCTTGTGGCAAATTGGCATGGGAGTAACATGGTCGAGGAAATCTCAAAATTAGAGGCACGGTGGATTTATAGGGCCAAGACATACGCTGCTGGTATGAATGTGGAGTAGGATGTCAACGGTTTCATAGCTAATAGCTAGTTTCTCTGATTTCTATTTATATATCCTCATTTTTTTATTGTACTTGCTTTTTATGTGTACTTATTTTTATCTGCACATATATTTTTAATTAATTGATGTTAGTTAATTATATTGTTTTGTTGTGTGTAGTTTTTCTTTTGTAATGTTCATGTAGTACCGTTTTTTGTCCACAAGATGGCTCTGCATGTTTTTTTTTTACCATTTTTTACTAAAAATGTATTGAGTTGCCTTAGTCCACATTAGTATTAATCAAATTGGACTTTTGTGGAGGATTTTGCATCTTCTTTTGTAATTTTTATATATTTTCTTTATTTATTTGGGTTCTGAGGCTGTGCGTTCTGGTTCCTCTTCCGGTCCGGCTGTTGATCCATTCGCCGGATGTTGTGCCCCTCAGTTTATTGAGCCGCTCGTTCCAGTGTTCCGTGAAAAAACCATACCCATAAAAATTCCATACCCTCATCACTTCCGGTGCACCTACGTCAGTGAACAGCTGAGGAGCTTACTAGTGCGCATGCTCGGAGGGTATGGAATGTTCACGGTAGTGTGTTATAACGTTACACCGCATCAGCTGTTGCGGCGATTACATTAAAACATCTCCGCTGCAACATGAATCATCTCTGCTCCTACCCCTGTCACTTCCCTGATCTTGGCTACTAAATGTAAAAGCGGATCACGGAGCCGAGATCTCCGTGATTTAGATTTCATACACCCGCCGCCGCTTTTACATTTACTAGCCGAGATCAGGGAAGTCACAGGGGTAGGAGCCGAGATGATTCATGTTGCAGCCCACCTGTTTTAATGTAACCGGCGCAACAGCTGAGGCAGTGTAACGTTACAACACACTATCGTGAAAATTCCCTACCCTCCAAGCATGCGCAATGCTAAGCTCCTCAGCTGTTCAATGACGTATCCGGAGCTGTGAGCATGCGTACTGCTACGCTGCTCAGCTGTTCCATTACGTTTCTGACAGGAAGTGACGTGGGTATGGAATTTTCACGAGGTATGGTTTTCTCACGTTACACCGGCTGCTATATTAAGCGCATGATGCCGTCCTCTGACCACGCCCCTGACGAAGTCATTGGTTGACGAAATGCCGCGTTGGGCGGGTACTGGGACGTGTGACGTCATCGCGCCAAGGACTGGGCAAAAGGAACCGCACACTCAGCCAAGGCTAGGCAGTTCCTAAATGTTTTGCAGGACAATTTCATGGGTCAGATGGTGAATGCACCTACAAGAAACAATGCGGTACTTGACCTACTGATTACCAACAATACAGACCTGCTCACGGATATAGAAATACGGGGCAACTTAGGAAACAGTGACCATAGGTCAATAAATTTCAGTATTAATTACAGTAATAGGAAGCACAGGGATAATATAAGGACACTGAATTTCAAAAGAGACAATTTCCCAAAACTGCGCTCGCTGCTAGAAAATATCAAATGGGATAGAACCCTGGGAACAAAGAACATGGAGGAAAAATGGGAGTGCTCCAAGAGCATACTTAACAAGGGGATTGGCCAGTGCATTTGTAATGTTCCGGTACCTTTGGTACCCTAAATTACACTTTCCACAAGTGTATGCGCCCTACCATTTACTTTTGGAAAGGTGCGCATACACCTTTAAGACTGGAGCTGTCATCACTCAGCGCCGGACTAGATGGCTATTTAAGGCGTCGGTTCTCACTCACATGTGTTCGTTCAAACACCCTTATCTGGATGCTAACCTTGCTTGAAGCTTCCATGCTTGCAAGCTTACTTCGCTGACGGAACCTCGCTGCTCTGATCCCTGTATCCCGCTACTGGATCATCCGCCTCTCCTGAACCACCCTTCGGCTGTATCGCTAATAGTGCTAAGTACCCCACAGGGGAATTCTCTATAAACTTATACTAAGCTTACACTATCTAGCTCTGCATAGTAGAGACTGTTTATCACATCTGCATAAACTAGATTGCTAGCTCTTGAGACTACTGCTACTTTTCTGCACTGGGTTGATCTCTTTTGTATGTCCACCTGCTATTCTATCATCTGCTATCATACAACATTGCTAAACCTTCCTGCATCCATCTGCTACTGTCTCACCTTCAAGTGTCTATCACCTACCACCTCCACTCAACCTATCCCTCAACCTTCATCATTGTGTTACCACATGCATAAAGTCACTCTAAGAACCAGCTTGCTAATTGTGTGTATTTACTGGCTGAAATAAGACCTTCCACACATGATGAGTCATTGAGGTTGGGAATGGTATCTCAGCATATCTCTTACATGACTGCTGACGTGGAACTATTTCTACAGCTGAAAATCCACACCATATAAAAACGCAGGAGCGTTACAGATTGAACGAACCAAAAAATGGATTCAGCAGAAATAGTTCCAGAAATAACCACTCAGGTGACACAATTAAAACAGCAAGTATCTGCGTTAATACACGCACTTGCTGAATTAAAAGAAGACAATCAGGCTCTGTCGCAGCAGGTAATTAGACTGACACAACTTACCTCTGCTCAGTCCCCTGAACCCAAGATAAATCCCCCTTTGGTATTTACAGGCGATCGCAAAAAATTTCGCGAATTTAAAAACGCATGTGAGTTACTTTTTTTGCTAAAACCTCGTACCTACCTTACTGATCACATTAAGGTTTGTACTATTATTTCTTACCTATCAAGCGATCCTCGAGCCTGGGCAGATTCTCTTTTTGAGAAAAACGACCAGCTTCTCAACTCCTATGCCTTGTTCCTGGCAGAGCTCACTAGCCTATATGATGACCCCAATAGGCAGAGTACTGCTGATCTTCAGTTAAGATCCTTGAAACAAGGAAGGAGGCCTGTGGAAGACTTTGTCGCAGAGTTCAAGAGATGGACCCTTGATTCAGAATGGAATGATGCATCTCTGAAAACCCAATTTAGGCTTGGCCTATCAGAAGCCGTTAAGAACGAGCTCGCCCGAGCGGATCTGCCAAAAACCCTGGATGCATTAATACAACTCAGTATTACCATAGATAGAAGACTACGAGAAAGAAAGGCTGAAAAGATGGGAATGCCATTATCCGTTTCCTCTCGGAGTCTGGCCGTTCCTATGGAGGTAGGAACCATACGCCCACCGCTATCAACTATGGAAAAAGCCAAAAGACGAAATTAAAATCTCTGCTTGTACTGTGCATCCCCGGATCACAAGATAAACGTCTGTCCCCTAGTCAACAAAAAGAAGGGTGAGTGTTCACATGTCTCTCTAGGAGGATTGACAACTTCATTCACTAACCCCTACATTTCTGTTTTTTTGACATTACAGTGGGACCAGAACAGGATTACTACTAAGGCCATGATTGACACAGGATCTTGTGGAAATTATATGGATATATGTTTTGCTGCTTTAAATAAAATTCCTATTATTTCTAAACTCAAACCTGTCTCAGTAAGTCTTATTACCGGTGTTCCGTTATCCTCTGGTCCGATCACCGATCAGACACAAGCACTTCTAGTCACTATTAACGAGTCTCATAGGGAGACTTCTACCTTCGATTTAATACCATCACCCCACTTTCCCATTGTGTTGGGACTTCCCTGGTTGCACACACACCAACCAACCATAGATTGGAAGAAACGGTCCTTGACCTTCCCTTCTTGTTATTGCGAGGAAACGTGTAACCTCCCGTTTTCCGGGAAGATTCTGTCTGTGGTGACAGATGAGATTGCACCACTATGTTATCAGGATCTTTCTGAGGTTTTTCTTGAGAAAAATGCTCAAGCATTACCTCCTCATCGAGACTATGATTGTAGCATTGATCTACTCCCAAATAGCAAATTGCCGTTCGGTCATGTTTATCCTCTTTCACAGGATGAACTTGCCCATCTCAAAACCTATTTGGAACTTGGAAAAAGGTTTTAGTAGACCTTCCACTTCTTCCACAGCAGCAGGACTCTTTTTTGTTCGCAATAAAGATTCAAGTCTCAGACCTATCATCGACTACAGGAAATTGAATGCTATCACAATAAAAGATCGCTATCCTCTACTGCTTATCCCTGAGCTCATTGAGCAGGTGCGTGGAGCTACCTATTTTTCAAAATTAGACCTGAAAGGAGCATACAATCTCATTCGAATCCGTGATGGACACGAGTGGAAGACTGCGTTCAGAACTAGATACGGATTGTTCGAATATCTCGTGATGCCATTCGGCCTATGCAATGCCCCTGCAGTTTTCCAACGATTTATAAACAATATTTTTAAAGACTTACTAGATGTCTGTGTTGTGGTATATCTGGACGATATACTTATATATTCACGGACCCTGTCTGAACACATAAGACATGTAAGACTTGTATTATCGAGATTGCTTGCACATAATCTTTATGTGAAGCTGAAGAAATGCTTGTTCCATAAAGATGAGGTACTCTTTCTAGGCTACATCATATCCAAAACAGGAATCGAGATGGACATGAGTAAAATATCCTGCATTCAGGATTGGCCTACACCAACTACACGCAAGGCGCTACAGCGATTCCTGGGATTTTCAAATTTCTACAGGAAGTTCATAAAAAACTTTTCTGCTATTGTGAGACCCCTCACACAGTTCACTAGCATAAAAATACCATTTAAATGGTCAGAAGAAGCAAATAAGGCTTTCCACTTGTTAAAGACAAGGTTTACTTCCGCTCCCATATTACGCCATCCAGACCCATCCCTCCAATACATTCTGGAGGTAGATGCGTCAAACCTGGCAGTAGGAGCAATACTCTCCCAACGACCTACCCCCACTTCACCACTTCATCCAGTCGCCTTTTTTTTCTAAATCCCTGAGCAGTCCCGAGATAAATTACCCCGTGGGTGAGAAGGAACTGCTTGCTATAAAATTGGCTCTGGAGAATTGGCGACATTTACTCGAAGGCACCCAATTACCAATAATTATATACACGGACCATAAAAACCTCCAATATCTTCAGACTAGCAAAACTCTCTCGCATCGACAGGTACGATGGTCACTATTCTTTCTAAGGTTTAACTTCCTAGTGACCTACACACCTGCAGATAAGAACAAAAAGGCGGATGCACTATCACGACTAACTGAAGAAAACTACTTTGAAATTCCTTCCGTTCCTATAATACCTCACAAACGCATTATTGGAGTTGTCCGTTCCTTGAAGGAAGAGGTTCTGCATGGTATAAGGTTGGATTCACCCCCACCACAACTAACTACCGATGCAGAAGGCTTCCTCTACTACAACGACAAACTTTACATACCACCTACCCTACGCACCAAGATCTTGGAATTATCGCATGATGTGCCTATGGCAGGACATATGGGTATGACAAAGACTTTCAATTTGATTTCTCGGCAATTCTGGTGGCCTGACATGAAAACATCTATACAAAAATTCGTCTCTTCATGCAATGTCTGTGCCAGGTCCAAAATTGACACTACGAGACCATCCGGTCTACTATGCAGTCTACCAATACCCCAAACTCCATGGGAGGTTCTGTCATTGGACTTCATCGTAGAATTGCCTCCTTCCAAAGGATTTAATACCATCTTGGTGTCAGTGGACCATCTGACAAAGATGGCACATTTCATTGCTATTCGCAGACTACCTTCATCCAAACAAACGGCAGAACTCCTGATGAAACATGTCTTCAGATTACATGGTATCCCAAAAACTCTTTTGTCTGACCGTGGATCCCAATTTATTTCTAAATTCTGGCAAGAACTATGTCACATACTACGGATTGAGCGGAAGCTCACTTCTCCTTACCATCCGCAGACCAACGGACAGACTGAAAGAGTCAACCAATGCATCGAGCAGTATTTACGTTGTTACACTTCTTACCAACAGGATGATTGGTTGGATCTTCTCCCCCTGGCAGAATTTGCCTACAACAACGCAACTCACAGTACAACCAAGCAGAGTCCGTTCTACTTGAACTATGGGTTCCATCCCTCTATTCTCCCTCCACGCATCCTTCCTTCAAATAACCCAGTAGCCTCAGACTATCTTTCCCAAATAAAGGATTCTCTGGGTTTACTAAATACTACCATTGCACACGCTCACAGTCAACAAAAGACGTACTATGATCTTCGTAGAAGACCTTCTCCACAGTATACCATCGGGGACCTCGTTTGGCTCTCAACAAAAAACTTGAGACTGAAGATCCCTAGCAAAAAGCTTGGACCTCTGTTCTTGGGACCTTTCCCAATCATGAAACTTATTGGAAAAGCTGCAGTGCAGCTTACATTGCCAATGGACCTAAAAATCCATCCCATTTTCCATGTGTCGCTACTAAAACCCCATGTTCCGGACCAAGGAATAAGGCCTAATATTCCACCTCCCCCTCCTGTACAAGTTGAAGGTGGAGAAGAATACGAGATAAAAGAAATTCTGGATTCTCGTATCTACAGAAGAAGACTTCAGTACTTGGTTAGATGGAAGAACTATGGGCCCCAAGACGACACCTGGCTAAACACCTCTGACATACATGCCCCTAGATTAATCCGCAATTTTCATGCGAGATACCCAGACAAACCAGCTCCAGAGGCCTTCAGGAGCAGGCCTTAAGGGGGGGGTATTGTAATGTTCCGGTACGCGTTGGGTGGGTACTGGGACATGTGACGTCATCGCGCCAAGGACTGGGCAGAAGGAACCGCACACTCAGCCAAGGCTAGGCAGTTCCTAAATGTTTTGCAGGACAATTTCATGGGTCAGATGGTGAATGCACCTACAAGAAACAATGCGGTACTTGACCTACTGATTACCAACAATACAGACCTGCTCACGGATATAGAAATACGGGGCAACTTAGGAAACAGTGACCATAGGTCAATAAATTTCAGTATTAATTACAGTAATAGGAAGCACAGGGATAATATAAGGACACTGAATTTCAAAAGAGACAATTTCCCAAAACTGCGCTCGCTGCTAGAAAATATCAAATGGGATAGAACCCTGGGAACAAAGAACATGGAGGAAAAATGGGAGTGCTTCAAGAGCATACTTAACAAGGGGATTGGCCAGTGCATTTGTAATGTTCCGGTACCTTTGGTACCCTAAATTACACTTTCCACAAGTGTATGCGCCCTACCATTTACTTTTGGAAAGGTGCGCATACACCTTTAAGACTGGAGCTGTCATCACTCAGCGCCGGACTAGATGGCTATTTAAGGCGTCGGTTCTCACTCACATGTGTTCGTTCAAACACCCTTATCTGGATGCTAACCTTGCTTGAAGCTTCCATGCTTGCAAGCTTACTTCGCTGACGGAACCTCGCTGCTCTGATCCCTGTATCCCGCTACTGGATCATCCGCCTCTCCTGAACCACCCTTCGGCTGTATCGCTAATAGTGCTAAGTACCCCACAGGGGAATTCTCTATAAACTTATACTAAGCTTACACTATCTAGCTCTGCATAGTAGAGACTGTTTATCACATCTGCATAAACTAGATTGCTAGCTCTTGAGACTACTGCTACTTTTCTGCACTGGGTTGATCTCTTTTGTATGTCCACCTGCTATTCTATCATCTGCTATCATACAACATTGCTAAACCTTCCTGCATCCATCTGCTACTGTCTCACCTTCAAGTGTCTATCACCTACCACCTCCACTCAACCTATCCCTCAACCTTCATCATTGTGTTACCACATGCATAAAGTCACTCTAAGAACCAGCTTGCTAATTGTGTGTATTTACTGGCTGAAATAAGACCTTCCACACATGATGAGTCATTGAGGTTGGGAATGGTATCTCAGCATATCTCTTACATGACTGCTGACGTGGAACTATTTCTACAGCTGAAAATCCACACCATATAAAAACGCAGGAGCGTTACAGCATTCCAAAGGGAAATACATTTAAAAGAGCAAATAAAAATGCATATTCGTGCTAAAGAAAAGGCCTTCAAAAAATACAAGACTGAGGGGTCATTGGCAGCATTTAAGCATTACAAAGAGTGTAATAAGAAATGTAAAGACGAAATCAGGGCGGCTAAAATAGAACACGAGAGACATATAGCGGAGGAGAGTAAAAATAACCCCAAGAAATTCTTTAAGTATATAAACAGTAAGAAAGCGAGGCCAGAACACATTGGCCCCATAAAAGATGACAAAGGTAATATGGCCACTGAGGACAGAGAAAAGGCGGAAGTGTTAAATAATTTCTTCTCTTCAGTCTCCACAAAAGAATCGGGGGGCTACAGGAACCTAGCGTGTAAGACCGAACTAAACAACACACCTCAGGAAATACCGCCATGGCTTACAGAAGATAGACTTAAAACTAAACTAGAGAAACTTAACATAAATAAATCACCGGGACCGGATGGCTTGCACCCGAGGGTTCTTAAATAGCTCAGCCAGGTGATTACCAGACCATTATTCTTGATCTTTAAGGATAGTTTACAGACGGGTATGGTGCCAGCTGATTGGAAAAAAGCCAACGTGGTACCAATATTTAAAAAGGGGCCGAGATGTATCCCGGGTAACTATAGGCCGGTCAGCCTAACATCTGTAGTCTGCAAGATTTTGGAGGGGATGTTAAGGGACCACATACAAGACTTTAGTAATGAAAACTGTATTATTAGTAGTAATCAGCATGGATTCATGAAAAATCGTTCTTGCCAAACCAATCTATTAACCTTCTACGATGAAGTGAGCTGCCACCTAGATAAAGGAAAGCCTGTGGATGTGGTGTATCTGGACTTTGCAAAGGCCTTTGACACCGTTCCCCACAAACGCTTACTGTACAAACTAAGGAAGGTAGGTATGGACCATAAGGTGAGTACCTGGATAGAGAACTGGCTCCAGGGGAGAGTCCAGAGGGTGATGATTAATGGGGAGTACTCGGATTGGGCGGGTGTGGAAAGTGGGGCCCCCCAGGGTTCTGTCCTGGGACCAATCCTGTTTAATTTATTCATAAATGATGTAGAGGAGGGGATATCTAGTACAATCTCAGTATTTGCGGATGATACTAAACTAAGCTTGCCAATATCTTCTATGCAGGATGTGGAAACCTTACAAGCGGACCTGAACAAAATGGGTGGGCAACTACATGGCAGATGAGGTTTAATGTTGAAAAATGTAAAGTAATGCACTTGGGGGCCAGAAACCAGAAAGCAAGCTACTCACTAGGGGGGGAACCTCTGGGTGAGTCTAGGATGGAAAAAGACTTGGGGGTACTGGTAGACAACAAGCAAGCAAGCAAACAAGCAAGCAAAGCCAACAGAATACTGGGATGTATAAAAAAGGGGATTCACTCCAGAAATGAAGAGATTATTCTCCCGCTCTACAAGACTCTGGTCCGGCCACATCTGGAGTATGCTGTCCAGTTCTGGGCACCGGTCCTCAGGAAGGATGTGCTGGAACTGGAGAGAGTCCAGAGAAGGGCAACAAAAATAATTAGGGGAATGGAGGACATCAGCTATGAGGAAAGACTACAAGCACTGAACTTATTCTCTCTGGAGAAGAGACGATTGAGGGGGGATATGATATCAATGTACAAATACTGTACTGGCGACCCTAGCATAAGGAACAAACTATTCAGAGAAAGGAGATAAAATAAGACACGTGGCCACTCACTAAAACTAGAGGAAAGACGGTTTAACCTTAAAGTGCGTAAGGGGTTCTTCACTGTAAGAGCGGTAAGGATGTGGAATTCTCTTCCACAAGCATTCGTATCAGCAGGGAGCATTGATAGTTTCAAAAAACTATTAGATGGGCACCTTAGAGACCACAACATAAAGGGGTATACAATGTACGTTTAAAAGCAAACACACACACACACATCATAGGTTGAACTGGATGGACTGATGCCTTTTTTCAACCTCACTAACAATGTAACTATGTAAGGACGCAGTGGCCATCTTCTTGGTTAGAAACCGGGTTACATCTCTATGCTGACACTGCTCTGCTATTTATATGTGAGTTTATTAGCTTTATCTGTTTAATAAATATTGCCCTATTTGAACATACTACTCTATGAGTACTTCTTATATTCTTGGGGCCATTTCTTTTATTCTTCCCTGGGAATCTGATCTTGAGTCATCGTCTGTCCTTACTGAGTGCTGACCGGGCTAAGAACGTCTAGATGAGCCTGTGTTAGAATATATGGATGCCCTATGATTATCAGCAAGGCAGTAAGTGGCAGTGTGTTAGGAGGTGATTTGGTGGTGATGGTACACATTCCCCCAAACAGCTGATCCCTGTGGAATGACTGTTTCATTTGGACTGATACATAATGTTCTAGCGCTGCACCTCCCTTCACAACACCTTCCCTATTATTGTTCACTTTATAGAAAAGGAGCAGGTCTGCCTATAAGGTTTCAAGGAAGACTGGACAAGTTTAATTAACCACGTGCCTATTGGGCACTTTTACCTCCTTTCAATGCTGTCTCACTTTGAACGACAATTGCACAGGCATGCAATACTGTATCCAAACAAAATTTTTATTATTTTTTTCACATAAATAAAACTTTCTTTTGGTGGTGCTTAATCACCACTGGGTTTTTCTAGTTTTTGCTAAACAAACAAAAAAAGTCTGAAATTTGAAAAAAAAAAAAAGCAAAACATTTTGCAGCTTGATTTAAAATTTTGGAAACAAGTAATTTTTCTCCTTTACTGATGTGCACTGACAAGGCAGCACTGGTGGGCCCTGAGAGGCAGCACTGGTGGGGCATGAGAGGCGGCACTGATAGGTGTTACTTACATTTAGGCCCTGTTGGTCACTGATTAGCAGCACTGGTTGGCACTAATTAGCAGCACTGGTAGGCACTGTTGGGACCAATATCCCTGTAACATGTTGTCAGCATGAGGAGAGAATAGCCGTTAACCGGCTTGTGTTTATATCCTGTGATCAGCTGAGTCTGAAGGGGGTGCACAGGCAGCACAATCATGGGAGGACGTCCATGTACGCCCTCCCATCACTGGAATGCCGGGCTGTAGCCGCCTTTTAGCTGTAGCGTGGGCGGGAAGCGGTTAAAGGCTGAGTTCACCATTTTAAAGGCAGAATTCCACTTTTAATAACAAATAGAAACCTTTTCTAATGCCCTTTATGCCTAAGACACCCCATTGTGCTTATTGTGTCCAAGGAGGCTTTGAATTTTCACCGCTCAGTTCAAAATTTAAAAAATAAATGCTTTCTGAGACCTGACTTTCTGTATTGCATTATTATCCACTTGTGGACTGACCGCCTACTGCATATTTACTGCAGCAGAATGGTCCTGCAGCGCTGGTTCCTGTTCATGTATGTGATCCAGCACTTCTGGGTAGGGTGTGCACAACCGCTGCCTCAGTTGTGCTGTTTTTCGCTACAGCACAAAGTGATCAGTGGTTTTCTGGGCATGGATTTATGGCCAGCACCTGCTGATTGGCTGAGGGGATGACAGAAGAGTGTTCTGTGTTGGTAAACAACACAGAGCTCGCTACAGACAGCAGGATGTTATAACCAACACATCGCTCAGTAAAAACAGTACACAGTAAATATTGTAGGCATGCAGGCCCTTGATTGCCCCTAAATTAACACCCCTGCTCAGCCAGTGTCATTAGTACATTGACCGTGTATATTATTAGCACTGATCACTGTATTCGTGTCACTGGCGATGTCAGTGTAAGTTGGTCAATCCCCCCCAGCGTAGGTTGGTGTTAGATTGCCCACTGCACTATCGCAGTTCCACTATAAGTCCCTGATCACTGCCATTACTAGTATAAAAAAAATAAAATAAAATTCTGGTATATGTCCTATCGTTTGTAGATGCTATACCTTTCACGCAAATCAATCAATATACACCTATTTAGTATTTTTTGTTTACAAAAGACCTGTAGCCGAATACATTTTAGCCTACATTTATGAAGAAATACATTTTTTTTTTTTTTATGGGATATGTTTTATAGCAAAGTAAAAAATAAATAAAAATAAATACTTTATTTTTTTCAAAACTTTTGTTTTATTTTTTCATTTATAGCGCAAAAAATTAAAAACCCAGAGGTGATCAAATATCACCAAAAGAAAGCTCTGTTTGTGGGGAAAAAATGATATATATTGTTTGCATACAGCATTGCATGACTACGCAATTGTCAGTTAACCACTTTAGGACCGGAGGATTTTCCTTCTTTACGTCCAGGCCACTTTTTGCGATTCTGCACTGTGCGACTTTAACTGACAATTGCGCGGTCAAGCAACGCCGTACCCAAACAAAATTTACGTCCTTTTTTTCCCACAAACAGAGCTTTCTTTTGGTGGTATTTAAAAACCTCTGTGCTTTTCATTTTTTGCGATATTAATAAAAAAAAGCGACAATTTAAAAAAAAATAACAATATTTTTCTACTTTGACAGTTAAAAAATATCCAATATATTCAATTTTTGTCATATATTTAGGCCAAAATGTATTTAGCTACATGTCTTTGACAAAAAAATTCTCAATGAGCGTATTTTTAACCGCTTTAAGACCGGAAGATTTTACCCCATTTCTGACCAGGCCATATTTTGCGATTCGGCACTGCATTATTTTAACGGACAATTGCGTGGACGTGCAATGGTATAACCAAATTAAATTTATGTCTTTTTTTTCCCCCACAAATAGAGCTTTCTTTTGGTGGTATTTGATCACCTGTGCGAAACAAAAAAAGAGCGACAATTTTGAAAAAATAACAATATTTTTCACATTTTTTTATATGAAATTCCCCCCCCCCAAAAAATGTTAGAATCAAAATTTTTTAACATTTTAGGCCAATTTGTTTTCTGCTACATATGTTTGGTAAAAAAAAATTGCAATAAGTGTATTTTGATTGGTTTGCGCAAAAGTAATCGCAGCTACTAACTACAGGAAATTTATGTCATTTTTATTGTTTTTTTTTTTTTTTAACTAGTAAAGGCGGCGATCTGTGATTTTTTTTTTTTTTGCGGGACTGCGACATTGCGGCGGACAGATCGGACCCTTGACTGACATTTTTGACACTTTTGGGGGTACCAGTGACATTACTACAGTAAACAGTGCTATAAATATGCACTGTTACTGAATGACACTGGCAGGGAAGGGGTTAACTTTCATTGGTGGTCAAGGGGTTAATGTATGCCTGAAGCTTACTGACGTGTGTGGGGGGAGGGGACTGTGTGACACAGGCACAGATCGCAGGTTCAGCTATGCTGAATCCTGTAATCTGTCCCTGCCTGTCACTTAGGAGATCCGCCTGCTTTGTTTACACCAGCGGGCGGATCTCCTCACTCGATCCCCGACGATCAGGGAAGAGCGGCGGTGATCACCGCCGCTCCTCCCCTTGCCCGACTCCTGCTGTGACTGAATACAGCGGGAGCGAGCCTCCGGTGGCGCGCGCGGCGCTCACGGGGGGAGGAGTCCAGCAATGTAGAGCGGTCGGCAAGTGGTTAAAGTACACTGGCATAGTACCACTGGATTGGTGTAAGGCCAGTGTAGTGCGTATATTTAGAAAGGGTTTAAAGCCTTTACCAAGTAACTATAGACCTGTTGGTTTAACTTCTATAGTTAGGAAAATACTGGAAAGTATAATAAAAGACCACAGGCAGCATGGATTCATGAAAGACTGAAGTTGTCAGACAAATCTGATTTCTTTTTATGAGGAGGTAAGTAAAACCTTGGACAGAGGGATGGCTGTGGACGTAGTATACTTGGATTTTGCAAAAGCGTTTGACACAGTTCCCCACACACGGCTAATGTGTAAGGTAAAGTCTATAGACTTGGAAAAATCTGTCTTTAAATGGATAGAAATCAGGCTAAAAGACCGAATTCAGAGAGTAGTGGTAATGATTTATACCCAGAATGGTCTATGTTTGTTATTTTTTCTTGTTTTTTTATTAACACTTTATTTGATTTTGTATTATAAAACCATCCAATATACAGTGCCTTGCGAAAGTATTCGGCCGCCTTGAACTTTGCGACCTTTTGCCACATTTCAGGCTTCAAACATAAAGATATAAAACTGTAATTTTTTGTGAAGAATCAACCAGTGGGACACAATCATGAGGTGGAACGAAATTTATTGGATATTTCAAACTTTGTTAACAAATAAAAAACTGAAAAATTGGGAGTGCAAAATTATTCAGCCCCTTTACTTTCAGTGCAGCAAACTCTCTCCAGAAGTTCAGTGAGGATCTCTGAATGATCCAATGTTGACCTAAATGACTAATGATGATAAATAGAATCCACCTGTGTGTAATCAAGTCTCCGTATAAATGCACCTGCACTGTGATAGTCTCAGAGGTCCGTTTAAAGCGCAGAGAGCTTAATGAAGAACAAGGAACACACCAGGCAGGTCCGAGATACTGTTGTGGAGAAGTTTAAAGCCGAATTTGGATAAAAAAAGATTTCCCAAGCTTTAAACATCCCAAGGAGCACTGTGCAAGCGATAATATTGAAACGGAAGGAGTATCAGACCACTGCAAATCTACAAAGACCTGGCCGTCCCTCTAAACTTTCAGCTCATTCAAGGAGAAGACTGATCAGTGATGCAGCCAAGAGGCCCATGATCACTCTGGATGAACTGCAGAGATCTACAGCTGAGGTGGGAGACTCTGTCCATAGGACAACAATCAGTCATATACTGCACAAATCTGGCCTTTATGGAAGAGTGGCAAGAAGTAAGCCATTTCCTAAAGATATCCATAAAAAGTGTTGTTTAAAGTTTGCCACAAGCCACCTGGGAGATACACCAAACATGTGGAAGAAGGTGCTCTGGTCAGATGAAACCAAAATCAAACTTTTTGGCAACAATGCAAAACTTTGTTTGGCGTAAAAGCAACACAGCTCATCACCCTGAACACACCATCCCCACTGTCAAACATGGTGGTGGCAGCATCATGGTTTGGGCCTGCTTTTCTTCAGCAGGGACAGGGAAGATGGTTAAAATTGATGGGAAGCTGGATGGAGCCAAATACATGACCATTCTGGAAGAAAACCTGGTTCAGTCTGCAAAAGACCTGAGACTGGGACGGAGATTTGTCTTCCAACAAGACAATGATCCAAAACATAATGCAAAATCTACAATGGAATGGTTCACAAATAAACATATCCAGGTGTTAGAATGGCCAAGTCCAAGTCCAGACCTGAATCCAATCGAGAATCTGTGGAAAGAACTGAAAACTGCTGTTCACAAACGCTCTCCATCCAACCTCACTGAGCTCAAGCTGTTTTGCAAGGAGGAATGGGCAAAAATTTCAGTCTCTCGATGTGCAAAACTGATAGAGACATACCCCAAGCGACTTACAGCTGTAATCGCAGCAAAAGGTGGCGCTACAAAATATTAACTTAAGGGGGCTGAATAATTTTGCACGCCCAATTTTTCAGTTTTTTATTTGTCAACAAAATTTGAAATATCCAATAAATTTCGTTCCACTTAATGATTGTGTCCCACTTGTTGATTCTTCACAAAAAATTACAGTTTTATATCTTTATGTTTGAAGCCTATAATGTGGCAAAAGGTCACATAGTTCAAGGGGGCCGAATACTTTCACAAGGCACTGTATAAATGAAATTCCAAACATTAAAAACATTTCTTGTTCATGTGTACCTGCATCAAGTGTTCTATATTTTTGTGGTATCCATATATTTTTATCTTAATGTCTTGCTTAATGTGTTCTCCATCTTAACCTACCTTTTTTTTACTTTTTGTGTTTGTCCATTCTATCATTGGTGCTATTATTACTGCATTATAATATCTTTTTATATCTGGTGCTGTTTTGATCTCATTAAGTAGTGGGATATAATTAGCTTGATACAAATTCCCTAGAGAGGCTGTTAATTTTATTCCAAGATATTTTAATTATTCTTTCCCTCCATGTGAAGCAGAGCATGTTCTCCTCCCTTCAAAGACTGGGCCACAGGGCAGTATTCCAACATAATAACGACCCCAAACACACTTCGAAGACAACCACTGCCTTTCTAAAGAAGCTGAGGGTAAAATCCAAGCATGTCTCCGTACCCAAACCTTGTTGAGCATCTGTGGGGCATCCTTAACTGGACAGTGGAGGAGCGCAAGATCTCTAACATCCACCAGCTCCGTGATGATGTCATGGAGGAGTGGAAGAGAACTCCAGTGGCAACCTGTGAAGTTCTGGTGAACTCCATGCCCAAGAGGGTTAAGGCAGTGCTGGAAAATAATGGTGGCCACACAAAATATTGACACTTTGGGCCCAATTTGAACATTTTGACTTAGGGGTGTACTCACTTTTGTTGCCAGTGGTTTAGACATTTAATGGCTGTGTGTTGAGTTATTTTGAGGGGACAGCAAATTTACACTGTTATACAAGCTGTACACTCACTCACTTTACATTGTAGCAAAGTGTCATTTCTTCAGTGTTGTTACGCTAAAAGATATAATAATATATTTACAAAAATGTGAGGGGTGTACTCACTTTTGTGAGATACTGTATATTACCACAAACTAGTCTAGCTCACCTCCACTTGTTAACAACATACGTGCTGGGGTCATAGCAAGGCGAGTAAGGAAGGGGTGTGGATAATAAGACATTAGTAAATGAGACCCACAATATGAGAGGGAAATCTGCAAGAGGTGGGGCGGTCACAAAATCACCTAAAATAAGCTCAAGCCCAGGAAAAACAAAAAAGTATATGTCCCAAGAAGGAGGTCCAGATAAGCAGGCAGTGGAAAAACAACAAGGAACCTGTGTGAAACAGGCAGAAGCAAAGGATAAAAATGAACAAATTAGACTATTGACAGGTACAAGCACACTTAGTCAAGAATGGACCAAGATCTTGAAAGTGATTTAGAGATGGGATATAAGGAAGATCAAAACCTGAATGCTCAATTACCCACAAAAAAAGAAATGGGGGCCATGGTCGCAGCACTAGAAAATTCTCTAAAAACTGAAATGGCAACAATACACAGTGATCTGGGCCATATACTGTCACGAGTAGAAGATACATAAAAGAGATTGGATAGCCATGCACAAATAATAAACAAAATAAAAGGAGAAATGAAAGTCTTAAAAATCGAACAAAAAAACCTGGCATACAAATTGGAAGACCAGGAAAACCGTAACGGAAGGAAATGAGAATACGCGGCCTACCAGAACCGACACACAGAGAGAACCTAATAGAAATAATGAAGAATATATTCAACCCTCTATTAAGAAGAGAAGAGGCAGAAACCGATAAAAATAGAAAGTGTAAACAGGATCAGAAGATGAAAAGGTATCCCAATGAAGGCCCCAAGAGACATAATTATAAGATTCCAAAATTATGAAGAAAAATCCCAAATCTGGGGGAGCAGATAAAATATGTAAGCGTCAATCTCCAGATTTTTTGCAGATCTATCACAGGAGACATTAAGGAGAAGGAGGTTATTGAAACCTCTTTTAGATATGATGCAAAACCATTATATTCGGTATATTTGGGGCTTCCCAGCATGCCTAGCTGGCTGGAAAGAAGGACACATGGCAAAACTGAGATTCCCAGAAGAACTACAAGTCTTTTGTAAAATATTTGACATTCCCATACAGGGCATACCTGAATGGACAGTAGCCAGGAATGAAAAAACAACTCAGGAAGAAGACCAATGGCAATTGATCTCTAGAAAAATAAATTAGAATTTTGAATCTGAATAGAGAAGAACGAGAGGAAAACATAGGAAAAGATTTTGCTGGACTGGGGGAGGAGGAGTGGGGGGCAGAGAGTTGGACAAAATAGGAAATAAAAGATGGTGAACCTCAATATCTGGCAGTCTCCTGACCTTTGCCCCCAAAGTTAGGGGAAGCGGGTCCAGTAAGAGTGCCAGATAGAGCACCAGCCCAGAACAGAAAGAGCAGACAGGCAAAGAAGACCCAAATAGAAGCAACATGGATTTGCTCTATTACCAAGAGAAGATCAAAATTCTAATTTACAAGATTATTGGTATGGGGATGGGGAAGGGGAGGGAGAAGGGAGGGGGTGAGATGAAGTGTAGGAGAAGGGTAGGCGGAGGGGGGTCACTGTTCTAGAAATCCTTTGCTCTTTTGATTCCCCTTTCCACCTATGGGGTTGAGCCCCCCCCAATCTCTGGCCCTGTCTTTGGATTCTAAATGTACTGACTTACAATATTAGAGGGCTAAATACCCCAGAAAAAAAGACATAAGGTATTAGGGGAAATCAAAAGATACTCCGCAAACATAATATTTTTACAGGAGACACACATCACCGAATACAAATGTAAAAGTTTACTCAAAATTTTATCCAACATGGTATTACAGAGACTCTCCAACTAAAAGAGGAAAAGGGGTAGCAATAGGAGTGACAAAAGAAGTTCGATTTGAGCTAGAGGACAGGAAGGTGGATCCGGAAGGTCGCTAAATATTCCTGAAAGGTAACCTACAAGGGATGGAATGTACACTGGCTAATGTATATTGCCCCAACAAATCCGAAAGGTTACTTAACCTTCCTAGCGGTATTCCTGAGTGTGGCTTGGGGTTAAATTTCAGTGCCAAAAGCAGTACCGCCAGAAGCATCGCTGGATCCTGATAGAGGGGTTACTTACCTTGTCACCGGGATCCAGCGATGTATGCGGGCGGTGTGCGGCGGTGGATTTTCCTCCTGATGCTCTCTGTGCCCCGACTTCCATCTCCTGCGACGTGACGCTCGCAGGGGGGGGGGGGTGGCTCCGGCAGCAAATTCAAAAGTAATACACACCAGACACACTGATACATTGCAAAATAAAATAAATTCACATTAGATTGCCCCCCCCCAGTGCCCTTTCCTGCAGTTTTACTGTACTTTTTATGTATATAGGTATATATATATACACTTATGTATATATATATATATATATATATATATACGTATATACATATATATATACACGTATATATACAGCATATATATATATATATACTGTATATATATATATATATATATATATATATATACACACAGTTGTGTTAAAAATTATTCAACCCCCAATGCTGTAAAGGGTTTTAGGGAATTTAGTGTACATTTGTAATTGTATTCAGAATGAAATCCTACAAGGATTTCTTAAAGAACCATATGCAACTAAAATGACATCGATTGATTTTGTAATACAGTAGTAAATGTTTCTTTTGTGAATTCTTCATTGACACAATTATTCAACCCCTTAAAGACTACCACTCTGAAGAACAGAGGTTCATTGAAGTGTTTTCAATCAGGTATTGAAAACACCTTTGGATGTCAGGGAGCAGCAATAAAGCCTAATAAGCACCAATTAGGCAGCTTTAAAATGACTGTGATACTCAGCTCCTTCTAGACATTTACTGGTGTGGTTACAAACATGGTGAAGTCAAGAGAATGGTCCAAGAAGACAAGAGAAGAGGTGATTACTCTTCACAGGAAGGGCAATGGCTATAAGAAGATTGCAAAGATGTTAAACATACCAAGAGACACCATAGGAAGCATCATTCGCAAATTCAAGGCAAAGGGCACTGTTGAAATGCTACCTGGTCGTGGCAGAAAGAAGATGCTGACTTCGACTGCTGTGCGCTACCTGAAGCGTAGAGGGGAGAAAAGTCCCCGTGTGACTGCTGAGGAACTGAGAAAAGATTTGTCAGATGCGGGTACTGAAGTTTCTGCTCAGACAATACGGCGCACACTGCGTAATGAAGGCCTCCATGCCAGAACTCCCAGGCGCACCCCCTTGCTGTCTCCAAAGAATAAGAAGAGTCGACTGCAGTATGCCAAAAGTCATGTGGACAAACCATAGAAATTTTGGGATAGTGTTCTGTGGACTGATGAAACAAAATTAGAACTGTTTGGGCCCATGGATCAACGCTATGTTTGGAGGGGGCCTATGAAGAAAAGAACACCTTGCCTACTGTGAAGCATGGCGGGGGTCAATCATGCTTTGGGGCTGTTTTGCTTCTGCAGGTACAGGGAAGCTTCAGCGTGTGTAAGGTACCATGAATTCTCTTCAGTACCAGGAGATATTGGATGACAATGTGATGCAGTCCGTCACAAACCTGAGGCTTGGAGACGTTGGACCTTTCAACAGGACAATGATCCCAAGCATACCTCCAAGTCCACTAGAGCATGGTTGCTGATTAAAGGCTGGAACATTTTGGAGTGGCCATCACAGTCACCAGACTTAAATCCGATTGAGAACCTCTGGTGGGACTTAAAGAAAGCAGTTGCAGTGCACAAGCCTAAGAATGTGACTGAACTGGAGGCTTTTGCCCATGACGAATGGGCGAAGATACCCATAGATCGCTGCAAGACACTTGTGTCAAGCTATGCTTCATGTTTAAAAGCTGTTATAACTGTAAAAGGATGTTGTACAAAGTACTAAGATTGAATGTCACTTGGGGGTTGAATAAAACTGATAATGAGCACAGAAAAGACATTTGTGGTTATTTCATTATAAATGTTATGTTATATTTGTCTGACCTACACGTGCCTCTTTGATTTAATTGTAAGCAGGATGACTGAACGATCAAAATCAATGTCAAACTGGCCAAAACAATCAATTTCAGTGGGGGTTGAATAATTTTGAACACAACTGTATATATATATTTATATACTGTATGTATGTATGTATGTATATATATATATATATATATATATATATATATATATATATATATATATATATATATATATATATATACATGCATACATACTTTAACTTATTTATAGTCATTTATTATATTATAATTTATGATTTTGTGTTTTAAACTTTATCATACCCGAGATGTTAGAACGAAGAACGCACAGTAAAAAAAAAATCATATGTAAATAGTTGGTTTGGGCTGCTCATTCTTAAGAATTACATGCAAAATAATGGTACCGCTTTCAGCACCTAAAATCGGAAAGAATCATACTGCCAGGGAGGGTAAAGAGGATACTTGGGAAAATTCACAGAATTTAAGAAAGGTAAATTAATCCTATTAAGAGGCTTTAACTTCTGTATGGACCCACGATTAGACAGTACGTCGCGGGGACTGGGGACCGTTGATTAGGAATGGTAAAGAAGAAATTACACCAATGTCAACTGGTGTATGTTTGGTGAGCTCAAAACCCTCGGGCAAAGGACTATTCACTCCTCAGTGCATGATACGTACTCAAGGTTAGATTATATTCTAGTGGAACACAGACAACTGGAATCTGTAGTAAAATCATCTATTGAAATATCATCACTTTCAGATCATGCCCCAGTAATAGTGAGGATGAGATTCACAAGAATACAAAATAAAACAAGTACATGTAGGCTGAATGAGGAACTGATACAGGATACAGAAATAGAAAATAAAATAAAAAACGAAATAGAACAATATTTTGTGCTGAACGAGTTCCCTGAGGTTTCAAAAGCCACAATATAGGAAGGGCATAAGGTCTATATTAGAGGAGTGTTGATCTTATAGCAGCAAGAAAGAAGAAGAAAAGATCAGGAGATATGGAAAAATAATACAATAAATACATGAGCTGGAAAAGATACATAAAAAGCAGATACCGAAGTACAACAGTCACTAATAATAAAAAGAGACCAACTAAAAGATTTAATGGAACAAGAAACCAGACAGGCTTTAACAGAGTGGCGAAAGACAAATATAAATGGGGGAATAAACCAGAAAGATATCTTGTAAGAATCCTATAAAAAATAATTAAATTATATAGAAAAGATGAAAAATATTAAAGGAGAGATGGTATATGTAAGATCAGAAATTGCAAAGGTTTTCCAAAGATACTATAGTGCCCTCTATTCGGTAAGGCAAAAGGAGACAAGAGAAGCAGATTTAAAAAGGAAAAAAAAATATAGAAATACCTAAGGGAAGCAAAACTACCAAAAGTCTCAGTAGATAAACTGCAGGCCTTGGAAGACCCAATAACACAATGTGAGATTAGAACAGCAAAAAAAAAAAAAAAACACACCAACAGGAAAGAGCCCAGGACCCGATGGATTTACAATAAGATACTATAAAAAATTCAACGAACATTTAATACAAAAAATATGTGCACCTGAATAAATTAGGTGATGGGGAGGAGATGAGGAGGGAGTCATTACTGGCATATGTCAGATATACCCAAGGAGGGGAAGGATACAACATTATGCTCAAGCTATAGTATCTCGCAAAAGTGAGTATACCCCCCACAATTTTGTAAATATTTTATTATATCTTTATATTATTATCTTTTGTGACAACACTGAAGAAATTACACTTTGCTATAATGTAAAGTAGTGAGTGTACAGCTTGTATAACAGTGTATATTTGCAGTCGACTCAAAATAATGCAACACACAGCCATTATAGTCTAAACTGCTGGCAACAAAAGTGAGTACACCCCTAAATTAAAATGTGCAACTTGGGCCCAATTAGCCATTTTCCCTCCCGGGTTTCACGTGACTTCGTTAGTGTTAAAAGGTCTCAGGTGTGACTGGAGAACATTTGGTGTTATCGCTCTCACTCTCTCATACTGGTCACTGGAAGTTCAATCTGGCACCTCATGGCAAAGAACTCTCTGAGGATCTGAAAAAAGAATGGTTGCTCTACATAAAGATGGCCTAGGCCAGGGATCCCCAAACTACGGCCTTCCAGTTGTTCAGGAACTACAATTCCCATCATGCCTAGTCATGTATGTGAATGTCAGAGTTTTACAATGCCTCATGGGATGTGTAGTTCGGCAACAGCTGCAGGGCCGTAGTTTGGGAATCCCTGGGCCAAAAGATGCCAAGACCCTAACACTGAGCTGCAGCACTGTGACCAAGACCATACAGCGGTTTAACAGGACAGGTTCCACTCAGAACAAGCTTCACCATGGTCAACCAATGGAGTTCAGTGCACGTGCTCAGCGTAATATCCAGAGGCTGTCTATGGGAAGTTGACGTATGTGTACTGCCAGCATTGCTGCAGAAGTTAAAGGGGTGGGGGGGTCAGCCTGTCAGTGCTCAGACCATACACCGCACGCTGCATCAAATTGGTCTGTATGGCTGTTGTCCCATAAGGAAGCCTCTTCTAAAGATGATGCACAAAAAGCCTGCAAACAGTTTATTGAAGACAAGCAAACTAAGGACATGGATTACTGGAACCATGTCCTATGGTCTAATGAGACCAAGATAAACTTATTTGGTTCAGATGGTGTCAAGCGTGTGTCGGGACAACCAGGTGAGGAATACAAAGACAAGTGTGTCTTGACTACAGTAAAGCATGGTGGTGGGAGTGTTATGGTCTGGGACTGCATGAGTGCTGCCAGCACTGGGAAGCTACAGTTCATTAAGGGAACCATGAATGCCAACATGTACTGTGACATACGGAAGTAGAGCAAGATCCCCTCCCTTCGGAGACTGGGCCGCAGGGCAGTATTTCTACATGATAACGACCCCAAGCACACCTCCAAGACGACCACTGCCTTGCTAAAGATGCTGAGGATAAATTTTGTACACTCCGTACATTTTATACATTGAAGCATTGCATTGGTGTAATTTGTGTGAGTTTTTCTCTACTTGATTATAGGTTATTAAGTGGGGGGATGTATGGGGTGACATATACGTGATTATAGTCACCATCCCCGAAAGTTGCTGCTTAACCACTTTCCGACCGCCTGCCGCTTTTTTACTGCGGCAGGGCGGCTCGGCTTCATCCAGTCACATAGTACGTGGAGTGCATGTGGTTTCGGCAGCGCCCGCGCTGAGGGAGGATCAGCAGGGAAACCGAGAGAAAACCCTTTGGGGGGGGATCAAAGGGGTTAAATGTATGCCTGTATGCTTACTGGTTGTGTGTGTGTGTGTGTGTGTGTGTGTGGGGGGGGGGGGGGGGTTCTGTGACAGGCACAGACAGATCGCATTTTCAGCTTAGCTGAAACTGCTGATCTGTCCCTACCTGTCTGAGAGAAGATCCGCCTGCTTTGTTTACTTAAGCAGGCGGATCTTCTCTCAGACAGGTAGGGACAGATCAGCAGTTTCAGCTAAGCTCAAAACTGCGATCTGTCTGTGCCTGTCACAGAACCCCCCCCCCCCCCCCCACACACACACAACCAGTAAGCATACAGGCATACATTTAACCCCTTTGATTCCCCCCCAATATTATCCCCTTCCCTACCAGTGTAATTTATACAGTAACAGTGCATATTATTTAGAACTGATTACTGTATTAGTGTCACTGGTCCCCAAAAAGTGTCAAAAATGTCAGTTTGGGGTACGATTTGTCTGCCGCAATGTCGCAGTCCCGCTAAAAAATCGCAGATCGCCGCCATTACTAATACAAATAAATAAATAAATAAAAAGTCCAAAAATATATCCCGTAGTTTGTAAACGCTATAACATTTGCGCAAACCTCTTAACCACTTGCTGACCGCCGCAAGTACATATACTGCGGCGGTCAGCCCCGTGCAGGCAAAGTGACGTATGGGTACGTCACTCGCCTGCGAGCCAATAGGGGGCGAGCACGCGCCGCCGGAGGCGCGCTCCCGCCCCCAGCTCGTTCACTGTGATCCCCGCACGTGTGACCGGCGGCCTCGATGTCCGCCGGTCACTTGCGATCGTCTAGTACAGAGGGAGAAAGGCAGGCGGCTAATGTAAACAAAGCCGTCTGTCATTCTCCCTTGTGTAAGTGCAGAGATCATACGGTCCTGCTATGTAGGATCGCATATCTTTGTAGTTACACAAACAGCCACATCCCATAACAGTTAGAAGCACGCCCCTAGGGACACATTTAACCTCTCCTTCTCCAATAAAGTTAACCCCTTCCCTGCCAGTGTCATTTTTACAGTAACAGTGCATATGTATAGCACCAATTACTGTAGTAATGTCACTGGTACCCCCAAAAGTGTCAAAAATGTCAGTCATGGGTCCGATCTGTCCGCCGCACTGTCGCAGTCCCGCAAAAAAAAAAATTGCAGATCGCCGCCATTACTCGTTAAAAAAAAAAACAATAAAAATGACAAAAATCTTTCCATTAGTTAGTAAACGCAATAACTTTTGCGCAAACCAATCAAAATACGCTTATTGCGATTTTTTTTTCCAAACATATGTAGCAGAAAACAAATTGGCCTAAAATGTTAAAACATTTTGATTTTTACATTTTTTTTCTGGGAATTTCATATAAAAAAATGTGAAAAATATTGTTATTTTTGCAAAATTGTCGCTCTTTTTTTGTTTATAGCGCATTTTCAAAAAAAATCGCACAGGTGATCAAATACCACCAAAAGAAAGCTCTGTTTGTGGGAAAAAAAGGACGTCAAATTCGTTTAGATACAGCATCGCACGACCGTGCAATTGTCCGTTAAAGTCACGCAGTGCCGAATCGCAAAACAGGGCCTGGTCAGGAAGGGGGTAAAATCTTCCGGGGCTTAAGTGGTTAAAATACGCTTTTTTTTTTTTTTTACCAAAAATATGTAGCAGAATACAAATTGGCCTAAACTTATAAAAAAAAAATACATTTTTAAATTTTTTTTATTGGGAATGTTTTATAGCAGAAAGTAAAAAATATGGTGTTTATTTCAAAATTGTCGCTCTTTTTTGTTTATAGTGCAAAATCTAAAAACCGCAGAGGTGATCAAATACCATCAAAAGAAAGCTTTATTTGTGGGAAAAAAAGGACATCCATTGTATTAGATTTAGAGAAAAGCATTGTACGACCGCGCAATTTACCGTTAAAGTAATGCAGTGCCGAATCGCAAAAAAAATGGCCTGGTCATTAAGGGGGCAAATCCTTCTGGGCCAGAAGTGGTTAAATTTGCATTGATTTATATAATTATATATTTATACATTGTATTCAATGACACTTCTTGCACCAATGCCATAGCTTTTTGTTTTTACAAGAAAGGAAACAAAATACATTTTCTCTTTCAATTGTTTTTATATGTTTCTTTAACAGATTGGCTGCATATACCAATCTGATCGTCTTTGCTGGGATGTTAGTAATTGGTTAATAGTTAACATCATTAATTACTCCCATATTGGGAACATATGCTACCGTTACTATTTTAACATCTGATGCAAGTGTGTATTGCCAGTTATGATTAAGCGATCTTGAACCGTGAAACGCGTCAACTGTTTGTGGCTCGATTGTCTTGTCTTGTTGGATATACAATCTTAATGAAGGATCATTTTATCTTCATCCACTGGAGTGCGGTCAACCTCTTTTCGTTTACTGTGATGGACTGGCCAAGCATGTCTCCAGACCTAAACCCTATTGAGCATCTGTGGGGCATCCTCAAACAGAGGGTGGAGGAGCGCAAGGTCTCTAACATCCACCAGCTTCGTGATGTCGTCATGGAGAAGTGGAAGAGGACTCCAGTGGCAACCTGTCAAGCTCTGGTGAACTCCATGCCCAAGGGGTCAGGACAGTGCTGGAAAATAATGGTGGCCACACAAAAGATTGACACTTTGGGTCCAATTTGGACATTTTAATTTAGGGACGTACTCACTTTTGTTGCCAGCAGTGTAGACATTAATAGCTGTGTGTTGAGTTATTTTTAGGGCATGTGGCCTGGTTTGGTGCAGGAGGGGATGGGGCCGCTTGCTCATCCCGTCCCCTTTCCTGACCTGCCGGGCTGCATGCTTAGATAAGGGGCTGGTATTGATTTTTGGGGGACCCCCACGCCATTTTTTTGCATGGGCTTCCCCTCAAAATCCATACCAGACCTAAAAGGCCTGGTATGGAACCTGGGGGGAACCCCCACGCCGTTCTTTTTCCATTTTGGCGTGGAGTGCCCC
Organism: Pelophylax lessonae; assembly: GCF_965119305.1. NCBI lineage: Eukaryota > Metazoa > Chordata > Amphibia > Anura > Ranidae > Pelophylax > Pelophylax lessonae. Next base: position 290,806,809 of record NC_138769.1, read on the forward strand.
ATCAAGATTCTCAGAGTGCAAGTTGCACCACAATTTGGATCATCATAATCCAACTTGGATGCGACTTCCATTCAAATCAATGGGCTCTCATAGGGAACCATTGATTTTCACATAAAAAAACGTATGACGCGGCCTAACGATGTACAGTCAGGTCCATAAATATTGGGACATCGACACAATTCTAATCTTTTTGGCTCTATACACCACCACAATGGATTTGAAATGAAAAAAACACATTGTGCTTTAACTGCAGACTTTCAGCTTTAATTCGAGGGTATTTACATCCAAATCAGGTGAAAGGTGTAGAAATTACAACAGTTTGTATATGTGCCTCCCACTTTTTAAGGGACCGAAAGTAATGGGACTATGTAACTATGTAATTGGCTGCTCAGCTGTTCTTTGGCCAGGTGTGTGCTATTCCCTCATTATCCCATTTACAAAGAACAGATAAAAGGTCCAGAGTTCCTTTTAAGTGTGCTATTTGCATTTGGAATCTGTTGCTGTCAACTCTCAATATGAGATCCAAAGAGCTGTTCTATCAGTGAAGCAAGCCATCATTAGGCTGAAAAAACAAAACAAACCCATCAGAGAGATAGCAAAAACATTAGGTGTGGCCAAATCAACTGTTTGGAACATCCTTAAAAAGAAAGAACGCACCGGTAAGCTCAGCAACACCAAAAAACCCGGAAGACCACGGAAAACAACTGTGGTGGATGACCAAAGATTTCTTTCCCTGGTGAAGAAATCACCCTTCACAACAGTTGGCCAGATCAAGAACACTCTCCAGGAGGTATGTTTATTATTGTTATTATTATACAGGATTTATATAGCGCCAACAGTTTGCGCAGCGCTTTACAATGTGAGGGAAGACAATACAGTTACAATACACTTCAAAACCGGAGGAACTAGAGGGCCCTGCTCGTTAGAGCTTACAATCTAGAAAGGAGGGTCAAGTGAAACAAAAGACAATAACCGTGGGGGATGGGCTGATGGAGAAAATGGAGGTATATTTGTTAGGTGTGGGTAGGATAGGCTTCTCTGAAAAGGAGGGTTTTCAGAGATCGCCTAAAAGCTAATAGAGTAGGAGATAATCGGACAGATAAGGGTAAGGAGTTCCACAGGATTGGAGAGGCTCTGGAAAAGTCCTGGAGGCGAGCATGGGAGGAGGTGACGAGGGAGCTAGAGAGCAGGAGGTTTTGAGAGGAACGAAGAGAGCAATTAGGTTGGTATTTTGAGACTAGGCTAGTGATGTAGCTAGGGGCTAAGCTGTGGATTGCTTTGTAAGATGTTGTAAGTATTTTGAATTGAATTCATTGGGTGAGCGAAAGCCAGTAGAGGGCTTGACAGAGAGGAGCAGCGGACACTGAGCGATTGGTAAGGTGGAGGAGTCTGGCGGCAGCATTCATAAAGGATTGAAGCGGGTATAGCCTGTGTACAGGTATGCCAATCAGAAGGGAATTGCAGTAGTCGAGGCACGAGTTAACCAGGGAGTGAACTAAGAGCTTTTGTTGTGTCTTTGGTTAGAAAGGGGCGTATTTTGGAGATGTTGCGGAGGCTGAGGCGGCAAGATTTGGACAGCGATTGGATGTGGGGTTTGAAGGAGAGTTCAGAGTCCAGGACAACGCCTAAGACCTTGGCATGCGGGGATAGGCTGATAGTAATGCCATTGATATTGACAGTGAAATCTGGGGAAGGGGCACGTGGTGGAGGAAAAATTATAAGCTCGGTTTTGGATGGATTGAGTTTGAGGAAGTGGTGAGACATCCAGACCGACATATCTGATAGTAAATTAGTCATACGTGAGGAGACTGAGGGAGAGAGCTGAGGAGTGGATAAATAGATTGGGGTATCATCAGTGTAGAGATGGTATTGGAAGCTGTGGGAGACTATCAACTGACCCAGAGAGGAGGTGTAGATTGAAAATAGGAGGGGTCCGAAAACAGAGCCTTGGGGGACCCCAACAGAGAAGGGAAGAGGAGAGGATGACGTAGAATTGTACATAACGCTAAAGGTGCGGTTGGATAAGTAAGAAGATAACCAGTGAAGAGTACAGTCACGGAGACCAAAGGCATGGAGTTTTTTGAGGAGGAGGGGATAGTCAACCGTATCAAAGGCAGCAGAAAGGTCCAGAAGTAGGAGTACAGAATAGTGTCCATTGGTTTTGGCCGTTAGTAGATCGTTTGTCAGTTTTAGGAGAGCAGTTTCAGTGGAGTGTTGAGGCCGAAATCCAGACTGAAGGGGATCAAGGAGGCTATTCTCGGCAAGGTGGTTGCACAGTCGGTTGTAGACTAGACTTTCGAGGAGTTTGGATGAAAAGGGGAGCAAGGAAAAAGGACATAGGTTGTTAAGATCGGTTGGGTCCAGTGAGGGCTTTTTAAGTATGGGGCTGACTAGTGCATGTTTTAAAGAGTTGGGGAAGATGCCAGAAGAGAGGGAAAGATTGAAGATGTGGGTTAGAGAGAGTAGAATAGGGCCAGAAGGTGAACGTAGCATTTGCGAGGGAACAGGATCCAGAGGGCAGGTCGTTAAGTGGACGTTAGCAAGTAGTTTAGCAACCTCATCTATAGTGGCGGGGTTGAATGAGGGAAGTAATGATCGCACCTGTGGGCATGAAGCATAAGGCATGGAAGGTATCTGAACAGCAATGATCTCCTTACGAATTGTATCAATCTTCTGTTTGAAGTGGTAGGCAATCTCCTGGGCAGTGAGTGAGTCGGTGGGAGGGGGTAGTGGAGGACGGAGTAGAGAATTAAAGGTAGCGGAGAGTTGCCGGGGCGTGATGACAAGCTGTTAATGAGAGTGATAAAATAGGTCTGTTTTGCAGTGTGGAGACTGGAATTGTATTTTTGGAGGGCAGATGGTGTCGGTTTCTGCGGGTAACTGTAAGGTAGCTGGAGGGAGAGGAGGTGGAGGAGAGGGAGAGAGTGAAACTAATAAGGTAGTGATCAGAGAGAGGGAAATGATTGTTTGAAAGGTTGTGCGGAATGCATAGGTGGGAGAAAACAAGGTCAAGGATATTGCCTTCAGAGTGAGTAGAAGCATGTATCCATTGCTTCAGGTCAAAGGAGGAGGTTAGACTGAGAAGTTTGGAAGTGGTAGGAGTGTTAGTATTAATAGGGATGTTGAAGTCACCAAGAATGATTGTGGGGATTTCGGAAGAGAGAAAGTAGGGTAGCCAGGCAGAGAAGTCATCAAGAAAGGTCGATACTGGTCCAGGGGGGCGGTAGATCAGCTATCCTTAGAGAAACAGGGGAGAAAAGACAAATGCAGTGTACCTCAAATGAGGAGAGTGACAGAGAGGGAGGTGAAGTACCTGAAAGGTGCTATGTGGGGCTAGAAGGATCCCGACACCCCCTCCCTTGCGTCCATTGGGTCTCGGGAGTGAATCCATAGAAGACCACCAATTTGCGATAGAGCAGCAGAAGACGCAATGTTGGATTTGTGAAGCCAGGTTTCGGTGATGGCGAGTAGATTAAATGAGTTAGCGATGAAAAGGTCATGGAGAGAGGTGAGTTTATTACAGACAGAGCGGGCGTTCCAAAGGGCGCAAGAGAAAGGGAGTCTGGTCTTGGGAAGAAGAGAGATGGGAACTAGATTGTGCTGACTGCGGCTGCAGCCAGAGGGTGCAGGGTAAGTGGTGTGTTGAGCACGGGTAAATGATGGAGGCCCAGGGTTTGGGGGTATGTCTCCAGAGGTTAGGAGAAGCAGAAAGGTGGGGGTGGTAATATGAGAGTGTGATTTATATGAAGGGGCATGCCCCAGTGTCCTGGAGGATTTGTGTGTGTGTGTGTGGATTTAGAAGTAGCAGGAGATGGTGAGTGCAGTAATAAGGTGAGGACAGAAGTGAGGGTGATATATATAAGCTGTGGGGCTTCAGGCTGTAATTGACTGCAAAGGATTTGCAACCAAGTATTAAAAAGTGAAAGTTTGATTTATGATTGTTACTCTGTCCCATTACTTTTGGTCCCTTAAAAAGTGGGAGGCACATATACAAACTGTTGTAATTCCTACACCGTTCACTTGATTTGGATGTAAATACCCTCAAATGAAATCTGAAAGTCTGCAGTTAAAGCACATCTTGTTTGTTTCATTTCAAATCCATTCTGGTGGTGTATGGAGCCAAAAAGATTAGAATTGTGATGATGTCCCAATATTTATGGATAATTATTATATTTAGCAGCGTCAGACGTTTTTACAGCTGTGTTCTCAGAACGCACTGGCCCTGGGTTTTTTTTGCAGCTGGAAAACACTTACAGCTTCAAAACGTGTGTGTGTGTGTGTGCATGAGACCATAAAATAACATGGAGGGGCGTTTTTAAGCTGCAAAAAAAAAAAACATCTGACGCTCCTAAAAGCAGTTGCAAAGGACACCCTGTGTGCATGAGGCCTTAAAAACTAAAAAAACAAACATGTTATACTTACTTGGTCTATGCAGTTGGTTTTGCACAGAGAGGCCAGAATCCTCCTTTTCTCAGGTCCCTCTTCTGTGCTAAAACGGTGCATGTTTAGGAGATATTTACAGTACCTATAGGTAAGCCTTATCATAGGCTTACCTATAGGTACAAGTTGCAGAGGAGGGTTTACTTCCTCTTTAAGATCTGTATATAGGATTTCCAAAGAGTAAAGCCCCGTACACACGAGTCGAAATTTGGCCGGGAATTTTCGTCCGACGACCCATCTGCCGATTTTCGGCTTGTTAGTATGATGCTTCTGACAACCAACTCCGACTTTTCGGCCGAAAAAAATCCTGGTGTGCAGGCTATAAAATTTTTGTCCTCCGTTAAAACACGTCCGATTTTTGTGCAGTCAGTACAGATTTCGACAGGGAAAAACCTTATGAGCAAGACTGGGCATGCTCAGATAAGAAAGAACACAAAGAAAGCAAGCCAACACATGACATCACTTCTGAAGTAGAATTTTGTTGTGCGGGAAAATTCGTGGGCAGTATAGGCACATTCCAACCAACAAAACATCACTCTGGACAAAAGATGGACGACCGGTCGGCGGAAATTCGCTGCGTGTGTACTAGGCTTAACTCAAGGAGCTTTTAGTCTAGGTTCATACTGGTCCGTGTGGAACACCGCATGTGATTTATACAGGAATCGCATTCCTGTGCACATCACATGTGATTTCTGTGCCGTGGGATTTGAGCCATACATTTTGTATAGCTCAAATCACATGTGCACCAAAATGCTGCAGGACCCATTTTTTCCTCACCTGAATCGCATGGCTTGGGTGTTCAAATCCATGCCATGCGATTCTGGCAATTGCACTGCATTTTGTGATCTGTTTTGGGGTGTTGTTACTTTACATTGACACCCGCAGCAGCATGGATGCTGTGCAATTGCTATGAAGTGAATCAACAAAAACCAGGCCTGAAGGCTTAAAGAAAGCTACTCAAGCTTGCTGGAAGTTTTAGCGCCGGTTCACACTATCGCGACGCTACTTCCCGGGGCGACCTCCGAGATCGCGGTGTGAGCAGCGCGCCGCGACCTCGGAGCGGCCGCCACGGACTTCATAACATTGAAGTCTATGGCGGTCGCCTCCTGGTCGCCCCAAAGAAGCTCTGGACCCTTTTTCTAGGTCGGAGCGACTTGTGTCGCTCCTATTAGAAAGGGTCCGCAGCTTCCCTATGGGAGGCGACCTGCGGCGACCTGTGAGGCGATCTGGTCGCCCTAGTGTGAACCGAGGCATACAAAAGCCTGTTGTAGATTTCATTAAAGCTTCCTATTCACACTGCTCTTATACAAGCTGAAGCTTGTGTGAAACTGGCTGTATGCTGCTAAGGTGTCTTGGGCTCCATCTGGTGGCACTATATTTTATAAGTGGATAAACTTATTCAGTAGTATTTTGACCCTTCTAAGTCTATGTACAACCCATAATTCTTCACTCCCAGGAAAAAGAGGCCAGCCTCCATTATTGGCATGTGGTTGATGGAGGACTGAATATATGTTCCCCTCCAGGCAGCATTAGTGGTAAGATTTGGACTTTTACCAATAGCCAGTAACTGCTATACTTGCTAGCAACTTAAAGGCTAGGTTCACCTTTGTTAAAAAAAAAAAAAAAGAGCACAAGTTTTGCTGGAAAAAAGGTGTACATTTATACACTTTTATTATATTTATATATATATATATTTTTTTATACAAACTTGCAAGACATTACACCTGTAATCTGTGGTTTGCGGGAGTGATGTTGGGCTCCTGCAAACTTTTCCTCCAGCTATCAGCTTGTACCACTGTATGGGAGCTGGAGGAAGATTTAATGGACTGAGTGCCTGCAGTAGCAGACAGGACTTAGGCCCCTTTCACACAGGCGGACCGTTCAGATCCGCCTGTCAGTTTTTTTGGCGGATCTGAATGGTCCCCCCATGCATCCCTGTGGGGCATCGGATGTCAGCAGAGACATGTCCGCTGACATCCGATCCGATCCGTCAAATATGGACGGATGGAAACCCTATATATAGCGACGGTCCGTTCCCATCCGGTTCCCCCATAGAGATGTATGGGGAACTGACAGCTGTGTCTCCGCACACAGCGCGGAGAACAGCTGTCATCCTCCTGCTCAGCAGGGGATCGGTGGGTCGATCCCCCACTGAGATAAACGGAGTCCGCTGATGGAGCGGATAGTGTGAAAGAGCCCTTATAGAGCTCTGTGAATGAATAATTAGGCTGTGTGGACGGATGCTCGCACAGCTGCATTGAGTTTAAATGTGACAGCATCAGGGGAGAGAACAATAAAACCCCCCTTCTATCACAGGGGGGTGGGGATTTGTACCATTTTACACATAGCTGACAACTGTCCCGTTTTTCCCGGGACAGTCCCGGCAAATAGGACCCTGTCCTGGGTAATTTACTCTACTACTTTGGCCTTAAGTTTAAAATTCCCTTTTCAATTTCCTGTAATTCTCTCTTTATTGAGTAGACCCTATAATCTGTGATGATATGTGGGCGGAGGTTAATTAAGCGGAGTGGGCAGAGCTTCAGGGAAGTGGGTGTGGTAAGTAATTGATAGCTGTGCTGCAAAGTCTCCCTGGAAATTTTTTTCAAATGTTGGCAACTTTGTTTTACACCCTAAATAGGATGTAGCATGGTGCAAAAAAGGAGTTTAGTCTTTAACACTGTTTATTGTATATTTCATGTATTTGTATGCATTTCTGTTTTTTCTCCCCAGTTTTGCCCACCGTGTTCTGATAAAACTTTACGATTTGTGCACACAGTCAGTTTTTTTTGTTGAAGGATAGCAGGATTTAAGTAATAGAGGATGCTTTGTATATCTATATGCAAGTAGACTAAACACAGGGACATTTCATTTTTCAGAAAATAAACAGTTTTACACATTTCTCTGGGAAAATGGCAGTTCAGGCTCACACTCTAAGCAGTGCACCCATTTCAGGATGCTTTTAAAATTATGGACCGGAAGGACCTCATTAAAAGGCAGATTTGCCACTGCTTTCATCTTGAGTCTCTTCACCTTGAATCTAGAAAATTGTTACCAATTCCACCATGCTAAATTCACCCAGGCCTCTTCAGGAGCTGAGCCTAATTCTGTTCTAATACCGCTTATCCCAGGATACAGCAATTACTAGGAGACCGTTTTACCACTGCTCCCTATACTGCTCATCCCCGGAGAAAGTCCTACCACTGCTCATCCCGGAAGAAATTCCTACCACTTCTATACTGCACATGCCAGAACAAGGCATTGCCAGGGGAATGTCCTACCACTGCTCCAACACTGCTCATCTGAGGACAGGGTGGTACCAAAAGAAAGTCCTACCATTCATCAAAGGACAATTCATTACCAAGAGAAAGTCCTACCACTGCTTCAATACCACTCACTTCAGGACAGGGCTTTGCCAGGAGAAAACTCTACCACTGCTTTAATACCACTCATCCCAGAAAAGGACATTACCAGGAGAAAGTTCTACCATTGCTCTAATAAATAGCTCATCCAAGGATAGGGTATACTATCAAGAGAAAGTACTTCCACCCACAGCATAGCACAGAATTCTCCTCAGATGGCCACATTAGGGGGCTATCGGTTTCTATCAAAAAAAGTTGCCAGATCTAGTTGACTCCACCCCAGATTCCTTTGACCCCCACTGCATTCTTCACAGACTCCACAGTTGCTGCATCTTCTCTTTTAGGTCTCTCATTTCCATTTTAACCTCTTGGTAATCATTTAATATATTTTCGGTGAAAGGAAAATGCATTTTATTATCCAACCACCAAACATATGTGTCCACGGGAGCCTGAGGTTGCTGAGTGTGCTCACGGTATGCTGCCAGAACACTGACAAAGCTGTTATTGGCAGTTTTTGGTCATGGGTTCTGATCGGGAGCCAGCAGGATGAGCTCCCAATCATGTGACTGCAGTGAAAGCTGATCACATATACTTAAGCCTCGTACACACGCAACGATTATTGGCCGACCGATCATCCGACTTTTGTCCAAGTTGTGTTTTGTTGGTTGGAATGTGCCTAGACTGCACACAAATTTTCTTCCAACAAAATTCTACTTCAGAAATGATGTCATGTGTTGGTTTGTTTTCTTTGTGTTTTTTCTTCACTGAGCATGCCCAGACTTGCTCATGCCCAGACTTGCTCATCAGATTTTTCCCTGTCGAAATCTGTACTGACTGCACGAAAATCGGCCGTTGTGTTGACGGCCAACAAAAATTTTATAGCCTGCACACCAGATTTTTTTCGGCCGAAAAGTCGGAGTTGGTTGTCGTAATCATACTAACAAGCCGAAAATCGGCAGATCGGACGTTGGCCGAAAATTCCCTGCCAATTTTTGACGCGTGTGTACGGGGCATTAGAAGATTTTAAAGCCCAGCGATTGTACATATGCATCCTGAGGTTGTGCACTCACTACACGCTTCCAGAAAACTGACAGAGCTGTCACCAACAGCTTTTGGTTATTGGTCTGCGATTAGAAACCATCACAAGGTCAAATCATAGAGATGCTGCATCACCTAGGCTTTAAAGCCCACTTAAATGGCTGCCCAGAGCAGCCTGAAGGGGTTAACTGATCAGTTTTAACTTTAGATAGGTACTCAAGTAAAGGAACGATAATTCTCCTGCGCTCGGGTGGTATGTAACAAAGGATGAATAATCTTGTGTGGTCTTTATAGGCACCACTCAAAGTCTTGCTGCCCTCTCAGGACCAAGGGTATCCAAAAACACTGAAAGATAAACAACAAGAGTGGGGCACACCAACCTCGCCTTTAATTACCACTTAAAAGGTTTATCAAAATCCAATGGTAACATACGTTGTACTCACAAACAATAGGTGATAGCACGCATGTAAAAACAATGGAACCAATCGTCTCCAAAGTAGCCAGGGCACTCCCCACGTGCTGGAGGACGTGCTGGTGTCCTCATAAAACTAACTTGGCTGATGCATTTCGAGAGAGGACCCTCTTCCTCAGAGCACTTTTGGGCTCTGAGGAAGAGGGTCCTCCCTCGAAGCGTGTCAGCCAAGTTAGTTTTATGCGGACACCAGCATGTCCTCCATCACCACAGGAGTGCCCTGGCTACTTTAGAGATGATTGGTTCCATTGTTTTTACATGCGTGCTATCACCTATTGTTTGTGAGTTCAATGTATGTTGCCATTGGATTTTAATAAACCTTTTTAGTGGTAATACACAAGGTCGGTGCGCCCCACTCTTGTTTATTGCTCAAGTAAAGGAGCTCCACTTTTAAAATAAATATAAACTTTTTCACTGTCTGAAGCAGTTTCTTCTTTCAGCAAATCTAACGGTTCTTTCAGATTTTTGTTCACAGTCAATAACAGGTACCCTATCATTGTACTTCTCTGTGCAATGTAGGTACTATCTCACCTTTCTCTATTAGGCTAATTATATGTCGGTGGCTTTTTTTTTTTGTTAGCAGTACAAGCAGTCCCTGATTTACAAACATCCGAATTACATATGACCAGGGCCGGAGTGGGAATCATTTTCCTGGAGTTTCATGCCTTAGACCGGCCCACTTTAGTTCACGACTGGCTATATTTAAAACCTCAGAATATAAGTTTGCAATGGCACACTGTTCTCTACAGCCTTGTAATTCATTGTATTTTTCAAAAAATATAATCATTTCCAATTCAGTGCAAATACAGTAGCCTACATCTGTTCCCCTCTGTACCCTCCCACAAATCTGTTCTCCTCTGTACCCTCAACCCCCCTGCACATCTGTTCCCCCAAACCCCCTTCTGCACATCCGTTCCCCTCTGTACCCTCCCATAAATCTGTTCTCCTCTGTACCCTCAACCCGCACATCTGTTCCCCTCTATACCCCCCCCCCCACAAATCTGTTCTCCTCTGTACCACCAACCCCCCCTGCACATCTGTTCCCCTATGTACCCCCAAGCCCACCCCCCACATATGTTCCCCTCTGTACCCCCAAACCCCCTTTTGCACATCTGTTTCCCTCTGTACCCCCAAACCCCCTTCTGCACACCTGTTCCCCTCTGTACCCCCAAACCCCTTCTGCACATCTGTTCCCCTCTGTACCCCCAAGCCCGCCCCCCCACATCTGTTCCCCTCTGTACCCCCAAACCCCTTCTGCACATCTGTTCCCCTCTGTACCCTCCAACAAATCTGTTCTCCTCTGTACTCTCAACTCCCCCGCACATCTGTTCCCCTCTGTACCCCCCCCACAAATCTGTTCTCCTCTGTACCCTCAATCCCCCCTGCACATCTGTTCCCCTCTGTACCCCCTTGTACACATCTGTTCCCCTCTGTACCCCCCCAACACTCCCCCCCTGCACATCTGTTACCGGCTGTACCCCCAAACCCCCCTGCATACAATCATGCACTATAAACTTGACAGCAGATTCAAAGTTTTTTTTTACTTCAGGTGACTAGACTGGGTGCAGCACTGGGTATGCTGCGGGTTCTTCCACTACCAGAGCCATGAACGGGCAGAGCGGTGCTGCTGCCTATCCTACTACAGATCCCCAACGGTCCAGAAGGAGGAGGGAGGGGAAATCGCTGCAAGCTCTGATGCCCAGGTGGGATCTCCCTCCAGCTAGCAGATCACTTCCTTGTGTACAGTGGAGAGGGGAGGGGCCTCTGACCCGGTGTTCCGTGAAAAAAATCTACCCGTGAAAATTTCATACCCTCGTCACTTCCGGTGCACCTACGTCCGCACCTACGTCATTGAACAGCTGAGGGCCTGACAAGTGCACATGCTCGGAGGGTATGGATTTATCACGGTACTGTGTGCAACATTACACTTGCGGCGCTTACATTAAAACAGCTCCTCTGCAACATGAGTCATCTCCGCTCCTATCCCTGTCACTTCCCTGATCGCGGCTAATAAATTTAAAAGCGCATCACGGAGCCGACATCTCCGTCATTTAGATTTCATACACCCGCCGCCGCTTTTACATTTACTAGCCGAGATCAGGGAAGTGACAGGGATAGGAGCGGAGATGACTCATGTTGCAGCCCAGCTGTTTTAATGTAACCGCCGCAAATGTAACGTTACACATACTACTGTGATAAATCCATACCATCCGAGCATGCGCACTTGTCAGCTCCTCAGCTGTTCAATGACGTATCCGGGGCTTTGAGCATGCGCACTGCTACGCTGCTCAGATGGAAGTGACGAGGGTAGGCATTTCTCACGGGGTAGGTTATTCTCACGGAACACCGGCAGCTAATCGACTTCAGTGTACAAGTGAATTGCTTTGCTTGTACACTGAAGAGAGAAGCTGGTTAGCTGCTTGGGTCAGAGGCCCCTCCCCTCTCCACTGTACACAAGGAAGTGACTTGCTAACCAGAGGGAGATCCCTCAGCATGTTTTCACAGCTGGAAACGTCGGCTATCAGTGACCTGACAGCTTGCCCAGCAAGAGAACACAGGGACAAAGCCATGACGACGGCCCTCGCGGGCAAAAAAACCGACCAGCCCACTGGGAATTCTCCCGATGCTCCCGATTAGCCAATCCGGGCCTGCATAGGACTCATACTTACAGAGGGAGACAGCAGGAAGAGAGAGGAAATCTCCCCCTAGGAAGGGAAGTTCACGCCTGTAAGAGTTCTCATGGGAAAAAGGTGTCCCCACTGAAGCTTTATCACCAATCCTTGTTTCCACAACAACCCACAATTATAAAAATACAATTGTCATAGGGACAGAAAGGGAGGTGAAATTTTCTGAACAGGGGCACAGACAACAAAACAAACCTCAGGAGGGTGTTAACCCTTCCCTATGCTATCAAAAAATATTTTTTTTGTCTTGAGCTACTCTTAATAAAAAATGTACCTGTTCCAACTTGCATACAATTCAACTTGAGAACAAACCTACAAAACCTATCATGTTGGTAACCCGGGGATTGCCTGAAGTGGAATTTTGTATCGAAGTATTGTGCATGCAAGTGTTTGGCTTGTGGCTGTGGTACACTCCTATTGACTACAGTTGGTCAATTTGGCAGTAGCACCTGTCAAATTTGACATGCAAGGTAAAATTATAGCTGCTTTGCATTGTGCCCCAGTAGTGTGTAAGCACCAGAGTAGTCACCAGGTTCATTTGGAGGTGAGCGGTCATGGGGCAGTAAAAAAAACGCAGGTCGACCCTCAATTTTTACAGCTTTCTTTTTCTCTGTCTAAAAGAGGCCTTAATCTTTTGCCCTTGGGGAACATGGCTAAATGATACATGGTGGTACGATCTCCATCAGTTCTCGCCTCTCAGCCAGTACATATCTTCAGCCGGGATATCTCTCTCTCCCATATGCAAGTTCTTTTCTGATTGGAGCAGAGCTTACCTACCATTGGGTAGAGCAGCCTGTTGCTATACACTGCTTCCACATCTTGAAGGGATTGTAAAGTCTCAAGGTTTTTTACCTTAATGCCTTCTATGCATTAAGGTAAAAAACCTTCTGTGCTGCAGTTGCCCCCAGAGCTCCCCTTTTTCTTACCTAAGCCCATTCGTTCCAGCGATGCGCACAGGCCCAGTGGCTCCAGTCGCTGTCTCTGTACTTATTAGGTAGATTGATAGTAGCAGGAGCCATTGGCTCCTGCTACTATCAATTAAATCTAGTGATGGGGGGGCGGGGCTCAGTCATGCTGTCTGTGTCAATGGATGAAACAGGGGGACTCGGGAGCGCGCCCGCACGGATGCCCCCATGGAAAGCAGCTTTCTGTGGGTGCACCCAATGAAGGAGGAGCCAGGAGCACCAACAGGGCACCCCAGAAGAGGAGGATCAGGGCTGCTCTGTGCAAAATCCTTGCACAGAAGCAGCTAAGTATAACATGTTTGTTAGTTTTATTTTAAAAAATTCAAACATTTACAATTCTTTTAAAGTAAGATCACCTTTTCACAAAAAATGAAAAGGTGCACTAACACCCTACAACCCCCCCCCCCCCCGGTCCCCTCTACAGTTATTACCATGTGTATTTAGCTATCGCATATCACACAGGCAGTGCAGAGATTTGAAAGACCTGCTGTTCTTTCCCTCCTTTCCTTAGGCTTCTGAGATGGATCAGAGCAATTCTCAGTTAAAATGGTAACGTGGAAGCATGTGACCAATCAGAATTGCTGTGATCCATCCTGGAAAGATGTGAAAAGCACAATTTTTAAGTTTGTATGTGTGGAAAAGATTTAAAAAAATGCCTCTTGAAGTGAACCTGTGGGTTTTGAGCGTCCAAAATTTCTGTGTATGGTTTAACCTTTAAGTCAGGGGAGTGGTAAGAAAGACAGTAAAAACGAGAAATGCGAAAAAAACTGTAACATTAAATATAATGGAGAAAATGAAGAATACACAGCAAGTATAAAAAGTATAATCAAAAGAGTTATTTTCACTTACTGTGAAGGCTGTTGTGTAGTATAGCTGTTATTCCGAGTACTGGATTGGTGGAAAATCGAAGGATAGGTGTTCAGATCACTGGACTGGGTTATTCCATCAGCTGGACTGAGAGATTTTCTTTCTATTAAAATGGAGCAATTAGTTCAATCTCGCACTTTTATTATTGCAGCCTACATCCGGTATACTGTATCTTTTTGTAGCTTACCTGAATTAGCTGGTAATGAGTGAGACAATATCTTTGTAGTTTGTCCAGAAGATGGCATGGGAGGCATCTGTGTGCTAGCAAATGCCTCTTCAGTCAGGAAAAAAAAAAGATATATTAATTAAATCCTCGTATGGAACCATCTTAAAGCTCAAGTTTAAGCTAAAAAATTTCCTCTTAAGCTTTGGTTACACCACCTATCGGTAATGAAGTATGTCCCACTATGTGCAGGATGCTGGATTCTGTAGAAATTTTCACTGCTGGACTGCCTTGAACTTCTCCTGCTGCTAAGCTTATAGCGATGCGGGGGTCAACAGCTTCAGGTGTCTGGGCTCAGCTGCATTGATAGCATTATGTTTTATTTAAATGTTATAGTCATGCTTATTTAAATGGTTGGGGTTATGCTTTAAACTTGTTTAGTTTTATTGAAAGTCTCTCTCTGTGTATCTGAGATATTCTTGCTGTAAGTTTCCTCCCATTGTTTCTGAAGTCATGGGAATGCTTGTTGGCCACATAGTATTTTGTTGTTCTGAGATGTTTGCTTTACTGTTGTAATATACACAACTATTTCCTGTATGTAAAGGTATATTGTTAAGTGTTTCTTGCTGACGTGTATAGACTGGAAATATATCCTCTTTTTGACTATCTTATATAAGATGCAAAGGCTAAAAACAAAGTTAAGTAACCCATTCACTATACTTACGTGCGAGTGCGTTACTTCCAGAGCTCTGAAGTTATGGACATGTGGAATGGAAAAATATGCCGGCAAAGTTTAGTAGTGATTACATACAGTGGGTACGGAAAGTATTCAGACCCCCTTAAATTTTTCACTCTTTGTTATATTGCAGCCATTTGCTAAAATCATTTAAGTTCATTCTTCTTCCTCATGAATGTACACATAGCACCCCATACTGACAGAAAAACACAGAATTGTTGACATTGTTGCAGATTTATTAAAAAAGAAAAACTGAAATATCACATGGTCCTAAGTATTCAGACCCTTTGCTCAGTATTTAGTAGAAGCCCCCTTTTGATCTAATACAGCCAGGAGTCTTTTTGGGAAAGATGCAACAAGTCTTTCACACCTGGATTTGGGGATCCTCTGCCATTCCTCCTTGCAGATCCTCTCCAGTTCTGTCAGGTTGGATGGTAAACGTTGGTGGACAGCCATTTTTAGGTCTCTCCAGAGATGCTCAATTGGGTTTAAGTCAGGGCTCTGGCTGGGCCATTCAAGAACAGTCACGGAGTTGTTGTGAAGCCACTCCTTCGTTATTTTAGCTGTGTGCTTAGGGTTATTGTCTTGTTGGAAGGTAAACCTTCGGCCCAGTCTGAGGTCCAGAGCACTCTGGAGAAGGTTTTTGTCCAGGATATCCCTGTACTTGGCCGCATTCATCTTTCCCTCGATTGCAACCAGTCGTCCTGTCCCTGCAGCTGAAAAACACCCCCACAGCATGATGCTGCCACCACCATGCTTCACTGTTGGGACTGTATTGGACAGGTGATGAGCAGTGCCTGGTTTTCGCCACACATACCGCTTAGAATTAAGGCCAAAAAGTTCTATTTTGGTCTCATCAGACCAGAGAATCCTATTTCTCACCATCTTGGAGTCCTTCAGGTGTTTTTTAGCAAACTTCATGCGGGCTTTCATGTGTCTTACACTGAGGAGAGGCTTCCGTCGGGCCACTCTGCCATAAAGCCCCGACTGGTGGAGGGCTGCGGTGATGGTTGACTTTCTACAACTTTCTCCCATCTCATGACTGCATCTCTGGAGCTCAGCCACAGTGATCTTTGGGTTCTTCTTTACCTCTCTCACCAAGGCTCTTCTCCCCCGATAGCTCAGTTTGACCGGACGGCCAGCTCTAGGAAGGGTTCTGGTCGTCCCAAACGTCTTCCATTTGAGGATTATGGAGGCCACTGTGCTCTTAGGAACCTTAAGTGCAGCAGAAATCTTTTTGTAACCTTGGCCAGATCTGTGCCTTGCCACAATTCTGTCTCTGAGCTCTTCAGGCAGTTCCTTTGACCTCATGATTCTCATTTGCTCTGACATGCATTGTGATCTGGAAGGTCTTATATAGACAGGTGTGTGGCTTTCCTAATCAAGTCCAATCAGTATAATCAAACACAGCTGGACTCAAATGAAGGTGTAGAACCATCTCAAGGATGATCAGAAGAAATGGAAAGCACCTGAGTTAAATATATGAGTGTCACAGCAAAGGGTCTGAATACTTAGGACCATGTGATATTTCAGTTTTTCTTTTTTAATAAATCTGCATCAATGTCAACAATTCTGTGTTTTTCCGTCAATATGGGGAGCTGTGTGTACATTCATGAGTAAGAAGAATGAACTTAAATGATTTTAGCAAATGGCTGCAATATAACAAAGAGTGAAAAATGTAAGGGGGTCTGAATACTTTCCGTACCCACTGTAGATAAATCCCTTAGATAGATACAGTTGCAGTTGCAGTTTGGGATCAAGTTTGGAAGCGGGTAGTCATCCAAGCCGGGATTGAGTCCAGGAACAGGTGGTAGTCATCCAAGCCGAGATAGTCCAGAAGCAGGTAGCCTGCCGAAGCTGGGTCATCGTCTGATGCAGGGTCATCTGCCGATGCGGAATCCAGAGCCAGGAAGGTCCTCAGCCAAGCCAAGTCATGCACGGAGAAATCACAGAGACCAGAAGATTGTTGGCAGTGATGCACCTTGGAGCACAAATGCAAGGGCAAGGTCTGAAAGCCATTAGGTTATATATATAGTCACTGAGCAACGCCTAGGCAGCAGACAAGTGATGATGCAAACAGAGTTTATAAGAGACAGCAGTCTGCACATGTCCAAGATGGCTGCCAACAGGAAGGCAAGGTAAGACCTTGAGAGTACCCTCACCTCAACGGCCCCTCCTCCGCGGAGCAAAAACGGTTTCTGAGGAAAGCGAGCATTGAAAGTGTGGAGAAGGGTGGGAGCATGAACATCAGTGGAGGGAACCCAGGAGCGCTCCTCAGGACCATAACCTTTCCAGTGAACCAGGTATTGAACCTGACCTCGGAACAGACGAGAATCCAAGATGTTGCTAACCTCATACTCATGATTGCCCACAGGAATGGGACGAGGGCGAGGAAGTGAAGTATAGCGATTGCAAAGCAGTCACTTCAAAAGTGACATGTGAAAGACACTGGAGATACGCACGCCAGGAGGAAGATCAAGGGCATAGGCCACCGGGATCACTTTACGGAGGATGCGAAAAGGGCCAACAAAAACAAGGTGCCAGTTTTGGAGTGGGCATCTTGAGGTTGAGATTACAGGCCTACAACCCGGACCTGGTATGAACCTCTCCCGGACCTGGTACGAAGAAGCAGATAAACGTCTCCGGTCTGCCTGAAGCTTCTGACGTTGTGCAGAGACCCATAAAGACTCTTGAATCTGCACCCAAGATGAATGGAAGGCATGAAGGTGATCCTCCACAGCTGGAATGTCCTGTGGCGAGAACGACTCGGGCAACACAACTGGTTGGAACCCATAATTGGCCATGAATGGAGACTTTCCAGAGGACGAGTTGACGGCAGAGTTCCTGGCAAACTCTGCCCAGGGTAGCAGATCAACCCAATTGTCCTGATGGTCAAAGATATAGCAGCGGAGAAATTGCTCCAGAGCTTGGTTAGAAAGTTCAGCGGCGCCATTGGACTGGGGATAGTAGGCGAAGGAGAGTCGAATACCCTGAGAACAAAAGGCACGCCAGAACCTAGAGACAAACTGACTCCCACAGTCCGATACAATCTCCTTAGGCAACCCGTGTAATTAAAAAAACTCCCTGGCAAACACCGAGGCGAGCTCCTGAGAGGTAGGCAGCCGCTTAAAGGAACACCGTGGCACATTTTGGAAAACCTGTCGACAACCATGAGGATAACCGTGTAACATCTAGATGCGGGAAGTTCCAGAATAAAATCCATGGCCAGGTGAGACCAGGGATGCTCCCAATTGGGAATGGGATGCAGTAGGCCCAAGGGAAGGTGCTGCAGAGATTTGTTCAGGGCACAGACCAAAACAAGCAGCAACGTACTCAGCAACATCAGTGCGGAGAGATGGCCACCAGAACTGACGGGAAATAGCCCAGGACATCTGGTTCTTACCAGGATGACCAGCAGTCTTGGAATTGTGGTACGTGCGCAACAGTCTGATGTGGAACTCCTCAGGTACAAAACATTTGCCAGCAGGTCTCTCAGTGGGAGCAACAGGTAGAGCAGTCAAGATCTGTTCCCCAAGAGGAGAGGTTAATTTGGTGCGGATGGCAGCCAGGATATGATCTGAAGGTATGACCAGTGTCGGCACGGAGTCCTCCCTGGACAACTCATAATACTGGCGAGACAAGGCATCAGCTTTAACATTCTTGGAGCCGGGCAAATAGGAGACCACATAGTTAAAATGAGACAAGAATAAGGCCCATCTGGCCTGACGGGCTGTGAGCCTCTTGGCCTCCTAGAGATATGTCAGATTCTTATGATCGTGAGAATGAGAACTGGAACCACAGAACCTTCGAGCAAGTGTCTCCACTCCTTGAGAGCCAGGATAATGGCCAAGAGCTCTCTGTCTCCAATCTCGTATTTGCATTCAGCTGGAGACAGCTTCCTGGAGTAGAACCCACAAGGAAGTAAGGATCCATCAGGTGTCCGACCCTGAGACAGGAGGGCGCCTACTCCCATCTCAGACGCATCTACCTCTAGGACAAAGGGCAAACCAGGATTGGGATGAGAACGAATGGAAGCCGAAGCTAAAGCAGACTTGAGGGCCTCGAAAGCTTGGATAGCAGCAGGCGTCCAATTGTGGGGATCGCTGCTCCTCTTGGCTAAAGGGTAAAGGTCCCCCCGGACGACGTCACATCTGACGAATCCGGTCGGGCTGTACCGGACACCACGCTGATCATGCCCCTCTAAACGCCGGCTTTTTACCTCTCCGCGGGACGCCGCGGTTTTTACTGTCTGCATGTCTTTTTCTACAAAAATGTAAGTGTGACCTAATGAATGCTTTTTGTTATTCAATACTGGATTACGCTATGGTCTCCCTCAATTTTTCTCTTCCACGTGTATGGCATCACACATGATTGGAGCCCTATTTGAATATATTGTTTAATCTTCTGCACTGTGGAGCCAAGGTTGTTAACGGGTGCATGGATCTATGCCTATATCCCTGTGTTTGTGGAGGCAAGAGTTTGAGCTGAGCTTTCTACCGAGCCTATTGTGGCCTGTCCATTAAGTTGGAGGCCCATTTATTTTGGTAAGCAGCCATCTTTTAGTACCTGTCACGGGTGTTTTCCTCCTGCCTCACCACCTATTGGGATTCTGCCTTTGGACTACAGCTCTTCATCAATTATCCATTCTGGGACTCACGTCTCTGATGGACTTTTTTTTTTTTATATATTTATTTTCTATTTCTATGTCACTACACATGTGTCCATGAATCAATGTGATAACCTTTATAAGCGCTACACTTTTTTTGATATATTTCTGTTGGATTTCTATAGGTCCTGTGTTTAGCTGCTTTTATAAAAACATTTTGGGAAGATTTCATAGAGAACCCCTCAGCAGAAATGATGTAGCCCAAGAAGGCAACCTGAGACAGGTGGAATTCACATTTCTCAAGCTTACAGAAAAGCCCATTCTCGCGTTACCGTTGCAGCACCCGTCTGAAATCCAGGTATTGTGATTCAATGGAGTCCGAGTAAATCAAGATGTCGTCCAAATAGACCACCATGCATTTCTGCAACATAACACGAAAGACATCATTGAGGAACTCCTGGAAGACAGCGGGTGCATTGCACAAGTCAAAGGGCATTACTAAATATTCGTAATGACCGGTTCTGGTATTAAATGTGGTCTTCCACTCATTGCCCTCCTTGATTGTTACAAGGTTATACGCGGCCGAAAGATATACGGAAGAGCCAAATCAAGAACATCTGGGGTCAAGTTCGGAAGCGGGTAGTCATCCAAGCCGAGATCGAGTCCAGGAACAGGTAGTCATCCAAGCCAAGATAGAGTCCAGAAGCGGGTAGTCTGCTGAAACTGGGTGGTCGTCTGATGCGGGGTCATCTGCCAATGGGGTCGGGGTCGTCTGGAATCCAGAGACAGGAAGGTCGTTAGCCAAGCCAAGTCATGCACGGAGAAACCACAGAGTCCAGAGGACTGCTAGCAGTGATGCACCTTGGAGCACAAACGCAAGGGCAAAGTCTGAAAGCCATCAGGTGATATATATAGTCAGGTGTGCAACATCATCACTGAGCGACACCCAGGCAGCAGACAAGTGATGATGCAAACAGAGTTTGTAAGAGACAGCAGTCTGCACATGTCCAAGATGGCTGCCAACAGGAAGGCTAGGTAAGACCTTGACACTCTTCCCCTTTTCACAGATCATGTTATCGGCAGTGTAATCAATGAAAGAAATTTCTCAGTGGAGAAGAGGGCGGGGGGTGTCGTGTCGTGTCCCTTAGCGGATGCTCTTAAGTTCAGCTAAGCCCAGAGACTCGATGCTGTTAACCCCTGTAATGCCGGAAGCTCAGCAGCAGGAAGAGGAAAGGGCAGCCCAGCAGTCACAATTTCTACAGAACCTAGCAGCTTGAACATCATTACCATACTTCATTACAGATAAGTTATGTAACTAAAGCTATAAAAAAAAGATGTTTACCTAAACTTCAGCTTTAACCACATACCAATTACCCAATAGCAGTTTTACTGCTGCAGGGCAGCCGCTGTGCGCAGAATCACGTGTATATATAAGTGAGCCTGCACTTCCAGGTAGGAGCAACAAATTTGCACCGCTGGTGGCTCACTCCCGCTGGGATTATACGCAGTGGGAGCCGATCGGCAGGCACAGCAGACTCTGTCTGCTGGCACCCGCCGATCATCCTGCAGAGAGGCAGAACGGAAATCTGCCTATGTAAACAAGGCAGATT
Organism: Pelophylax lessonae; assembly: GCF_965119305.1. Lineage (NCBI taxonomy): Eukaryota > Metazoa > Chordata > Amphibia > Anura > Ranidae > Pelophylax > Pelophylax lessonae. Next base: position 290,827,749 of record NC_138769.1, read on the forward strand.
TCAGTTCTAACAGGAGGGAAGGCATGGATCCTGTGTCTCTGCAAAGCAGGGACATGAAATCGTGTCTTCCCCTAGTAAAAGCAACTCCCACACTGTAATAATACACAGGCTAGGTACACAGTTACCCTTTGATCGCCTCTGATGGTAACTCCTTTCCAGACAGTGTCGTTACTGCAGTAATAGTGCATATTAATAGTGTTCCTGGTTCCCAAAAAAGTGTCAAAGTGTCAGTGTCTGATTTTCCGCCACAATATCAGTCCCGCTATAAGTCGCTGATCGCCACCATTGATAGTAAAAAAATACATTTAAATTCTATAAATATATCCCATAGTTTGGCAATGCGATAACTTTTGCACAAACCAATCAATATACGCTTATTGAAATTTTTTTTACCAAAAATATGTAGCAGAATACAGATGGGCCTAAATTGATAAAGATTTTTTTTTCTCTTATTGGATGTTTTATAGCAGAAAGTGAAAAAAACGTTGTTGTTTTTTTATTTTCAATATTGTCGGTCTTTTTTTTTTTTTTGATTATAGCGCAAAGAAATAATGCAGCGGTTATCAAATAACACCAAAAGAAAGCTCAATTTGAAGGAAAAAAGGCATACATTTTATTTGGGTACCGTGTCGCATGACCACGCAATTGTCAGTTAAAAAATAATGAGGTGGTGTATTGCAAAAAAATGGCCTGGTCATAAAGGGGGGTAAATCTTCTGGAGCTGAAGTGGTTAAACAATATCAGTATGTTGTTTAACTTACCATTATCCATGGTAACTATCAGTAAGATTTCAGTCAGTATGGCCTTTTTGCTGGATTCTACGCACTGATAGATACCACTATCCCAGAGTTCCACCTGTTGGAATTGAACTGTCAGTCTTTTCTTCTGTTCATCATTGATGGCTATAACTCTTGATTTATAATCTGTGCCTATGTTTCCACTTGAATGGGCCACCCATGAAGATTTCTTTTCATTAATCTTCTTAGACCAGAATTTGGACTTCTTGATGTTCAATGGATATTCACAATGTAATGCTGCCATTTCATGAAGTTTGAATCTGGCAACATGAATATTGGGTGGCAACCCTGTAACACACAAGGAGTCATATAAAATGTAACTTGTAATGACATATTACATAAATATATTAAACAAAATTATAAACGCAACACTTTTGTATTTGCCCCCATTTTTAATGAGCTGAACTCAAAGATCTAAGACTTTTTCTATGTACACAAAAGGCCTCTCAAATATTGTTCACAAATCTGTCTAAATCTGTGTTAGTGAGCACTTCTCCTTTGCGGAGATAATCCATCCACCTCAGAGGTGTGGCATATCAAGATGGTGATTAGACAGCATGATTATTGCACAGGTGTGCCTTAGGCTGGCCACAATAAAAGGCCCCTCTAAAATGTGCAGTTTTATCACACAGCACAATGCCACAGATGTCGCAAGTTTTTAGGGAGCGTGCAATTGGCATGCTGACTGCAGGAATGTCCACCAGAGCTGTTTCCTGTGAATTGAATGTTCATTCCTCTACCAAAGGCGTTTCAGAGACTTTGGCAGTACATCTAACCAGCCTCACAACCGCAGACCACGTGTAACCACACCAGCCCTGGACCTCCACATCCAGCATGTTTACCTCCAAGATTGTCTGAGACCAGCCACCCGGACAGCTGCTGCAACAATTGGTTTGCATAACCAAAGAATTTCTGCACAAACTGTCAGAAACCGTCTCGGGGAAGCTCATCTGCATGATGTTGATCCCAACAGGGTCTCGACCTGACTGCAGTTCATCGCGGTAACCAACTTGAGTGGGCAAATTCTCACAATCGAGGGCGTCTGCCACTTTGGAGAGGTGTTCTCTTCACAGATGAATTCCGGTTTTCACTGTACAGGGCAGATGGCAGACAGCGTGTATGGCGTTGTGTGGGTGAGCGGGTAAGGCTGGCCATACACTATACAATTTTCTTGTTCAACTTTCCTTTAGATTTACCAAAACCATGTAATATAGGGTCAAACCTAAACACTTTCAATTTGTATGCAGTCAGGCAGGCCCTTGCACTACATAGTTTAAGGTAAATCTAAAGGAAATGGAATAAGAAAATTGTATAGTGTATGGCCAGCCTAAGGCACATCTGTGCAATAATCATGCTGTCTAATCAGCATCTTGATATGCCACACCTCTGAGGTGGATGGATTATCTCGGCAAAGGAGAAGTGCTCACTAACACAGATTTAGCCACATTTGTGAACAATATTTGAGAGAAATGGGACTTTTGTGTATATATAAAAAGTCTTAGATCTTTGAGCACAGCTCATGAAAAATGTGTACATCAATATATTTGTTTCACTCTTATTTTGAATGGAAAAATATTACAGCGTCCAACATAGATATCTTGACATAGAAATAGATACAGACAGGACTGCTTATTTTTAACGCTCCCCGCCCATCCTATGTGAATGAGCCATTAGGGCTCGTTTACATCTGTAGCAGTCTTTCAGGCTGGGTTCACGCTCATCTGAATTGGATGCGGGTTTTCCCCGCATCCAATTCACATGACAGGAGAGGGTGACTTGTTCTCAATAGAGCCCGATTCACACACCTCCAGGGCGGCCGCGGTCCATGCTGAAAAAGGATCCTGTGCGTCTTCTGGTCCATTTCAGGTCCGAATTCAGGCAAAAATTCGGACCTGATTCGCACATGAAACGGAGAACAGGAACTCACCGGACCCCTTGCTGTGAGCCGTGGTCGCAGCTAGTGTGAACCCAGTCCTAATCTGCAATGAATCTATTTTCAGATAGTCTTACAGCAGTAGCTAAAAGGCATTTAGGAGGTAATACAGCTGCCTCTTGAATGCCTGTTTTTTTTTTTTACAGCAAAATGGAGCCTTTGAATAGGAATACCACACAGCAACTGCAAGGCTATCATTTGGCTCGCCTTTATGACTTGGCCTGATTTAATTTGCCTACTACAGGTCTTGGAAGGTATACTTTTTGCCACAGCATGTGTATGACACTATCTGGCGTCTGTGCTAGGTTATAGGAGAATTAAACCATGACTTAAGGTGGAAGTATCGTTGCTTTTTACCTTTTACCTACAGGTAAGCCTATAATAAGGCTTACCTGTTGGTATAATTAATATCTCCTAAACCTGCAAGGTTCCCACAACCCACAATGTGGTGTATTGTGGAGTCCTACAATATACACAGTGTCCCATATTTGTAAATATTTTATGATATCTCTTCATGTGACAACACTGAAGAAATAACACTTTTCTACAATGTAAAGTAGTGAGTGTACAGCTTGTACAACAGTGTAAATGTGCTGGCCCCTCAGAATAACTCAACACACAGCCATTAATGTCTAAATTGCTGGCAAAAAAAGTGAGTGTATTAGGTTTTCCAGGCATTGGGCCTGGTGTGGGTCTGCCATGGTTACCGGTAACACCTTCAGCCCATTTAAGCTGAATACCCAAGTGTGAGATTGGGGACAATGACCATTCCGGCATCTTTGGTTTGTTTTTTTTATTTGATATTGGGAATGGGAGAAGGGAATGAGTGGGATACTCCTCTTGCTCAACTAGGTACAACTGGGACACTTTGTGGGAAAATGCCTTTCAGTGCTGTCTTGACGTCGGCAGGATGCTGACCAACGCTTGCTGGCGCTTGAAAAACACTGACTTGCTGAACTGTACTTGAACTTCACTTCTGACACTCTGATCAGCTCAAAAGTCCTGGATTGTACTTAGACTTGACTTTTGACGCTCTGGGTAGCTCAAAAGTCCTGCATTCAGCTCCCTCCAGTCTTTCCTGACTGAGATAGCTCCTGTAACTGCTTGTGTTGCTGCAACTCTCAACACTGCACACTGCACGCTGTACACTTTAACGTTTCAGGGCCCAACCGCTGGCGCCCCCTTTACACTTCAGGGTCCTCTCACTAGGCACCCCCTCTACACTTCAGGGTCCTCTCACTAGGCACCCCCTCTACGCTTCAGGGTCCTCTCACTAGGCACCCTCTCTGCACTACAGGGTCTACACCAGGGGCGGACGTACAGGGGTCGCAGGGGTTGCCATGGCGACCGGGCCCCATGCTGCAGGGGGCCTGAGAGGGCCCCCTGTATGTATAGAGAGAAGGAGCGGCAAGCGCAGCTGAGACCGAGCTCCCCGATCCTCAGCCGAACTGCAAATCGGCACCGAGGGAGCTGGTCTCACATAGGAAAGTGAAAGCACAGTGTGTGCTGTGCTCTCTGCCTCCCCCTACAGTGCAATACCGTGTGCAGTGGCGGCTGGTGCTCAAAATTATGTATGTATGTATGTATGTGTGTGTGCTTATATATGTGTATGCTTATATATATATATATATATATACAGTATATATGTGTGTGTGTGTGTATATGTGCTTATATATGAGTATGTATATGTGTATTTTTTTTACAGCTTGTTCATAGTACCAGTAAGAAAATGCTATTCCTCTGAAAAGCGATACATGCTCATATCGCTTTTCAGAGGCATTTGACAGGCGGTGAAAAGGCAATATGTTGCCTCCTCACCGCCTGTTTTAACCCCCTAATGCAGGGGTGGGGAACCTGCGGCCCGCACAATGTGAGTCACAGTGTGACAGTGTGAGTCACAGAAAAGCTTCAGAAAAGGGTGGATCTGGGGCGCAGAGCAGTGCGCCCCGATCCCACCCATTTGTGTGACAATAGCGAATGAAAATTCGCTATTGTTACACAGATCCTCCTCCTAGGCAATCAGGAAGCGGGTCCGAGACCCGCTTCCTGATTGGCCGAAAGGCGAACACATGCCATTGTTCGAGGAGGAGGCGGGAGGACTCGAGGAGAAGCCGCCACTGCAGGTAAGTGCACTGGCTTTCTGCATTGAAAGGTGGAACGCTGGGGTCCGTCTGCATTGAAAGGGGGCACGCTGTGGTCAGTCTGCATTGAAAGGGGGCACGCTGTTGTCAGTCTGCATTGAAAGGGGGCACGCTGTGGTCAGTCTGCATTGAAAGGGGGCACGCTGTGGTCAGTCTGCATTGAAAAGGGGCACGCTGTGGTCAGTCTGCATTGAAAAGGGGGCACGCTGTGGTCAGTATGCATTGAAAGGGGGCATGCTGTGGTCAGTCTGCATTGAAAGGGGGCACGCTGTGGTCAGTCTGCATTGAAAGGGGGCACGCAGTGGTCAGTCTGCATTGAAAGGGGGCACGCTGTGGTCAGTATGCATTGAAAGGGGGCATGCTGTGGTCAGTCTGCATTGAAAGGGGGCACGCTGTGGTCAGTCTGCATTGAAAGGGGGCACGTTGTGGTCTCTCTGCATTAAAAGGGGGCACGCTGTGGTCAGTCTGCATTGAAAGGGGGCACGCTGTGGTCAGTATGCATTGAAAGGGGGCACGCTGTGGTCAGTATGCATTGAAAGGGGGCACGCTGTGGTCAGTCTGCATTGAAAGGGGGCACGCTGTGGTCAGTCTGCATTAAAAGGGGGCACGCTGTGGTCAGTCTGCATTGAAAGGGGGCACGCTGTGGTCAGTCTGCATTGAAAGGGGGCATGCTGTGGTCAGTCTGCATTCAAAGGGGGCACGCAGTGGTCAGTCTGCATTGAAAGGGGGCACGCTGTGGTGCTGGGGTCAGTCTGCATTGAAAGGGGGCACGCTGTGGTCTCTATGCATTGAAAGGGGGCACACTGCGGTCAGTTTGCATTGAAAGGGGGCACGCTGCGGTCAGTTTGCATTGAAAGGGGGCACGCTGTGGTCAGTCTGCATTGAAAGACGGAACGCTGTGGTCAGTTTGCATTGAAAGGGGGCACGCTGTGGTCAGTCTGCATTGAAAGGGGGCACGCTGTGGTCAGTCTGCATTGAAAGGGGGCACGCTGTGGTCAGTTTGCATTGAAAGGGGGCATGCTGTGGTCAGTCTGCATTGAAAGGGGGCACGCTGTGGTCAGTCTGCATTGAAATGGGGCACGCTGTGGTCAGTCTGCATTGAAAGGGGGCACGCTGTGGTCAGTCTGCATTGAAAGGGGGCACGCTGTGGTCAGTCTGCATTGAAAGAGGGCACGCTGTGGTCACTGTGCATTGAAGGGGGCACACTATACCTTGATTACTGAAGGCCTCTTTCACGCTTTTGTGACCTCAAAGTCACACAATTTTTTACAGCGTTTTTTTGCCGCAAAGCAATGCCTATTACATTTATGCATACATTTTGTACGGCCCCCGAATGATGTTACAAAAATCCAAATGGCCCTTGGCAGAAAAAAGGTTCCCCACCCCTGCCCTAATACATCATCACTATGCTGTAACTGTGTACAATGCACACAATTGCGGGGTGGTTGTAGTGCCGCCCCATTCACCAGGGGGTATACCAGCCACAGCATGTGTCCACCCTGCTGCTGTCTCGGCAACTACAGGGTGAATAGCTGGGGTTGGTAAAAACGCAGTTAAAGTGTGTGGTTTTACCACCCCTCAACCTCACATGTAAACAGGCCCTTGGTTCACATCTGTGCATCTGTGTGCTGTGTATAGGGCAGCAAATTCACCGCCCCACAGAAACGCAGGGAAAAAAAATTCCCTTTTTTTTTTTTATTCTGCTGCAGCAAAAAATGCACCATGTTTGCCAATGTGTAGGGGTATCATTAAGAATGAATGACACCCCTGCATGTTTGTCTGCGTGTCAGGAACACGTGCAATTTTGCGCGTATTCTGTGACACGGAGTAATGTGAACCAAGCCTTAGACTGGGGGGCCTCCAGACTGAAAATACTTTCAAGATGCCCTGACTGGAAAAAGATGGAGAAACACCGACATAGAGGAACCCTTCTCTCCATTTTCCTCCTGCAGCCGCTGAATGTCTGGGGGAGGGAGAGGAGGAGAAGCGGGGGGGGGGGGGGAAATGAAGAGATTGGTTCCTTTTATATGCAGCTACCTCCACAGCTCCTCCTATGCAGCTTCTTTCTGCTGCCCCACCTACGTCCCTACAGCTCTGCAAGGTTCCCGCTTCCCCTCTCCCACTGGCTGCTTTAGGGAATCTGTCAGGATGAAGCCTTTTCTGAATGGAGAGTCAGTGATCCATACCAATCACTGACTCTGTCTATTTTACAATGCTTCAGTATGTGAATGAATAGGAAGCTCTGTACAGAGCTATTCCTATCCATTAATTCTGTGCAGCTTCTATGAGGCTTCAGAGAAGGAGATGGAAAGCTGTGTCTCAAAGGTGGGATATCAGGGGTCTGTTTAGACTCCTGATATTTCTCCTAAAAAATTGTAAAAAATATTTAAAAAAAATAATATTGTAACAAAAAAAAAAAAAAATGAATAAAGCAAATGGTAGAAAAATGTAATTAAAAAACTACTGACACCAATGGCAGAACTACCACACAAACATTGCACTTGCGACTGGCCCTGGCGTTCCGCCACCAGGCTGGGAGGGAAGGGCTCTCTCCGGGGGGCCCTTTATGGTTTCTTGCATCGGGGCCCTGAAGGTTCTAGTTACGCCACTGGTCTACTCACTGCCACCCTCTCTTCTTCTTTTCAGGGTCAACACTTGCACCCCCTTTACTTTTACTCTTGCACCGGTTAGCTAGCTCCTGGATCCCCACGACCTTCACCGGAGTGGTCCCCTCTCTCTCTAGGTAGACCCCCAGGGGGCAGTTTGCAGTACTCACAAACTCGGAATGCTTTCCTGAAACTGGACCCCTCTCAACTCCGCTGGTCCTCGTTACACCGTATCCTCTCTGCAGCTCAGCTCAGCCCTCTGTCACCTCAGGCAAGCCGCATGGGACACCCGATCCTGCTGACAGGAGGAGAGACAGGCATACTCTCCCTCCTGGGACTCTGCTTCCTGCCAAAGACGCTGCGTCATGCGTTCCCCTCAAACTTATATCCACTCCCAGAATGCTGTGTGGCAGAATCTGCCTTTCTGGGGTAGATACAGGCCTGAGTGCACCATTGGCTGGTTTTCCTCCACTGCCCAATGAGAACCCTCTCATGGAGCACAGTGGGGAGACTCCCCAGTCTCAACAGCTGCACCTGGGAGACATGACAGCCCAGCTGAAAATTATGGCCCTGCTGTTAAGCAGCCAGGGCCCACTATACTTTACCTAGCACCTACTTTGTAGGGTGTTACATGAGTATACCCCTGAGTCAAAATGTCCAAATTGGGCCTTAAGTGTCAATATTTAATATTTTGTGTGACCACCATTATTTTCCAGCACTGCCTTAACCCTCTTGGGCATGAAGTTCACCAGAGCTTCACAGGTTGCCACTGGAGTCCTCTTTTACTCCTCCATGATAACATCACAGAGCTGGTGGATGTTAGAGACCTTGCGCTCCTCCACCTTCCATTTTAGGATGCCCCACAGATGCTCAATAGGGTTTGGGTCTGGAGACATTCTTTGCCAGTCCATCACCTTTACCCTCAGCTTCTTTAGCAAGGCAGTGGTCATCTTGGAGGTGTGTTTGGGGTCGTTATCATGTTGGAATACTGCCATGTGGCCCAGTCACAGAAGGGAGGGGATCATGCTCTTCTTCAGTATGTCACAGTACATGTTGGCATTCATGGTTTCTTGAATGAACTGTAGCTCCCCAGTGCCGGCAGCACTCATGCAGCCCCAGACCATGACACTCCCACCACTATGGTTGACTGTAGGCAAGACACGCTTGTCTTTGTACTTCTCACCTGGTTGCTGCCACACACGCTTGAAACCATCTAGGTTTATCTTGGTCTCATCAGACCACAGGACATGGTTCCAGTAATCCATGTCCTTAGCCTGCTTGTCCTCAGCAAACTGTTTGTGGGCTTTCTTGTGCATCATCTTTAGAAGAGGCCTCCTTCTGGGACAACAGCCACGCGGACCATTTTGATGCCAGTGTGCGTTGTATAGTCTGAGCACTGACAGGCTAAACCCCCACCCCTTCAACCTTTGCAGCAATGCTGGCAGCAATCACATGTCTATTTCCCAAAGACAACCTCTGTATAGGACGCTGAGCACGTGCACTCAACTTCTTTGGTCGACCATGGCGAGGCCTGTTCTGGGTGGAACCTGTCCCGTTAAAACCGCTGTATGGTCTTCAAATAGTTTGTATATGCGCTCCTAGGTCGCAGGGTACCTAGGCGCAAAAAGGAATAATTATGGGTGCCACATCCTTGATAATGGAGTAGACCCCCTCGATAGAGTAACGAGGGGGTCGGTACGTTGTGGTTGGAGCAAACTGCTTAATACATATGCTAAGAATAACATGGAAATTAGTTCGTCATATAACATAGGTCCTGATAGGATCATAGACACCCTGTCATGGACACCCGGTAACGAAATAATAGAGGGCCAGATGGAAGAAGACCCCACGGCCTTCAAATCCAAACAGAGGAAGGCGAGGTGGGTACACCTCATATGCCTAAGACCCTGGTATATCCAGGCAAAGGTTTACTCCAGGTCCAACGACCACACATACACCCTCCCGATGGGGACCAACCCCCTCGTTACTCTTTGTAACCTACCAGGCTCAGTCCATTACAAAGTTTTATCACCTGAACCTCCTCTCAGATGTTTGCTTACACCACGTGCTCCAGAGGAAGCTTACTATGTTAAGCGAAACATGTAGGGCAACTGGGATTTAACTCAACATCTGTTTATTCACATTGTACAGACGACCTCCAGAGACGGTTACCATCCCTCTCTATGGCTGCCTTATGAATACAGGTTACTTTGTGATATATGTGATTGTTGTTACAATTATAATTACCTAGTAGGCTGTGCGATTTCATTTGCACACCGTTTTGAGGCTTTGCCGCCTGATTTTATTGTATGTAAATTGTATGTCTGTTATTTTGTATATTTCTTTTCTGTCTTCGTTTCAAATGTTTTCCTGTGATTTTTCAATAAAAATATACATTTTTAATACCGGTGCCAATAAAGTCCAAATTTCTTTTTCTTCTATCTTCCGCTGTATGGTCTTGGCCATTGTGCTGCAACTCAGTTTCAGGGTCTTGGCAATCTTCTTATAGCCTAGGCCATCTTTATGTAGAGCAACAATTCTTTTTTTCACATCTTCAGAGAGTTCTTTGCCATGAGGTGCCATGTTCAACTTCCAGTGACCAGTATGAGAGAGATAACAACAAATTGAACCCACCTGCTTCCCATTCACACCTGAGACCTTGTAACAGTAACGAGTCACATGACACCGTGGAGAAAAAATGGCTAATTGGGCCCAGTTTGGACATTTTCCTTTAGGGGGTGTACTCACTTTTTTGCCAGCGGTTTAGACCTTAATGGCTGTGTGTTGAGTTATTTTGAGGAGACAGCAAATTTACACTGTTATACAAGCTGTACACTCACTACTTTACATTGTAGCAAAGTGTCATTTCTTCACTGTTGTCACATGAAAAGATATAATAAAATGTTTACAAAAATGTGAGGGGTGTACTCACTTTTGTGAGGAAAAAAAATAAATAAATAAATATATATATATATATATATATATATATATATATATATATATATATATATAATTTGGATACAATCTTGCATGATGGAGTCAATTTGATTATGGAGGTAGATATAGTCAGCACTCGATGAATAGCTGTGGCGCGTGAATCTGCTCTTATGAGGTTTTTTTTAAATTTAATTTCAGAATCATTCTAACCTAGGTTGATCTTTCCCCTGGCACCTCATAAGCTTGATACACACTATACAACTTTTGTTTGGTTTTCTTTAGCTGTACCTTCAACTATGTAGTGCAAGGGCCTGCCTGACCGCAGTGCATACAAATTGAAAGTGTTTAGGTTTGACCTCATATTACATGGTTTTGGTAAATCTAAAGATAAAATTCTAAAGATCATTTATAGTTTGTATCCAGCCTAAAACTAAGAGAGAGTTGGTGGGTGTCAGTCAGCAGCTGTCTGCTCTGCCCTCCTGCCCCTCACTGGAGCGCCGAGCTGTGGAGGAGACAGGAGCAGCCAGCCAGGTGCCTGTTCAGGCATGTGGGCAGATCCCAACTCTAATGTCGCGATCTTGCCCAAGCCTTGACTGGCTTGGGCAAGATGTCAGCACACAGCGGACTTCAGCCCGCTATCTGCTGAAAACTGGTCACAGGAGTGCAAAATAATATATGATCCATAGAAGTACAGCCAAATGAGCTTTAGCTGTACTTCTCCTTTAGGATTACTGTTGTGGGAGTATGTAGGGGCAGTTGAGTTCAGATTTCCACACAGTAATCTTCAGCATATGGAACACTCTTCACTCATGGTAATTGGCATCCCTGATGCGGTTTTTAATTTGAAAACCAGGCCTGAAGATTAAACACCTCCAAAACATATATTTTCTGAACACAGGGACCCTGGAGAATATAATGGTGGTGGTATAAATTTTTTATGTCACTCAATATTAGCATAATGATTTATTACCCAATGCTTGCTAAAATAAAAAAAATCAGGTTGCACCAAGAAAATAGATTCCTATCATATCCAGACATCTCAAGTCTCCCGCAAGTCGCGGGAGACTCCCGGTTTCCGCCCTGAGCTCACGGACACCCGCGAGCTCAGAGCAATATCCCGGCTGTGTGTCAGTCACTGAGTGTCATGACTCATGTTGATGATGAGTCAGCCTGCAGTGAGTGAGAACGGAGCTGCTGTAAGGACGGCTCACAGGCGGAGTGATATCACATGCACTCCGCCTGTGGGAGGAGCGGCAGAGAGGAAGCAATGGCTTTGCTCTCTACTTCAGCCGCATTCGTCCACTCCAGGAGGCATTGTGGCGCGCACGGGATCGGCCACAACACAGTGACCAACTCACCTAACCCAGAGGCCAGCACGCACCAGAGAGCAGCAGCAGTGACCAGACCAGCACCAGAGGCCAGCACCAGGTACCAGTGTCCAGGACCACTACCAGCACCAGTGACCAGGACCATTACCAGCACCAGTGACCACTACCAGCACCAGTGACCAGGCCAGCACCAGGTACCAGTGACCAGGACCATTACCAGCACCAGTGACCACTACCAGCACCAGTGACCACTACCAGCACCAGTGACCACTACCAGCACCAGTGAACAGTACCAGTGACCAGTACCAGCACAAGTGACCACTACCAGCACCAGTGACCATTACCAGCACCAGCACCAGTGACCAGGCCAGTACCAGTGACAATTACCAGTGACCATTACCAGTGACCAGCACCAGTGACCAGTACCAGCACCAGTGACCATTACCAGCACCAGTGACCAGACCAGCACCAGAGGCCAGCACCAGGTACCAGTGACCAGGACCATTACCAGCACCAGTGACCACTACCAGCACCAGTGACCATTACCAGCACCAGTACCAGCACCAGTGACCATTACCAGCACCAGTGACCAGACTAGCACCAGTGACCAGACCAGCACCAGAGGCCAGCACCAGGTACCAGTGACCAGGACCATTACCAGCACCAGTGACCAGGCCAGCACCAGGTACCAGTGACCAGGACCATTACCAGCACCAGTGACCACTACCAGCACCAGTGACCACTACCAGCACCAGTGACCAGTACCAGCACAAGTGACCACTACCAGCACCAGTGACCATTACCAGCACCAGTGACCAGGCCAGTACCAGTGACAATTACCAGTGACCATTACCAGCACCAGTGACCACACCAGCACCAGTGACCAGACCAGCACCAGAGGCCAGCACCAGGTACCAGTGACCAGGACCATTACCAGCACCAGTGACCATTACCAGCACCAGTGACCAGTACCAGCACCAGTGACCATTACCAGTGACCAGACCAGCACCAGTGACCAGACCAGCACCAGAGGCAAGCACCAGGTAAAAGTGACCAGGACCATTACCAGCACCAGTGACCACTACCAGCACCAGTGACCACTACCAGCACCAGTGAACAGTACCAGTGACCAGTACCAGCACAAGTGACCACTACCAGCACCAGTGACCATTACCAGCACCAGCACCAGTGACCAGGCCAGTACCAGTGACAATTACCATTGACCATTACTAGCACCAGTGACCATTACCAGTGACCATTACCAGCACCAGCACCAGTGACCAGACCAGCACCAGTGACCAGACCAGCACCAGGTACCAGTGACCAGGACCATTACCAGCACCAGTGACCACTACCAGCACCAGTGACCATTACCAGCACCAGTGACCAGACCAGCACCAGTGACCAGACCAGCACCAGAGGCCAGCACCAGGTACCAGTGACCAGGACCATTACCAGCACCAGGACCACTACCAGCACCAGTGACCACTACCAGCACCAGTGAACAGTACCAGTGACCAGTACCAGCACCAGTGATCACTACCAGCACCAGTGACCATTACCAGCACCAGCACCAGTGACCAGGCCAGTACCAGTGACAATTACCAGTGACCATTACCAGCACCAGTGACCAGCACCAGTGACCATTACCAGCACCAGTGACCAGGCCAGTACCAGTGACAATTACCAGTGACCATTACCAGCACCAGTGACCATTACCAGTGACCAGCACCAGTGACCAGGCCAGTACCAGTGACAATTACCAGTGACCATACCAGCACCAGTGACCAGGCCAGTAACCAGTACCAGCACCAGTAACCACTACCAGTGACCATTACATGCACCAGTGACCATTACCAGCACCAGTGACCATTACCAGCACCAGTGACCACTACCAGTGACCAGTACCAGTGACCATTACCAGCACCAGTGACCATTACCAGTGACCAGCACCAGTGACCAGTACCAGCACCAGTGACCAGGCCAGCACCAGTGACCAGTACCAGCACCAGTGACCAGTACCAGCACCAGTGACCACTACCAGCACCAGTGACCACTACCAGCACCAGTGACCATTACCAGCACCAGTGACCAGTACCAGCACCAGTGACCATTACCAGCACCAGTACCAGTGACCAGGCCAGCACCAGTGACCAGGCCAGGACCAGCACCAGTGACCAGGTATACTAATTACATTTTATTTCATTATTCTCTGGTTGTGTTAAATTGGGAAGGGGGGGCGCTGTGGTGGCGGCGTGCGTGCGTGGGGGGCAGCCGCGGCGTGCGTGGAGGGGGGGGGCACCTCCCTGAAATGAGTTTTTGCAGGTTGGGATGTCTGCATATCAAGCATAAAGACTGCGTATGCCCAAGAAATGTCGAGAAACTTCAGTGTCCTAAAGTTTCCATAGGCAATGCTTTAAAAGCTACAGGTTTTCAGTTTATAGTTAACTATGAAAATTGAGACTAGAATTATTGCTTTCACCGCCGCCTGCCCTGTAACATGCAGCGTGCAACTGACATGTCCAACACGACTTGTTTGTTTACATGCATGTACATGTGGGATGGGATGGGTTATTTGGACGATGATTATTTAAGAACTTGATGTAACTTTATTCTTTATAGCCAACAGTTGGCTTGTGACATTTATAGGTAAACTTGATCTGGGGATTATACGATTGCCTCTTGGGGGATCGGGAAGGGATTTTTCCCCTGCTGGAGCAAGTTGGATCATGCTTTGCTGTGGGTGTAGGATTGTGTAAATTGGTATTGTATGACCCCCCCCCCCCCCCGTTTATTGGTTTAACTAGATTGACTTTTATCTTTTTTCAACCGGACTAACTATGTAACTTATATACACACTCCCCCCCCCCTGCTGCTGCAGCCATATGTCAGTGGCCCGTAAAAGCATTAATAGGGTTCTTATGATTTATTTTGTGCCATGGTCATATTTGGTCAAAGACATCACCCGAGACACCCCACCCTTTTGTTTAAATTTTACAATAGGGATTATATATTATATATGTAATTTGTGGCAAGTGTAGCAGTAGGATCTGAAGTGTCATTTGATTGTCCTTTCTTTTCCCTTTGGCTTTCAGTGGGCATTAGTCATCATAAATGACATAAATCTGCATTTCTGGACAAGGTCATTGATGATGGATTTACATTGTGTGGGGAAAAAACGTTTAAAAAGTGTTTTGTATGTTTATGCTTTACACTATGTTTGTGAATGAGTAGGCCCCTCCTCATTGACATGGGAAGAGGTATCCCTGGCAAGGTAAACTCCCAAGTTAAGGGCATGTGGCTTCGTATGGTCCCCCTTCCTTTCTTGGCTTGCAAGTCTACATGCTCGGTTAAGATTATTTTTATGTAATTTGGGGGAAACCCCAAGCCATTTTTTTTTTGTGCGGGGTCCTCTTTGACATCCATACCAGACCCTTATCAAGGATAAAGGTTTGGTGTGTATTTTTTTTTTGGGGGGGGGGGGGGGCACATGTGGTGTGTGTTTGTTTTTTTTTTTTTTTTTTTACATCTATGTCAGACCCTTATCTAGGAATGGATGAAAGGAATCCCCTGCAGCTTTGTTTACAATAACAAGGAAGAAAGAAACTTGCATTTTTAAGGTTCCACTTTAAGCATTATTATTATTGCTACTCCCTGCCACACAGAATTAAAATGCTTTGGTACTTGGTCTCCAGGGCAGTGCCCTGCCCCCCATGCCATCTGTTTCACAATCCCTTGCTTTTCAGCCTAGAAAAAAGCCATTACTGGTTCTTAAAGTAGAAAAATCACCTTAGTACTAAAATCTCTAAATCCACTGGAATCCACAATCTAAGACTAACCTATCTAGCCCTGTAAAGAAGAAATCTCTTAAAGCCCCTTAATACCTCTATGAGTGATATCACTTCCCATTAATTTCCCAGCCATTGTTGGCTGAGTCTTCTGCGGAGCTTCCGCCGCTGGAGACCAGACCGGATCGGCTTCAGAAAAGGTATATATATAGCGATTTCTTCTTTACAGGGCTAGATAGATTAGTCTTAGATTGTGGATGCCAGTAGATTTAAAGCTTTTAGTATTAGGGTGAACTTCCACTTTAATATTTTGCTCCCAATAACTTTATAAGGGTTTGTATTTGGCACCTTAACTTCAGTACAGTTCAGTGAACCTGCCTTAAACCATACCCCGCTATTTGGCTCAACCCTAGTCTGTGAGATTGTTGCTTGAGGCATAGTAATTTAAAAATGTTCTTAGGCTGAAATAAAAATAAAATCAGGTACTTCAAATACTATAGCTGCTGACTTTTATTAAAAATGCACTTACTTGTTCAGGGATACATTGCTGTCCTCACCTGGGCTGGTTCTTCGCTGGTCTTCAGGTCCCTGGCACTACCATATTTACTGTGGAAAGCCAGCTGTGACTTCTTGCAGCTTCACAGCCAGCTCTCCACAGCTCATGCACGAGTCGTGCTGCACTTTATGAATGGACCCGCAGCCTCCTGGAACCTGTGACACATCCCAGGAAGATGCGGGTGTGGGGAGTGGACTTCCACTGGGATCACCTAGTGCGAGCGAGTACCTGTCAAAACTAGCTACCTGCTCCTTAAAAAAAAAAAAAACAAGAAAAAAAAACTTCCACTAGGTGAGGAGGGAGTTAAAGTGTTATTTTCCTTTTTTAGGTGTAGACTTAGAGAAAGTTAAACTTAAATAGAAAAGACTTTTGCTATATGGTTCCACAAATAGAATAAAACAATCTTTTTTTTCTATGAGCACATTTTTACTTACCATGAATTACTTGGAGCAGTACAGTCTGTATAATTTTATAATCACTTCCACTCCAAACTCTCCAATTGTATAAACCAGAGTCCCATGGTTGTAAGTTAAATATTGTTACATTAACAGTTCCGTAATGATCCATAGTTTGTGAGACATTGACCCGTTCCTTATAAATGCTTGGGTTGAATCCTGTTGTCTGAACAATATTCTCACATTCTGTTGTTGATATCTGCCGGCACCAGCTGCTTCCCAAGTTCTTGTATTGATATGTGTCGTAGATGCAGGTGATGGTTATAAAGCCTTTAACTGTGGCCCAGACCTCACGCACATCTGATCTGCAGGAACCTGAAGACAAGGGGCAACAATGCATGTATTAGCCCAGTGTTTCTTAAAGAGGAAGTAAAGTCCCCCCAAAAAAGGAGAAAAAAAAGCCCTGTAAAGAGAAAGGCATAATGAGCTAGTATGCATCGCATACTAGCTCATTATGTATTACCTTAAAACGAAGCCCCCGCCGTGCCGCCACCTCAGCGACAGGACGGCGACATGTCCGGCCGTCCTGCTTCCAGGTTCACATCCTCCGGCCATCTGATTGTCCGGAGGCGCAATTACATCACTCCCGCGCCTGCGCGCGAGAGCCGCCGTTCACGGCACTGAGCTCTGAAGGACGGGTGGCCGTTCCTTCAGAGCGCCTGCGCCGATGACGTCATAGGCAGTATGCACTCTATATATCTCCTAAACGGTGCAAGTTTGGGAGATATTTATAGCACCTATAGGTAAGCCTTAATATAGGCTTACCTATAGGTAAAAGTTTGTGAGGTGGGTTTACAACCTCTTTAAACTTTTTTCTGTCTATGTACCCTTTAAAAATCATGGACAGTCTCGAGGCACCTCATTCTAAAATGTAAAAACTATTCTAATAATTCTACATAATGCAGCACCATCCACACAAGTAGGACACCCAATGTTAGAGGGGATTTATTCTTTCAAATCAAAAACACTTTTGCAAACTGGTACTGACTAATATGCTAATGTTGCTCTTCGCCCCCTTAGTTTTTTCCATCACTCAACTAATGTGACCCCAACACGGAGAGGGGAATACAAGAAAATTTTGCAGGGCGACCGACATCCTCCATATCAACTGATGATGCCATTGGTCGTTAGGATGCCAGCAACTAGAAGGTTGTAATGGTACACAATGAAAACCTGAAGCTTTGTGTAACTAAAAGGCAGGCATGTTCCACCTGCTGGCTTGTGAACTATTTTTGGGCAAATTGTAGGCATTTTGCCAACCCTGAAGAAACCTCAAGGCCCCCTGGTTGAAAAAGGCTGTATAAGGCTGGCCATACATGTTCAATTTTCTTGTACAAGTTTCTGTTAGATTTACCATAAACCACATAATATGAGGTCAAAGCTAAACAACACTTTTACTTGTATCCATTTAGGCAGGCCTTTGCGCTACATAGTTGAAGGTAAATTTAAAGAAAATTGTAAGAAAACTGTATAATGTATGGCTAGCCTTAGACATTTAAAACTTTCACTTTGAAACTGAACATGCCCTTGGGTAAATCAACACCCCCCACCCTCAAATGTATATTATAAAAAAAACTATAAAAGTATTGTTACAATAAAACACACAAAAAATAAAAATTAAATCAAGGTGGGTTGTATTAGTATGATCAGTGCCACCAAATAACACTTTTGTCCATATTTTTTTAACCTAAATAGGACTATGTTCCATTTCAATAAATGGATGTAATGGATGCAGATGACCCTCCGTTTACATCCATTTGTCCATAGGAATGCATTGCTGTCCATTTTTCATCTGTTGCCGCCAGACGGCACGCCCATGTTACATGTTTCCATATTGATATTTATATGCAATACAAGACTACTGGAAATGTGATCAACAATATTTAGTTAATAATCTGTAAAACTCACATTGCGTCCATGTGTTGAAAAAAATAAGTAGAGCCACAAAACCCCGTGCCGTTTTATACAGGTTGGTTCTGAGCACGATCATTTTTTAGCTGCTGCCTTCTAGATTTTTCAGAGAGTAATGTGTTTTACTGGAGATTATTATGCCTATTTTTGTGCGCAACATATCTTGATCATTCTTCCCAAGCCACTGAAATAGGAAGTTTTGGAAGTAGCTGATAACCACAGTAAGGAAATATTTTGTAATCATAACCACAATGCAGACTATATATTTATTAACGCTAAGCCAATGAGTACCACTGTGTGCTCAGACAAACAAGTCTGTAGTAATTTTTTTTTTTTTTTTAAGTCTTAGGGCCCATTCACACTAGAAACTGCACATCTGCGCGTTTTTCCTTGCATGCATTTGATGTGCGTTTTTTTTTCTTTTAAACTTCAACTTTATTAAAGTATCAGGTATACAAAAGGAGAACACATCACCCTCTGAAAAGGGGTTACAAATGCGGTCACTGTACCCAATGTGGGCACAAAAAACAGGACAAGCAAGGTGAGTGTCAGAGATCTCATAAGACATTTTAACAGGGAATAAAAAAGGGGGAAGGGGGGGGGGGGGGGAAGGAAGATCAACGGAAGTCAAGTAATCAAGACAAATATGTAGTGATATCCTCAACATACAATAGCTCCGATAAAAGGTCCAAGCAGCAAAAGAAAAACAGGTACTATACCTCACAGCTCTTTCAGGCGGCACACAGCTCCAGGAACAGGCCCTCCATTCTCACACGCTCCTCCATCCCACACATTGTGGAGGGCTAAGCCTCTTCTGCAGCACAGGTTTCGACCATATCAACCCAGGCTCCCCATATTTTAGTAAACTTAGCCGGGCAACCCCTGGCTTCATACGTTAATTTGTACAAGGGAAGAACCTGATTCACCATATTCTTCCAAAGATTCAATGAAATGCCAGACGTGTTGGTCCATTGCATCACCACCGTCTTCCTGGCATAGAATAGTAATAATCTGAGGAACTGTTTTGGGCTAGAGCGCAAACCCACTTCCTCAAAGATCCCTAAAATGCACCATTTGGGGTTACAGACATTGGGGAGATCAAAGTGAGCAGACAAAAGAACAGTAACCTGAGACCAAAAAGGCCTAATTTTATCGCATCCCCACAGCATGTGAAGCAGATCACCCGTCATCTTACTGCACTTATGACACTCTGCCGTGGGTCCTGTGTTTCATGAGGAACAATCTACGAGGAGTATAGTAGGTGCGATGAAAGATCCTCAACTGTATCAGCCTGTCTCTGGCGGAAATTGCCGTCACAAAGTAGGTATGTAAAAGCTCTTCCCAGTCATCATCCGACAAGTCCGGAATATCTCTCACCCACCCGGCCCTAATGGCATCCAGTCTGGACGGCACAGTACGAATCAGAGCACTATAATAGGAGCTAGTTAATTTGGCATGAACGTCGCCCAATAATTATTTTTCCAATGGGGAGTTAGCCAGGGACACCGGGGCCGCACCGAACTGGGCCGCGGCCGTGTGTCGTAGCTGTAAGTAGCGGTAGTGCCAAGAGCCAGGTGTCTGAAAGTCCAGCTGAAACTGCCAGAAAGTCTTGAAGACTCCGTCGGAAAACAACTGGTGAGCATATTTGAGCCCCCTCCCTGCCCAAGCCGTAGCATCTGGTAAGTGCCTGAAGTGCGGGAGACTGGGATTGAACCAAAGGGGCTGATTAGGCGAGAACCCTTCCTCAGAATCCTGCAGCAAGGCAGCACATCTAGCATAAATTTTAAGAGAAGATTCCAAAAGGGCCGTCCCCCCAAAGGGGGCAACGGAACGGCGGTAAATAAGATTCGTCAAGGTCTCAAAAGAGGAGACCACCGCCGCCTCAGCAGCCATGGCCGCGTTGCCCCTCTGAGGGAAGAGCCACCCATGGACATACACCAATTGCGCTGCATAATAATAAAGGCGCAGGTTCGGTAGAGCCAGGCCACCCAGGGAGACCGGTTGTTGAAGTGTTCTAAGCGAAAGCTGTGGTGTCTTAGGATACCAAAGAAATGCAGAAATGAGGGAATCCACCTCCTTAAAGAAGTGGTTCGGGATAAAGAGAGGGCAATTTGCCAGGATGTACAAAAACTTAGGGAGCATGATCATTTTAAACAGGTTCACTCTCCCCGCCAGAGTCAGCGGCAGATGCTTCCAATGCTCCATTTTAGACTTAAGGGTCAGGCAGGGGAGAAGATTATTAGGAACATACATGGAAAGAGGCTGCTGTACCATAACGCCCAGATATCGGAAAGACACGGTAAGTCGCAAGGGACATCCCGGGGGCAGAAAAAGGGGGAGGTCCGGGTCAACCGGGAACAGACTAGACTTGGACCAGTTGACCTTAAAGCCAGAGAAGACCCCGAAGCCTTGAATAAGACCCAGGACCTTCATCAATGTGGAATGCGGATCCGACAAATAGAGCAACATGTCATCAGCATAAAGTGACACACGTTCCTCGAGGGACCCTATACGCATACCCTGGATCTCCGTGGAGTCGCGAAGGAGCTGCGCTAGGGGTTCAATAGCAAGCGCGAAAAGGAGCGGGGACAGGGGGCAACCCTGCCGCGTACCCCGATGTATGTGTAGAGGTTGTGATACCGAACCGTTCACCCGGATACATGCCAAGGGCTGGTCATAAAGGATCCGTACCCAAGTGAGGAAAACCCTACCAAAACCGAATTTCTCTAGTACATAAAACAAGTACGGCCATTCCACCGAATCAAAACGCTTTTTGCGTATCCAGCGAGAGCACGACCCTAGGTAGGGGAGAAAAGGATGGGACCTGCAAATTGGTAAATAAGCGACGGATATTAGTATATGCCGAACGGCCCAGATAAAGCCCGTCTGATCCACCCCCACTATGGCGTTAACCACCTTGTTGAGTCGCAAAGCAAGAATTTTGGAAAGAATTTTGAGTTCCACGTTAATTAAAGAAATCAGACGGTATGAATCACAGAGTTGCAAGTCTTTATGCGGTTTGGGGAGCAGGACGATAAGGGCTTCGCGCAGCGAATCATGCAGGTGACCCGCGTCATAGATGGCATTATACAAGGCTGACAGGCGCGGGACTAACAATTCCCCGTGGGGCAGGTACCACTCAACCGGGAAACCGTCAGGGCCAGGAGTCTTGTGCTTCCGAAAAGATTTAATCGCAAGCTCAATCTCCTCCACCGTAATAGGCACCTCTAAAGCGGCACTTTGTGCCCGCGTCAAGTTGCGAAAGGATATCGAATCCACATATTCATACAGTTCAGGAGGAGTATAGTGGGCTCTAGACATGTAAAGGTCAGTGTAATATGATAGAAATGCCTGAAGTATCTCCTCCGTAGAGGAGCACGTTCGACCAAGTCCATCATACACCATGGGTATAGTAACAGGGTCGGGAATGGGATGCGCCAAAAAAGCAAGGAGACGACCATTCCTATCGCCTGATTCAAAAATGCGCTGGGACTGGTACAGAAGCCTCTTTTACGTTTTTTCCGTAAGGGCAAGTTCATAGGTGTGTCGTGCAGAATTCCATAGGCGGTAATTCTCAGGGGTAGGGTCCAACACATAGGCCCGTTCAGACTCACTAAAAGCATCTGCCGCTTCCTCAACATTCGCCGCCACGGCTTTCTTGAAGGTTGTGACACCCTTCATATAGGCCCCCCTCAGCACAGCCTTGAAGGCATCCCAGCGGACCAAGTCCGAGGTCTCCCCACCATTCTCCCCCCAGAAGTGTGACATAGCGGATGTGCATTCGGCCGACACCGGCGGTTCCACCAACCAGTAGGCACTCATGCGCCAGACCGCCCGCTGCGGGTGTCTGGCCACCATAACGTCCAACTCCAGGGGGGAGTGATCAGAGATCGCTCTAGGCAAGTAATGCACAGCGGTCATTTTAGGTAAGAGATCAGGAGCAACAAATAACATGTCGAGCCTAGAAAAGGTGCCATGTGAACTAGAATGACAAGAATACTCTCTCCGCGTGGGATATTTCCAACGCCACACGTCAAGGAGGTTATATGCAGAAGCCCAGTCCGCAAGAGACAGTGAAGGGCGCACAGAACCATGCAGCCGGTCAAGGGAGGGGTCCAACATAGCATTGAAATCCCCCCCACCACCACATGTCCCTGAGCAATGGAAAGGACATCCCGCATACAAGCGTCCAGGCGCTGAGCCTCCACAGGCGGAGGGAGATAAACATTCACAATTGTGAACAATTGGTTCAAGTAGGAAAGGACCACTATAACGTAACAGCCAGAGCGATCGGTCTTGACCTCCATGATTTGTACAGGGCAGTCTCTAGTGATCAGGGTAGAGACCCCCCTAGAGAAGGAAGAGTACGTTTCATGAAAAGCATGAGCAATACGGGGCCGTTTCAACGCCCTCGTTCTGGGATCCAATAAATGGGTTTCCTGCAGAAGGAGGATGTTGGCTTTTGTACGTTTAACATAATCAAAGACCAGAGAACGTTTGATTTTGGAGTTCAGGCCCCGAACGTTCCATGTTAGCAGTTTTAAAGACATGACCTTAGAGGGTACATAGTGAAAAAACAATATATCAGCATGTGCCGGTATCCCCGGGCAAATCCCCCCCCCCCCCAACAAATGCATACATACCAATGGAAGAGGAGCGTGTGAGCAAGGAATATCCCAGGAGAACCCACCTGGGCCGCATGACCGCCGTGACCTGAATGCAAATAAAGGAGACCATCAGTGCTTGGACAAATACAGTAGAATACAAGGAAGGGAAGACAGGGAAAAAGGGAAACAGGAAACAAAAAACCCAAACACCCCATACCCCGCCAACCCGGCTCTCTGCCCAAAAGAAAAACTCGCAGAGAGCTTTAGCCCAAAAACCGTGTCCCAAAAAGGCATAACTATGCCAGAGTGTCCAAAAAACAAGGTTAGAGAAAAAAAAAGGTGAGTCCAAAAAAAAGGGGGTTTGGAAGAAAAAAGACAAACAAATGTCAAAGTACAGGGGGAGCCAGGGATAGCCAGAGTCCGGACAGCAGTGACGGTACACAGCAGGATAAGGGTGTGAATGCATTAGAAGAAAAAAAAAAAAAAAAAATCCCACAGTTCCGTGGAAGTCCTAGGCCCAAACAACAAAGAAAAATGTAGCAGCAGGGCTCAGGAACCAAGAAGAGATGTCCGGCAGGCCCAATAGGGGAAGGGCACGATCAGTAGCAGAGGCAGACCTACACAGGGATAGATCAAAGCCATCAGCCTAAGCCATCCAACCAGTCGGAAGCCTCCTTAGGAGAGAGGAAAAAATGCGCTTTGCCATCATTGAGGATCCGTAGTTTAGCCGGGTACAGCATACTGTATTCCATATGCTTGTCACGGAGTCTGCGCTTGACCGCATTAAAGGCTGTCCGCTGCTTTTGAGTGGAGGCCGAGTAGTCAGAAAAAATAGAGATCTTGTAGCCATTAAACTGTAGATCAGGAAGGTTACGGGCAGCCCTCAGGATACGCTCCTTATCTCGGAAATGCAGGAATTTTGCCAGCAGGGGTCTCGGGGGTGCTCCAGGCGGGAGGGGACGCATAGGGACCCGATGTGCCCGTTCAATAGCAAATAGAGGGGACAGGTGTTCAGTCCCTATGACAGTTTTCAGCCAGGATTCCAGAAAGTCCTCCACTTCCCTGCCCTCAGATTTTTCCGGAAAGCCTATAAAACGCAAATTGTTCCGCCGCATGCGGTCTTCAAGATCCCCAAGTTTAGTAGAATGGTCCTGCAAATCCCTCTGTTGGGATCTCACATCAGCAGTGAGAGGGGTGACAGTATCCTCCACATCACTGATACGTTGTTCTGCAGTTGAAATCCTTGCACGAATCTTCTGCATATCATGCTTCACTATGGAGAGATCTAGCCTGACAGTCTCTATTTGAGAGGTTAATGCAGCCTGGCAAGTGCGTATAGCCTCCATGATGTGTTGCAGAGTGAGGTCCCCTCCGTAGACCCCTCGCCATCTATCTCCCCCTCCTGTGTGCCAGGTACAGAGGGCGCCCCCCTCTCTCACCAAGGCTCTTCTCCCCCGATAGCTCAGTTTGGCCGGACGGCCAGCTCTAGGAAGGGTTCTGGTCGTCCCAAACGTCTTCCATTTGAGGATTATGGAGGCCACTGTGCTCTTAGGAACCTTAGGTGCAGCAGAAATCTTTTTGTAACCTTGGCCAGATCTGTGCCTTGCCACAATTCTGTCTCTGAGCTCTTCAGGCAGTTCCTTTGACCTCATGATTCTCATTTGCTCTGACATGCATTGTGATCTGGAAGGTCTTATATAGACAGGTGTGTGGCTTTCCTAATCAAGTCCAATCAGTATAATCAAACACAGCTGGACTCAAATGAAGGTGTAGAACCATCTCAAGGATGATCAGAAGAAATGGAAAGCACCTGAGTTAAATATGAGTGTCACAGCAAAGGGTCTGAATACTTAGGACCATGTGATATTTCAGTTTTTCTTTTTTAATAAATCTGCAACAATGTCAACAATTCTGTGTTTTTCTGTCAGTATGGGGTGCTATGTGTACATTCATGAGGAAGAAGAATGAACTTAAATGATTTTAGCAAATGGCTGCAATATAACAAAGAGTGAAAAATTTAAGGGGGTCTGAATACTTTCCGTACCCACTGTATATACTATATTAAGTTTAGTGTCACTTTTAGAAATGGGTGTGTTATATACTGTATGTATAGGTGTTCACTAAAAAGAGAAAGAAATACAGCATATAATATAAAGAACCAAAAGAATAAAAATTACGGAAAATAATTTAAAAGTGTTTTAAATTTAAATTTACATACATAGTTACATAGTAGGTGAGGTTGAATAAAGACAATAGTCCATCCAGTTCAACCTGTGTAGGTGTGTGTGACTGTAATCATCTAACATAGCCCTCAATCTCCTGATCCTTGAGATGTAAGTCTAAGAGTCTTTTGAAAGTCACCATACTACCCGCAGAAACCACCTCTTGTGGTAGACAATTCCACAATCTTGTAGCCCTAACAGTAAAGAACCCCCCACGTTGCCTGAGGTTAAAACGCTTCTCCTCTAATCGCATTGTATGTCCTCGAGTCCTCATGCAATTCCTTCGAATGAACAGCTTTTCTTCTAAGCTGAGATCCCCATTAAGATATTTATAAATTGCTATCATGTCCCCTCTCAGACGTCTTTTCTCCAGGGAAAATAAATTGAGCGATTGCAGCCGCTCTTCATAGGTAAGGTCCTCCAACCCCCTAATCAGTTTAGTTGCCCTTCTCTGGACTTTCTCCAGCTCCAACACATCCCTCCTGAGGACTGGCGACCAGAACTGGACAGAATACTCCAGATGCGGTCGGACCAGAGTTTTATAAAGTGGAAGGATTATAGTCTTATCTCTGGAATACATCCCTTTCTTTATGCATGCTAATATTCTGTTGGCTGTGGAAGCTGCCGCTTGGCATTGCATGCTGTTGCCTAATCTATCATCAACTAAGACTCCCAGATCCTTCTCCATTTTTGATTTCCCCAAGGGTTCCCCTCCTAACGTGTATTGTGTTTTTATGTTTTTGGTCCCCAAGTGCAAAACCTTACACTTCTCCACATTAAACCTCATTTGCCATGTCGTTGCCCACTCCGTAATTTTGTCCAGGTCATTCTGTAGGATATCTGCTTCATGCTGTGCAGTTATTGCCCTGGCCAATTTTGTGTCATCTGTAAAAACTGATAACGAACTACTGATCCCGTCCTCAATGCTGTTTATGAATAAATTGAACAAGGTTGGTCCCAGGACTGAGCCCTGGGGCACCCCGCTTACTACCTCAGACCAGTCTGAGTATGCGCTGTTTATTACTACCCTTTGGACACGGCCTTTTAGCCAATTCCGTATCCAAGAGCAAACCCTGCTGTCGATACCTGCAGACCTTATTTTATAAATTAAGCGCTTGTGGGGAACTGTATCAAACGCCTTAGCGAAATCCAAGTACACCACATCCACTGGTCTCCCCCTATCTAGCTCACAGCTCACTTCCTCGTAGAATGCTAAGAGATTGGTTTGACAAGATCGCCCATTTGTAAACCCGTGCTGGTTACTACTGATGATGTTGTTGTCTTTAGCATACTCTACGATATAGTCCCTTATCATCCCCTCCAAAAGTTTACATATTATTGATGTCAGACTGACAGGCCTATAATTTCCCGGGATATGTCTCTGGCCCTTTTTGAATATCGGAATCACGTTAGCCTTCCTCCAATCCCCTGGTACATCTCCTGTCCTAATACTGTCAGCAAAGATCAGGAACAGTGGTCTAGATATAACCATACTGAGTTCCTTGAGCACTCTCGGATGTACGCCATCCGGGCCTGGTGATTTGTTGTGTTAAGTTTATCCAGTCTTTCCCTGATTTCCCCCTCTGTTAGCCATAGTGGCAAGTCCTGTGTATTACTACTAACCATACAGTCATGGTCAGTGTACCCTTCCTTTTCCTGCGTAAAGACTGACGAGAAAAAAGAATTCAGCACGGTTGCTTTTTCAGTGTCCTCTGTAACCATCCTCCCATCATCGCTAATTATGTGTGCAATATGCTCTGCCCTAGTTTTTTTGCTGTTGATATATTTAAAGAATTTCTTTGGGTTTTTTTTACTATCCTCCGCTATTTGTCTCTCAAAGTTGATTTTAGCCATCTTGATTTCGTGTTTACACTTCTTATTTTCCTCCTTGTATTGCTGGAAGGCCGATACGGTGCCCTCTGATTTATATTTCTTGAAGGCCAATTTTTTTCCCCTAATAAGTTTTTTAACGCTACGGTTTAGCCAGCCAGGTTTGGCTTTGTCTCTTCTAAATTTATTCCCCATAGGAATGCACTGCAAGATGCCTTTGCTTAATATTGTTCTAAAGCATTCCCATTTTTCCTCTGTGGTCAGTGATCCCAGGGTTTGGTCCCAGTTTACCCTTTCCATCAATGAGTACAATTTTGGAAAGTCTGCCCTTCTGAAGTTTAGGGTTCTTATGTTCCCCACTTGCCTTTTTATATTGTTATTTATACTAAATGTGATCATCCTGTGATCGCTAGAGCCCAGGTTGTCCTGGACTCCTACCTCCGAGATTATGTCTGGGTCATTAGTGATCAATAGATCCAGGATAGCATTCTCTCTAGTAGGGGAATCCACCAACTGCGACATGTAGTTATCCTGTAAGGTTTCCGTGAATAGCCGGGCCTTATGCGAGTGTGCAGTCCCCTCTTCCCAGTCAATGTCGGGATAATTGAAGTCCCCCAATATGATGACTGATCCTAGTTTTGCCGCTTTACCTATTAGTGCTAAAAATTCCAGCTCTACCTCCTCCCCTTGGTTAGGTGGCCTATAGCAAACCCCCACAACTACTTTTCCCTTATCTTCTTCCCTATCGAGTTCAACCCACACAGATTCTAAATCCATGCTCATCCCATCCGTAATGTCACTCCTTTCTAGCACCTTTATATTATTCTTGACATAGAGACATACCCCTCCCCCTCTTTTACCAACCCTGTCCTTCCGGTACACCGAATACCCTTGGATATTGGCCAGCCAGTCATGTGAGGGGTCGAACCAAGTCTCCGTTATTCCCACAAGGTCTATGTCCTCCTCATGTACTAACATGTCCAACTCATCCATCTTATTAGCTAGGCTCCTGGCATTAGCATATACCCCTCTTAGTTTTACGGAAGTTAAACGTGATTGGCGGTTTTGTTTATTTCTGTTTGGTCTGCTGTTCTCCCGCACAGACCCGCCAATTGATGTTGTTGACCTACTGTCGCTATTGACCCTACAACTGCCTTCAGTCCTCTGCTCCCTCCTGACTGATTCTATTTCTGAGCCCTCCCCCCCGTCTCCTAGTTTAAAAGCCCCTCCAACTCGGTGGCCATCTTTCTCCCCAAAAGAGCTGTACCGTCCCCATTAAGGTGCAGCCCATCCTTACTAAAGAGCCGGTAGCCGACTGAGAAGTCAGCCCAGTTCTCCAGGAACCCAAACCCCTCCTTCCTACACCAATTCCTCAGCCACTTGTTAACTTCCCTAAGCTCCTTCTGCCTCTCCTGTGTGGCTCGAGGTACAGGCAGTATTTCAGAGAAAACCACCTTGGAGGTCCTTTTCCTCAATCTATTACCTAAGTCCCTGAAATCGTTCTTAAGGATCCTCCACCTACCTTTAACTTTGTCATTAGTGCCCACATGCACCATGACCGCTGGGTCATCCCCAGCCCCGCCCAACAATCTGTCTGCCAGATCTGCGATGTGCCGAACTCGGGCGCCCGGTAAACAACAAACTGTTCGGTTCACGCGATCTTTTTTACAGATTTCCCTCTCTGTCTTCTTGATAATTGAGTCCCCAACTACCACAACCTTTCTAACCTTTCCTGAGTTACGGCCCCCCTTCTTCCTGGAGCCGTCCCTCCCTTGGCAGCTGGGGGAGGGCGCATGCTCCAGCTCTGCCACCCCTGAGTTGATATCCCCCTCAACCTGCAACTCGGCAAACATGTTAGGGTGTACCAACTCAGGACTGGCCTCCCTGACTCTCCTCCCCCTAACATTCCTAACAGTCACCCAGCTGCGTACCTCTGCTGCTTGCGTCTCCTCTATTCCTTCCTCCTCTATGCTGACCCCTGCCAGCGCCTGATGGGTAAAGTCCAAGCTCCTTTCCAGGTTGTAGATGCCACGCAGTCTTGTCACTGTGTTCTCTAGATCCACGATGTGGGCTTCCAGAGCAACAAGTCGCTCACATCTTGCACAGCAGTATTCGTCCTCGATTGGTTCATCAAGGAACGCATACATGCCGCAAGAAGTGCACTGAGTGGCATCCCCAATCCTGTCGGACATTATTACCCTCTACTCTATGGGGATAATATTAACGACCTGCTCTTCCTTACCTACACTACCTCTAACTTCCCTGGTACAAAACCTGGGGTACCCACCAGTCGCTAATACCCTCACCAGTCACTAGATACTCACCAGTCGCAAGGATCCTCACCAGTCGCAAGGATCCTCACCAGTCGCAAGATACTCACCAGTCGCAAGATACTCACCAGTCGCAAGATACTCACCAGTCGCAAGGATACTCACCAGTCGCAAAGATACTCACCAGTCGCAAGCTACTTCACCAGTCGCAAGGATACTCACCAGTCGCAAGGATACTCACCCGTCGCAAGATACTTCACCAGTCGCAAGGATACTCACCAGTCGCAAGGATACTCACCAGTCGCAAGGATACTCACCAGTCGCAAGGATATTCACCAGTCGCAAGGATACTCACCAGTCGCAAAGATACTCACCAGTCGCAAGGATACTCACCAGTCGCAAAGATACTCACCAGTCACAAGGACACTCACCAGTCGCAAAGATACTTCCAGTCGCAGGGATACTCACCAGTCGCAAGATACTCACCAGTCGCAAGCTACTTCACCAGTCGCAAGGATACTCACCAGTGCAAGGATATTCACCAGTTGCAAGGATACTCACCAGTTGCAAGGATACTCACCCGTTTTATTATTGCTTGGTGTATGCTTAGACACATGTTGATAAAAAAATTGTAAATGTATGGATTCACACCAAGGCCCTAAAGTGGTTGTAAAGCCAGAAAGTATTTTATCTTAATGCATTCCATGCATTAAGATAAAAAGCCTTGTGTGCAGCAGCCGCCCTAATATTTACTCAAGCCTATCTCTATCCAGTGATGTTACAGGAGAGTTTCGGTTGCCCAAGAGTCTCCCACTGCTGTCAATCAGATTCAGTGAGCCAATGAGGAGAGAGGGGGCAGGGCTGGGCCGCGGCTCTGTTTCTGAAATGGACACAGGGAGCTGCAGCTGGGCTGGGGTGCCCCCATAGCATCCAGAAACTACAGCCCGGGCTGCTCTTTGCAAAACCACTGCACAGAGGTGGTAAGTATAACATGTTTGTTATTTTTAACAAAAAAAAAAAAAGAGACTTTACAATCACTTTAAATGCATCAGAATCCATGTATAAGGACCATGTTGTCAATTTTCCAGGTAATTTAGATGTATCTCTTTATTTATTTAAAGTATTTGTAAATATAATACATTTTCCCTTTAATCTATCGAGTACAACACCTAAAAGAGCATGACTACTTCCTCAGAAGGCAGGAAACACCATCACTGCAGTCCCTGTGAACAGTCAGACAGTATTTGCGTTTCCTGCTCTGGATGGAAATGTTCTGTTTGAACTTCTGGGGAAAGGGTGGTAGGGGCTCTCTCCTACTGTCCCCTTCCATCCTTTTTCTTTGCTTACCTTTTTATGATAAGTCCTGACTGGTGAAGGTCCTGCCCAGGGCCCCTTCCTAAGTTCCATGATCACAGGGATCCAGGATCAGCCCTCTTGGGGGGGGGGGGGGGGAGCAGAGTCTCTGCCAGTTTCCTTCACATAGTGGTGCTTTCCCTTTGCCAAGGGCGCTGGGGTGTCACTGCCGATGGAGGTAAAACCAGGGGACCGATATCAGGTCTTGTGTTCTAGCATGTGGCACTCGGGGTGAATGGATGGGTTTCCAGTTGGCCACTTTTGTTTCTGGCAGAGGGAGCACAGAAGCTTTAACAGGCATTTAAAGGGCCCCTACACATTGCTGTGTTATCTGTAACATGAATCCTGGCGTGCAAGGGGCTTTGCTGACTGCAGGCTGTCAATCACTCAGTACAGGAAAATAGAGGCTTTACTAATGTTGCCTACCTACCTGCATTGGACTTTTTGTGCTTTTTCTTCTCATATTTGCCTGCTGGGTTCTTGGAGCTTTACTAAGGCCCTTTGCAGTCCTGGTCTGAGCACAGAAGACTTTGTTTCTTGACATCCATGGATGTGTTTAGTGTTGCTAGGGTGTATGGTATGGAGGTTTTTGTTGTTTTTCATGCCCAAACTGCAAATATGTCCAAACCTCTTCCAGATCTAAAAAAGACATTCTACATTTTAACATTGTTAGGAAGCAATTCGAGTAAGCCGCTCTGTAAAAAATGCAAGTTGGATCTTGAGGAAAACTTTTCTTATGAGCATTAACCTTTTCAATACCGGGTTGAAAAACGGCCCCACACCATGATGTTCCCACCTCCCAAGCGTCACTGTTGGGATGGTGCTTTTGGGGTGATGTGCAGTGCCATTTGACCTCCAAACATTCTGTGTATTATAGCATCCAAAGGGTTCAGTTTTAGTCTCATCTTGCCTGGTTGAGGCAGGTTTATGGTTGGATTATATGCTCACTGGAACATTCAGGATTTTAGAAATCCTTCTGTAACCAATGCCATGGGAGATCTCCTTGCTCTTACTCATCATGAGATGTTTCTTGTGAGACACATTGGTAATTAGACACCTTTTTATAGGCCGTCAGTTGAAACTGAACCAGCAGATATTATTTTTCACTGACAAGGGGCAGGATTGCTTTCGAAATACTGATTCAGTGTCTTGGCTTTCCATCCCTTTCTTCATGTGTTGTGTGTCATTCTATTTTATTAAAGATAACATATTTTCTGAACGTATTTGTTTTGGTTTCTATGTATGTATGTATGTATTGCATGGATTGTTACCGTTAAAATCTCATGTCAATAGCACTTTTAGAATTTTACCTAGAAAAATGGTGACCTGTTCAATACTTAATTTACCCTCTGTATCTGAAAATTGATCAGTACTGATGTATTGATGGCCTTTCTCATTTCTTGAGGCCCAAAATGTCATGACAGTTTAAATATCCCCCAAATTAATTTTTGGAAGACAGTCCAAGGTATTTACCAAGAGGCATGGTGAGTTTATTAGTACATCACAACAAGAAAAATAGAAGCAGGTACAGTCACCGTCATTGAAAACATTACTAAAACACTTGTTACACAATTAAAGTCTGGTGAAAGGGCAATAAGGATGTAATCCCCCGTCCCGCGAGATGCCCGAGGAACCAGGGGGGATTGCCACAGTAAACAAAAAATAAGTAACAGTGCTATAGGCCTGTAGCATAATACTGCAATATCAAACCAATAGTTATGTAATATCAGGCTAAACGTGAGCGATACAATTGAGAGATTAGTTTGAGGTGGTCCTGACCTCTAATCACATCCAGTATCTCAACTGAGGGTAAGGCAGGGAGCTCATTAGTAAATTGTGCCCGCAAAGCATGGGTGACCTGCAAATAGTAAAAGTGCATAGAGTGCATGAAGCAATGGAAATGGCTTGATGGCGCCACCTGAAATAACATGTGACAAAAGGTATACACCCCTGTAAAACCAGATACTCGGGTCAGGAATATGAAGAAGCTCCGGTAAACGACGATTATACTACAGGGGAGTCATGGAATGGAATCCAGCGTCCCCGGTCTTGGAGGTCGCCAGGTCCCAGATCCATCTGGCCATCTTGGGCGTATGCTATAGGCCCCCCAACCAGAGGGAGGAGGGGGAGACGGACCTCCTTTTACAGATAGGATTGGCAGCAAGGATGGGAAATGTCATTATAAGGGGGGACTTTAATTATCCAGATATAGACTGGGCAGAAGGAACCGCGCATTCAGCCAAGGCTCGGCAGTTCCTAAATGTTTTGCAGGACAATTTCATGGGTCAGATGGTGAATGCACCGACAAGAAACAAAGCGGTACTTGACCTACTGATTACCAACAATACAGACCTGATCACGGATATAGAAATACGGGGCAACTTAGGAAACATTGACCATAGGTCAATTAGTTTCAGTATTAATCATAGTAATAGGAAACACAAGGGCAATATAAGGACACTGAATTTCAAAAGAGCCAATTTCCCCAAACTGCGCTCTCTGCTAGAAAATATCAAATGGGATAGAACCCTGCGAACAAAGAACACGGAGGAAAAATGGGAGTGCTTCAAGAGCATACTAAACAAAGGGATTGGCCAGTGCATTCCAAAGGGAAACAAATTTAAAAGAGCAAAACTAAACCCTGGGTGGTGTGGGAGATTAGCTCGGTGGCGGGTGTGGATGACCCCTTGGGGGGGTGCCTTTACACAGGGAGATAGCCAAGAAGTGGTTGCAAACAACAGTTTGGTTTATTCTTGCAATTTACTTCACACAAGTGCAAGCCTCAAAAACATCAAAATAAAAATAAAACACAAAATAAATCCTTGCCACTGTGGGCGGCTACCTTCTCACATACAGGAACCTACCTACGGAGTCTGTCTCCAACCTACTGTTGGGCAAACTTTGCTGATCCTACAGCAGACTCTCAATAGTCCATGTTTTTTCTTCACACAACAAATGTCCATTGATCATGTCCCTTTTCCTCTTCACATTGAACATGTCCCTTTGCTTTTCTCTTCACATAGAACACATTCCTTTGTTTGTCTCTTCACATAGCAAACAGTGTAGTCTTCACACTTGTTCCCTCCTCAGCGCACATCGCTTCAGGAGGTCTTCCCCATGCTCACACAGCTTTCAGGAGGCACACATCTGACTGTCCTCCTCTCCCCATGCCCACACAGCGTCAGGAGGCAGCAATCCTTAGGACTTCCTTTGGACAAATTATAGAGGCCTTAACTTCCTCATTCCGAACAGCTGAAGGCCTTTCAACTTCCTTAAGCCGTCCTGGCTACCTTTTCAGCCGACACCCTATAGTAATTGGTGAACTTTCCAAACCAGGTGGATAAAAGACGACAAAGGAAATATGGCCTTTCGAAAATTTGTGGCCATTGGAACACCACTATGGAAGGTCCCAGGAAGGAAATATTTCTCGCAGAAGAGCATCCCAGCGCTATATAGCCATGTTCAGCGGCAAGTGAATGTATATCTGGCACACAGTGTCGGTGTCAAGGTACATCTGACCACAGACACGTGGTCTAGCAAACACGGCCGGGGAAGGTATATAACTTTTACTGCACACTGGGTAAACCTTCTGACAGCCGTCAAGCATGTAACCTGTGGCACCTGTGTCGATTTTGGTTTTACCGCCATGTATTGCATGCAGGCCTGCCTCTTCTTCTCCTCCTCCTACTCCATCCTCCCTCTCCTCCTTGGCTGACTCCTCCCTTTGCGCTGCTACCGTCTCTTCCGATGCGCCGCCCAAGATCCCCAGAACCTATTCGGCATGCCAGGTGAGACATTGCCATGCTGTGCTGCGTCTGTTGTGCCTGGAAGCCAAGAGCCACACTGGTCCTGCCCTCCTTTCAGCTTTGCGTTCACAGGCAGATTAGTGGCTAACACCGCTCAATTTGACAGTTGGTAAAGTGGTGTGCGACAACGGTGCCAATCTGCTGAGCGTGCTGAAACAGGGCAAAATTACACACCTGCCATGCATGGCACACGTCCTGAACTTGGTCGTGCAGCGATTCGTTGTCAAAAACCCTGGGGTCCAGGACGTCTTGCGGCAGGCCAGGAAAATCTCGGCCCATTTCAGAAGATCTTACACAGCCATGGCTCGCCTTGCTGACATGCAGCGGCAACACAACCTGCCCGTCAGACGTCTTATTTGTGACTGACCGACGCGTTGGAACTCAATCTTGTGTATGCTTGATAGGCTGCTCCAGCAGAAACGTGCAGTTAACGACTACCTGTACGAACTCTGTGGCAGGACAGGTTCTGGGGAGCTTGGGTTTTTTTCACCGGCCAGTGGCTGCTCATGCGTGATGCATGCAGACTTCTGCAGCCATTTGATGAGATCACCAAACTAGTCAGTCGCATCCAAGGCGCCATCAGTGACATTGTACCTTACGCCTTCTTTCTGGAGCGTGCATTGCATCGTGTCATTGATCAAGCCGTCGAGGAGCAGGAAGATGAGGAAGTCGCAATGCTGGATGAATATAGAAAGCATATTATAGTAGATTTGTATTGTACAGCATTGTGACTGGCGAGCGGCTCTGCAGCGATACTACAACTACAAAGAGTGACAAACGCAATTAGAAAACAGTATTATAACTGGTGTGAAAGACCAGTGGCCCCCCAAAATGACAGATTGAAGCTGGAGTGTTATATAACAATATACTTTCATAATAGTGTATTTGGGTACTGCAGAAATTTTGCCTCTGCATCATCGACGTCACCTTCCCCACCACTAACATTAGAGATCGAGGAGTAGGCAGCAACAGCGGGGACCAACGTCCTTCGCCTGATCTGGGTACTGTCGTCAGACTGCTGAGTGGTGGCTGTTGCTACCTCCTCTTCCTGATCCGATGCCAAGAATGGCTGCGCATCGTAAATGTCTTGTGATGGATCGGAAAATATTTCTTGTGATTCAAGTGGAGGGTATATGGTGGTGGTGGTGGTGTCTTTGGGGGTGCACACAGCAGAGAGTGAAGAGGGTGCAGATAGAGAGGATGAGGAGGGTGCAGACGAGGAAGGCAGAGTGAGCCACTCAGCTAAGTCTGGTGCGTCCTTTGGTGTAATCGAACGCACCTTCCCACTTTGGCTCCGGCCTGGTGCTCCTGCCCTACCCCTACCACCCCTGCGGAAGGGCCTGCCTCTTCCACTGCCTGTCATTTTTTAAATGACCCTGTGACAAAAGTCTCTAGAGAAGCGCAGTATATATGGAAGAAGGTATATAACACCCCGCTTCAATCTGTCATTTTGGGGGGCCACTGGTTTATCACACCAGTTATGAAAAATATTTTCTAGTAACTTTTGTCACTGTGTGTAGCAGAGTTAACGCAGCGAAAGAGGCAAAATTTCTGCAGTACCCAAATCCACTATAATATACTTTCTATATTAGAAAGTATATTATAAGTGTATTACACCCCTATATACTGCACACCAAACAATAGTACACCTATACCAGTCCTTAAAAGGACTTTTTTGGACCAATTTGCTAGTGAGTTGTGTCACTGACAATCTGTCCCTGCTCCACACAGCAAACCTCTCCCTACACTGACAAAAGGCAGAATGTAAATGGCAGCCAGATCAGGTCTATTTATAAGGTAGGGGGTATGTCCATGTGCTGAAATGTCTCAATTGGCTGTCCTGTACCACATGATGGATGTGTCATGGGTCAAAGTTCTTCACAATGTAAAAGAATATGGCGGCCGCGAACATTGCCATATGTTCGCATGATCAGCGGACAGCGAACGAGAAAAGTTTGCCGCAAACCGACCACTGGGCGAACCGCAAGGCCATCTCTATTCTCTAGGCACTTTGATGCTTTTTGTACTATGTGTGAAATTATGTTTTCTACCCTGGATTATTTCAGTGCCAGTGTGACAGCATTTTCATGTCTTTTCTAAATGTTCTTAAGTAACATTTTGTGCGGACTCTATGAAAGTTTGTTTTGCTTTGTATGGTTTGTTAAATTCTTAATAAACTCTCTTCCTGATTTAAAAAAATAAAAAATTACTTTTCTTCCACTTCCTGATTTCTTGACTGTGGGCAGGTGATGGGTGACTGGTAGGTCACGTCCCTTCCTTGCTGACTCCAAGAACCTGGACAGGAGTGGCGCTGGCATTTACTGGAACTGATCCCTTTCCTCCTGCAGCATCTCAAAGGCGACGACTTCTCCTCTCTCACCTGCCGGCATTCAGCTGCTGCTGGAGAAAGGGGATCGGTTCCAGTAAATGCTGCCCCTCCTGTCTAGGTTCCCCTTCTTTTTGCTGCTTGAGCCTCCTGTACTGCTAGCTTCCCTCCTTTCCTATCCCAGTGGCTGCTATGGGGGAAAGAGTCGGCAGATTACATATTTACTCTATCCTTTCCTGAATGAACACATACTATGTGTTTACAATGCTTCAGTTTGTAAATGAACAAGAAGCTTTGTGTCCCCAATCTCCTTTCTCTGTCTCAAAAGTGAGATATTTCACCAAAGCCCCCCAACAAGGCCGTTAAAAAAAAATTGGAAAAAGTAATAAAAAATAAAAGTGTAATAGAAAAAATAAGTAAACTGCTGACACCGTGCACTGCCCTACTGACACTATCCACACACCATCCACTGCTCTACTGACTGATGCTATCTACTTTTTAAGGTACACTAAGTTTATATTTTTACAGTGACATTTTAACTTTTTTCAAAATATTTTCTTACTAATTAGTTAGGCTTTGCTAGTTGAATTCTCAAAAAACCTTGGTGATCTTTGATCTCTTTCATGTTGTTCAGATAGATCTCCACTTCTTAACGGTTGCCGACCCCTGGTAGGTAAGTTAGGATGGAAAGATAGGGTAAGGGGTCGGGATGGAAAAGAGGGGAAAAAAAGGGAAAGGAGGGGGTAATTAGAAGGTTCCAGGGGGAGGGTAGTGGATTAGGGGGATGTTTCACCTCTTCCCACCATGGTTGAGATGGTGGGAAATTGTCTTTATGAAAATGCCATAATTTGGATATTCCGAGTTGCAAGAGCCCCAGATAGTTGTTTGTTGGTCTAGCCTTTCATATTCTGCTACTAAAATATGTTATAGCACTACATTCACATGGGAGAATATAGTCGGTGCGAATGGCAGAAATCCGATTCCTGCTGTGGTTCTCAGTGAGTTTGATGACTGGCCGCAGCGATTTGCTGCTCTGCGTGATCGCTGCTGGATGCACTTTGACAACACAGGTCATCGCTGACTGTGCAGAGAGCCACGAGTAGTCGCTGGTGTCCTGTCATTATAGTAAATGGGGTCGGGCTGCACCGAGCTGCTGTAGGAACTGCTCCTACAATTCCTTAATCACCGGTGTGAATGTAGCCCAAGTCCATTAATGGTCTTGTTTCAGTGCCCATTCTGCTAAAATAAAACCAAGGGCAAATCTTTTTTTTCATTTAGGATAGAATAAGTGAGGGTTATAATTCCTGCCATTTTTTTGCCATCTGAGCCCCATTTGAATATTTTCTCCTGTCCCATACCCAAAATAAGAAATGAGAGGAAATACCTCTAAAGTGAGGGAATCCCTGGTGGTCACTATTGGAAGGTTTCCCCTCCCTTTACTTCAACTTTTGGTGATAATGGTAAACAGAACAAATAGAGAGGATGAATCTCCCTAATGGGGTACAAACCGCAATGTAAATGGACAGGGGTTCTAATCCCTCTCGGCTCATCCAAAACAAAAAAAAGTTTTACATTTAGTTACACTTTAAGGTAGGAATTTGGGGAGATCTCCAGTGGCGAGGGAGGAGAGCTAGCTGCGGTTAGAAAGTGACATTGGATATCTTTTTATGGAGGATTTTATGTATCCAAGGGTTATAGATAACAGGTTTATTTGGGATTTATTCAGGACAGTCATCCCTCTTGCCCTGTAATAAACATTTAGAATAGACTTTTCAGAACACAATACCCCTTGGACTACAATACAAACAACCATTAGGGAGAGATGGGTAAAAATGATGTTCAATACCTGGACATCTATACCTCCAAGTGAAGATTTTGAAGGTTTTATTTCTTAAGTAGTGCTGGCTATAGAATTTTTGTGAGAGGATGAAAGCTTTCTCCTAGTCTGCAGATTCAACTGGAACATCCCATTCCTTTTCCCAAATAGTTGTGTAATCATGGACCTCAGGATGTGAAAGGAGTGATTAAAAATGTACAGGTAAGGAGTCGAGTCACAAAGCAATACATTTTCAAGGGATGTGGGGTGGATGTTAACCCTGGTCTGTTAGCCATATACTGGAAAATAAGGAATAGTTGCTGATTCACAAGCCATTAGTTGTCTGTCCCATGTTTGCTGAAGAAAGGCTCAAATCTAGTGGGGGTGAGAGTGCAGGCAAGTAGAAATGCAGTGAGTTTAAAGCGGAGCTCCACCCAAAAGGAGAAGTTCTGCTTTAAGGCCTCCTCCGCTGCTCTTGTTTGTGAAATGGAGCCTTTGGAGAGGAGGGGGGAGCAGGTACCAGTTCCCACTTCCACTCCCCCCCCCCCCCCCGAAGTCTTCTGGTACACATGACATGTTTTAGGAGACTGCGGGACCAGTCACAGTGCAGCGTCGCTCGCACATGCGCAATGGGCATCCGGCTGTGAGGCCCCAGGCTGTCGCAGCCAGGTGCCCATAGTAAAGATGCCGGTGAGGGAGGACTTGGAGAAAACGACTAGGGTAAGCACACTGCTGGATCATGGGACAGGTGAGTGACTGTTAAAAGTCAGCACCTATAGTTGTAGCTGCTGACTTTTAATTTTCACTTAGGAAACTGGAGCTCCGCTTTTAGGTCATTTTGTTCCATGCCCCAGCTAAGGATCTGGACATGGCTGGAGGAAAGGATGGACTGTCAAACAAGAGGTGAAAAGTGATACGGCTTTGTCCCAAAGGCCAAACATTTGTTTCATAAGATCTAGAAGGTGGCGATCTTCCTTATGTTGAAGGGGTAATATTAACTGGAGAGCTGGTAAATCAGGTGGGGTTAAAAATAGTTAAGATTGGAATGGATATAGTGAAACCAGTATATAATTCTGGTGAAGACAGATGCATACAAGGCTATAACTGGGGCATTTGCATCCCCTTTGCCTTTGGGTAAAGAGTATTTTATGGTTAAGCCTTGGCCATTTTCAGCCCCATGTAAATGTGGTGAAAAGCTTTTGCAATTTCCTGAGGAATCCGCTTGGAATATAAATAGGAATGGTTTAAAAAAAGATTTATAAACTTAGAATTAATGTCCATTTTGCGTTTACTGTATTTAGGTGACCTAGCCACAGGGACATTTTTCTGTCATAACCGTAAGGGCTCCTTCAGACAAGCAATAATGCTTGCTGCCCTCTGAAAAGCAATATAATGATTTGATCCCCCTGCAGATATTGTAAGTTTGCCCACTTACAAAGAAATGAAGGGTCTGTAATTTGTTTTATCATAGGTATACTTAAATGATCCAGAAAAAAACACATGATACAAAGGTTATAAATTGAGCTGCAGTTCAGTGAGTAAAATAAGTATTTGATCCCCAAGTAAAACATGACTTAGTACTTGGCGGACAAACCCTTGTTGGCAAGCACAGAGGTAAGACGTTTCTTGTAGTTGATTACCAGGTTTGCAGACATCTTAGGAGGGATTTTGGTCCACTCTTCTTTACAGATCTCTCAATCCTTAAGGTTTCTTGGCTGTCTCTTGGCAACTCGAAGTTTTAGATCACACCATACATCTTCTATGCCACTCCATGAACTTAATGTGCTCCTTGAGCCACTTCTTTGTTGCCTTGGTGATATGTTTTGGGTCATTGCCATGCTGGAAGACCCATCACGACTTTAGTGTTCTGGCTGAGGGAAGTAGGTTCTCATCCAAGATTTTACATTACATGGCCCCATCCATTAGCCCCTTAATGTGGCAAAGTCAGCCTGTACCTTTTAGCAGAGAAACCGCCCCAAAGCATAATGTTTCCACCTCCGTACTTGACTGTAGGGATGGTGTTCTTAGGGTTATAGTCAGCATTTTTCTTCCTCCAAACACAGAGAGTCGAGTTAATGCCAAAGAGCTCAACTTTGATCTCCTCTGACCACAGCACTTTCTCCCAAACCTTCTCTGAATCATTTAGATGTTCATTGGCAAACTTCAGATGAGCCTGTACATGTGCCTTCTTGAGGAGGGGGACCCTTTGGGTGCTGCAGGATTTCAATCCATGGTGGCATATTGTGTTACCACTGGATTGTTTGGTGACTGTGGTCCCTTGAGATAATGTACAAGCTCCTGACGTGTAGTTCTGGGCAAATCCTTCACTTTTCTCATAATTATCCTTATCCCATGAGGCAAAATGCTTGGAGCTCCAAACCGAGGGCAATTGTTGGTTATTTTGTATTTCTTCCTTTTGAGAAAAATCGCTCCAACAGTTGTCTCCTTCTTACCAAGCTTCTTGCTGATGGTCTTGTAGCCCATTCCAGTCTTGTGCAGGTCTACAATCTTGTCCGTGACATTCTTTGACAGCTCTTTGGTCTTGCCCACGATGGTGGGTTTGAATGGAAGAAAGATATTCGATGGACAGGTGTCTTTTATATACATAACGAGTTGTTGTGAGCACTTTCCTAAATTGACAGGACTAATCTGTGTACCACATGAGCACATACTGTAGCCAGTCTTTGGGAGCCAGAATTATTGTTGGTTGGTAGGGGATCAAATACTTATTTTATTAATTGAACTGCAACTCAATTTATAACATTTGTATCATGTGTTTTTTCTGGATTTTTGGTTGATATTCTGTCTCGACCATTTAAAATACACCTTTGATAAAAATGTTAGACCATTTCTTTGTAAGTGGGCAAACTTAAAAATCTGCAGGGGATCGAATAATTATTTTCCCCATTGTATGTGCCTCTAGGGCATGTGGAAGAAAGAATGCTTCCTGGAGAAGAGATATTAATCACTAAATTCCTGGAGAATAGAAATTAGTTTA
Source organism: Pelophylax lessonae (assembly GCF_965119305.1). NCBI lineage: Eukaryota > Metazoa > Chordata > Amphibia > Anura > Ranidae > Pelophylax > Pelophylax lessonae. The sequence continues at coordinate 290,869,429 of NC_138769.1, forward strand.
CACAAACTTATCTACAGTAGAATTTTAACCGGAGTAATGAGTATGGTATTAGTTATAGGGTCTGTTATTCTTGCCAGAGGCTGCTGCATTTATTGCCACTTTCATATCTACACAAGGCTTGTTTGTTGGTAAATGTTACCATACTAAAGAAAACTAAAGAGATGAACTAGGGGGCGTGGCCGGGATGTGAAGCCGAGCGGACGTGTGAAGCTGGAGCTCCGATCCTGATCTCATCCTTTTCTACCCTTGAGCTACCCGATCATCCTTGGCACCCCCTTTTCCACCCTGGGTCCCCCTAAGAAGTCGAGCAGGAAGCAGCGAGCCCCTCCGATAGCTCCCGGGAGGCTCCGTTCTTCGGCTGCGCCCGCTTCTTCTCCCGGTCCCCAGAGGCCGCCGGCGGCCATCTTGGACACGAGGCCTCCTCTCTCCAGCATGTCGGTCAGCACCCAGACGGAGCCGGGCCCCGGCCGACCACAGGATCCCTCTCCATCGGACATCCTGGAGGCGATTAAGGCATGTAAGGATACCCTGACTGTTAAAATCGATTATCTGGCGACGGATATCAGCCTTATTAGACATGACTTGGACAAGTTCCGCTCTCGGGTGTCTGAGGCGGAGGATCGCATCTCCCGCCTGGAGGACAATTCCAGGGAGGACTCCAGGGACATCCATGCCTTACAGCTGCAGGTGAAGGCTCTCCAGGACAGGGCGATTGACACCGAAAATCGCCTGAGGCGTAACAACATCCGCATCCTGGGGTTGCCGGAGCGGGCTGAGGGCTCCAAACCTGCCGAATTTGCGGAGGCCTTCCTCCCCAAGCTGCTGGATTTGCCTGACATGCCGCCAACCTTCGTGGTGGAGAGGGCACATAGGGTTCCCCCGACCCCCCCCGCTCCGGGGGCGCCTCCCAGGCCATTCCTGCTGCGGCTGCTTAACTACAGGGACCGGGACAGACTATTGGCGGCGGCTCGTTCCAAGAAAGAACTCCGCTATGAGGACGCCCGAATTATGCTGTTCCCGGACTACTCGCAAGAAGTGCAACGTCAACGCCGCCAATTCACCGACATCCGCAAGCGTCTCCACGATCTAGGCATCAAATACAGCCTCCTCTATCCGAGCAGACTCCGGGTAATCGACGGTGATCGCACCCGGTTCTTTGATACTCCGGAACAGGCGGCTTCCTGGCTTGACGTTCGTTGATCCGTGCTGCCTCCTGGGCCCGAGCAACGCAAGTATCCATCCTGTTTTCATTGTGGCCCTGGATTTCTCCCTTATCTGTCCCCCTGCCTTGCCCTCCTGCCCCGGTCCCCTGCCTGCCCCCCCACATCTATTTCGTGCCTTGAGAATTGCCTTTACCCATTCATGATGTACTCTGGGTAGCTCACTGTTAAGGAGCTGGCTTCAAGACGTTGGACTGTGCTGTGACATTTGGTTTTCTCCCCTTTTTTCTCTTCTGCTGACCCTTCCGCTCCTGGTGCTGCCCCCCCCCCCCCCCCCCCGGCCACTCACTCAGGTCCCCCCCCCCTTGTTTTTGTTTTCCCCTGCCCCTCACTCCCGTGCTCTATGCTATAGCTCTTGCGGGAGCTCTGGTTCAATGACGTTGTTGTTTTTTGGGGTACAGGCCGGCCCCAGCTCCCCCCGGGGGGCCTTGGTTCCCCCCCCCGTTCCTTTTTTCTTTTTGCGGGGGATGCTGGGGTTTGGCAGGATAGGCACTACGTGCCTGGGTTATGTTGTTATTCACTTTTGTGTTTTAGTGTTCATTGTTCTGTGTTTAAGTGTGTGGTGCTTGGGTCCGACTGGTCTTGCTGCTCCCCAGATGCTACGGCAGGCCCCCGCGGGGTCCCTCCCCATCTTCACCCTAGCTGTTTGTTATGGCCTCCCGTGACTCCCAGTCCTTCTCCGTCATCTCCTGGAATGTCAGGGGCCTTAACTCCAAATTTAAGAGGGCTCTGATGTTTCAGTACCTGTCCTCCCGCAAGCCTTCTATAGTGATCCTTCAAGAGACGCATCTGGTGGGAAGCAAGCTACAGTCCCTCAAAAAGCCGTGGGTTCACAAATCATTTCATGCTTCTTACTCTAGTTACGCCCGTGGGGTCTCGGTGCTGATCCGCAAAACCTTGCCTTGTGAGGTGGAGGCGGTCCACACGGACCCCATGGGCCGCTATGTTGTTTTGGTCCTCACCATGTGGCACTGTAGATATGTGCTGGTGGGCCTATATGTTCCTCCTCCGTTTAAGTCTGATATTCTCTACACTGTGTTGGATAAGGTCTCCCCTTACTGCCCTGCGAAATTGCTGTTTCTGGGGGATTTCAATGCCATTCTCTCCCCTGCGCTGGACAGGCCTTCACCCCCTAAATCCTTTTCAGAGGATCTGCTGCATTGGTCGGAGGCTGCTGGGGTGCGGGAGGTCTGGCGTTGGAAGCAAAGAGGTTATTCGTGTTTCTCCTCTTCTTACAAGACCTCCTCCAGAATTGACCTGGCGTTTGCCAACTCCCTGGCGTTATCCGATGTGGCGACGGCGAAGTACTTACCGGCGGGTCTGTCTGACCACTGCCCCTTGGAGCTCACCCTCCGCTCTGGCGCGGCCCGTTCGGCCTCCATGTGGCGTTTGGGCTCCCAGTGGGTGGAACAACCGGATGTCGCCTCTCGGATCCCGCCGGTTCTGGAGGACTATTGGAGGAACAATGCCGACACGTCCTCACCTGGGCTGGTTTGGGACGCGTTTAAAGCTTATACTAGGGGCCAATATATGTCTATCATTAAAGCGGTTAAGGTACAGCAGGCCGCGGAGCTGACTCGCCTGGAGGGGGGGGTGGAGGGGGCCACTGCCGCGTACGGCCTGGACCCTTCTACCTCAAACTTCGAGGCGTTGCAGGCGATGAAGCGAGACCTCCATCTTCACATGTCCGAGGTCACGAGGTTGTCCATGTATCACTCTCGACAATCCTTTTTTGAGCAAGGGGATAGGAATGGTAGGTTTCTGGCGCTGATATCCCAGCATGATGCCCCCCTGACGGTGGTCCCAGAGCTCACTTCTCCCGCGGGGGTTCCCCTGACCGCTCCCGAGGACATCTTAGATGCCTTTCGCTCATATTATAGCGCCCTCTACACCACTACCCTTCCCCCAGACTTTCGACCGACTGCTTTGGACTCCCTTCTGGACCCCGTGGCCCTGGGCTGGCTCTCTGATTGCGAGAGGGAATGGCTGGTGAGACCCATCACATCTGAGGAGGTCCTGGCTGTTCTCTCGACTATTCCAGGAGGCAGGGCTCCGGGTCCAGACGGTCTCCCCGTGGACTTTTACAAGGCCCACTCTGGACTCTTGGCCCCTCTACTGGCTTCGTTGTTCACCAGGTGTCTTGCGGAGGGGTCTCTCCCTCCCTCGATGGCTGAAGCGCATGTTGTTCTTATCTATAAGCCCCCTAAGGACCCGAAACTGTGCGCTTCTTACCGACCTATAGCGCTGCTCAACACGGACCTAAAGATCCTGACCAAACTACTGGCTATCCGCCTGCAGCCCTTGCTCCCCTCTGTGGTAGACCAAGACCAGACTGGCTTTATGCCTCATAGGTCCACGGACGTTAACCTCCGCAGACTGTATACCAACCTCCAGGCGCAACATGTCAATGTGGGTTCCAGAGTGGTTGCTTCACTGGATATCGAAAAGGCTTTCGATTCGGTGGAGTGGCCCTTCCTGTGGGAGACTCTCAGAAGGATGGGGTTCCCCCTGCTCTTCATTAAGTGGTTAAAAATCATTTACAGCTCACCGGTGGCGGCTATTCGTTTGGGGGGACAGCTGTCGTCTTGGTTTGCTCTGTCCAGGGGCACGAGGCAGGGCTGCCCTCTCTCCCCGGCCCTGTTCGCCATTGCTATGGAGCCGGTGGCGGAGGCCCTCCGCATTTCCCCGCTGGTTCGGGGCCTGCGGATTGCCGGGCTAGAGGAGAGGGTGGCCCTGTACGCTGACGACCTGCTGTTGTTCCTGAATGATGCCGACTCTTCGCTCACGGGTGCCTTACATGTCCTGGAGGCCTACTCTCGGGTAACCGGGCTGCGGGTCAACTGGTCCAAGTCGCAGCTGTTGGCGATTGACCAGGGGGCCCGACGCTCGGCGCCGCCCGATATTCAGCTACAGTGGGTAGATGTGTTGGTGTATCTAGGAGTTAGGGTCTCTAGGGTCGCTGACGACTTTGTCGCTCTCAACCTGGAGCCGGTGGTGGCGGCGCTCAGGACCAAGCTGAAGGCATGGGAGAACTTGCCCCTTTCCCTTCTGGGCCGGGTTAACCTGGTCAAGATGAAAGTGCTGCCCAAATTTACGTATCTCTTCCGACACTCCCCGCAATGGATACCAAAGTCCTTCTTCGCTTCCCTGAATAAGTTGTTCTCCTCCTTTTTGTGGGGTCCCCGCCCCCCAAGATATAAACTTTCCACCCTTATGCGCCCCCCCTCACAGGGGGGCCTAGCTTTCCCTGATTGCCACAAATATTTTCTAGCCTCCCAGCTGGTGTCTGCGGCTTGGTGGCTGAACCCCGACCTGCATAACTCGGCGGTTGCGGTGGAGGCAGCGGTGCTCGGGTCCGTGGAGGCGCTCACTCATCTGTTGTTTCGGGGTCCTAGGGCCCCGCATGGTCTCACGACCTCCATGGTTACGGTCCTGCGGGCATGGAAATCTGGTTTGCAGCTAGAGGGCTACCCGGGCTCTGCTGTCTCCCCCAACGCACCTCTGTGGTATAATCCCAACTTGCCGCATCTCTGCTCCCTCCCGGACCCAGCGGTGTGGACGAAGTACCATGTTAAGAAACTTTCAGACATCTCCCCTGACCTCTCCTTTCCCCCCCTTCAATTTTTCGTGGATTCCTTCCATGTACCACCCTCCATGGTTTTCCGCTACCTACAGCTCTCCCATGCCTTCAAGTCCCAGTTTCCACCCGGTGGTTCCCAGGTAGTGCAGTCAGATCTTGAGCGGGTTTTGCGGCACGACTGCTCTGAACGAGCGCTGTCGACCCTTTACGCGCATCTCCTCCGGGTGCATTCTCTGGAGCTCTCTGGTCTCCGTGCTCGGTGGACCAGGGACGTTCCGGACCTGGACCAGGAGGACTGGATGAACATGTGGGAGGTTCCGTTCAAGATGTTGGTCTCACTCAGGGATAGACTTATTCAATTCAAAATTGCACACAGAGCCTACCTCACCCCGCATAGGTTACATAAAATGCACGCCTCCCAGTCGCCGGAGTGCTGGCGCTGTGGCCAGGCCTCGGGTGACTTCCTTCATATATTCTGGACCTGTCCCCATCTCTCTACCTTCTGGTCCGGGGTGCTACACACGATTGCAGAGGTCTCCTCCATCTCGCTAGATCCCTCCCCGAGAATATGTTTACTCGGTCTACTGGATGATCTGGTGTCTCGGGTGGCGGACCGCACGTTGCTCGGTTTATTATTGTTTTATGCCAGGAAATCCATTGTGCTCCACTGGCGACAGCGCTCCCCTCCCACGGTTCAACAATGGAGGACCCTGGTGAATTCAGTCCTCCCCTTATATAAAGACACATATGTGCACAGGGGTTGCCGGAAAAAGTTTGATAGGGTGTGGACTCGGTGGCTCTCCGATCCCCCCCCTGTCCCGGGTGGGGGAGGCGGGTCTCGCCTTCCGTCTTAGGCGGATGGCGCCCCTCGCCTTGGGGTGTTATGGGATTCTGTGATGTTTGGGGCTGACCTGTATTGAGCATGGGCCCTGCTGATGAGTTTTGGTGAGGATCTTCTATTGTTTTATAATATCTGCTGTGTCTCTCAGGGCTGCTGTGTATGCCTTTCACTTGGTTTGTACTACACTTGCCCTTCCCTTTGGACCCCTGCGCGGGTGCCGTGTTTCATTATGTATGTATTGCTGCTAGCTCGTATCTGGTCTGAGCCTGAGCACCAATGTTTGTAGTTGTTGTTTTTTCTTGCAAAATTCAATAAAAAAGATTTTCAAAAAAAAAGAGATGAACTAAATAGATGAACTAAATAGATGAAGGAGTTTAGACCTTGTGGTCGAGACCTCCAATAAGATGGTAGATGACTGGTGACTTTGTGACTGGTTTCAAAGGTATGTAGCAGTGGCGGCTGGTGCGTTGGGGGCGCAGGGACGCATGGAGCTCAATGGGTTTTTTTTTTTTTATCACCTGATTAGAGCCAGAGGCTCTAATAGGATTCAGCAAAGGGTGGACCCGGGGGGCAGAGCAGTGCGCCCGAGCCCACCCATTGTGTGACAATAGCGAATGAAAATTCGCTATTGTCACACTGATCCTCCACCTGGCCAATCAAAAAGCGGGTCCTAGACCCGCTCCCTAATTGGCCAAAAGGCAAACCCTATGCCATTGGCCGAGGAGGAGGCGGGAGGACTCGAGGAAACGCCGGGGGACTGAGGAGAAGCTGCCGCCGCTGCAGGTCTTAGGGGGGGGGGGGCACGATGATCTCTGCATTGAAAGGGGGCACACTGATCTCTCTATCTGCACTAAAGGGGGCACACTGATCTCTCTCTGCATTAAAGGGGGCACACTGATCTTTCTCTGCATTAAAGGGGGCACACTGATCTCTCTCTGCATTAAATGGGGCTCACTGATCTCTCTCTGCATTAAAGGGGGCATACTGATCTCTTTCTGCATTGGAGGGGGCATACTGATCTTTCTCTGCATTGAAATGGGGCACACTGATCTCTCTCTGCATTGAAAGGGGGCACACTGATCTCTCTCTGCGTTGAAGGGGGTACTCGGCACACTGATCTCTCTCTGCATTAAAGGGGGCACACTGATCTCTCTCTGCATTAAAGGGGGCACACTGATCTTTCTCTGCATTAAAGGGGGCACACTGATCTCTCTCTGCATTAAAGGGGGCACACTGATCTCTCTCTGCATTAAAGGGGGCATACTGATCTCTTTCTGCATTGAAGAGTGCATACTGATCTTTCTCTGCATTGAAATGGGGCACACTGATCTCTCTCTGCATTGAAGGGGGCACACTGATCTCTCTCTGCATTGAAGGGGGCACACTGATCTCTCTCGGCATTGAAGGGGCACACTGATCTCTCTCTGCATTGAAGGGGGCACACTTATCTCTCTCTGCATTGAAGGGGGCACACTGATCTCTCTCTGCATTGAAGGGGGCACACTGATCTCTTTTGGCATTGAAGGGGCACACTGATCTCTCTCTGCATTAAAGGGGGCATACTGATCTCTTTCTGCATTGGAGGGGGCATACTGATCTTTCTCTGCATTGAAATGGGGCACACTGATCTCTCTCTGCATTGAAAGGGGGCACACTGATCTCTCTCTGCGTTGAAGGGGGTACCCGGCACACTGATCTCTCTCTGCATTAAAGGGGGCACACTGATCTCTCTCTGCATTAAAGGGGGCACACTGATCTTTCTCTGCATTAAAGGGGGCACACTGATCTCTCTCTGCATTAAAGGGGGCACACTGATCTCTCTCTGCATTAAAGGGGGCACACTGATCTCTTTCTGCATTGAAGAGTGCATACTGATCTTTCTCTGCATTGAAATGGGGCACACTGATCTCTCTCTGCATTGAAGGGGGCACACTGATCTCTCTCTGCATTGAAGGGGGCACACTGATCTCTCTCGGCATTGAAGGGGCACACTGATCTCTCTCTGCATTGAAGGGGGCACACTGATCTCTCTCTGCATTGAAGGGGGCACACTTATCTCTCTCTGCATTGAAGGGGGCACACTGATCTCTCTCTGCATTGAAGGGGGCACACTGATCTCTTTCGGCATTGAAGGGGCACACTGATCTCTCTCTGCATTGAAGGGGGCACACTGATCTCTCTCTGCATTGAAAGGGGCACACTGATCTCTCTGCATTGAAGGGGGCACACTGATCTCTCTGCATTGAATGGGGGCACGATGATCTCTCCGCATTGAAAGGGGGCACACTGGTTATTCTGCATTGAAAGGGGGCACACTGGTCATTCTGCATTGAAAGGGGGCAGGCTGGTCTTTCTGTATTGAAAGGGGGCATGCTGGTCATTCTGCATTGAATGGGGGCACGCTGGTCATTCTGTACTGAATGGAGGCACGCGGGTCATTCTGCATTGAATGGGGGCACGCTGGCCACTCTGCATTGAAAGGGGGCACGCTGGCCACTCTGCATTGAAAGGGGGCACGCTGGTCAATCTGCATTGAAAGGGGGCACACTGGTCATTCTGCATTGAAAGGGGGCATGCTGGTCATTCTGCATTGAATGGGGACACCCTGGTCATTCTGCATTGAATGGGGGCACGCTGGTCACTCTGCATTGAAAGGGGGCACGCTGGTCATTCTGCATTGAATAGGGACATGCTGGCCTGTCTGCATTGAATAGGGGCACACTGGTCTCTCTGCATTGAATAGGGGCACGCTGATCTGTCTGCATTGAATAGGGGCACGCTGGTCTGTCTGCATTGAATAGGGGCAAGCTGGTCTGTCTGCATTGAAAGGGGGCACGCTGGTCACTCTCTGCATTAAAGGGGGCACACTGATCTCTCTCTGCATTTAAGATGGCACACTGATCTCTCTCTGCATTTAAGGGGGCACACTGATCTCTCTCTCTGCATTGAAGGGGGCACACTGATCTCTCTCTGCATTGAAGGGGGCACACTAATCTCTCTCTGCATTAAAGGGGGCACACTGATCTCTCTCTGCATTGAAGGAGGCACACTGATCTCTCTCTGCATTGAAGGGGGCACACTGATCTCTCTCTGCATTGAAGGGGGCACACTGATCTCTCTCTGCATTTCAGCATTGAAGGGGGCACACTGATCTCTCTCTGCGTTAAAGGGGGCACACTGATCTCTCTCTGCATTTAAGATGGCACACTGATCTCTCTCTGCATTTAAGGGGGCACACTGATCTCTCTCTCTGCATTGAAGGGGCACACTGATCTCTCTCTGCATTGAAGGGGGCATACTGATCTCTCTCTGCATTGAAAGGGGGCATACTGATCCCTCTTTGCATTGAAGGGGGCACACTGATCTCTCTCTGCATTGAAAGGGGCACACTGATCTCTCTGCATTGAAGGGGGCACACTGATCTCTCTGCATAGAATGGGGACACGCTGATCTGTCTGCATTGAATAGAGGCAAGCTGGTCAGTCTGCATTGAAAGGGGGCACGCTGGTCACTCTGCATTGAAAGCGGGCACGCTGGTCATTCTGCATTGAATAGGGGCAAGCTGGCCTGTCTGCTTTGAATAGGGGCACGCTGGTCTCTCTGCATTGAATAGAGGCACGCTGATCTGTCTGCATTGAATAGGGGCACGCTGGTCTGTTTGCATTAAACAGGGGCAAGCTGGTCTGTCTGTATTGAAAGGGGGCACGCTGGTCTGTCTGCATTGAAAGGGGGCACGCTGGTCTGTCTGCATTAAATAGGGGCACGCTGGTCTGTCTGCATTAAATAGGGGCACGCTGGTCTGTCTGCATTGAATAGCGGCAAGCTGGTCTGTCTGCATTGAAAGGGGGCACACTGATCTCTCTCTGCATTGAAAGGGGCACACTGATCTCTCTCGGCATTTCAGCATTGAAGGGGGCACACTGATCTCTTTCTGCGTTAAAGGGGGCATACTGATCTCTCTCTGCATTGAAGGGGGCACACTGATCTCTCTCTGCATTAAAGGGGGCACACTGATCTCTCTCTGCATTGAAGGGGGCACACTGATCTCTCTCTGCATTGAAGGGGGCACACTGATCTCTCTCCTCATTGAAGGGGGCACACTGATCTCTCTCTGCATTGAAGGGGGCACACTGATCTCTCTCTGCATTGAAAGAAGGCACGCTGGTTATTCTGCATTGAAAGGGGGCACACTGGTCATTCTGCATTGAAAGGGGGCATGCTGGTCATTCTGCATTGAATGGGGACACCTTGGTCATTCTGCATTGAATGGGGGCACGCTGGTCATTCTGCATTGAATGGGGGCACGCTGGTCTGTCTGCATTGAATAGAGGCAAGCTGGTCAGTCTGCATTGAAAGGGGGCACGCTGGTCACTGTGCATTGAAAGGGGGCACGCTGGTCATTCTGCATTGAATAGGGACATGCTGGCCTGTCTGCATTGAATAGGGGCACACTGGTCTCTCTGCATTGAATAGGGGCACGCTGATCTGTCTGCATTGAATAGGGGCACGCTGGTCTGTCTGCATTGAATAGGGGCAAGCTGGTCTGTCTGCATTGAAAGGGGGCACGCTGGTCTCTCTGCATTGAAAGGGGACACGCTGGTCTGTCTGCATTAAATAGGGGCACGCTGGTCTGTCTGCATTGAATAGGGGCAAGCTGGTCTGTCTGCATTGAAAGGGGGCACGCTGGTCACTCTCTGCATTAAAGGGGGCACACTGATCTCTCTCTGCATTTAAGGGGTCACACTGATCTCTCTCTGCATTTAAGGGGGCACACTGATCTCTCTCTCTGCATTGAAGGGGGCACACTGATCTCTCTCTGCATTGAAGGAGGCACACTGATCTCTCTCTGCATTGAAGGGGGCACACTGATCTCTCTCTGCATTTCAGCATTGAAGGGGGCACACTGATCTCTCTCTGCGTTAAAGGGGGCATACTGATCTCTCTCTGCATTGAAAGGGGGCACACTGATCTCTCTCTGCATTGAAGGGGGCACACTGATCTCTCTCTGCATTAAAGGAGGCACACTGATCTCTCTCTGCATTAAAGGGGGCACACTGATCTCTCTCTGCATTGAAGGGGGCACACTGATCTCTCTCTGCATTGAAGGGGGCACACTGATCTCTCTCTGCATTAAAGGAGGCACACTGATCTCTCTGTCATTGAAGGGGCACACTGATCTCTCTCTGCATTGAAGGGGGCACACTGATCTCTCTCTGCATTGAAAGGAGGCACGCTGGTTATTCTGCATTGAAAGGGGGCACACTGGTCATTCTGCATTGAAAGGGGGCAAGCTGGTCTTTCTGTATTGAAAGGGGGCACACTGGTCATTCTGCATTGAATGGGGGCACGCTGGTCATTCTGCATTGAATGGGGGCATGCTGGTCTGTCTGCATTGAATAGGGGCACGCTGGCCTTTCTGCATTGAAAGGGGGCATGCTGGTCACTCTGCATTGAAAGGGGGCACGCGGGTCATTCTGCATTGAATGGGGACACAATGGTCATTCTGCATTGAATGGGGGCACGCTGGTCATTCTACATTGAATGGGGTCACGCTGGTCTGTCTGCATTGAATAGAGGCAAGCTGGTCTGTCTGCATTGAAAGGGGGCACGCTGGTCACTCTGCATTGAAAGGGGGCACGCTGGTCACTCTGCATTGAAAGGGGGCACGCTGGTCACTCTGCATTGAAAGGGGGCACGCTGGTCATTCTGCATTGAACGGGGGCACGCTGGTCTGTCTGCATTGAATAGGGGCATGCTGGTCTGTCTGTATTGAATAGGGGCACGCTGGTCTCTCTGCATTGAATAGGGGCACGCTGGTCTCTCTGCATTGAATAGGGGCACGCTGGTCTGTCTGCATTGAATAGGGGCAAGCTGGTCTGTCTGCATTGAAAGGGGGCACGCTGGTCTGTCTGCATTGAATAGGGGCAAGCTGGTCTGTCTGCATTGAAAGGGGGCACGCTGGTCACTCTCTGCATTAAAGGGGGCACACTGATCTCTCTCTGCATTTAAGGGGGCACACTGATCTCTCTCTGCATTTAAGGGGGCACACTGGTCTCTCTCTGCATTGAAGGGGGCACACTGATCTCTCTCTGCATTGAAGGGGGCACACTGATCTCTCTCTGCATTGAAGGGGGCACACTGATCTCTCTCTGCATTGAAGGGGGCACACTGATCTCTCTCTGCACTGAAGGGGGCACACTGATCTCTCTCTGCATTGAAGGGGGCACACTGATCTCTCTCTGCATTGAAAGGGGCACACTGATCTCTCTCTGCATTGAAGGGGGCACACTGATCTCTCTGCATAGAATGGGGGCACGATGATCTCTCTGCATTGAAAGGAGGCACGCTGGTTATTCTGCATTGAAAGGGGGCACACTGGTCATTCTGCATTCAAAGGGGGCACGCTGGTCTTTCTGTATTGAAAGGGGGCACGCTGGTCATTCTGCATTGAATGGGGGCACGCTGGTCATTCTGCATTAAATGGGGGCAAGCTGGTCTGTCTGCATTGAATAGGAGCACGCTGGCCACTCTGCATTGAAAGGGGGCATGCTGGTCATTCTGCATTGAAAGGGGGCACGCTGGTCATTCTGCATTGAATGGGGGCACGCTGGTCATTCTGCATTGAATGGGGGCAAGCTGGTCTGTCTGCATTGAAAGGGGGCACGCTTGTCACTCTGCTTTGAAAGGGGGCACGCTGGTCACTCTGCATTGAAAGGGGGCACGCTGGTCACTCTGCATTGAAAGGGGGCACGCTGGTCACTCTGCATTGAAAGGGGGCACGCTGGTCATTCTGCATTGAATGGGGGCACGCTGGTCTGTCTGCATTGAATATGGTCAGGCTGGTCTGTCTGCATTGAATAGGGGCACGCTGGTCTCTCTGCATTGAATAGGGGCACGCTGATCTGTCTGCATTGAATAGGGGCACACTGGTCTGTCTGCATTGAATAGGGGCAAGCTGGTCTGTCTGCATTGAAAGGGGGCACGCTGGTCTGTCTGCATTGAATAGGGGCACGCTGGTCACTCTGCATTGAAAGGGGGCATGCTGGTCTGTCTGCATTGAAAGGGGGCATGCTGGTCTGTCTGCATTGAAGTAGGCACATTATACCTTGATTACTGAAGGCCCCTTTCACACTTTTGTGACCTCAAAGTCATGCAATTTTTACAGCGTTTTTTGCCGCAAAGCAATGCCTATTAAATTTTTCTGTTTGCGCCCCCCCCCCCCCCAAAAAAAAATTTTGAGCACCAGCCGCCACTGGTATGTAGGTAATCAAGGGTGGAAAGAAAAGATTCAGATCTTTATTTCTCTGGTCGTCTGTCCAGAACAACACAGAAGAGAGCATGACCCCACCCCTGGAGGCAGGAAACTGGAAGGACTTTTAAAGGGAGGTCCCAGGCCAAGGCTATCCTTATTTGTGTATTCTGTCTTTTTATTGTAAAAATTCCAGTCTAACCTGTTTTTAAAGATTCTTTTCTGGGGTACATATTGGATTCCATTAAAAAAAGAGAATTTATCTCCCCAAGGTCTCCTTTGGTACCCGTTCTCCCTGAGACTTATGAGGGATGCAAATGCCTGGGGCTTGGGCACATATATAGTAGAGAAGATGGCTCACGATTCCTAGTTCAGGATGGATTCCAAAAAGTCCTCAAATTGGAAACAATTGATAGCAGTTTGGGAAGCTCTTTAGGTTTTTGGTCAGGATCTGGAAGGTCACAATCTTCAAATTCTGTCAGACAATGTGGCAATGGTAATCTAACTAAAAAAACGGAGATACCTGCAGTCAAGCATTGAACTTTGACAGGCAGCATTCTTTCCTGGGCAGAGAATCCCCTTCTGTCTATCTTAGTGCTTCACCTCAAAGGGTCTCTGAGTCTGCTGACAGATTACTTGAGCCACCATCAGGTGCAGGGATTGGTGGTCTATGAATCAAAGAGTGTTTCTGTCGATAACCAGGGAATGGGGGGGGATGTGTATTTTTGTCTGCCAGTCAAGTGCCAAAGTTCCACTCTTTTCTCTTAGGGGAGATGGGGGGGAAGTTGACTAATGACACTATGGCTCACCTGTGGCACTTTTTGTCTTTGTTAGGTATTCCCTTGATTCTGACTCATTCCTCTAGTTTTAAAGGAAATTCAAATAGGCAAACACTACACTGATTCTGGTAGCTCCTCGTTCCCTGTTTTTTGCATATGGCGATGAAAACAAGTTTAAATTCTGAAGTGATCGACTTGATTTTTAAGGACCTGCCATATAGGGTAATAATCAGCACCTTCCTGCTCAGTAGGAAAAACGTTACTCAGGCTATCTTTTTGGTGAAGACTTGATTTTAGAAAAAACAAAGCATTAGTTGGTATTCCATTGGTCTTAGCATTTTTACAAAATGGAGCTGATCAAGGCCCTGCCATTACCACACTTAAAGTGCAGATGGCAGTTTTTTTCTTTTGAACAAAGCCTGGATTCTTAGATTTAGGTGTTTTTCAAAATTGGATCTTTCTCTTGTCCTGCTAAATAAGATTTCCCATGTGGGTGCGCTCCCGAGCCAGGTTGTGTGCATTCATAGACACACACAGTGCGGCTTGGCCTTTCTCCTCTGCTTCCTCACAGGATTTGACTGACAACAGAAGAAACCAATGGCTCCCATTGATGCCCATATCTCCTGTGAGACAGGAAAGCCCCGACCAACACACCAAGCCAAATGATAGTAGACTGGAACATAAAAGTAGAACATAAGTAGCTGGCGATGGGTACTCATGGACATTGCATAGCTGGAGTGGAGGTGAACATAGTTATGCTTTAATGCTAGCCCTAAGCTCAGGTTAAAGCCCATCTCTGAGCAGAATTGCTTCAACCTCTATAAAGCTCCACTCCTACCTAGTTACAAATTTAAAAACTTTGTTAAGCCCTTTTTACTAATCTGAGTCCACTGTCACTGGAACCTTTGCAGAGCCTCTTTCAGGAGATCCACTGCTGTAGCCTGGGCCCACAGCCAAATAGTCTTGTGTGCTGCCTCTGGATTGGAAATCAGCACACCACTGATGTAGTCTAAAAAAAAATGTGAAGACTCGACATCTACTTCATTTTGTTAACGAGTTTAAAGTGGAGTTCCAGGCTATACCTAGCTAATCTTAAAAATGTTCCATCCCCCCCCTCCTAACATCTATGCTGACTAACCTGTGTAAGAAAGGCGTATATGCTTACCTGTATCGGGCTGCTCCAGTCCGGTCACGTGATCCCCCTAATGTCAGGGGGGAGGAGAATGCCTCACTTAAAGCCTGCTGTATTCCACGGAAGGGCCCATACAACAAACCCTTGTGGGAGGAGAGTGCGGCTGCTGCTGGCTGACACAGGGGAGCTGGATCACAAGGCTGGACTGGAATGGGCTAAAAATAGGCAAATGTAATTATTTTACAGGTAAGTCAGCATAGGTGTTGGGAGGAAGGAGGAAGCATTTTTAACCCCTTCACGCCGACCGTACGCAAATATGCTGCCTCGGCTTGAAGGGGTTGTACTGGGGTGATGCCTGCAGCTGCACGCATCACCCCGGTAATGTTTCTTAGAGCCGGTAGTTGGCTTTCTTGGCATAACAAGTGATGCGGCTAAAAAGCTGCCCTGCTGTTATCCCAAGCAGCAGGAGGGAATGCCGCCCTTCCAGGAGGCCGAGCGACAAGCCGGCACTCCCGCTGGCTGGTCAGAGACCCGAGCAATGCCGGAATCAGCTTTGATTGAATCTCTGATCTAGTAATCTGGAAGCGACTTCAAGGTGGCAATTTTAAAAAAATTACAGCATTCAAAGCAGCCAAACTTGAATGCTTTTAAGTGCAAAGGAAGGATTTGGGGTCTTTTAGACCCCAGATCCCTCTATAAAGAGTACCTGTCACTGCCTATTACTGTCAAGGGATGTTTACATTCCTTCTGACAGCAATAAAAGTGGTAAGAATTTTTTTTTTCAAAAGGACAGTGTAAAAATATGGAAAAGAAAAACAAAAAATAAAACGCCCCATCCCTCGGTGCTCGCACACAGAAGCACATACATACATAAGTCACCACCACAAATGTAAACAGTGTTTAAACCACACATGTGAAGTATCGTCACGATTGTTAGTGAGTGAGAGCAATAATTCTAGCAAAAGACTTCCTCTGTAACTCTAAACTGGTAACCTGTAGAAATTTTTAATTCATCGCCTATGGAGATTTTTAAGTACAGTAGTTTGCCGCCATTCCACGAGTGTGCGTATTTTAAAGCAAAACAAGTTGGGTATCTATTTACTCGGCGTAATATCATCTTTCACATTATAAAAAAAAATTTGGCTAGCTTTACTGTGTTTTTTTTTAAATTCATGTGTATTTTTTCCAAAAAAGATTACATTTGAAAAAACCGCTGCGCAAATACCATGTGACATAAAATATTGCAATGATCGCCAATTTATTCTCTAGGGTCTCTGCTAACAATATTTATATAATGTTTGGGGTTCTATGTATTTTTCTAGCAAAAAAAAAAGATTTTAACTTGTAGGAAACAAATTTCAAAAAAAGGCTTAGGCATGAAGGGGTTAAGATTAGTTAGGTATAGCCTGTAATTCTGCTTTAAGGTAAACCTTTGGGCCATTCAATTGTTTTTTAAATTTTATTATTTAATGGAATGATTGTGTGGTTGGAGGTGGGGGGGGGGGTATTATTTAGTTGGGGACCCCTTGTTGGACCTACTGCTTTAGGGCCCCTTTCAGACCGAGTGGATCCGCTCGGCGGACTCCGCTAGCTCACCGGGAATCGCTCCGTTGATCCCCCACTGAGCAGGCGGATAACAGGTCAGTCTCTGTTCACTGTGCAGAAACGGACCCGTCAGAGTCCCGCTCTCCTATATGGGGAGATCGGATGAAATCGGACGGTGTATCCGTTTTCATCCGATCCCATTAAATCTGACCTGCTGGAAGGATGGTGAACGTATCACCATCTGTCTGTTTTAGGCGGATCTTGTCGGATCAGATGACAGATGGGTGTCAGCGGACACATCTCCATTGACATCCACCTCTCCATAGAGGAGAATGGGTGGCCCGATCAGGTCTGCCTGAAAAACGGACAGCAGACCTGATCGGTCCAATCGTGTGAAAGGGGCCTAACTGTTTAGGGTTATGACTTAAAGCTTAAAATGTTTGTAGTCAGAAGGAACACATTACTGGAAGCCAACTGTAATGTTCATACTGTAGTGTACATACTACATTTTCAGACATCTCAAGTCTCCCGCAAGTCGCGGGAGACTCCCGCTTTCCGCCCTGAGCTCGCGGGTGTCACGGACACCCGCGAGCTCAGGGCAATATCCCGGCTCTGTGTGTGAGTCACAGTGAGTCAGATGACTCATCGATGCAGGCAGAAGAGTGTGTCAGCTGTCAGCAAGCCTGCACAGAGAAATCATGTCGGAGCCGAAGTAGTGCCGGCTCACAGGCGGAGTGATATGAGTCATGCGCTCCGCCTGTGGGAGGAGCTGCAGAGAGCAAGCAGTGGCTTTGCTCTCTACTACAGCCACATCTTCTACTCCAGGAGGCATTTTGGCGCGCGTGGGACCAATCATCGTGACACCCCACTCTGTGACAGACACAGTGACCTAACCTGAGAGCAGCACCAGAGAGCCAGCACCTGAGACCAGTACCAGCAAATGACCAGCACCTGTGACCAGCGCCAGTACCAGCACCAGTACCAGCACCAGTGACCGGGCCAGTACCAGCACCAGTGACCAAGCCAGTACCAGTGACCAGCACCAGTGACCAGGCCAGTACCAGCACCAGTGACCAGGCCATTACGAGCACCAGTGACCAGTACCAGCATCAGTGTGCAGTACCAGCATCAGTGACCAGTACCAGCCTCAGTGTCCAGTACCAGTGTCCAGCACCAGTGACCAGTACCCGCACCAGTTACCAGACCAGTACAGTACCAGCACCAGTGAACAGTACCAGCATCAGTGACCAGTACCAGCATCAGTGACCAGCACCAGTGACCAGGTATACTGATTACATTTAATTTCATTATTCTCTGGTAGTGTTAAATTGGAAAGGGGGGGGGGGGGGTGCGGCGCAGGCGTGCGTGGGGGGGGGGGGGCTCACCTCCCTGAAATGACTTTGCCACCTCCCTGAAATTAGTTTTTGCAGGTTGGGATGTCTGCATTTTTGAGATGGTATAAACTGCCTTATTCAGTGTGAAGTGCAAAATGTTTAAAACTACAGATGAGTGTTACCAAAGACTTAAATATTAGTGAATAGAAATTTTGAGTATAATTATTATCAGTGTTGTTTGCCAGTCCTTCCAGTCTTCTAAATTAATCTGAATAGCTGGATATGTGTTTGAAGTTGAACCATGTGAAGCTAAAATGTTCTCCTTATGGCTACCTGCTGAGCAGGTGGAGTATATTTATGTATTGTTTTGTGTTTGTTATAGCTTCATAAATCTATAATTTCATATAGGTTTATATACTGGTGTAGTGCACTATGCTGAAACCACAGACGGAAGACTGGTGATGACTAAGCTTTTGTTTCAGCTCTGAGCTTGGTTTATTTTTGTCCATGTTTTGTTCTGTGGTTGTGAGTCAATGACACTCTTATGCTGATTTAACATTTAGGAAATGACCAGGATCATATGAGTGAACAGATGCTACATTAATCGCTGGTTGGTTCTTATATATGCAGGTTGGGGAATGCATGCCCCTTACACGCGTTCCCTGACCCTTCGGCAAAAGGCGCTGCTCTTCAGCAGACTCATGGCAATGCCATTAATTCTTAATGGCACCCATATACATCAGGAACTGCAAATGGCAAGTTCTGTGCGGCCAGGTTTTGAAAAAAGGGTTGGGGACATTTTCACTGCATTTCCTGCAGGAATAGCAGCCCATTTCAAATAAATAGGCTGCTGCGCCTGCACAAATGTGTCACACAGGACCCGCCCAAGTGTGAACTTACCTAACTGCTCTCTGCTGAATATTAAATAAATATCCTCTTGCTTGTTGTCCAGTAGAATTGGCATTAGCAACTTCAAAAGAGAAATATTTTTGGACACCAATCTCTGCTTAGCCCCTTTTTCCTTTTAATTTCCCTAAAACATTGTTGTGATACTGGTGTAGCACTGCCCCCTTGAGGGCTGCTGAATTCTTCACCTCTGGGTTACCGTTAGCAACTGCATGCACAACTTACCACTTTACTTTTCGGCTCAGTCAATAATCAGTCTAGGGGTTGTAGTTGTTTTTGTTGTTTTATTTTAAATAGGGATGGGATAGAGTGGGATACTCAAGAACTCACAGTTGATGAGGACTCCTATCTGAAGATGCGGCCAAGCTGTAGATTCACCTTGCCACTAGATGAATTTAAGGTAAAGTCTCTGAAGTGAAGACTTGACACCCGTGCTCTGTCTACTCTACCCTGGGGTGGCCCCTCACAGGTCAGGCCCTCAGACACAAACCCTTGTACTCACAATACTGTTTTTCCAGGTTCTCCAGTGTCTCAACCCCTCTAGTCCGCTCTCCTGGACCTCTGGGTTCAGCTCCTTCCTTCTGGTTCACAAGGCTGACTGCCTGTGACCACATGCCACCAATGCAGAGGAGGAGACAGCCATCATTCTCCCTCCAGGACTTTGCTCACCAGCCAAAGACCCCGAGCACATGTGCTCCTGGCTTTTATACCACACCCCACAATGCACTGATACAGCAGTCTGTGCCAATTACTGGGGCTGTATCAAAGCCTGTGTACCCATTGGTCCGGTTTCCTCCACTGTCCACTATGCCTCCCTATTGGACCAGTGTGAAACATTCCCTAGACCAGATGAATCACACACTGAGCACCATGAGCAGACCTAACTCACAGATCCTGCTATCTGTTAAGCAGAAAGCAATATAGAATTTGCCTGCTGCTCCTCTGATAGGCAGACAGAGCCAAAACTATACATTTAAATAATGCCGAGCAATCTAAAGTGCTCCAAAAGCATATACTGTATGTGTACATATATGTGCACAATACAATCACTGAGTATAAGATTAATAAATTATTGCATACATAAAGTGCATTCAATATTAATGTAGTGGCAATCAATCAGATATAAAGTGCATAACGTGCCAATACGATCAACAATAAATAAGTAAATATATAAAAGTTTCAAATAACTTATAAAATATAAGTGAAAATATCCAAGTGTATAAACGTATTAAAATTAAAATAGTTGGTGCAAAAAGTGCCAGGTGCTAATCTGGATGCTGGATATCGCACTTCCCACAGACTTCTATATGTAGTCCATTAAACAGTGCATCCAGCAACAGCCTCTGTGATGACCTCCACCAGTCGCTTTTCCCAGGGTCGGTGGTATGTCAGCCTCCCAGGAGAGTGTTTCACTTTGGTTGATGTCCCTCACATTACCATGCAATGTCACATGAAAGAAAGGGGGGGGGGATACTCCAATAGTGCTTATATCTTTTTAAAGTGAATTTGTGAAAAAAAAACAGTATTGTACTCACATTTAGTGGGTGCTTCAAGTGCACCAAGCATATAACATCTTTAATAGCAATCGCAAAACAGTGTTGTTGAGTCCGCCGTTCGCCTCTTTTCTGTGCACCATAGTTGTTTCCATCTGCTAGGAGTTATTTTGTTGACGTGCCTTCCGAAGGGTTGTGCAATTTATTGTGTTTTTTTTTTTTTACTTTTCAGTAGCCAAGTGAGCAATGTATCTCAAACACATTCTTAGCTGTACTATCTGGATGATTTTGTATTTGTCGCCCAAGTATAGCTTGGTTTTCCACTGTCCGGCCCCCCCGACCCCAAATGCCCACCCCCCCATGTTAAGGGCATGTGAGCGCTCACTTGTCCCCCCCTCCCTCCCCCTTTTTCTGACCTGCCAGGCTGCATGCCCGGATAAGGTATGGATTTTGGGGGCTTTTTTTATTTTGGCATGGTGTTCCCCTTAAAATCCCGTACCAGACCCGAAGGATGGACTGGGGGGGGGGGGGGGGGTGGCAACTGAACACAAATATTTTTCTTTATTTTTTTTCTTTATTTGTTTTTTACCTGCACTTTTATTTTTTATTCAGCTGTCAGTGGGAAAACCAATTGATAGCTGATGACTCATCGGTTAATGACGCAGCGGCCGGTTTCCCGGCCCCACTCCCTGACAATCCGCTTACACTGCTCCCTGATTGGGCAAGGCCTTGCCCAATCAGGGCATAGAATGCACGGTGCAGTGCTCAGTGTATTGCAGGGTGTGTGTCAGTGCGAACGGCCAAACAGGCAAATGTTCGGCCCCAACTTATGCTCAGGCCAAATCGTTTACCCATCCCTACTCGGTGGATATGCTTGATGCTACTCTTGTTTCTTCCTTTATTAGCTGCTGGAGCTCCCACTCCCAACTACTCTGATTCTCCTATGTGGCTGCAGGGCCCCCGATCCTTCGTCTGGACAGTGCTGATTGGCCCTGTGCTTATAACATGCAAAAAAATGATCTAGCAATACACACCAAACTGAGCATGCGCAGAGTGCCTCCAAGGCTCTGTACTATAAGGAGATAGATTGGGGACAGTGGAAGAAGGGGAGGATCAGATAGGACAGTATCAACAGCTTTTTTAAAATGAAAAAAACACGAGCGGGATAGTGAGGATTAAATTATCAAAAAAAAAAAAAAAGAAAAGAAATCTCACAGATTTCTGTTCTATTCTATTCAGGCAAAGTTTTCAGTTGGTCATTTCTGCTCAGTCCAAATCGATTCAGTTCTGGGAGTGGGACAGGAAGTTCCATTCTGCTGTCGGAACACAGTGATGTATACTGCATGTGGCAGATTCTACAAACTGTTTTTTCAGCACACAAAACTGCTGTATATGTTAGTTAGGGAAATAGTTTGTTTGAATCAGGTTGGATCAAATAAATTATTTAAACTTCGCTACAGCTTTAATATTGTATTTGTTATGAATTAAAAAGAAAATCCATAACAGTGTTATGATACATTGTATTTGCTTATGGTGGTGCATTGAAATGCTGTTTATATGGATGGCCTTATATACTCTACATCCACTTAAAAATTATTTATGCTTGTTTTTATATTGTTTTTTTTATTATATGCCCACCAAAAGTTCATAATGATAAAAGTTAATTTGTTGAGAAGCAGTTGGAAAAAAAAATAATAATTTGTTGAGAAGCTGATGAATGGGAGGTCCTATCCCTGAAATATGCTCCTGTGATTCCATAAGATCTCTGGTTAGGGTTTGTCCTGTGTTCTGATGGCTTCCACCTCTGCTATCTGTGCTGTACAGGTTCCATCTTCCAGATGCTGACTCAGTTGTGCTTCCCCTGCCTGCAGCCAGGGCAGGAGTGCATTGTTTGTGGATTCTTGTCAGTTCAGCAACTTAGGCCTCATATACACTGCTGCCGTTAAAATGACATTTAGGAGCAGTTGGGCGTTTTTTTCAGCAGCCCCTGAACTCTCCTCTGCTATATCTTTTCATGTACACTGAGTATTTTATAGTTGTTTAGAGGCAACATTTTTCCTGATGTCCGTTGCCAAAGGCTCGATCGCTAGGGCAAACAGAAGGGGGGAGAGTGGACAACCCTGTCTCGTGCCCCTTTGTAATTGAAAAAAGTTGGAGTTACACCCAGGGAGGCGAACTCTTGTCTGCGGGGACTCATACAGAGCTTTGAAGCCGTGAATGAACCTGTCACCCAGACCGTACTTAGGCAGAAGGTGTTCTAGATAGGGCCAGCTAACGCTGTCAAAAGCCTTGTGAATATCTAAACTCACAAGGCAGGTAGGGGATTTGCTAAGGTTAGCATCATGGACAATATTGGCGACCAACCTAATGTTGTCTGAGAGCTATCTCCCTGGAATAAAACCCGTCTGATCCAGGTGGATCAATTTATGAATAATAGTGGACAATCTGTTAGCTAGAAGTCGGCCAAAAAGTTTAAGGTCGTTGTTCATGACCGAGATGGGTCTGTAGTTTTGAGGGAGAGAATGATCTCTATCGGGTTTTGGAATGAGGGACATGTTAGCGAGGAGCATTTCCTCTGGGAAGCTTCCTCCCTGAAGGACGTGGTTAAATAGCTTAGTTAATCTAGGGGCCAGAAGTGGGGCAAAGGATTTATAATAAGAAGAGGAAAATCCATCAGGGCCGGGGGCGGTGGACGATTTGAGTGATTTGATCATTTCTAAAACCTCATCGACCGTACAAGGTGCTTCCAATAAATCTTTTTGGGTAGCCAAAAGGGACGGGACTGATAAACCATCAATCCAGGGGTGAAACTCGGTAAAGGCAGCGTAGAAGGTACTGAAAGAAGATCTTTATAGAAGTTTGTAAAAATATCTAAGACTTCTTTAGGGTGTGAAACAACCCTTCCATCAGGCCTTCTAAGCTTGTATACGTGAGTAGGTTTAGTTGTCTGAGTTAACTTTTTAGCAAACATGGTAGATGTAGAATTGCTGTGAAGGATAAATTTGGCTTTGGACCACCTAAGAGCCTTTTCCGTATTATTGGAGAGGATATCATCCAGGGCCTTTCTTTTAGTGTAAATTTGGTCTATTAGTGTAGAGGAAGGGGAGAGACTATGTTGGTTATATAAGTGATCTAATTCTTTCGTGAGGGATTTAATGTCAGACAATCTAGACTTGTTCTTGGCTGAGGCTAGTGCAATCAATTTACCCCTAATGACCGCTTTGTGTGCCGTCCAAACAATGGGTGTAGGTGAAATACCGTCTTCATTTATTTGAAAATAATCCACCAGAGAGGAGGAAATCTGGGCAACCAACGCAGGATCGTTTAGCAATGAATCATTTCATCTCCAGTTATACGTTGTGCCACCCAGTCCCACTCCTCCCGCTTCAAACATTACTACTTGATGATCGGACCATGGGCAGACATGGATCCACGCATCAGAAGAATTTGCCAACCAAACCGGTGTACAAAAAATATAGTCGAGCTATCGTGTGGGTGAGAATAAAAGGTATAACTTTTCACTCCGACATTGTGCGCACGCCAGGCATCTATCAGCTGCATATCACTGAGAGCTCGGGTCAGGCTTTTGGGGAAAGCCTTAGATGAGGCTGTAATGTTACTCCTATCTAATGCGGGATGAGCTGCAAGATTGAAATCCCCTCCTACCACCATATGGGGGGACTCAAACCTGCCTAGCACTTCGAAAAAGTGAAAAATGAGGCATGCGTGTCATTAGGGGCATAGAGAGAAGCAATAGGAATTGATTTGCCAGCAATACTACCCTTAATAATCAGAAATCTGCTCTCTGGATCACTATATGTGGAGGAAATATCGAATATGATATTATTTCGAATGAAAATAGCGACACCTCTGGTCTTATTCTGGAATGAAGAACATTTAAATTGTCTAAAGGATTTATCAAAAAATTTTGGGTGTCTATCTATCGCAAAGTGTGTTTCCTGTAATAGGAGTATAACCGCACCTAATCTTTTATACTGCTTGAAGGCCTTATGTCTCTTGTTAGGGGAATTGAACCCTTGGACATTATGTGACAAAATTTTAAGCCCCATGATCAATGTAAGGAGGACCACTCTCAAACTGAAGCAACTGAGGGTTGGGGTTTAGATTAAAAGGTAAATGGACCAGAACTGGTCTTGATTGAACCCATACAGAAAACACCTGGGAAACACAAGGATATGGCCCAGATCCAAATGTGGGCGGATTTCCAGCTACGGTGGAACGTGAACCAGGCCCCAATTTAAGGATCACAGGAGTGTATATCGACCAATGTACCAGCATTTTAAGTATAAGGACCTGAAAAAATGACTTTCTGTTTTCACATGAATTTTTCCTAAAACAACTACTGACTATACAAGAAAAGATCAACCAAATGTATTGAACCTGAACATACTTCTTGGAGATGGGCAGAAAAAGAGAACCCATCCAAAAAATTACCGCCCAATGGACATAACCGTCCAATAGCCGTGTGCGGAGACCCGGGCCCCAAAGGCGTGGAAGGCCCAGGAGGGACCCCCACAACCCAGGTGCCCGAATCCTCACAAAACCGCGCATAGGGGACAAACCAACGGGAGAGGAGAGAGAAAGGCAAATAATCAACTTCAAATATATGCGTCATTGAAAATAAACCATCTGAGTATCAATGCAAACACGCCGGCTGGCACTGTCGCCCCAGCACGGCCGCCCCATGGAGGGGGGAGCGGCCACCCAGGGGCAAGGGTCCACCAACGTCCATGGGTCAAATGGTATAAGCACGTAAACTCTAATGTAGCACCAGAAAAGCACCCATCAACTGCAGACTTAATCAGAATGCTCCATCTCTGAACGGATTGCGCCATCTACGCTGATCTCTTCTAGTTGCTGGGGTGGACCAGGTAGGTGAGGGCCTAGGAGTGATCTGCGGACGAGCATCAGGGGCAGCATCCAGGAGGCCCAGTTTGCAGAGAAGTTCCTTTCCTTCTGCTAGGTTATAGACCACATAAACAGTGCCATTGTGAGGGACTGATAGTTTAAAGGGGAAGCCCCATCTATACCGAATTCGAGCTGCTTGAAGCACAGAGGTGACCTCTTTCATTTTGCGGCGCCTTTCCAGTGTAGCCTGAGATATGTCAGGATAAATCTGAATACGTGTACCCTCCATTAAAATATTAGGAGTGTTTCTGGAGGCCCGCAAGATGTCCTCTTTGATCAGGAAGTCCTTGAGGCACAAGATTATATCTCTTGGGGGCTTATCAGGAGGAGGTTTGGGACGCAAGGCTCTATGAATCCTGTCACAGATGAAATCGGACTCCTGCTTGTCAGGCAGTAAGTCAGTGAAGAGCTTGGAAAGTGCAGGGATCAGATCGGTGACCGATTCTGGAATGCCTCTATGGCGCAAGTTATTCCTGCGATTCCTATTGTCCAAATCTTCCACCTGTGTCTGTAGTAAACTATAATTGTCTGATAGCAGCTCAAAGTCCTTTCTAAGGTCATTATGGGCAATAGAAAGTTCATCATGCTTGGCTTCTAATAGGTCTGTGCGGCCCCCTAAAGCAGCTATCTCCTGTGTCAATGTATTTGTTGATTTGTGAATCTCAGACTGGAATTTGTCTGCCAGCTTCTCATAAATGGCAGCAAACCCTGCATCTGCCTTAGTAACCCCACAAGAGTACTCACGAGTCCCGGATTGTGTGCTGGGAGTAGAGGGTGGCTGCATGGTCTCTGCTTGTGGCGATGGGAGAGCCTGGGCGCCATCTTGAGGCATCTTAGTGATCTCCTTGGTGCGCAGCAAATAAGTCGTCAGGGAGTGCTTTGGCGGACCTTCTGTAATGTTCCGGTACCTTTGGTACCCTAAATTACACTTTCCACAAGTGTATGCGCCCCACCATTTACTTTTGGAAAGGTGCGCATACACCTTTAAGACTGGAGCTGTCATCACCCAGCGCCGGACTAGATGGCTATTTAAAGCGCCGGTTCTCACTCACATGTGTTCGTTCAAACACCTTTACCTGGATGCTAACCTTGCTTGAAGCTTCCATGCTTGCAAGCTTACCTCGCTGACGGAACCTCGCCGCGCTGATCCCTGTATCCCGCTACTGGATCATCCGCCACTCCTGAACCACCCTTTGGCTGTATCGCTAATAGTGCTAAGTACCCCGCAGGGGAATTCTCTATAAACTTATACTAAGCTTACACTATCTAGCTCTGCATAGTAAAGACTGTTTATCACATCTGCATAACTAGATTGCTACTGCTACTTTTCTGCACTGGGTTGATCTCTTTTGTATGTCCACCTGCTATTCTGTCATCTGCTACCATACAACATTGCTAAACCTTCCTGCATCCATCTGCTACTGTCTCACCTTCAAGTGTCTATCACCTACCACCTCCACTCAACCTATCCCTCAACCTTCATCATTGTGTTACCACATACATAAAGTCATTCTAGGAACCAGCTTGCTAATTATGTGTATTTACTGGCTGAAATAAGACCTTCCACACATGATGAGTCATTGAGGTTGGGAATGGTATCTCAGCATATCTCTTACATGACTACTGACGTGGAACTATTTCTGCAGCTGAAAATCCACACCATATAAGAAACGCAGAAGCGTTACACCTCCCCGGTTCTTTTTCTTTGCTGACGGCATGCACAAGGTATTCCCACGGGGGTGCTGAAAGTTTCGGGCTAATGTGTGCAGGAATGGCCCCGGGGATCACGCCGATCTCTCTCCTCTCCGACGGAGCTGCGCTTTTAGCAACTGTCCAGCTTCGCGCCGCGCATGCGCCCCCTCGTTTTGAGATGTTTTGAATGGGGATACATTTCTGACCATTTTACAATGTAAAAACGCTTCTAAACGTAGACGCTGCATTTAAACGCGGAAAAACTGAAGTTTTTAACCATCGGTTGCTAGCTGTCAAGTTCCAGCGTTCAGGAGAGGTTTTCAAATGTCCCGTGTACATGAAGCCTTACTGTTCCCCTTTGATGTCACTTTATTGATAAAAGAATAAAAAATCGTACTCGCAATACACTTCCAACCCTTCTACGCTATGGATGTGCTCTGTGCTACTATTTTTTTTTTTTTGTTTCCTATTAGTCTACAGGTACTGCTGGAACTCCCATTCCTGTCTCTCAAAATTGGCTGCATGATTTATCTTTAGTTCTGTAATGCTAACCATAGATGTCTGTTTATTTATCCAGACTCTCCCTGTCAATGAAGTATGTAGTTTACATAGAATAACCTATCTCTGCTGAATATTATTATTATACAGAATTTAAAGATTGCCAACAATGTGCACAGCATTTTACATAATTATATTCCAGTTATATAATTTTTTTAAATTCTTGATCAACATAGAATTTATTTGCTTCTACATTATGTCCTTTATTGATGTAGGGCAGTGATGGCAAACCTTGGCACCCCAGATGTTTTGGAACTACATTTCCTATGATGCTCACCTACACTACAGAGTGCATGAGCATCATGGGAAATGTAGTTTCAAAACATCTGGGGTGCCAAGGTTTGCCATTACTGATGTAGTGGGTTGTGGGAATAACAAATAAGCGTTGCAAAGTGTTTCAGAAGACACTTCAGTGGTACAGGCAACAGTGGAGGTAAGTATTCACTTTGTTCTTTTACCTTTCTTCACATTTATTCTCTCGACTGCTGGCTTTTTTGTAGAAGCAATTCAGGAGATCCCTGCTACATCCTGAGGAAGGTTCCCCTTGGTTAGTGTGAGCCAGAAAGTACTCCGCTCTGAGCATTTCTGGGCACTTCTGGGTTTACAGCTGTCTGCTTCCCACCACTATGGCTATTACAATCTGTGTTAGATCAGCTTCAACAGTATGTACAGTTGACATTAGAGTGGGCCTCTGGGCCTCAGGGGTGTAACTACAGAGGTTGCACGGGTTGCAATTGCAACCAGGCCCCATGTTCCAGTGGGCCCGTGCGGCTCCCCGTTACACCTGGATAGGAGGGGTGGTGGGGGCAGCATGTAGAGAAATCACTGTCCTCCTTTTTCCTCCTGTAGCTGCATGAGGAAAATGGAGGAGATTGGTTCCTCTGCATGCTGCCCCTGCCACTCCTATGCAGTTCACTAGTGTTCTGCCATCTGTGGGCCCTTGTAATTTACCAGTTCCTTCCTTTTCTAAATGGACAGAGTCACAGTCAGTTACATTGTAAAAAAAATAAAATAAAATGATAAAAAAGAATACAATTAAAATACCAAAGAATAAAAACTACTGACACCAGTGGCTGAACTTCCAGGATGGAAAAGGTCACTCTTGCGTCTGGGCCCTGGCATTCCACCATCGTGGGGAGCCCCCAAGATGGCAGGAAGGGGGCCACTGCAGAACTTGTGAAAGGGTCCCTCTGCGGAACCGTAATAAAGGGCCCCGCAACAAGAGTAAAGAGCCCCAGGATCAGTGGAAAGAGCCCCAGGCTTGATTGGAAGGGCCCCGGCCTGGGGTCCGGGGGGCCCTTCATGGTTTCTTGCACTGGGGCCCTGAAGGTTCTAGTTACACCTCTGGTGGGCCTCCCCCTTGTGATAACAATATAATTAAGATAATGAAAAGAAAAAATGTTTCAAAAAAGTAAAGTTTAATGAAATAAAAAAAAATTAAAAATACCCCCACCCTTACACACATACATATGCTGTGTGTACACGTGTACGATAACCACAAATGCAACACACTAGATTTTCAAATGCATACCGGAGTGAAAGCAATAATTCTAGGGCTGTCATTTACTCTTCACTCTGAATTGATGAGAAGAAAAGGCTTTAAAGCATTGTCTAATGTACAATTTTGGGCGCTATGTTTTTTTTGTCATTTCACAAGCATATACAATTTTGGGGCCTGATGTTATTAACAGACTGCGTTCAGAGCCGCGCATCAGTCCTGCACAGTTCACAGTCATGTGAAAAAGGAAGAGAGAGAACTTGTTGACTTTTTCAACATTTTTGAACAAACAGATTTTAACCCCTTGGCGCCGGCTGCACGCAAATATGCGGCCTCTGGGCACCTGGGACTTGGCCTGAATATTTTCGTGAATTGCGATCAATCACGCTCTGCCAAGAGTGTGCGCCCAGCACGCTCCCGGCACAGTGATTGGCTTCTAACCGAAAGCAGCGGCAATCGGGAGTTTTCAGATTGCGTGACCGCTGAGACAGCCAATCGCATGATCTTAAGCCATGTCCCACCTCCCGGCATCTTAAACCTCATGAATAGCCGGGAGGCGCCAGTGTGTAGAGATTTCATCAATTAGTGCATTGATATGAACAAATGACACATACAGTTGTCATGGCATATTCATTTTCATGATCTTAATGCAGATTTGGCATGTATGCACACCCCTATATTTACCACCACTTGAAATTCATAACATTAGAATAGAGGGTTCCAATTTAAGTGCCAATGATTAAAACCCCGTTTTAGAATATGCAGATGGGACTTATGTTATTTAAACCTGAGATATATGGGGTCTGATGTTCTCTTTGCAATTGACATGTGTACTGCTATCATGCCAAGAATAACAGAGCTCTCTAAGGCACTCAGAAAAAGTATTGTTGAGTCGACTATACTTTCTGCATCCTTTCAATGTGTGATTGATGTGACTGTGAGGCAATCTGTCTAATCAGAAGTTGAAATTGGTCTTTCACGAGAATACTGATCTAAAGCACAAGTTTAAATCCAGCGAGGAATGGTTCAAAAAGAAGAAATAGAAGGTTATGGATTTCCCTAGTCCAAGGCCTGATTTGATTCTCATAGAATGCCTACATGAACTAGTTTTGAGCTAAAAGACGCAGTACTGGCTAATGCCAAGGGAGTTCTTACTTTTTCACAGTACACCATTTCATCTTTTATATTATTTTTTTAAATAGATGACTGAAAGGCAAATTTTTATTCAAGTGCTTAATATTTCACATGACTATTTATTTTATTGCTCTGTAATATCATATTCAAATTATTATTTTTAAGTATGGCCTGGTAGGTCATTCCTGCCAGTGTGGTTGTTCAAGTTGTCCCCTGTAAACATAATTTATATAGTCGGGACCACTATCTGGCTCTTCATATCTGTCTTCAGGGCGCAAGAGTTGCTCAGCTGATAAAAAAGGAAACGATTCATGTTTCAATCTGCAAGAAAACAGATTAAGTAATACATATCAGTACATGTGGCAGATATAGCACACTACAAATGTATTTTATTTATATAAATGTATATTATATAAATATGAACTTTATGTAAATATCTCTCTTATTTTTCAATAAATATTCTATGATTTAATGTGATATTATCAATTACCTGCCATAAAAGTCCCACACCCCACTCCCTTGGCTTGAGGTACCAACCAACATATACGATACTACAAATGTATATAAGATGCAAAATAGGAGTATTTTTATGCTCAAAACACTTTTTTAATGCACCAATAAATATAGCTAGTTGTAACCTCTAAAACAGTTATCACTAAATGGCAGACCGGGGGCTGGATGCGGACTGAGTGACTGTCCCATCCGGACCACAGCGGTTCCGCCATTTAGGAGACTGTTCTTTGCCGCTGTCATCACAGCACAGTAGCCGCGGGACAATGCTAGACAGGGATTGGGAGACAAAGCAACTTTGGATGAAGGACGGGGACTGCTGGAGTTAACTATTTAGGTGTCCCAGCAGGTGATTGGTTTTTTGGGTGAAGAGCCGTCCTAGCAACCAATCATCTACTGGGACACTTGAAAAAGGTAACTCCAGCAGCTCTCCTGTCCTCCATCCAAAGCTACTGTGTCTCCCACTGTCTAGAGCTGCCCTGCCTTCTGCTCTCCACACATAATCAGGGAGTAGCAGAATTTATTTAGCAGTTTTGTTTGGAGGGTTGTGGTAATGCTATAACAATATACAGCCTAAAAACATTTTTTTTTACTATTTTGGGCCAGTTTTTCTTTCATATTAAAACAAAATCAGGAGATATCCATTAACATTTACCACCAAATGAAAGTCCAATCTTTCCTTAAAAACATGATAAATCCACATGTATACATTTACATAGTTGGTAAGGTAGAATAAAGACCTCAGTCCTCCCAGTTCAACCTGTGTGGGTGTGTATATGCATTTATGTCTCTAACCGTTCCCATATCCCCGTATATTAGTTACACTAAGATGCCTATCAAAAAGTTTTTAAATTGTTGATGCTTTCTGCTGACACCACTGATTGTGGTATGGAGTTCCAAATCTTTACCTGTTTTAACCGCAAATAACCCTTTAAGCAGTTCAATGTTAAACTGCTTCTCGTCCAACTTCATTGAGTGACTACGTGTCCTCTTGAACAACTTGAGACTGAACAGTTTCACCATTTAGATATAGTAATATATTGCGATCCTTTCTCCTCTTTAAGTTTCTCTTATCCAAAATTAAGCTAAATGTGTTTAGCTTTTCCTCCTAACTGAGATCCTCTAGTCCCCTTTTTAGTTTAGTTGCCTTTCTCTGGACTCTCTCCAATTCCAGCACAACCTTTCTGAGGACTGGTGACTAAAACTGAACAGCATACTCAAGATGCAGCTGAACCAGAGTTTTGTAAAGTGGTGGAATTATGGATTTATCACTTGTGTATATCCCTTTTTATTGCATCCTAATAGTTTAGCCCCCAAGTGCATCACTTTACATTTCCTTACATTGAACATCATTTGCCTTGTAATTGCTCACCCCTCTATTTTATTGAGGTGGTCTTATAACATTTTTATATCCTATATGAAGTTTTTGCCCTGCTTAGCTTTGAATTGTCTGCAAATACCGAGATAGAACTATTTATACCAACCTCTATATCATTTACCGTATGAACAAGTAAAACTGGTTTTATCCCAGGCTGCTCTGGGGCACTCCACTTACAACTCCAGACCATTCAGAAGCTACGCTATTTATCTCTACCCGTTTGATGCGCTCCTGTAACCCATTCTCTATCCAGGTACATACACTTTCTGTGATGCCGACATACCTCAAATCAGGCCTTTATGGGCTACCATGTCAAATGCTTTGGTGAAATCAAGATACTCTACATCTACAGGCTTTGCCCTATCCAGATTACAGCTCACTGCCTCATAGAATGTTAACAGGTTGGTCTGGCAAGAACGATCTTTCATACACCCGAGCTGGTCACCACTAATGATATATGTTCATTGGCAAATTCTTGAATGTGGTCCCTTGTCATCCTCTCCATCCTCTCCAATAGTTTACAAACTATTGATGTAAGGCTGACTGGCCTAGTATGGATCTCTTACAGATACAGCCCTTTTTTGAATATTGGAACCACTTTGACTCTCTGCCAGTCCATTGTTACCATTCTGGTCAGTAGGCTGTCCCTAAAGAATAGGAATAACTGTCTAGCAATCATCTGGCTAAGTTATTTGAGGATTCACAGGGGTAATCCATCTGGCCCTGGTGATTTGTTCACATTATGCTTTTCAAGTTTTTTTAAGAACACTTGCTTCTGTTCGCCACAAAGGTACATTGCTTGCTGTGTTGCTAATTCTACTGTCTTGTTTATTATACGCCTTCTTTTCCAAAGTGAATACTGTGGAAAAAATGTAATAAATTTGCCTCCTCCCTGTTACAGGCGGTCCCCGGGTTACAAACATCCAACTTAAAAACGACTCCTATTTACAAACGTAGGGAGACAACAGGAAGTGAGGAGAAATCTCCCCCTAGGAAGGGAAATTTACTCCTGTAGGAGTTATCATGGGAAAAAGGTGTCACCACTGAAGCTTTAGCGCCAATCCTTGTTTCCACAAAAACTCAGAATTTTCAAAATCCAGTTGTCATAGGTGATATGGAAATACTCGCGCCAAGGAGTGCAAAATAATGTCTGTGGGAAGCTGCAATGTAATCAGGTGCACTAAAAATTAGTGATCTAGGATTGTGAACAGAAAAGCTTACTGCGCTACCCTTTTAGCTAGTGAAGAGCTCTTGGTATGGGTTGTTGATTAACAAAGTGCAGTAAAGTGAATAAAAATAAATAAATAAGTAAGTATGGATCACTCCAAACTTAAATGTAAAGTGCAATAATACCCATATAAAATAAAATGAAATAAATACAATAACAATATAAATATCAAAGAATGGTGCAACAACAGCATACATTAATACTATGACTTAAATAGTGACAGTCCGTTTATCGTGACTAAAGTGCAAAGTGTTGGATAAAAGTCTCTTGTGCAGATTTCAAACGGTGGTGACTCCTGTGACCCTTTGATCACCCTCCAGTGCTCGAAGGTAAGGTATCCCACTTACCAGATATGGTGGATTCTTATGGCGTACGCCAAAAAGAATCTATAAACGCTTGTGTGTTTCTCCTAACCTCGGATGGTCCGGTTCTGTGTTTGGCCCATAGGTACTCGGGATAAACAAGAAAGAGAAATGCTCCTCATAGTGTAGAAAGGTAACGACCTTTATTACTCGAACACATGCATAAAAACACACTCTTCATGTAAAAAACACATCCAATAAAAGTCCTTGAAAACTGTGATAAAAAACTCCAGAAACTCTTGTGCAAATATCGCAAAGGAAAACCGTGATAGGTCACAGCAAAAAGTGTGGGGTACCCATATGGATACTAGTACCGCTGCTGAGCTTCCATAGTGCCTCGCGGCACGGTAAGTCTGGACGCTGTGTAATCACCGCTGGGTTCGCCGTACCCGGAAGTGGTGTGGCGGCGTGCGGTCCAGCGATAGCTCAGAGCGAGGCAGCGTGCGTACCAACTTGACGCGTTTCGTCAGAGATGTGACGTCTTCGGAAGTGGTACGTGCGCTGCGTGTCAGCTTGGTTTTATGCGGAAGGATCAAGGTTCAGCCCATCTTGATCCCGCCTCAATAATTTATGCAAACCGGAAGTAATTCATTGAATCCGCGATCTAATTTCTATGTACATAATATTGAGGCTTGATGCGGATAGCTTATTTTGGGTCGGCCTAAGACCATTTGTTTAAATTCATCCCGAAGCCATTTTATTACTATTGTGCCATAATATATATATAAGGATCTAGCAATTACTTCCGTATGGAGCATAATCGATTCTCATTACATTCATAATTACTAAATCACTCTTTAACCAACAATAATAATTTACATCATTATCATTATACTTATAAAACATGTTACAATACACTAAAGGTTTAATTAATAAATAGCTCGCTCAATATTAATAGGCCTACTATAATACACTAAGGAATTTATTCAATGTGCAATAAGTATTGATAAAATATAATATATAAATCCCCTTACATTATTTGCATTATAAACCCCTTGGTGTGTTGCAAATATTAAAATGATAAAAAAGTATATGTCCATTTATATTAATAGCATTTGAAAATAAGTTACTTCAGATTGGAAACCCCTTATTCTATTTAAAAATTTGTTATGAAGCAGTTTATGTCTAAATCTTTGTTCATTCCACCAGGTTGTAATGTGCCTAACTCACATATCCAAAAAGTTTCGTTTTTAGATATTGCGATTTTTCTGTCTCCTCCCCTCCAATGTAGATCTACCGTGTCTATGCCGCAAAAACGTAATAATGAGGGGTCCCTATTGTGATGGGTCCTGAAATGCATGGAGAGGGTATGTTTCTTATATCCTCTTCTAATGTTACCCAGGTGTTCACCTATTCTTGTGCTCAGTTTTCTAGTAGTGCGGCCTACATATTGCAGACCGCATGGGCATGTGGCCAGGTAGGTGACATGGGTGCTTGAACATGTTATTAGTTTTTTAATTTCATATTCCTTAGAAGTGACGTGAGAAACAAAGGAAGTTTGTTTTCTAACCCTTGTTCTCACTGTGTTGCATGCCTTGCATTTATTGCATGCGTAGAAGCCCTTAAAATCCAAAAAGGTGGATACCATCCGCCTTGGTGGGTCAGGAATGTTATGGGCTAACTTATCTTTTAGGTTAGGTACTCTACGATATATGAATTGTGGCTTTGGTGGTAGTATAGTTTTTAGGGTGTTATCCCTCATTAATATGTGCCAATGTTGTTTAAAGACTTTTTCTACTTGTTTATAATTTCTATGGTACTGTGTAATAAAAGCTAAATTAAAGTGGCTGGTGCTTGGATCATTAGCCCTATTTTTATCTTGCAAAAGGGTGGTCCTGTCCTTATTTTTTACTTGATCTCGCAATGTGATTAGTTTTTGTGTATCATATCCTTTGTCTGAGAATCTTTCTATGAGGGTATTAGTCTGCTCAATATAATCCCTGTCATCCCTGCAATTTCTTCTCATTCGTAACATCTGGCCCTTTGGGATTCCCTCAATCCATCTAGGGTGATGACAGCTGTGGGTGGGTATGTATCCATTGCGGTCTGTACTCTTAAAAAAAGTTTTGGTATAAAATTTCCCCTCTCTGATGTAAATGGTCAAATCTAAAAAATTTACTTCATGTTTGTTGAATGTCCCAGTAAAACTTATCTTATAGTTGTTAATATTCATGTTTTCCATAAAAACTTTTAAAGACTCCTCTGTTCCGGACCACACAATAAAAATATCGTCGATGTATCGTTTGTAAATTAAAAGATTCTGATTGAATGTGTGGAATATTTCTTCATGTTCCCATTTGCTTAAGAAAATATTAGCAACACTGGGGGCATATTTCGCCCCCATAGCAGAAGTAATTGCTAGATCCTTATATATATATTATGGCACAATAGTAATAAAATGGCTTCGGGATGAATTTAAACAAATGGTCTTAGGCCGACCCAAAATAAGCTATCCGCATCAAGCCTCAATATTATGTACATAGAAATTAGATTGCGGATTCAATGAATTACTTCCGGTTTGCATAAATTATTGAGGCGGGATCAAGATGGGCTGAACCTTGATCCTTCCGCATAAAACCAAGCTGACACGCAGCGCACGTACCACTTCCGAAGACGTCACATCTCTGACGAAACGCGTCAAGTTGGTACGCACGCTGCCTCGCTCTGAGCTATCGCTGGACCGCACGCCGCCACACCACTTCCGGGTACGGCGAACCCAGCGGTGATTACACAGCGTCCAGACTTACCGTGCCGCGAGGCACTATGGAAGCTCAGCAGCGGTACTAGTATCCATATGGGTACCCCACACTTTTTGCTGTGACCTATCACGGTTTTCCTTTGCGATATTTGCACAAGAGTTTCTGGAGTTTTTTATCACAGTTTTCAAGGACTTTTATTGGATGTGTTTTTTACATGAAGAGTGTGTTTTTATGCATGTGTTCGAGTAATAAAGGTCGTTACCTTTCTACACTATGAGGAGCATTTCTCTTTCTTGTTTATCCCGAGTACCTATGGGCCAAACACAGAACCGGACCATCCGAGGTTAGGAGAAACACACAAGCGTTTATAGATTCTTTTTGGCGTACGCCATAAGAATCCACCATATCTGGTAAGTGGGATACCTTACCTTCGAGCACTGGAGGGTGATCAAAGGGTCACAGGAGTCACCACCGTTTGAAATCTGCACAAGAGACTTTTATCCAGCACTTTGCACTTTAGTCACGATAAACGGACTGTCACTATTTAAGTCATAGTATTAATGTATGCTGTTGTTGCACCATTCTTTGATATTTATATTGTTATTGTATTTATTTCATTTTATTTTATATGGGTATTATTGCACTTTACATTTAAGTTTGGAGTGATCCATACTTACTTATTTATTTATTTTTATTCACTTTACTGCACTTTGTTAATCAACAACCCATACCAAGAGCTGTTCACTAGCTAAAAGGGTAGCGCAGTAAGCTTTTCTGTTCACAGTTGTCATAGGGACAGAAAGTGAGGTGAAATCTTCTGAACAGGGGTAGAGACAGCAAAAAAATGTTACAGGGGTGTTAACCCTTCCCTATTCTATCCAAAAAATGTAAAAATGATTCTTTTGGCTGGGCTACACTTAAAGCGGCGTTCCGGCCACAAAAAAAAAATTCAATGAACATACCCCCGGGACAGTCAGGGCTAGTACATTACACTAGCCTCTGATCTGTCCCGGTTCGCACTTACCTTTTAGAAGAAATACTCACTTTTAAAATTTCTTCTCCAGCGCTGCCATCTCAGGTGTGGGCAGCTTGAAGCCAGCGCGATCCTCTTCTGCGTCCTCTTCCGTCCTCTGCGGTCCCACGGTGCACTGCACCAGCCCCGCCGTCACTTCCGGGGCCGCAGCGTCATCCCTGCACAGCTTCTGGGCATGCCCCGAAGCTGTTTAGCAAGGTATGACGCGCCTGAACCGGAACTGACGCCGGGGCCGGTGCAGGCGCATTGATTCCTGGGAGCGATGACGTTCAGCTCCCAGGAATCATTGCAAAGCGGAAGCGACGGCGCGGGCCGCGCGGCCGAGGGAGGAAGTGGAAAAAAGGTGAGTAAATATTTCTGCAATTACAAGGTAAGTAAAAAAAAAAAATCGTAACTACCCATTTCTTTTTCAGGTGACAAATAGGAAGCGGATGGCCCAAAATCGACTATGTCGATTTTGTGGCCGGAACTCCGCTTTAAAAAATGTACCTGTTCCGACTTAATATTCAACTTAAGAACAAACCTACAGTCCCTATCTAGTTTGTAACCCGAGGACTGCCTGTACTTGAAACCAACTTTCCCTGGCTATCCTTTATGGGGCAATATGTTCAGACTTTCATTTTTTAATATATATGTATTTAGAACATTTTTGGGGAATCTTTTTTTACTCTCCTTAAACATGCTGTAAATAGAAAAGACAGAGCGCACAGCCTCCTAGTGCAACACCGTTTATTGTTTAAAATGAAAAGATAACAAAGTAACACTAAACTCACATTATGTTCAGAGAACAAGCACGTCTATGTGAAACCGTAGTGACTCTCCCATATGTAGGGTAGAGATGGCCTTGCGGTTCGCCCGGCGTTGGTTTGCGGAAAACTTTGCTTGTTCGCTACACGCCAAATTTTCGGACACATGGCGTCGTTCGCGGCGGCCATATTTATTTACATTGGGGAGAACTTTGGCCCATGACACAGCCGTCAGGTGGAACGGGACAGCCAATTGAAACATTCCAGCACATGGACAGTCCCCCTACCGTATAAATAGACCTGACCTGGCGGCCATTTCACATTCTGTTTTCTGCCAGTGTAGGGAGAGGTCTGCTGTGCTCATCAGGGAGAGTTTGCTAGACACATATAGCGCTGTGAAGATCCACAAAAGTCCTTTCCAGGGCTGGTATTTCGGTATAGGTCTTCTACAGTCTCTTTTCAGGTTAGGGACAGGTATCCTGTGGTTGCTTTAGGGGCAGTTAGAGATCGGCTGCAGTCACAAATCGCTCTGTCAATGTCCACAAAAGTCCTTCTCAGGGCTGGTATTTCGGTATAGGTCTAGTATCTTTTGAGCTTAGGGAGAGGTATCCTGTGGTTGCTGTAGGGGCAGCTAGAGATCGGCTGCAGTCGCACAGAAATCGCTTTGTCAATGTCCACAAAAATCATTTAAAATGTTCCAATGTCGTTTTAGGGTCTATTACAGCCTCTTTAACATTAGGGCCAGGTATCCTGTGGTTGCTTTAGGGACAGTTAGATATCGGCTGCAGTCGCACAGAAATCGGTTTGTCAATGTCCACAAAAGTCATTTAAAATGCTC
The DNA here is from genome assembly GCF_965119305.1 of Pelophylax lessonae. NCBI lineage: Eukaryota > Metazoa > Chordata > Amphibia > Anura > Ranidae > Pelophylax > Pelophylax lessonae. The sequence goes on from NC_138769.1 coordinate 290,908,113, forward strand.
CTATGTCGTTTTAGGGTCTATTACAGTCTCTTTAACATTAGAGCCAGGTATCCTGTGGTTGCTTTAGGGACAGTTAGATATCGGCTGCAGTCGCACAGAAATCGCTTTGTCAATGTCCACAAAAGTAATTTAAAATGCTCCAATGTCGTTTTAGGGTCTATTACAGTCTCTTTAACATGAGGGCCAGGTATCCTGTGGTTGCTTTAGGGACAGTTAGATATCGACTGCAGTTGCACAGAAATCGCTTGGTCAATGTCCACAAAAGTCATTCAAAAGTCATTTAAAATGCTCCAATGTCGTTTTAGGGTCTATTACAGTCTCTTTAACATGAGGGCCAGGTATCCTGTGGTTGCTTTAGGGACAGTTAGATATCGGCTGCAGTTGCACAGAAATCGCTTGGTCAATGTCCACAAAAGTCATTTAAAATGCTCCAATGTTGTTTTAGGGTCTATTACAGTCTCTTTAACATTAGGGCCAGGAGGGGGCGGGGCCCGGAAGTAGCCATGTGAGTGCGCTCAGCTAGGCTCTCAGCGGTGGCGTGCACCTCTCCCTGCTCGATCTTACATGGAGGTTGAATCCATGCCAGCCGCCAAGGAGGGATAGCGGTCTACTAAGCCACGGACAAGCCGCTCTCCTAGGAAGGTCCCACGGAGCGAGTGGAGAAAGGAGGTAGCGGTAGAGGGCGGGCCAAGAGGAACGGATCGGCGGGCTTCCCCGCGGGATCGGTAAACCCTGAACGGCACCGTCATCCGCCTGCTGCTTCCACCAAGCTCCGCCCTGGTAGTGAAGGGACCTAGAAGCGCAAAACGGAAGGCTCTAGACCGGGAAGGTCTCGCCGGCAGATCAGCCAGGTACTATCAGCAGAGTGGAGGGAAGGAGAACTCTGAGGCTATCTACCGCGGCGGACCCCAGGAGGACCTTGGAAGGGTCCACAAGAGGAGCTGCAGTGCCCTGGTAGACACGACCCCTCTAAAAACCCTGGCAAGCTCGTTTTAAAAGCTGCAGCACTAAGAGGATAAGTAAAGCAGACAGGAGAAAGCCGGCTGGTAAAATTGGATCCTCGGGAGGGATCGGGTCCCGTGAGTACTGTGATCTGTGTACTGTGGAAATTAAGGCAAAGTAATATGTTAAGTGTCACTGCGGTTATGGGCTTTACACTTTAAATGGAAGGGGAATGAATCAACATAGGCTAATATCTGAAAGAGTCTGGTTAAAACTCTAGCGGCTAGAAATTGATCTTTCTGGAATTATTTGGTGGTATATCAAGAGAATAAAGGCCCTCACACGGCTAGTATAAGAGAAAGACAGGAAAGGAAAGGATGACCCTCACTAAGAGAAGGAAAGGAAGGAAAAATACAGAAAAGACAAATACTAGCAAGCTGGAAGGTGAAATTGGTCGTTTTTTTACCAACAGCCAGAAATCGGCCGAAGGCGCAAAAATGGCATCAGTAAGCCCAGAAGCTAGTGACCGGCCTAACTCTTTGCTCACTTCCCCGAATTCAGAGAATAGTGTAAATAGCCCAGGATCTAGAAAAGGAGAGTCGTCAGCTCCAAGTACCCCTACACAGACTTCCACACAGATGTCTGAACTTAAAAAAATGCTACAAGTTTTACCAACAAAAGCTGACATTGAAAAAATGATAACTAGGCTGGAGGAAAAACAGCGTCAGGAACTACAAGGAGTCAAAAAAGATTTACAAAAAATTAAAACTCATTTAGCAGAACAGGAGGCCTCCACAAGCCAGATAAAAGAAAGACTTGTAGCATTAGAGGTAAAAAGTGACATCCAGAGAGAAATGGAAGATATAATACAACTGCAACTTGAGGACATAGAGAATAGGAGTCGTCGCAGTAACCTGCGATTGCGGGGGATACCGGAGTCGGTGAGTAGTGAAAAACTGGAAGGATTAGCGACAGGGATCTTTAAACAAGTTTTGAAGGAAAAATATCCGGAAAACTTCGAAATTGAGAGGATTCACAGAGCCCCCGGCCCCAGAAGAACAGATCTAATGAGACCAAGAGATGTGATTTGCAGGATACATCGCTATATGCATAAGGAACTTTTATCGAGAGCAGCATGGGAAACTAGGGATTTATTGGTGGAAGGAATGCCAGTGAAAATATATTCAGACTTATCCAAAGGGACGCTACGGAGAAGAGCTCTTATAAGACCCCTACTAGATTTGGCGAGGAAGGCGGGGTGTACATATAGATGGGGTTTCCCCTTTTCCGTGACATTTAGTAGAAACGGCCGTTACTTTAACCTTAAAACTTATCAAGATAGAGGGGCTTTTTTCCGATTCATAGAGTCGGACCCAATAGAGGTGATAAACTGGTTAGGTCGAATCCCGGGGGAAAGAGGCACGGAGTTTTCACAACAGCAAGAAGAGAGAACAAGAAAGAGAGGAGTAGACCCTGAAGAACTGTAATAACTAGGGAACTCCTCTGAGTGTTCTAAGTACTATGGCTTGTCCCTCATTTTTGTCCGAATGTTCGGAGGATCAATGTCCCTTTAAAATTGTATTTCCTCCCCCCCCCTTTTTTTTTTTTTTTTTTTTTTTTTTTTTTTTCAAAATTTTTTAAAAATTCTTTTTTTTTTTTTTTTTTCTTTTTTTTTTGCATTTGAAAGAGGGGTTTTTTAGATCCTCCCCTGTGTCTGGATCACATAAGAGAAAAATTTCTCCCCCCTTTTTTTTTTTTTTTTTTTTTTTTTTTTTTTTTTTTTTTTGCACTTGAAGGAGGGGGTTTATAGATCCTCCCCTATGTTTTGATTACATAAGATAAAAAATTTTTCCCCTTTTTTTTTTTTTTTTTTTCCTGCACTTGAAGGAGGGTTTTTTTAGATCCTCCCCTGTGTTTTGACCACATAAGATAAAAATTCTTTCCTTTTTTTCTTTTTTCTTCACTTGATGGAGGGGTTTTTTAGATCCTCCCCTGTGTTTTGATCACATAAGATAAAGAATTTTCCCCTTTTTTTTTTTTTTTTTTTTTTTTTTTTTCCACTTGAAGGAGGGGTTTTTTAGATCCTCCCCTATGTTTTGATCACATAAGATAAAAATTTTCCCCTTTTTTTTTTTTTTTTTTCCCTTCCCCCCCTCTTCGACTTAGCACACTTGTATTATGTAACATATTCTGAATATTTGTAGTATATTGTTTTAAACAGCTGGCGCAAGAGCCTTGAGAGATTCTGCTGTATAGTTATGTTATCAGCTAGTGGTAATTTTTCTTTGTTTTTTTTTTTTTTTGCTGTTTTCTTTTTAGGGAGTGGGAGGGGGGGCTGGACGTGGGTGGGGATGGGAGGGAGAGGGAGAGGGAAACCAGAGGTGGACACAAGTATAGGGTGGTCTCACCTGAGGCTATAAGGCTAGCCGGGCACTGGGGTCCCTCCCCTTTCCCCCACCAACTCTCGCCTATTTCCCATTGCCCTCACCTAACGGAGGGGGGGGGGGCGGGGTGAGGAAATGTGATGAGATCTGGGGGAAACCCCTATATATAGGATAATAAGAGGAAGAGAGTAATACGAACTGTTACATATCGGGATTTGGGGACATTGAAGGGACGAGGAGATAGTATGGGGGGGCGGAGGGAGAGGGGGGAGGCAGTTAAGTGTCCCCACCCTCTGCCTGCCATGGGTGGGGGGGGGGGTGGGGGAGAGAGGAGGAAAATATATTTTTTTTTTTTTAATTTTTTTTTTTTTTTCTCTCACTTTAAGGATGGTTCCTTTTTTTTTTTTTTTTTTTTTGGACCTCCCTTATATTTGGATTGCACAGATTTAGAATATTAAGTCCCCCTTTTTTTTTTTTTTTTCTCTCTCACTTTAAGGATGGTTCCTCTTTTTTTTTTGGACCTCCCTTATATTTTGATTGCACAGATCTAGAATATTAAGTCCCTTTTTTTTTTTTTTTAACTTTCTTCTGCTCTCTCCACTCCTCTGCTCTCTATCCCCCCCCCTTCAGGTTGTAATTATAGCTTGTATCCCTAGGCGGGAGACGGGGGTAGGGGGAGGCTTTACTTGGAGTGAGGGGAAATTGGCTTGGGCTTTACAAATTAAAAGATCGAAGATAGATCGAGCGGGAGGGGGCGCGGGAGAGCCCGCAGGGGAACACTCCGGGGCATATCGACCCACGGAGAAAGTCACACAGGTGGCACCCATAAAGTGCCGTGTGAAATAGGGATAAAATATTTATCCAAGGTGACGGGAGAGAGAAGCGGTCCTTAGGGTAGGACTGGTATCTCTTACACATCATTAGAGGGAGAGGGAAGGGGTGGTTTTTGTTTTTCTTTTTTTTTTTTTTTTTTTTTTTTTTGAGTATTTAGTGATCCACGGCTGTCGATGGAGGATTTAAAAATTGTGTCATATAACGTTAAAGTGGTAAATGTACCAGAGAAAAGACATATGCTAGTGACAGATTTGAGACGTTTGCACACCAGTGTGGCTTTCATACAGGAGACACATTTCAGGACAGATAAACTACCTTTTTTAAAAAATAAACACTTCCCATATGTATATCATTCTACGTACTCAAAATCGAAGTCAAGGGGGGTATCCATATTAATAGCAAAAGAGATTCCATGGACCCTTCAAGATAGTGTTCGGGACCCTGAGGGGAGGTTCCTATTTGTCAAAGGATTATTTGGCGATATACAAGTTACAATGGCAACGGTGTACGCACCGAATAACCGACAAGATAGGTTCATATATAGAACTTTAGGTGAACTGGTAAATTTTACGGAAGGCCAACTAATTATAGGTGGGGATTTTAATGTTCCTATGTCACCAAAAATGGATACTTCATCAGGGTCCTCAACACTTACAGGGGGAATGAATAAAAGGATTTTAAAAGCTTTACATGAGGCCCAATTGATTGAGGTTTGGCGCCTGCAACATCCATCCGAAAAGGATTACACATTTTTCTCTATACCACACAAGAATTACTCCAGAATTGATTTTTTTTTTATACCACATGGGCAACTTCAGGCAGTGAAAGAAACCGGAATAGAAAGTATCACGTGGTCCGACCACGCACCTATAACGCTAATATATAGCCTAGGAATAAACCCTACTCAGAGGGGGAATATGTGGAGGCTAAATGAGAGCTTATTACAGAAAGAGGAGATATTAAAAGAAGTAGAGGAAGAGATGAAAGCCTTTTTTGAGATAAATGATCTGCCTAGTTGTAGCATAGGAACGTTATGGGAGACTCATAAGACAGTGGTTAGAGGCATTTTTATTAAACACGGCTCACGTATTAAGAGGGAAAGGAATAAACAGCTGTCACAACTTGTGGAAAAACTTAGGACCCTAGAGATAGAGCATAAACAAAGCGCAGAAGACAAAACAATAGCAGAATTAAAATCAGTCAGAAGGCAAATAACAGACTTACTGCAGTTTAAAGCGAAGGCCGCAATACAAAGAGGGCATAAGCTAAATTATGAATCTGGTAACAAATGTGGAAAAGTGTTGGCTAGATCCATACAAAGACAGAAATCAAGGTCATATATTCCCCATATAACTACAGCAAAAGGTATTAAGAAATCCTTACCAGCACAAATACTGGGGGAATTTGAAAACTATTATACTGCATTATACAATTTAAAAGAAACGTCACCTAGGCAAAAAGATATGGAAAGTTATTTAGCTCAATCACAACTTCCCAAATTAAAGGAGGAGGATAGAGAATATCTAGAGACTAAGATCACCATTGAGGAGATACAACAAACACTAAAAACAATGAAACAGGGGAAGGCTCCTGGCCCGGATGGCCTGACAACAAGCTATTATCAGACATTGATCCATATCTTAGGTCCCTATTTGGAAAAATTGTATAATGCAACAGATGTAGAGGGTAAGCTGTCTAGGGACACGCTTACAGCTCACATTTCACTAATATTAAAAGAAGGGAAGGACCCAGCACAATGTAGTAGTTATAGACCCATATCTTTGTTAAATATAGATCTAAAGCTGTATACTAAAATCTTAGCAAATAGACTAGCAAGATCCCTCCCGAGCATAGTGCAGCTAGACCAGGTTGGCTTCTTAAGATCGAGGGAAGCAAGAGATAATACTACAAGAATATTGAATATTTTACAAGTAGTGAAGGAAAAAAAAATCCCTTGTGTAGTCCTGAGCACGGACGCCGAGAAGGCATTCGATCGTGTGGGATGGCCCTTTTTGTTCTCGGTGCTTGGTTACATTGGCTTAGGAAAGGTCATGCTGGACAGAATAGCGAGAGTATACACAGAACCAACGGCAAGGGTGAAAGTTAACGGGCTCCTGTCAGAAGCTTTTCCGGTAAGCAATGGTACAAGACAGGGCTGCCCATTGTCGCCCTTGCTATTTGCTCTGACAGTGGAACCTTTCTTGTGTAGGGTTAGACTTAACCAAGATATCGAAGGAATAAAAATAAAGGGAAAGCAATACAAGATAGCTGCATATGCAGATGATCTTCTATTTTCTTTGTCGAACCCGGGAATCTCGTTGCCAAACCTGATTCAGGAGTTCAAAAAATTTAGGACCATGTCGTATCTAAAGATTAATTATGGAAAATCAGAGGCAATGGGGGTGGGGATGCCAACGAACCAAGTTAACCTGTTGAAAAGCAATTTTTGCTTTAAATGGAAAGACGAAGCAGTAAAGTATTTAGGGACATATATACCGGCAAAGTTATCACAAGTTTATGACTTAAATTTTCCACCCTTGTTGAATATGACCAGGAAATTATTGGAACAATGGCAGGGAGGGTTGCATTCCTGGTTTGGTAAATGTAATCTATTAAAGATGATGATCTTACCAAAATTCCTCTACCTGATAAGAGCATTACCAGTGAAAGTCCCAAGGGCCTTTTTTAAGGCAACACATTCCCTATTTCTGAAATATATATGGTCTTATAAAAAATCTAGAATAGCGCGTAGAACTTTATCCTTGCCAAAGGAGAGGGGCGGGTTGGCAATCCCTGACGTTTACATATATTATCAGGCAGCTCAGGTGAGCAGAGTACTCGACTGGTGGCATCAATCAGAAAATAAAGTATGGATACAAATTGAACAGGCACAAACGAAAGTAGACCTAAAAAGGGCTTTGTGGTGTTATGAATCCCTGCCCAAGGACCTGAAACAACACCCAATAATTGGCAACACACTTCGAGTATGTACACAACCAAGCACATATAATAAATTGACAGAGAAAGAGTCACCTTTGTTCCCAATTCTGGGGAATCCCCAGTTTACCCCAGGTCTAGATACTAGACAGTTCCCAACATTGAGGAAAAGGAAGCAGGAACAAGCCTCGTCTTTTGTAATACAAAATAAATGGCCCACAGTAAACCAACTGGTGGATAGAAACGGACCATTTGATATATCCTTTTGGCAAGCGGTCCAATTACATCACTACTTGGTCTCAATATCAAACCCGGGTAGCTATGGTAGAAAACTAACGAGATTTGAAAATTACTGTGTAAAATCAGAGAACATATCACGCACACTATCGGTTGCCTATGACATGCTAATAAATCCAGAGGAACAACCGCAGCTCCCGTGGGTGGCAAAGTGGGCAAGAGATTTGGCAATCGATTTGTCGGGGGACCAGGTCCAGAGGATATTGAAACTTGCTTTTAAGACAGCTAGATGTACGAAGATTCAGGAGCTAAATTATAAGGTCATAACAAGATGGTACATCACACCCAAGAAAATACATACTTGGTTTCCGAGAGAAACAAATAATTGCTGGAGATGTAGGAAAGAAATAGGCACGGTGTTCCATATCTTCTGGTCCTGTCTTGAAATAAAGCCATTCTGGGCGGGAGTCAGGAATATTATACAGAAATTCACGGAACATAAGGTGGAGGAGGACCCGGGGTTTTTTTTGCTACATCTATCAGATATACCGGTAAAGAGATATGAAAGTTCTATCATCCCCTTCCTGGTTAATGCGGCTAAAGCATGCATTCCAGGCAACTGGAAGAAAACACAACCACCCGCATTAGCAGAATGGATAAATAGAGTAGAAGAAATGAGAAGAATGGAAGAGTTAATTGCTTTTTCACAAAATAGACAGGAGAAATACAAAAAAATTTGGGATCCATGGAACCACTTTATGGTTTCTGAAGAGGGTAATAATATGTTATAGGACAAGTTAGGAAGAATAGATCTGAGGAGAAGATGACTTCTCCTAATCGACAGCCGTGGTTCATAGGGGTTTAGAATTTTTTTTTTTTTTTTTTTTGGGGTGGGACGGGAAAGGGGAAAAAAAAGTGGGAAAAAATACAGGATTATAGGATAAATAAGATATAAAAAAAAAAGGAAGTAATAATAACTATTGTAATAGAGATGGCTTTTTATGCTGAAATGTTACATGTATGCATTGTTGGAAAATCCTGAATAAAATTCATATTTGAAAAAAAAAAAACATTAGGGCCAGGTATTTAGTAGTTGGATATCAATTCTGTATCCTGTGAATGCCTACCGTACCTCTAGCCATCAAATACTAAGTTTTTTGCTGTCAGTTCAAACCATGTGAGCTAATTTTTGCAGCCTATACAGGCCGACACTTACTTCTGTATACTGTGTGAATGCCTAATGTACCATCAACCACAGAATACTTTATTCTTAGCTGTCAGGTAAACGCATTGTGGGCTAATTTTTGGGGCCTTTCATGGCCGACACTTACTTCTGTATCCTGTGAATGCCTAATGTACCTTCAGCCACAGAATACTATGTTCTTAGCTGTCAGGTAAACGCATGTGGGCTAATTTTTGGGGCCTGGAATGGCCGACACTTACTTCTGTATCCTGTGAATGCCTAATGTACCTTCAGCCACAGAATACTATGTTCTTAGCTGTCAGGTAAACGCATGTGGGCTAATTTTTGGGGCCTGGAATGGCCGACACTTACTTCTTTATCCTGTGCATGCCTAATTTTTCAGACTGGAAATGAAAAACAATGGGTTTGTAAAGGTTCCGCCAAATTGTGGAATGGATGCGGACCCATTTTACAGATGTGTGAATGGACCCTATATGTATTAGACAATGTATTTACCGGCTGCTGTCAGTCCTGGCTGATTTATGAAAGAAATATATATATTTTTTGCTGTAAAAAAAAATAAAAAAAATTTAGGGCAACTTTTTCAATTGCAATACTTCTTTTATGACATTGTCCATGTGCTGGGACTATTTGTGCACAGCGAGAACGTCTTTTGTGGCTGCAAATAGGACCTAAAGGTTTTTAAAGTTCGCCTCCCATTAAAGTCAACGGGGCCCGCCGCGAACTCGCAGTTCGCGGACTTTTGAGAAAGTTTGCGGCTGGCGTTCGCGAACCGCCCCGGCCGATGTTTGTCCATCACTAGTGTAGGGCTCCAGGCTGGAACCAGGGTAAGCTGACATGGGAGAGCCACTACAGTTTCACATAGATGGGCTTTTTCTCTGAACACAATGTGAGTGTTTAGTGTTACTTTACTGTTTAAAATTTAAAGACAACAAATGCAGGGGCGTACCATGGGGTTGGCCAGAACAGCGCCCGCACGGGCGCAGGCCGAGGGGGGGGGCCAAATCACTGGCAGTGTAGTGTAGCAGACGCAGTGACTTACAGATCCTCCATGCAGCCTGCGCCCCCGGCGGCTGGCGCCCCCCCCTGCTCCAAGGGCCAGGCAGGAGATGACAGTCTGTGTCGGAGCTCGGTGCGATGGACGGCTACTACCCTCGTCACAGTGCTCCGCCCACATGACCTCATCAGTTGGCTCCTAGGCAGCTCCAGGCTGGTGGATGAATACAATTTCTCTGCAGTGACGGAAGACCTGCCCTGGCTGGCCTCTCAGGTACCAGAAGCATTCTCTCCCTGTCACCCCCTCTCCCCCTGTCACTCCCCCTCTCTCCCTGTCACCCCCCTCTCTCCCTGTCACCCCCTCTCTCCCTGTCACCCCCCTCTCTCCCTGTCACACCCCCTCCCTCCCTGTCACACCCCCTCTCTCCCTGTCACCCCCTCTCTCCCTGTCACCCCCCCTCTCTCCCTGTCACCCCCCTCTCTCCCTGTCACCCTCCCTGTCACCCCCCTCTCTCTCCCTGTCACCCTCCCTCTCTCTCCCTGTCACCCCCTCTCTCCCTGTCACCCCCCCTCTCCCTGTCACCCCCCCTCTCTCCGTGTCACCCACCTCTCTCCCTGTCACCCTTTCTCTCTCCCTGTCACCCCCCTCTCTCCCTGTCACACCCCCTCTCTCCTTGTCACACCCCCTCTCTCTCCCTGTCACACCTCTCTCTCTCCCTGTCATACCCCTCTCTCTCCCCGTCACACCCCTCTCTCTCCCTGTCACACCCCTCTCTCTCCCTGTCACACCCCTCTCTCTCCCTGTCACACCCCTCTCTCTTCCTGTCACCCCCCTCTCTCTTCCTGTCACAAGCCCATCCCCCATACAGTTGGTAAACACTCCCCTAGGCTCACACTTAACCCTTTGATCATCCCTAGGTTGACCCCTTCCCTGCCAATGTTATTAATACAGTAATGGGGGGATATGATCAACATGTATAAATACATAAGGGGTCCATATAGTGAACTTGGTGTTGAGTTGTTCAATTTAAGGTCAACACAGAGGACAAGGGGCATTCTTTACGTCGTGAGGAAAACAGATTTCGTCTCCAAATACGGAAAGGTTTCTTCACCGTAAGAGCTGTAAAAATGTGGAATAGACTCCCTCCAGAGGTGGTTCTGGCCAGCTCACTAGATTGCTTTAAAAGAGGTCTGGATTCTTTCCTAGGTGTATGTAATATACATGGGTACTAAAATAATTTTAGGTAAAGTTAAACCAGGGAATATCCGATTGCCTCTCAGGGATCAGGGAGGTATTTTTTCCCCCTGCTGTAGTAAATTGGATCATGCTTTGCTGGGGTTTTTTCACCTTCCTCTGTATCAACTGCGGGTATAGGATTGTGTATATGGGATTGTATGGTTGGGTTTTCAAAACATTTTTTTTTTTTTTTGGTTGAACCAGAAGGACTTGAGTCTTTTTTCAACCTGACTAACTATGTAGCTATGTAACAGTAACAGTGCATATTTTTTGCACTGATTACTGTAGTAATGTCACTGGTCCCCCCAAAAGTGTCAAAAATGTCAGGGGTCCGATCTGTCCGCCGCAATGTTGCAGTCCCACTAAAAATCGCAGATCACCCCCATTACTAGTAAAAAGAAAAAAAAAACAATAAAAATGACATAAATCTTTCCCGTAGTTAGTAAACGCAATAACTTTTGCGCAAACCAATCAAAATACGCTTATTGGGTTTTTTTTTTTTTTACCAAAAATATGTAGCAGAAAACAAATTGGCCTAAAATGTTAAAAAAATTTAGATTTTTAAATTTTTTTTTGAGAATTTCATATAAAAGAATGTGAAAAATATTGTTATTTTTTCAATACGCTTATGGCGATTTTTTCTTTTTTTTAAGAAAAATATGTAGCAGAATACAAATTGGCCTAAAAAGGATGAAAATTTTAAAATTTTTAATTTTTTTTGGGGAATGTTGTATAGCAGAATGTGAAAAATATTGTTTCTTTTTTTCAGAATTGTCGCTCTTTTGTGGTTTATAGCGCAAAAAAAAAAAAAAATATTGCACAGGTGATCAAATACCACCAAAAGAAAGCTCTATTTGTGGTTAAAAAAAGGACATCAGTTTTATTTTGGTACAGTGTCACACGACCGCGCAATTTTCCATTAAATTATCACAGTGCTGAATCGCAAAAAATGGCCTGGTCATTAAATCCCTTCAGGCCAGAAGTGGTTAACCACTTGCCGACTGCCTAACGCCGATCTACGTCGGCAGTCAGCCCCTCACAGGCAAAGTGACGTAGGGCTACGTCACTAGCTTGTGAGGGTCTAGGGAGCGAGCGCGCGCCCCCGGAGGCGCGCTCCCGCTCCCGCGTGGTCACGGACCCCCCCGCGCGTGTGACCGGCGGACCCGATGTCCGCCGGTCACTCGTTGATCGGCGGGGGAGAGGGAGAATGTCAGGCAGCTTGTGTAAACAAGCCACCTGTCATTCTCCTTGCTGTTAGGATACTGATCACTCGGATCTAGTATGTAGATCCGTTGATCAGTGTCCATACAGCTCAAGCCCCAGCCAATCACAGTAGAAAGCACGCCCCTAGGGATACACACAGCCCCTCCCTCCCAAATAAAGTTAACCCCTTCACTACCAGTGTATTTTTACAGTAACAGTGCATATATATAGCACTGATTACTGTAGAAATGTCACTGGTAACCCCAAAAGTGTCAAAAATGTCAGTCAAGGGTCCGATCTGTCCGCCCCAATGTCGCAGTACCGCAAAAAAAAATCGCAGATCGCCGCCATTACACGTTAAAAAAAAAACAACAAAAATGACAGAAATCTATCCCTTTGTTAGTAAACGCGATAACTTTTGCGCAAACCAATCAAAATACGCTTTTTGCGATTTTTTTTATCAAACATAGGTAGCATAAAACAAATTGGCCGAAAAAGTTCTTTTTTTGTTTATAGCGCGTGATCAAAAAATCGCACAGGTGATCAAATACCAGCAAAAGAAAGCTCTGTTTGTGGGAAAAAAAGGACGCCAAATTCGTTTAGGTACAGCGTCGCACGACCGCGCAATTGTCCGTTAAAGTCACGCAGTGCCGAATCGCAAAATACCCCCTGGTCGGAATGGGGGTAAAATCTTCCGGGGCTTAAGTGGTTAAGGACAATTCTGATTGTTTAGGATCAACTAATTTTATTGGGGTTTTAATTTGTTCTTACAGACTCATTGGACTCAAGCGCTATGTTGATATTTTTTGTTTAATTTATTTTTTTTACTTTCCTTCACTATGTGTCTCTCGTGAGCTATTTTCACTGCCCTGATCGTGCTCTTAACATTTCTTTCTTTCTTTGTAATATTGGAATGCCAGAGGTGTCCCCTCGGCCCTATATTTTTTAAAGGACAGGTTTCTTTTCTCTTTATTGTGCCTTTTTGCATTCAAATTCAGCCACCCAGATCTTTTATTTTTTTTTTATTTTTGTTGCCTATTTGAATACATTGGCTAATGCTATTAATTAAAATGCTATTAAAGCGCTCTCACTTTTCGTCCATCTTTTTTGTTTCTAGAATGTCTTCCCATTAAATGTCAACTACATTGTGTAATTGCAATGATATCAATCAGTTTTACTAACACATGTCAACGTTGCAATATTGGGTCGGGCCATTGTTTCTTTTTGACCCTAGTTGCAATCATTTAAAATCATTTTTCCACATTTGCAGTCAAATTTGAGAGAACCTAGTTCCCATTTAAACAGTATACCTAAACAAAAAAAGTTAAAATGTTCCTTTTCTTTTTAGATGTTTGTAAGGGTGAGTGTTCATGGTGGACACTAAGAATTTCTGAAGTCTCACAGTGGCTTTGTCCCCACACAGACCAAGCTATACATCATTGCCATACAGTGCAGGAGAGCAGGTTGTAAATGTTTAACCCCTTAGTTAGGATAAACTGCGTTCACATCTAGTTTACAGCTGATAATGAAAAAATAGTGAACACAGTCCAGACGGGGTAATTATGGTAAGCTTTACTCCACAGCCCCCTCGTAAGCATTACAAAGAATGTACGGATTTTTAAGCAAAAAAGGCACTTGAAAAGGTAACCAACAATTATTTTTTTCTTTATGCTTTGGTAATGGAAACATGTAAAAAATATAAAGCTGAGCTCCAGCCTTCCCTTTGGTCTTGCAAAGCTGTGGAAGCAGCAAGTCAGATGAAGCCTGCCTCCTTTTTTGGATGGAAAACATCCAGCACCATCCAGTACTTTTCTCCTATGCCTTACTGTCCCTGGCCACCCCTTGCATTTATTAGATTTAAGTTTTTTAAATCCTGCAGACTCAGCATCACATGTGGCCATTATCTAGGGCAGTCTGCATGCAAATGTAGCCTGCCTAGAAATTCAGACTTCTCCAAACTGACACCCACCAATGTGGCATTTTGATGTCATTCCACTCCCTGTATCAGAGATTAGGGCTCTTGAGAGGAGTAGGGTACAGTGAAGTCGGGTATTGTGATGTTTTTTAGGAAGCCATTTACAACATCTTGCTAGCCCCTCCCACCAGCCATGATCTGGCTGCACTGCATAGAGAAGCACAAAGATCCATTGATAATGTTTCTAGGTCTAAATTAATGTATGCACAGAAAATGTAAATGTAAAATACCATTAGCATGTTGATGGGGTTAGAGGAGGAACCAAGGAAGACTGAACTTCCCCTTTAACAATGCAACATAAAACACAAGAGTGGCACCCTGGTCAGATGCCTTGCAACATGAAAAGCCCTAATCCTTTCAAGCATAACATGGTTTGCCTCCATTCTTACTTTTCTGTCTGAATTTTCCACCAGCTGTAGAGCAGTCCCATCACTAGCACTTTGCAAAGCAGAAGGCTGCTTCCAAGAATGAACAGCATCAAATTGAGTTGATTGTCAGACTGTGACCTTTAAAATAGGAAACACATAATGACTTATTTAATAAAATGCATTTAGAAACCTAACTCAACTCACTTTTTCAGCTTTGTCCCACTCAAGAGTAGCGATCACTTCAATGCACATGGTACCTGAAGATATGCGCATTACAGTGTGCTTTAAATCATTTTACAAGGCCCCCAATGCATATATTCAGTAAGTCAATAGAACACGACAATGCACAAATGTGGGTTGCTTGCAGTACACTACTTTTCCAAAACTAGTGCATATACAGTATTTCACAAAAGTGAGTACACTCCTAACATTTTTGTAAATATTTTATTATATCTTTTCATGTGAAAATGTCCAAATTGGGCCCAATTAGCCATTTTCCCAACCCTGGTGTCAAGTGTTACAAGGTCTCAGGTGTGAATGGGGAGCAGGTGTGGTAAATTTGGTGTTATCACTCTCACTCTCTCATACTGGTCACTGGAAGTTCAACATGGCACCTCATGGCAAAGAACTCTCTGAGAATCTGAAAAAAAGAATTGTTGTTCTACATAAAGATGGCCTAGGCTATAAGAAGACTGCCAAGACCCTGAAACTGAGCTGCAGCACGGTGGCCAAGACAGTGGCAACCTGTAAAGCTCTGGTGAACTCCATGCCCAAGAGGGTTAAGGCAGTGCTGGAAAATAATGGCGGCCACACAAAATATTGACACTTTGGGCCCAATTTAGACATGTTCACTTAGGGGTGTACTCACTTTTGTTGCCAGTGGTTTAGACAGTAATGGCTGTGTGTTGAGTTATTTTAAGGAGACAGCAAATGTACACTGTTATACAAGCTATACACTCACTACTTCACATTGTAGCAAAGTGTCATTTCTTCAGTGTTGTCACATGAAAAGATATAATATATTTACAAAAATTTTAGGAGTGTAGTAACTTTTGTGAGATACTATATATTTTCTATGTGTATTCACCTATTCAGAATCAATAGGCTGCCTTAATGCAATATTGTTTAACACATGAAAGCACATAGTTTGCCTATTAAGGAGATTTCCTTTCACTTCCTATTCTGTGTGAATCTTGGAAAGGAAGTGAGGAGAAATCTCCCTAATTGACCATACATGTAGCCATATAATCCTGATGGAGGCACTAAACCTTCCTCAGCAAAAAAAATAAAAAAATTATTTTCTGTGGACTATGTCATTTTTGGGGGTACAGTATTTCCTCTAATTTCCTATTCTGTATGACTCCCAATAAATAGAAAGTGAGGAGAAATCTCCCAAACAAGGATGCAGATATCAAGAAAAAAGTGTCGGCTGTTATAAGAAGATGCTGAAGTTGGTCTTTCAAGTGTATTTAAACCTTTTCAAAAATGTGTTTTGTATAGAGAGTGGAAAGGTAAAAACAGTTTTTTATCTGTGTACCTACTGGGGAGATTCCCATTCACTATTTGTCCCGCTGACCTTTGTCTCCAGTACAGTATGTGATGGGAAATACAACATTTTTAGTTGTCACAGGGACAAGAGATAAAGGGAAATCTTTCAATGGTCTGAGAAGGAATCTTCCTGCTGTGTCTATGGGGCAGGAAGAAACATCCCCGAAGTGACTCAAGATGCAAAAAAATTTTATAAAAAATTGCTTTACATGCACTTTTAGGAATATCTGAAGCCAGATTGGTTAGTTTTAAATAGAGTAGGAAAAAGTATGTTTTTTTTTTTCTTTTTTTTCCGTGTCACTTTAGGTAGATTTGCTTTCCAAGACTCAACAGCATGGTCGACCATGGGGAGTAGAAATCTCTCCGAAGTAAAGAGAATTATTTTTTAAACCATGTTACATAAGAGTGTTTTCCTTTACTGACAATTAAAAATTTTAGATTTCCCTCTCACAATGGTCACCAGGACACTAAGAAGGTGAATCTCCCCAGCAGGGACACTAACCGTTATAACTACGTTCTCTAAAACCGAAAAAAATATGGCTATACACTTTACAGAAGTCAGACTGATGAGCTTTGAATACTAAAATATGGTAGCAGAATAGTTGTTGGGGACCTAAAGTGGTTGTAAATGCAGCTACAGTCATCATCCAGATATTTTTTATTTCAGCCAGCAATTCTCTACAATGTAAAAGCCATCCTGTGCGATCGGAAAGCTGTAGATTTGATCCGACGGTGGCGCCGTGTTACCACAGAGCTAGCCGAGGACCAGATGGTCCCTGGCCATCTCTGTCACCCTGGGAGGTGAGAAGCAACGTCATGGCGTCACTTCTGGCTCTGACAGATGTAAATGCTGCCATTTTTTCCCCCTAGAAAGCAGCAATCAACATTTTTTTATCTTGTGCTTTCCAGGGTAGAAGAGATATAATTTGGGGTCTTTTAGACCCTGGATCTCTCCATAAAGAGGACCTGTCATGCCTTATTTCTATCACAAGGGCACAAGGGATGTTTACATTTCTTGTGTTAGGAATAAAACTGATCAAAAAAAAGAAATTAAGGAACCGTTTATAAAATATAAAAATAAATATTTTTTTTAAAAGCACCCTGTCCCCTCTTGCTTGCACGCAGAAGAGAACGAATATGTAGGTCACGCCCGCATATGTAAACGGTGTTCCCACCACACGTGGAGAGTGAGAGCATTAATTCTAGTGATAGACCTCTGTAACTCTGGACTGGTAACCTGTAAACATTTTAAAGGCATCCCGCTATGGAGATTTGTAAGT
This sequence comes from Pelophylax lessonae, assembly GCF_965119305.1. NCBI lineage: Eukaryota > Metazoa > Chordata > Amphibia > Anura > Ranidae > Pelophylax > Pelophylax lessonae. The sequence continues at coordinate 290,925,258 of NC_138769.1, forward strand.
ACCTTAGTTTGGAGCCATTCCACAAGCTGGTGCAATTTTAAAGCATTGCATGTTAGGTATCTATTTACTTGGTGTAACATCATCTTTTATATTTTAGCTAAAAAATGGGTTACATATTAAATTCCTTCAATCAAGTGTATTTTTAAAAAAAAAAATTGTCACTGTGTTACTTAAATTTCAACGATCGCCATTTCACTCTCTAGGAACATACAGTAATATTTGCTGGTTTTGAGTAAATTTCTAGCAAATAAAAAAATACAGATTTTTACATGAAGGAGAGAAATGTCAGAATTGGCCTGGGTGGGAACTAGTTAATAAATCATCACATAGGTTTTACTCTCAGCTACATAAGGGTTTTAGAGAGTTGTGGGTATGGAGAAACAGCTGCACACTGATCTTCCCAGTGAATGGCTGTGCAGGGGGGGGCTGTCAGAACAAGTCTGATCATTGGAGGACAGGCAGGCTGAACTCCCAGCACAGCCAGAAAACTGACCACGCTTGGAAGGATGTGCCCTCATGATTAGTGGGGTCGGTTTGAAATAGGAAAGCAGGGATATGACAGGAACATCAGGTATTTCACACAAGGGGAACAGGATACTTTTAAACACAAGTACATGGCACAACAGAAACCTATAAGGAATATGAAACGTTGGAGTAACATATACTTTAGAGAGTTTGAGGGGATATTGTGCGAACTTAACATGGTTCTGGGGCAGAATTTAGGAGACTGGTTTTAAAGGCTGAATATTTACTGATTGGAATAAAGTATTTCTTGGCATTAAATGGATTAAAGGTGCTATAGGACAGCTGTTATGGGACACAGCTAAAAACCCCAATTGGGAATTTCTGGACATGCTGCTCTTTGCATGGCATATGAGCATTTTTCCCACATGAAGTGTGAAAACTACGATGACTACGATGGAAGTAAAGAAATTCACTCTTCTTTACAGATCTTCTCTAAATCCTTAAGGTTCCCTGGCTGTCATTTGGCAACTCAAAGTTTTAGCTCCCTCCATAAATGTTCTATAGGATTCAGGTCTGGAGACTGGCTAGGCCACTCCATAACCTTAATATGCTTTTTCTTGAGCCACTCCTTTGTTCCCTTTGTGGTATATTTTTGGTCATTGTCATGCTGGAAGACCCATCTTCAGTGTTCTGGCTGAGGGAAGAAGGTTCTCATTCAGGATTTCACAATACATGGCCCCATCCATTGGCCCCTCAATGTAGCAAAGTCGGCATGTACCTTTAGCAGAGAAACCGCTCCAAAGCATGATGTTTCCACCTCTGTGCTTCACTGTAGGGATGGTGTTCTTGGGGTCATAGTCAGCGTTTTTCTTCCTCAAAATATGAGAGTTGCGGTAATTTGAAAGAGCTCAATTTTTGTCTCCTCTGACCACAGCGCTTTCTTCCAGTCCTTCTTTTAATCATTTAGATGTTCATTGGCAAACTTCAGGCGGCCTGTACATGTGCCTTATTGAGGAGTGGGACCTTGTGGGTGCTGCAGGATTTCAATCCATGGCGATGTATTGTGTTACCAATGGTTTGTTTGGTGACTGTGGTCCCAACTGCCTTGAGATCATTCACTACACTGGAAGCCATGTAGCTCTGGGCTGATTCCTCACTTTTCTCATGATCATCCTTAAACCATGAGGCAAAATCTTACATGGAGCTCCAGACCAAGGGAGATTGATGGTTATTTGTATTTTTTCCATTTGCGAATATTCGCTCCAACAGTTGTCTCCTCCTTACCAAGCTTCTTGCTGATGGTCTTGTAGCCCATTCGAGCCTTGTACTGGTCTACAATTTGGTCCCTGTCATCCCTTAACAACTCTTTGATCTTGCCCATGATGGGGAGTTTAAATAGAAGAAAGAGATTCTGTGGACAGGTGCCATTTATAACCATAATAAGTTGTCATTAGGAGAGCCATCTTAAATTGACAGGGCTGATATGTGTAGCGCATGAGCACATACTGTAGGGTAGCCAGTCTGTGGGAGCCATAATTATTGTTGGTTGGTAGGGTATTAAATACTTCTTTTACTCACTGAACTGCAACTCAAATTATAACATTTGTATCATGTGTTTTTCTGGATTTTTGTTTGATATTCTGTCTCTATCAGTTAAAATACACCTATGATAACAATTATAGACCCTTCATTTGGGCAAACTTACAAAATTATTATTTTCAAATGATTATTTTCCCCACTGTATATTGTGATATAATGTAAATCTATGCTTACTCTGCTTGTAACATTCTCTTTGTATGTTTTATAAAATATAAATACGACAAAAGGTTTCCTCCAGAAACTATGGTTTGCGTTATAACACTATAAAGGGCAAGACCTTCAGTTTCTATGGGAAATGCACTTCTATATATGCCACCTAAATATTAAATCTTGCAAAGAAAAATCATCTTATAATGGTAGTAGGCCATCTGCCACAACTAAGCTGAATACATTCTTAATGTCCTAGTACGGGTATGCTCCATGCTTTCAACCTCTTTCCTCTTATTGTATTTTTGCTCATAAGACATATTTGGACTTGAATGCAATATTTTTTCATCATTACATTACTGTTTCTGTTGTGGGACAAAAAGTATCAACAGGGGGAGATATTTTTTTTTTTTTGTCTTGCAACTTTTTTTTGACACCTCTGCACTTTATGTGTACCCTAGACACTTCTTGTTCATCACATGCACTTACTCCACACTTGGCTGCATATCATTGCTCAAGACTAGCTTCCTAAAATAGTGAGAATCTGGGACCATGACTGCGCATTGTATATCATCACAGTTGCTTATAGTCTCCACCAAGTGAATGTGCCATGATTTACTCCTTTCGCACCTGAGCGTAGCAATTTTATGGCATTTTTTCCGGCATTTTTTTTTTAAGTGTTTTTGAAACTTTTTGCAATAATTTTTAAAGGGTTTTAGAAGTGTATTACAACAGTTTTACAGCTTCAGGCATTTTTGTTTAGCCAATTGAAAGCACAAGGGGGGAGGGGGGGGGGGGGGTTAGGGGTGGAGAGCTGCTGTTTGGGCAGAAAATGAGTGAAAAAATGACAGGCATTTCTATTGAAGTCTATGGGACAAAAAATGCTTGTAATCTGCTAAACAGAAGCACATTTACTTTGAGCGATAGGCATTTTGCTTCAGGTGTCAAAATGCTCATATGTGAACAGGGTACATTGAAATGAAGCGTTTCAGAGCTACAAGCTTCAAGTAGAAAATTGCTCAGAATGGGGCCTTAATGATACGGCCATGAATGTCCCTATGCAAACACAGATATGGGGTAACAACTGTCTCCTAACTGTGCTCCTGCATGGTCAACCATCCCAGGATCACTTTCACTTTTAATTAAATCTGCCCATCTAAAAGCCCTGATAACATTTAAAATTACACTAACTAACATGTTAAAGTTTAGAAATTCTTTAAATTATGTTAAAAATGTGTACTAAGAATAGGGTTTTTCACACACACTCTTATTTGCAGTTGTATTACCACTACATTATGACTGGTCCTCGTTAATTCATTTGTTTAAACTGTGTGAAATAATATGTACTGAACAACCAATGACTAATGCAAATAACTTGAGCCCCTTTCTTACCCAGAAATACTATACTGGACTTTATCCAAAGGTGAAATATTTCCTGGTAGATTCTCTTCGAGCACTAGCACTCTGATCTTCTGTAGAATGGCAACGTCCCCAAACATGACTGTCCTGCACTGATATACACCAGCATCATCTTTTTGCAGATTAGTAATATTTACTGTAACCATGCTTTCATACGCATTATCGGAGATTGTGGTGCTCCCTCTTGTTTTGCTGCCAGACAGAGAATAGCGATGAGCACTGACCACAGCCTGGCAATCACCAACTTCATCCTCTTTGCACCATAACTTCCTTGCCCATCGATCTGCACGGTATCGGTATGGACAAACAATGGTCAGTGTTTCTCCTAGTTGTCCTGAATATACAGTGATATTGTTTGCCAGACACGGGCCTGAAAAACCTGAGAAATAAGCAGAATGACAAATCCACTGTGAAATGACTGAAAGGAAAATAATAATTATTAATAAAAATGTGTATATATAGACTGTACATGTGCTATTGACTTGAGCGCTATTTCAATTACACAATTGCATACACATATCAATGGGGTTGATTTACTAAAGGCAAATATACTGTGCATTGCAAGTGCGCTTGCTCCAGAGCTCAGTAAATGGGGTAAAGCTTTACTTTGCAAAGAATACTCAATCACGTGCAACGAAAAAAAAAAAACAGCACTTTTGCTTGAACATGATTGGATGATAGAAATGAGCAGAGCTTCCCCTCAGATCTTGAGCAACTGCAGTGCACAGCATACAGTATTTAATTTTAGTAAATCAATCTCCCTGTGTGTTTGGATAGTCTGGCTGGGTTAAAAAGGCCTAAGCCAATTCACATTGCAGCAGATGTGTGTTACAGTCATTTCTATGTTCCATTTCCTTTTATATTCTGCTTATATACAGTACAGGTTATTAGCTTTCATACTACTTATGGCATTTGTAAATATGGTATATTTGTTCAGCATGAATATGGTTTTTTTTTTGGCTCTAAATTTTTCTCCCTTATCTAGTCATTTTCGCTCTGTTATTAGCCCCAAACCTAGTCCTAGCTGTTGCCCCAAGGCCTTGTTCATTTCTCCAATCCTTGTCTTTAATTTTGAAGTGATTTTTCACTCTTCCCCCCCCCCCCTACTTTTCTTTTAAAAGCATCTGATTACCTGGTGGTGTGTTCTGCACTTTTTAGCTACTTACCCACCCAGCAGATCAGCAGTGTGCTGCTGAGATTCTATTCTCTTCTGGAAGCACTCAGTCCCACGCCGCCATGTTTTGTGTGAAGTCATGGAGAGGCTGTCAGCTCTTCTGAATTTAGCCGTTTTGGATTTTGAAAATAAAAGTCTATGCCTGTCACATACATATCTCAGAAGACAGAGGCGTAACTAGAACCTTCAGGGCCCGGGTGCAAGAAACCAGGAAGGGCCCCCCCGGATCCCTGGCCAGGGCCCTTCCCTTCAAGCTTGGGGCTCTTCCCACTGATCCTGGGGCCCTTTACTCTCGTTGCGGGGCCCTTTATTATGGCCCCGCAGCGGGACCCTTTCACAAGTTCTGCAGTGGGCCCCCTTCCTGCCATCTTGGGGCCCCACGGTGGTGGAATGCCAGGGCCCAGTCGCAAGTGGGACCTTTGTGATCCTGGAAGTTCACCCACTGGTGTCAGTAGTTTTTATTTTTTGGTATTTTAATTGTATTATTGTTTATAATTTTATTTTATTTTTTTCACAATGTCACTGACTATGACTCTGTCCATTCAGAAAAGGAAGGAGCTGGTAAATTACATATTTACCGACCCCTTCCTGGTTCTCTATTGTGACACATCCCCTGCAGCAGCCGGCAGGAGAGGAAAGGGAGCACAGTGGAGGGGAGGGGGGGGGGGGGGTCAGCACAGTAAGGGGGGGGGGCCAGGGGAGCACACAGGGGCCCAGAGACAGCAGAACATAAGTGAACTGGATAGGAGGAGGCGGGGGCAGCATACAGAGGAACCAATCTCCTCAATTTTCCTCTTGCAGCTACAGGAGGAAAAAGGAGGACAGTGATTTCTTTACATGCTGCCCCCACCCCCCTCCTATCCAGGTGTACAGGGGAGCCGCACAGGCCCCCTGGAGCATGGGGCCCGGTTGCAATTGCAACCCTTGTAGTTACGCCCCTGTCAGAAGACATAAGGAGCACAGTGCATGTCATTTGCCAAGGTGAGTGACGTGTATAGGGAAAGGAGGGGAGGATAGGTGGCCCGAAGACATTTGTCTAAAAAATTTAAATAAAAAAAAAAAGCGCTATCTGTGTAGAAGACCAGGGGAGGGGTGGCGAGGAGACATGATGGTTTTAAGCTATAGTTGTTACGTGAAAGCTAAGAACCAATGACTGCCCTTTAAAGTTACAGGAAAATGGCTGACTGTTTCAAGTAAATACAAAATCATAAATACATAACAGGGCTCATGGAATATAAAAAAAAAAAAAACCTACAGTGAGCAATAAACCTTCAAATACCATTATTACGTAATTTATCAAAAGGTACCATTATTACGTAATTTATCAAAAGGTAGTCTATTAGGTATCTATGCTAAACCATGTAATAGGAGCTACCATTTTTAAATTTTAGGGTCATCCTAATTAGGATCTTAAGACAGCGTTGTTTGTAGATGTTTACCTGCAGGTGATTCTGCAAGTTCTCACTTCCTGTATAGTTGTACTTGCCTTGAAAGCCCAGATTTAATTCCATGTACTGCTAGTCTGATGTGCTCTCCAGCCCTGACTCACTTCTGCTACTTTGAAGAAACCGTCCGAGGCAGAGACATGTGCTTAGTATGTATTTATTATTGTGGGGCTTGCAGAAGTCTAAAAAGAAAAGCCGTGGCAGGAGCATGCTTGCATAAGAAGATGAGCTAGGAACTGCTAGTCAGTGTTTTTTCATTAATTGATGACTGACAAAAGCAGTTCGTAAATTAAAAAAAAAATAATGCAAAATGTGAACAAATAATACATCATTTTTTTTTAACACAACATGATGACATTTAATGAAATATAACATAAAGCAATTCCTCTAGGAACATGATTAAAATGTGTTTTAGAGCCTAACTCTGGGCAGTAATAAAATATTTAATATTGCCCTCCTCCCTAATGAAGTATTAAGTGCTCAGTGTTCTGGGGAATGGTTTCATGTCATTTGGTTCTCTTTATGACCACAGGTTCTCCAAAGCAGCTCTTCTTGCAGGTCTCCTACTGGTCTGGTCTCCCCTCCCACCGACATCATCACATACAATACAAGAGCAGCTGCCATGTCCTAGCCTGGTGACTTGGCTGCTGGTCCTGCATTATATCTGATAATAATTTAGGAGTGCTTGCCCCCCCTCCAGCTTGGGAGATAGGTAGAATCTAATACTTACCTGAGCCCAATCTCTATCCATTGATGTGCAGGAGTGCCTTGGCCAGCTGGGGCTCTACCTCCTGATTTGCTGACTCCTGCTGCTGTCAAACTCAGTTGACCAATCAGGAGAGATTGCTTAGGAAAGTGTATATAATGTTTTGGGGTTCTAAGTAATTTTCTAGTATAATAAACGCTGATCTTTACTTGTACTGTATGTGAGAAATTTCAGAACTGGCCTGGGCAGCAGGTGGTTAATTTATTATTAGTTTATTATTTAATCCGCTTATCTTTAAACATGTAACAAACCAGAACATGTAACAAATTTCTTATGCACTGAACTCATTATTACATGGGGTAAAATAGGTGGATGACCCAAGCACACACTGTATGTTTGACTGGCTGTGTCTTCAGGTTAAATCAGGGGTGGGGAACCTTTTTTCTGCCAAGGGCCATTTGGATTTTTGTAACATCATTCGGGGGCCGTACAAAATGTATGCCTAAATGTAATAGGCATTGCTTTGCGGCAAAAAAACGCTGTAAAAAATTGTGTGACTTTGAGGTCACAAAAGCGTGAAAGGGGGCCTTCAGTAATCAAGGTATAGTGTACCCCCTTTCAATGCAGACTTACCACAGCGTGCCCCCTTTCAATGCAGAGTGACCACAGCGTGTCCCCTTTCAATGCAGACTGACCACAGCGTGCCCCCTTTCAATGCAGAGTGACCCCAGCGTGTCCCCTTTCAATGCAGACTGACCACAGCGTGCCACCTTTCAATGCAGAGTGACCACAGCGTGTCCCCTTTCAATGCAGACTGACCACAGCGTGCCCCCTTTCAATGCAGACTGACCACAGCGTGCCCCCTTTCAATGCAGACTGACCACAGCGTGCCCCCTTTCAATGCAGACTGACCACAGCGTGCCCCATTTCAATGCAGACTGGCCACAGTGTGCCCCCTTTCAATGCAGACTGACCACAGCGTGCCCCCTTTCAATGCAGACTGACCACTGCGTGCCCCCTTTCAATGCAGACTGACCACAGCGTGCCCCCTTTCAATGCAGACTGACCACAGCGTGCCCCCTTTCAATGCAGACTGACCACAGCGTGCCCCCTTTCAATGCAGACTGACCACAGCGTGCCCCCTTTCAATGCAGAGAGACCACAGCGTGCCCCCTTTCAATGCAGACTGACCACAGCGTGCCCCCTTTCAATGCAGACTGACCACAGCGTGCCCCCTTTCAATGCAGACTGACCACAGCGTGCCCCCTTTCAATGCAGAGTGACCACAGCGTGCCCCCTTTCAATGCAGAGTGACCACAGCGTGCCCCTTTTTCAATGCAGAGTGACCACAGCGTGCCCCTTTTTCAATGCAGAGTGACCACAGCGTGCCCCCCTTTCAATGCAGAGTGACCACAGCGTGCCCCCCTTTCAATGCAGAGTGACCACAGCGTGCCCCCCTTTCAATGCAGAGTGACCACAGCGTGCCCCCTTTCAATGCAGAGTGACCACAGCGTGCCCCCTTTCCATGCAGACTGACCACAGCGTGCCCCCTTTCCATGCAGACTGACCACTGCGTGCCCCCTTTCCATGCAGAGTGACCACAGCGTGCCCCCTTTCAATGCAGACTGACCACAGCGTGCCCCCTTCCAATGCAGACTGACCACAGCATGCCCCCTTTCAATGCAGACTGACCACAGCGTGCCCCCTTTCAATGCAGACTGACCACAGCGTGCCCCCTTTCAATGCAGAGTGACCACAGCGTGCCCCCCTTTCAATGCAGAGTGACCACAGCGTGCCCCCCTTTCAATGCAGAGTGACCACAGTGTGCCCCCCTTTCAATGCAGACTGACCACAGCGTGCCCCCTTTCAATGCAGAGTGACCACAGCGTGCCCCCTTTCAATGCAGAGTGACCACAGCGTGCCCCCTTTCAATGCAGAGTGACCACAGCGTGCCCCCTTTCAATGCAGAGTGACCACAGCGTGCCCCCCTTTCAATGCAGACTGACCACAGCGTGCCCCCCTTTCAATGCAGACTGACCACTGCATGCCCCCTTTCAATGCAGAGTGACCACAGCGTGCCCCCTTTCCATGCAGACTGACCACAGCGTGCCCCCTTTCCATGCAGACTGACCACTGCGTGCCCCCTTTCCATGCAGAGTGACCACAGCGTGCCCCCTTTCAATGCAGACTTACCACATTGTGCCCCCTTCCAATGCAGACTGACCACAGCGTGCCCCCTTTCAATGCAGACTGACCACAGCGTGCCCCCTTTCAATGCAGACTGACCACAGCGTGCCCCCTTTCAATGCAGACTGACCACAGCGTGCCCCCTTTCAATGCAGAGTGACCACAGCGTGCCCCCCTTTCAATGCAGAGTGACCACAGCGTGCCCCCCTTTCAATGCAGAGTGACCACAGTGTGCCCCCCTTTCAATGCAGACTGACCACAGCGTGCCCCCTTTCAATGCAGAGTGACAACAGCGTGCCCCCTTTCAATGCAGAGTGACCACAGCGTGCCCCCTTTCAATGCAGAGTGACCACAGCGTGCCCCCTTTCAATGCAGACTGACCACAGCGTGCCCCCCTTTCAATGCAGACTGACCACTGCATGCCCCCTTTCAATGCAGACTGACCACTGCATGCCCCCTTTCAATGCAGACTGACCACTGCATGCCCCCTTTCAATGCAGACTGACCACAGCGTGCCCCCTTTCAATGCAGACTGACCACAGCGTGCCCCCTTTCAATGCAGACTGACCACAGCGTGCCCCCCTTTCAATGCAGACTGACCACTGCGTGCCCCCTTTCCATGCAGAGTGACCACAGCGTGCCCCCTTTCAATGCAGACTGACCACAGCGTGCCCCCTTTCAATGCAGATTGACCACTGCGTGCCCCCTTTCAATGCAGACTGACCACAGCGTGCCCCCTTTCAATGCAGACTGACCACAGCGTGCCCCCTTTCAATGACGCAATGATTGTGCAGGCCGCATGTGGGGATGAATTGCGATAACCAGATCTCCCTCTTAGGGAAAAATGGGGAGATTGGACAAAACAAAGCAGATTGGATATGCATGACATTACTGTAAAACGCCTTGGTAAATTTGAATTAGTATTTTAGTTCTGTTGAGCTTTTAATAATACATCTCTTATTTTTACTCCAAAGCACAATATGTATCTGAATTTTCATGATTAAATTGCACCTATTGCCATAGGTGGACCTGAGTTGTTTGATGCAGAATTCTTACCTAGATTTAGACACTGCATTTCATGGGGTGGATTTACTAAAGACAAATAGGCTGTTCACATTGCAAGGGAATTGTTCCTTGGCTTAGTGAATGTGGTAAAAATGAATTTTGAAAAGAATACCCAGTACCATGCAAGGAAAAAAATAAAACAACAAATTGTTGCTTTCACATGAGTGAAGGATGGAGAGCTTAATTAAAGCAGAGTTCCACCCTGAAAATTTTTTTTTAGCTAAAAATACCCCCGGGACATTTAGGGCTAGTGCATTTCAGCAACGATCGCCTCTGAACTGTCCCCTGTTTCACTTACCTTTTAGAAGAAATACTTACCTTGAAAATGTCTTGTCCAGCGCTGCCATCACAGGTGTGAGCAGCTGAAGCTGGAGTGTCCTCTTCAGTGACGTCGGAGTCCCAGAATGCCCTGCACCGGCCCTGCTCGTCACTTCCGGTGCAGGCGCGTCATCCCTGCACAGCTTCTTGGCATGGCCAGAAGCTGTTTAGCAGGGAATGACGCGCCTGCACCGGAAACGACGAGTGACTCCGGTGCAGGCGCATTGACTCCTGGGAGCGATGACGCTCATCTCCCAGGAGTCAATGCAAGCAGGAAGAGACGGCGCGGGCCGTGGCCACAGAGGGAAGAAGAGGAAGGAAGGTTGAGTATATTTTCTTTAAAAACAAGGTAAGTAAATAGAAAAAAAAAATGTAAACCATCCAATTCTTTTTCAGGTAAAAAAAAGCAAGTGGATGGGGCAAAGTTGTTTTCGAGGGCGGAACTCCACTAACCTCTTTGACTAGGCTAAAAGGAATTCCCCTGCAAAGTGAAAAGCCTGCTAGCCTTTAGTAAATCAGCACAATGTATCTACATGTCTGCTTCTTGGCAGTAAGCAATGACACTTCCAGAACTTGGATACATATACAGGAAAAAGACAGTTTGTACATGGTTTACAAAATTAGTTATTTTTCTTTCCTACTTTCCAGAATTAAATGTTTTAAAAAGCAAGAGTTATATGGTCATAAATAATTTGCTAAATGTGCTTTACTAGTCAAATATCAGACCTTGCTATAAATATTGAACATCTAATAGGAAAATATAGTTTCTTACCCAAAAGAGTGACAATACAAATAAGCCAGGTGCAAATGTCCATTTCTTAATTATCTGGCACAGCAAATAACCACAAGACTCCCTTTTTCTGACACCACGCCGCAAATGAAGTAAAAGAGAGGAACCAGGCAGTTTGTACAATGTTGATTGTGTAATGTGCTGAGCTAGACTTCATTAGGGCTAAATGTAGGATTGATCTCTGAGGGAGCATTTTGTGTGTGAAGGAATTGCGTAATCCTGGTATTATGTAAGAAGGAGACCAAAGGGCTGTATACGGTGATAGGTTGTGCCTTTTAGCTTTGGGGTGATATGAATGCAATACTCAACTTTAAACAGAACTCTTGGCCAAACTGAAAAGGCATAGTATAGTTTTGTATTCATTAAAATCATGTATTATAGAACATTCTTTGTAAAAGATTCTGAAATCTTTGGTTGTAGTTGTTGTACAGGGGCACAGCAGAATTTAGATTTAGAGAATGGTGGCAGTTGCATTTAAATGTCTAACGTGTTTTCAGGTACTGGGAGTGGATAAGGTGCTTAGGCAGCTTAGAGGAGACAGAGCATGGGCAGCACAATGACTAAGTGCTTAGCACTTCAACCTGGCAACACTAGGGTCGTCTGTTCGAATCCTAGCCATGGCACTACCTGCATGTGGTTTGCATGATCTCCCTGTGCCTATATTCCAAAGACATTATGGTAGGTAAATTGGTTCCTGTCTAAATTGGCCTTAGTATGTGTATGTACTGTATGAATGTGGGTTGGGGACAACTTTCAATTGAAAGCTCCTAGAGGACAGGGGCTGATGTGAATGTACAATATACATTATATCACAAAAGTGAGTACACCCCTCATATTTCTGTAAATATTTTATTATATCTTTTCATGTGACAACACTGAAGAAATGACACTTTGCTATAATGTAGTGAGTGTACAGCTTGTATAACAGTGTAAATTTGCTGTCCCCTCAAAATAACTCCACACACAGCCATTAATGTCTAAACTGCGGGCAACAAAAGTGAGTACACCCCTAGCAGAAAATGTCAAAATTGAGCCCAAAGTGGCAATATTTTGTTTGGCCACCATTATTTCTCTTACGTCCTCCGACAGTCGCCGCCTCTTCATATTCGTCACATATGGGGTATTAGACTTTGCTCCGAAGGAGTAGCTAGGCAACAGAATATGTTAACAATAAAGCTTTAACATATCCCACCCTCAAGGGGTGGTCCCCTCAGTCAATACCCTCCTACTTCCTGCAACCATATCTCAGTTTTAATGTCTAGCTTGTCAGGAGTGGCTGGCTCTCTCTGTGCTGGGACTTTCTGTCCCAGACTCTTTCTTCTTTTTAATATTTTGTTTGAGTTTTTCTCTCTACCTTTATTTAGCTGTTATTTTGTCAGCGTTAGTTAGTTCTTCGGACGAAGAGGATCATGCGGACTGGGTCTCGGGCTGATCCCCCTGGTCGCAGGTCGTGGGTCAGTGGCTTCCCAGTCTGCCATCGAGCGTTCAGCCAGGTAACGCTCCTGGCATAGTGAACGACCCATCCCTGTTCGGTGCAGGGATGATTGGTGAGGTGGCTACCTCACTGGACGCTGTGCGGTTTCTTAACCCCCATTTTGTGCGTCTTGAATTGCGACTCTCCCTGCCTCATGTGCAGCGGCTTGTTCGCCTGTGCGGGTCCCCCACGCCATGTGAGGTAAGTGTATTTATGTGGGGACCTGTCTGTCTGGGGGGGTGTCAGTCTGGGACTGTGTAACCTGCCTCTATTCACGCTGCTTGTCTCCCTATCTCTCGGCTGCATGCTGTGGGCTGCAAGGGGGGGGGGGGGAGCTGTATGACACTGTGTGTGGCAGACTGGTCAGTGTGAGAAGCTGTGTGCTGTGGGGCATGTTTTTTTGGCATGTTTGGGCATATACAGCGATCGCTGCGGCGATCTGACATGTATTCTTATATTGGAATGTAATGTGTGTTTTAATGCACTGTGGAGCGGCGGTTTCGGCGCCAAACGACGCCATTTTGCCTACACCCGCTCCGGCCGCATGGTTTACATGCATGGCGGCCATTTTCTTGTAGCCTCCATAGGCTTACATAGAGCGCCCTGGCAGCATCACTTCCTCTTTCCAGGAACACCGATCGAGGCAGCAGCAGCGGCGAGGGTCTCCTCAGGTTTTATCCTTCTGTTCTTGCTATCCATTGCCTGTGTTCAGTTTGCATATTCCCTGTGGGGGTCTCATTGTGCTTGAGTGTGGTGCGGTGGGCTGCGCTTGCCGCGCTTGCTTGAAAGGGGCAGTTAACCCTTGGTTGTCTGGCATTACAGGGGCAATGGATTCTCAGGAGGGCAAATTTCCTACAGTATTGGTGGAAAGCCAGGGGACCGCTGTTTCCCCCCCAGGGGGGGATTTAGCCACTATTGTGGCTGGCCTTGCTGCTCAGGTGCAAATGCTGGTGGCTGCTCAATCTACTAAAAGGCCCAGAGTTGCTCTTTCCTCTGATTCTGAGGGTGAAGGTGATGGGGCTGTTCTGGCAGGGGCCTCCTTATCGGGGTCCCGCTCCTCTCTTGATCTAGTGGGGTCTGAGGTGGAGGCTGAAGTTGAGGGGGTTGATAATTCTCCCCCTGGCTCGCCTGAAGAGCTTGCAATCATGGATGAGTTGATTGCTTCCATTAAGCAAACGCTGCGTTTGCAGGACGAAGTGTGTCCCCCCGCTGCCTTGGCGGCTTATGGGACGCAGAGGAAACGCAGGACGCCGCAGGTTTTTCCCTGCAATGCTGATTTTCAGCGCGCTGTTAAGGATCAATGGCGCGATCTGCGCAAACCTTTTGCGGTACCAAGTAAATTCAAGCTGCGTTATCCTTTTTCGCCTGCCACTGATGAAAGGTGGTGTGTGCCTCCACCAGTGGATCATGCAATTGCGGTTTTGAACAAAGCCACTGCGATTCCTGCAGAGGGTTCCCCTGTTTTCCGTGATGCCACGGATAGGAGACTGGAGTCTCTTGCCCGTCATACTTATTCTGTTACGGGTTCTATGCTTAAGGCTCTGTTTGCTTCTCTCATGGCGGCCCAGGCGATCGCAAGTTGGACGCAGATGCTTAGGCGCGTCCTAGTGGCCGACTCGGCCTCGCCGGCGACCCTGGATATGGTGGATCAGATCCACCAGGGTGTCATGTATCTGTGTGATGCGGACCTGGACCTGATTCCGTTGGCTGCACGTGTGCACAGCGTGGCGGTGTTGTCTCGCCGCCTGGTTTGGTTAAAATGTTGGTCGGTGGACCAATCTTCACGTAAGACCTTAGCCAATCTGCCTTATGATGGGTCTCGCCTTTTTGGGGAGTCCCTGGATGTGTTGATTAAGGGGATCACCGGGGGTAAGAGCACTCTCTTGCCTCATTTCCCCAAGGCTAAGGGGGCTTCTGGGAAGAAGCATGCTAATTTTCGGCCCCCTCAGGGGTCCTTTCGTGCCTTTCGGCCGCACTACAAGGGCAAACCGTTCAAAGGTCAAGGCTCTCAGAAGAAGCCCTGGTCTGGTAAACAGAAGTCCGGCCAATCCGGACCTGCAGCCCATAACAGTTCGGCCTGAAGGGGCGCCCTCACCCAGTTTTGGGGTGGGGGGACGCTTGCTCGGTTTTCTTCAGCCCTGGTTGGCCCGTGTACGGGACAGATGGGTTCTGGAAATCGTTCGATCTGGTTACAAGATCGAGTTTCTCTCTCGGCCGGAGAGCAGATTTTTTCCCTCAAATCTTCAACTGTCTCCAGAGCGCTTGCGGGACCTACACCTGGCGGTGCGGGACCTGAGGGCTCAGGGAGTGGTGGTTCCGGTGCCTCATCGGGACAGGTTTCGGGGGTTTTATTCCAATCTGTTCACCGTGCCCAGAAAGGAGGGCAAGGTTCGTCCGATTCTGGACTTGAAGGCTCTGAACCGCTCTGTGCGGGTTCGCAAGTTCCGCATGGAATCCCTGCGGTCGGTGGTGGCTGCCCTGGTTCCGGGGGAATTCATGGCCTCCATCGATTTGAAGGATGCGTACCTTCACATCCCCATATTCGAGGGTCATCAGAGGTACCTTCGATTTGCCATTGCGGAGGATCACTACCAGTTCGTGGCGTTGCCCTTTGGTCTCGCCTTGGCTCCGCGGGTCTTCACCAAGGTGCTTGCACCGGTTCTGGCATTATTGAGGGCCCAGGGCGTTTCTGTCCTGGGGTATCTGGACGACATTCTGGTTCGGTCTGCGACCAGCCAGGGTCTGGAGGAGGACCTGTCTGTCACGATGCAAACTCTGCAGGAGTTTGGTTGGACGATAAATTTTCCAAAGTCGACACTGAGTCCGTCGGTTCGTCTCCCCTATCTGGGAATGATACTGGACTCTGTGCAGGCGAAGGTCTTCCTGCCGGAAGACAAACTCAGGACTCTCCGGGAGGAAGTCAGGTCCCTCAGGGACGTTCCGAACTCGTCTCTGCGGACGTGTATGAGATGTCTGGGATTGATGGTCTCGGCCTTCGAGGCGATTCCTTTCGCACAGTTTCACACGCGGGGTCTCCAAGCGGAGATCCTGTCCAGGTGGGACGGGCGACCTCAATCTCTGGATCTTCAAATCTCGTTGAGTCTTCGCACCAGGGAAAACCTTCTGTGGTGGCTCCAGTCCCCGTTGGTGTCCGGGGGCAAGTCGTTTCGTCCGATCTCGTGGACGGTAATCACCACGGATGCCAGCCTGTTGGGCTGGGGTGGAGTTCTGGGCGTTCTGTCCGCTCAGGGGACTTGGTCGGAGGGGGAGTCTTCCCTTCCGATCAACATTCTGGAATTGCGTGCGATAAGTCTCTGTCTTCATCGCTGGACGGACCGGCTGCAGGGTTGCCCGGTTCGGGTGCAGACGGACAATGCCACGGCGGTGGCCTACATCAACCACCAAGGGGGCACCAGGAGTGCCCGAGCGGCTCGAGAAGTGGCCGACATTCTGTCTTGGGCCGAGACTCATGTCCCGGCGATAACGGCGGTTCACATTCCGGGAGTGGAGAACTGGCAGGCGGACTATCTGAGTCGCCAGACCCTGGATCAGGGGGAATGGTCTCTCCATCCGGCTGTCTTCCAGACGTTGTGCGCGAAGTGGGGTCTTCCAGATGTGGACCTGTTCGCGTCTCGCCTCAACAACAAGGTGAAGAGGTTCGTGGCAAGGACGCGCGACCCTCGGGCAGACGCGTCGGACGCGTTAGTGGTCCCGTGGCATCAGTACAGGCTGATGTACGCGTTTCCACCGATTCAGTTGCTGTCCAGGTTCCTTCGCAGGTTACACTCGGAACGCAACACGGTGATTCTTGTGGCACCGGACTGGCCTCGCCGGTCCTGGTACGCAGACCTCGTGAATCTGGCGGTCGACGCCCCGTGGCGTCTGCCTCTTCGAGACGATCTACTGTCTCAAGGACCGATATACCATCCTGCTTTACAGTCGCTGGCTTTGACGGCCTGGCTGTTGAGACCGAGGTCCTGAAGGAGAGGGGTCTCTCTCCGGAGGTCGTTCATACTTTAATCAACACGAGGAAGTCTTCCTCGGGGAAGGTTTATTACCGTACTTGGAAGGCCTATTTTGCCTGGTGTGAGTCCAGGGGGTTTTCACCCCGCACGTACTCGGTGTCCCGTGTGCTGTCTTTCCTTCAAACGGGTGTTGATCAGCGTTTGGCGCTGGCTACGATAAAGGGTCAGGTGTCTGCTCTGGCCGTTCTGTTTCAACGTCCCGTGGCTTCCAACCCATTGGTTGGCACCTTTGTTCAGGGTGTGCGGCATCTGGTTCCCCCGAGGCGGGATCCTCTGCCCCCTTGGGACTTGAATCTCGTTCTATCTGTGTTACAACGTGCTCCTTTTGAACAGATCAGGGAGATCTCGTTGTCTATGTTGTCCAAAAAGGTCGCCTTTTTGGTGGCGATCACTTCGGCTCGCAGAGTGTCGGAGCTGGCGGCTTTGTCCTGCAAGTCTCCGTACCTGGTTATTCATTTGGATAAGGTGGTCTTGCGACCTAATCCTTCTTTTCTTCCGAAACGAGTTTCGGAATTCCATCTTAATGAGGATATTGTCTTGCCTTCGTTGTGCACGAAGCCTAAACATCCAAAGGAGGTGAGATTGCACTCTCTGGATGTTGTTCGGGCGATAAGGGTTTACCTTAAATCGACTGAGTCTTTTCGAAAGACGGACTCCTTGTTTGTTCTTCCAGAGGGTCCTCGGAAGGGCATGGCGGCTTCGGCCTCTACCATCGCCAAATGGATCAGGCAGACCATTGAACAGGCCTATGCTTTGCAGGGGAAGGTTCCCCCTGTGCCTGTGAAGGCGCACTCTACTAGATCTCTGAGTACGTCTTGGGCCTGTCGTCATGGGGCTTCTGTAGCCCAGGTGTGTAAGGCGGCGACTTGGTCGACCGTGCACACTTTCACAAAATTCTACAAAGTAGATGTTCAGGCATCGGCGGATGCTTCCTTTGGCCGCAAGGTTCTTAGTGCGGCTGTTCCCTAGGGTCCCTTGTTGGGGACTCCTGGCTGTTGGGATAAGTTTTGTATCCCCTGGTTTTTTGTCTTTTCCTGGGTTGTTGCTCCTGTTGAGCACTTGTTTTTTGCTGTTGCCCAGCTGGTTTCCTTCTTTTGGTAAGGTTCCTTCTTTGATGCGGAGACTGCGTTGCCTTTCGGCGCGGATGCGTTTCCCACCCCTCATGTTTGCACTGCTTTGGGACGTCCCCATATGTGACGAATATGAAGAGGCGGCGACTGTCGGAGGACGTAAGAGAAAACGGAATTTTTGTAAAATCTTACCTGTAAAATTCCTTTCTCTGAGTCCTCTGACAGTCGCCGCCCCCGCCCCTCTTTTGGGGTTTGATTGTATACTCTACTGCTATTCCACTAAAACTGAGATATGGTTGCAGGAAGTAGGAGGGTATTGACTGAGGGGACCACCCCTTGAGGGTGGGATATGTTAAAGCTTTATTGTTAACATACTCTGTTGCCTAGCTACTCCTTCGGAGCAAAGTCTAATACCCCATATGTGACGAATATGAAGAGGCGGCGACTGTCGGAGGACTCAGAGAAAGGAATTTTACAGGTAAGATTTTACAAAAATTCCGTTTTTCCAGCACTGCCTTAACCCTCTTGGGCATGAAGTTCACCAGAGTTTCACAGGTTGCCACTGGAGTCCTCTTGCACTCCTTCATGATGACATCATGAAGCTGGTGGATGTTAGAGACCTTGCGCTCCTCCACCTTCCGTTTTTAGGATGCCCCACAGACGCTCAATAGGGTTACATAGTTACATAGTTAGTGAGGTTGAAAAAAGACATCAGTCCATCCAGTTCAATCTATGATGTATGTGTGTGTTTGCTTTTAACCGTACATTGTATACCCCTGTATGTTGTGGTCTTTAAGGTGCCCATCTAATAGTTTTTTGAAACTATCAATGCTCCCTGCTGATTCTACTGCTTGTAGAAGAGAATTCCACATCCTTACCGCCCTTACAGTGAAGAACCCCTTACGTATTTTAAGGTTAAACCGCCTTTCCTCTAGTTTTAGTGAGTGGCCACGTGTCTTATTGTATTTCCTTACTCTGAATAGTTTGTTCCTTATGCTAGGGTCGCCAGTACAGTATTTGTACATTGATATCATATCCCCCCTCAAACGTCTCTTCTCTAGAGAGAATAGGTTCAGTGCTTGTAGTCTTTCCTCATAGCTGATGTCCTCCATTCCCCTAATTATTTTTGTTGCCCTTCTCTGGACTCTTTCCAATTCCAGCACATCCTTCCTGAGGACCGGTGCCCAGAACTGGACAGCATACTCCAGATGTGGCCGAACCAGAGTCTTGTAGAGCGGGAGAATAATCTCTTTATTTCTGGAGTGAATCCCCTTTTTTATACATCCCAATATTCTGTTGGCTTTGCTTGCAGCTGCTTGGCATTGCATGCCACTGCCAAGCCTGTTGTCAACCAGTACCCCCAAGTCTTTTTCCAACCTAGACTCCCCCAGAGGTTCCCCCCCTAGTGAGTAGCTTGCTTTCCGGTTTCTGGCCCCCAAGTACATTACTTTACATTTATCAACATTAAACCTCATCTGCCCACCCCGTTATTTTGTTCAGGTCCGCTTGTAAGGTTTCCACATCCTGCATAGAAGATATTGGCATGCTTAGTTTAGTATCATCCACAAATACTGAGATTGTACTAGATATCCCCTCCTCTAGATCATTTATGAATAAATTAAACAGGATTGGTCCCAGGACCGAACCCTGGGAGACCCCACTTTCCACATCCGCCCAATCCGAGTATTCCCCATTAATCATCACCCTCTGGACTCTCCCCTGGAGCCAGTTCTCTATCCAGGTACTCACCTTATGGTCCATACCTACCTTCCTTAGTTTGTACAGTAAGTGTTTGTGGGGAACGGTGTCAAAGGCCTTTGCAAAGTCCAGATACACCACATCCACAGGCTTACCTTTATCTAGGTGGCAGCTCACTTCATCGTAGAAGGTTAAAAGATTGGTTTGGCAAGAACGATTTTTCATAAATCCATGCTGATTACTACTAATTATATTGTTTTCATTACTAAAGTCTTGTATGTGGTCCCTTAACATCCCCTCCAAAATCTTGCAGACTACAGATGTTAGGCTGACAGGTCTATAGTTACCCGGGATACACCTCGGCCCCTTTTTAAATATTGGTACTACGTTGGCCTTTTTCCAATCTGCTGGGTTTAGGTCTTGAGACATGCTTGGCCAGTTTATCACCTTTACCTTCTTTAGCAAGGCAGTGGTTGTCTTGGAGGTGTGTCTGAGGTGTGTCTGGGGTCAATATCATGTTGGAATACTGCCCTGTGGCCCAGTCTCCGAAGGAAGGGGATCATGCTCTGTTTCAGTATGTCACAGTACATGTTGGCATTCATGGTTCCCTCAATGAACTGTAGCTCCCCAGTGCCAGCACCACTCATGCAGCCCCAGACCATGACACTCCCCCCACCATGCTTGACTGTAGGCAAGACACACTTGTCTTTGTACTCTTCACTTAGTTGCCGCCACACACACTTGACACCATTGGAACCAAAAACATTTATCTTGGTCTCATCAGACACACAGGACATATTTACAGTAATCCACTTCCTTAGTCTGCTTGTCTTCAGCAAACTGTTTGCGGGCTTTCTTGTGCATCATCTTTAGAAGAGGCTTCCTTCTGGGACGCCAGACATGCAGACCAATTTGATGCGGTGGGAGGTGTATGGCCTGAGCACTGACAGGCTGACCCCCCACCCCTTCAACCTCTGCAGCAATGCTGGCAGCACTCATACGCCTATTTCCCAAAGACAACCTCTGGATATGATGCTGAGCACGTGCACTCAACTTCTTTGTTCAACCATGGCGAGGCCTGTTCTGAGTGGAACTTGTCCTGTTAAACTGCTTTATGGTCTTGGCCACGGTGCTGTAGCTCAGTTTCAGGGTCTTGACGAGCTTCTTATAGCCTCGGCCATCTTTATGTAGAGCAACAATTCTGTTTTTCAGATCCTCAGAGAGTTCTTTGCCATGAGGTGCCATGTTGAACTTCCAGTGACCAGTATGAGAGATTGAGAGAAATAACATCAAATTTAACACACCTTCTCCCAATTCACACCTGAGACCTTGTAACACTAACAAGTCACATGACACCGGGGAGAGAAAATGGCTAATTGGGCCCAATTTGGACACTTTCATTTAGGGGTGTACTCACTTTTGTTGCCAGCGGTTTCAACATTATTGGCTGTGTGTTGAGTTATTTTGAGGGGACAGCAAGTTTACACTGTTATACAAGCTATACACTCACTACTTTACATTGTAGCAAAGTGTCATTTCTTCAGTGTTGTCACATGAAAAAATATAATAAAATATTTACAAAAATGTGAGGGGTGTATTCACTTTTGTGAGATAATGTATGTAAAGTGCTGCATAAATTGGCAGCGCTATATAAGTACCTGTAATAAATAAAATAAATAAAAACAGAGTATTTCAGCCCACTCCACAACTCACTGATCATAGAAGGGATACAGGAAGCAGCAAAGCAGCAGCAGTGAAGAATGGTGTCACCATTCTGGCTATGAATGGAATAACATATATTTCTCTGACGCTCATTGACAGACGTAGTCCTCCTTGATTAATATCAACTCGGGTTATACTGCCCTCTACAGGAGTAGGACTAGACAGGAAAGAAAACGTTCTGGCCACACCCTAGGGGCAGTCCCAGAGGGTATATCCTCTCACTTCCTGCTACAGCAAATCAGTTTTTTTCTGTCTAGTTAGGAGTAAGGACCTAGATTCCTTGCTAGGATCTTCGGTCCTGGCAAGATTTTTTTTTTTTAGAAATACTTTTTTAGACAGCTTTTTTTCTCCAGTGTTCCTGTGAGATCTTCAAGCAAGTACGCTGAAACTGGGCGACGGGCTGGATGTTGAGATCCAGTGGTCTCCCCAGTTCAGCCTACGAGCGCGTGCAGGCCCTAGCTCCGCGCTGGGTCGGCCGCGACATAGTCCCACTGGACGGGGACTGACCCTGTGAGTTAAACGTCTCGCCTGGACGCCAATGACCAACAGAGTCACGGCGTCCGTATTGGTCGACAGCCCCCCCACCCCGGTGGAGAGGGGTTCTGTCAGGAGTTGGCGCCCGCCTGGTTCCGGTATGGTGAGTAGAATGTTCCCCCCTCTCCCCCTGTCGGGTTTGTTGGTGGACGCGGGCCCCTCTCTGGGATGGTCGGACACTCGGTTTTCTGGGTCTCCCCTCTATCCTATAACAGGTCACAGATCCCCCAATTTGAGTGTGATTTTTGTGAATAGAAACCAGGAGGCTTGGTTTGGGAGCTGACTATCTAAAGTCACTATATGACTGTAAGGGTGACTGAAGTCAGTGGCAGACTACTAAAAGGCATTACTATTGAGGTATAGAGGTATCCTACCTGTCTAATGTGTACACAGGCCGATGCCTATGCCTGAGTTACTGCAGCCACAGATCGCCATCCCTCCAGAAAGCCGGTCACTTCCACAGGCCACACAGCCTCCCGCAGGCCGAGGACACCTCCCGCAGGCCGAGGCACTTACGCAGGCCGCACAGGCCGAATGCACACATCCCGCAGGCCGCTGCTAGCTTGCAAGCCGCCGCTATCCTACACAGGCCGCCTCCATTTTCCTGCAGATCGCACGAGGCCGCCATATTGGCGTAGCCTTGTGTCTCCAGCATAGGGGCGGCCATGTTTGAGGTGACCAAACACCTCGTGGAGTAATTGGGAGGCGCCGGAAGGCGTGTAAAGGGGCGGAGCCACCTCCTTGGCCCAGGGAAAGCAAGCCAAAGACTTCCTGTCTGTAACAGACAGTGCTGGAAGCAGTTTGATAAGAAACTTCTGTGCATCAGGTGAGCCTTGGGGTCTCTCTCTCTCTCTTTCTGAGGGGTCCAAGCAGGTAGACTGAGGGGCGCTACTGCGCTGGGGGACTAAGTTAAAAAAAAAAAAAGTGTTTTTTTCTTGCAATTATTTTTTTTGTGTTTGCTGGCAAGTGTCTTGTTACATGAACCCTGCCACTCATGTATCCCCACCTGATCCCCTCGGGTTGGCCGCAGGACCCTCCAGTACCCCACTTGTAATTGATGCATTATCAGCAGTTTTGGAGTCTTTGGTATCCCGGGTGGAGGTAGCCTGTCAGGGACGGGGGTCAAGAAGAGCGACCCCCGCCTACCCCTATATCATCTGATACTTCAGATACGGATTCTGAGCTTGTCATTGCCGGGAAACCTTAAATCTTGAGGTTACACCGGCAGAGGTAGCTGAGACTCCTATTCCTTTTTTGGTACTAGCAAGCCTACCAAAATGGTGAAGGGTTTCCCTTGCCCAAATGGGGTCTTCCGTAAACGAGCCCCTGCTATTTCCAAACGCATTGCTAGGCGCTATCATTTTGAGGAATCCCTCATTACAAAGATGGACGGTACCACCAATAGTGGACTCGCCGATTTCCAGACTAAATAAAGCCACTGTTATCTCGTTGGATTGACAGAATGGGCCCCACCCATCTCTAGGGTGGGGGGACGTCTTCACCGGTTTCCGGATCCAGGGCTTTCCAGAATCCCGGATAAAGGGGTTCGCACGGTCATATGGTCGGGATACAAGATCGAGTTTCGATCACTTCCACCGGTGCGATTCTTCCCTTCCAATATTCGACATCCCCGGGTCGCTTAAAAAGCTTTGCGGGGAACAGCTTGATGCAACAAGCAGTGGTAGTTCCCATTCCTTGGAGGAGTTCTAGTCAAACCTGTTCACAATGCCCAGGAAGAAGGGCTAGGTGCGTCCAATTCTGGTCTTGGAAGAGATGGAGTCCATCCATACAGTGGTGGTCTCCCTGCATCAGGGGGATTTCCTGGCGTCCATAGACATTTAGGATGCCTATCTTCATATCCCCATCTTTGCAGGACATCACCGTTTTCTTTGCTTTTCCCAAAGATCATCCCTGGTTCCCACCAGGAGACTGAACTATCTGGGCCTAATTTTGGATACATCCTTGGCAAGAGTGTTTCTCCAGGCGGACAAACTCCAGAAGATTCAGTCAATGATTCGGATGTTGCTGTCCGTCAACTGGCTGGGATTGATGGTCGCCTCCTTAGAGGCAGTACCGTTTGCCCAGTCTCATACCCGATTTCTCCAAAGAGGAGATTCTTCTCATATGGAATCGGAATCCCGATTCCCTGGACAATCGGATCCAATTGAGCGAGCAGACCAGGGAGGCTCTGGTCTGGTGGCTTCGGTCTCCGATGCTCAGCCAGGGGAAGTCATTTCTTCTGATAAATTCCAGGTTACCGATAAAGGTGTTGGAACTGAGAGCGATCAGACTTTGTCTGATTTACTGGACCGAGCAGCTCCAGGGCAGTCCGGTTCGGATCCAATCGGACTATGCCACGGTCATGACTTATGTCAATCACCAAGGGGCACCAAGAGTGCCCTGGCGGCCATAGAAGTGGCCAACATTCTTTATAGGGGGAACAGTTGTTCCAGTTCTCTCCGCGATATTTATCACGGGGGTGGACAGGCAGATTATTTCAGCCGTCAGATTCTGGATCAAGAGGAATAGTCTCTTCATCCAGAGGTATTTCACCAACTGTCCCTTCATTGGGGCACCCCGGATATGGATCTGTTGGCAGGTTGGCTCAACAGGGCTCGCGCCCGCGATCCTCTAGCGGACGCAGCAGACGCACTGAGCGCCCAGTAGGGGAAGTATCAGCTACTGTATGTCTTCCCCCCTCTCAAGTTACTGCTGAGATTTCTCTGCAGGATAAAGGTGGAGGGAACTCCAGTTATCCTGGTAATTCCGGGCTGGCCTCGTCAAGCCGGGTACGCCGACTTGGGCAGGCTAGTCGCAGACGCTTATTGGAGACTTCTTCTCAGGGAGGATCTGCGGTCTCAAGGACCGATCTTCCATCGTGCTTTACAGTCGCTGGTTTTAACGGCCTGGCCATTGAGACCCAGGTACTGAAGGACAGGGGATTGTCAGCTTCAGTTATTCCTACTCTAATTAAAGCAAGGAAAGCGACTTCCAGCAAAGTCTATTATCGCACATGGAAGACTTATATTGCGTGGTGTGAATCGTTGGAATTTCCCCCATGTACCTATTTGGTGACTCGAATTTTGGCTTTTCTGCAAAAGGGGGTTGAGCAGAAACTATCCTTGAGCACTATCAAGGGTCAAGTTTTCAGCGTTAGCAATCTTCTTTCAAAAGCCGCTGGCTACTCATTCCTTGGTGCGGAATTTCATCCAGGGGGTGCGGCACTTGGCTCCACCAGTGCGCGCGCCCTTACCGCCCTGGGATCTTAATTTGGTTTTGTTGGTTCTGCAGAAACCTCCCTTTTAAAATATCAGGGAGATTCCCTTGCTTACATTATCCCAGAAGGTGGCCTTCTTTCTTGGTGGCTATCACTTCTGCACGCAGGGTGTCAGAACTGGCTGCATTATCATGCCATTCCCCATATCTTGTGGTTCATAGGGATAAGGTAGTTCTTCATCCGAAGCCATCCTTTCTTCCTAAGGTGGTTTCAGACTTTCATCTGAATGAAGATATTGTGCTACCTTCCTTGTGTCCTCAGCCCAATCATCCTCGGGAATATGCGTTGCATTCCTTGGATGTGGTTCGGGCAATCAGGGTATACCTGAAGGCTACGGAATCGTTCCGTAAGACGGATTCACTTTTTGTGATCACGGATGGCCCCAGAAAGGGGTTGCCTGCATCTGCCGCGACTATCTCCAAATGGATCAGACAGACGGTGGTACAGGCTTATTCGATTAGGGGTCGGAATCCTCCGTTCCCTGTTAAGGCGCACTCCACTCGAGCGCTCAGTACTTCCTGGGCCTACCGCCATCAGGCGTCAGTGGTCCAGGTGTGCAAGGAGGCGTTCATACCTTTACAAAATTTTATAAAGTTGATGTGATGGCATCGGCGGATGCCTCATTTGGCCGCAAGGTTTTGCAGGCCGCAATTTGAGGAGACCGGTGGTCTACCTCGAGGTTTTTTTTCCGTTGGAATTTCAGTTGAGTCTCATCGTGTGATTGATGAGCCTTTAAAACTTCTAGTTGGCACCGGTTGGGCCTTCTAGATTGGATTTTGATTTCCATTTTCCCACCCCTCATTTGTGGCACTGCTTTGGGACGTCCCGAGTTGATATTAATCAAGGAGGACTACGTCTGTCAATGAGCGACAGAGAAAAATGGATTTTTGTAAAATCTTACCGTAAAATCCTTTTCTCTTAAGCTCATTGACAGACGTAGTACCCGCCCCTCTGGTTTTGAGTTGGGTTGGGTTAAATTCTCTAAACACTGCTTTGTGACATAACTGATTTTCTGTAGCAGGAAGTGAGAGGATATACCCTCTGGGACTGCCCCTAGGGTGTGGCCAGAACGTTTTCTTTCCTGTCTAGTCCTACTCCTGTAGAGGGCAGTATAACCCGAGTTGATATTAATCAAGGAGGACTACGTCTGTCAATGAGCTTAAGAGAAAAGGATTTTACGGTAAGATTTTACAAAAATCAATTTTTTGATGTTTCACATATTACCTTGTATTCTTAAGTGCCTTAGAGTCATACATTAGAACAACCTACTCAAAAGGGGTTCTGGAAATTTTTAAACTTGCACATGTAGTCAAATGATGGAAAACAAGCTTAACCACTTTACCGCTGCTCACTAGAGCTCTACTGCGGCAAAGTGGTTCGTTATTAGACCTGCGTCGCCAGACACTCCCCCTTCTCAGCGGCGCGCTGTGTTCAGTCACAGCGGGAGTCGGGCCAGGGGAGGAGCGGTGGTGATCGCCGCTGCTCTTCCCCGATCATCGGGGAATCGAGTCTGGAGATCCGCCCGCTTGTGTAAACAAAGCGGGCGGATCTCCTAAGTGACAGGCAGGGTCAGATTGCAGGGTTCAGCATAGCTGAATCTGCGATCTGTCCCTGTGTCACTCAGTCACCTTCCCCCACACACGTCATTAAGCACCAGGCATACATTAACCCCTCCCTCTCCAATAAAATTAACCCCTTCCCTGCCAGTGTTATTTTTACAGTAACAGTGCATATTTATAGCACTGATTACTGTAGTAATGTCATTGGTAACCCCCAAAGTGTCAAAAATGTCAGTCAAGGGCCCCATCTGTCCGCCGCAATGTCGCAGTCCCGCAGAAAAAATCGCAGATCACCGCCATTACTCGTTAAAAAAAACCCACCAAAAACGACAGAAATCTTTCCCTTAGTTAGTAAACACAATAACTTTTGCGCAAACCAATCAAAATAGGCTTATTGTGATTTTTTTTTTTACCAAAAATATGTAGCAGAAAACAAATTGGCCTAAAATGATAAAAACTTTTGATTTTTACATTTTTGGGGGGGGAATTTCATATAAAAAAATGTGAAAAATATTGTTATTTTTTCAAAATTGTTGCCCTTTTTTTGTTTATAGTGCAAAAAGTAAAAATCGCACAGGTGATCAAATACCACCAAAAGAAAGCTCTGTTTGTGGGAAAAAAGGACGTAAATTTAGTTTGGGTACGGCGTTGCATGACCGCGCAATTGTCAGTTAAAGTCGCACAGTGCCGAATCACAAAAAGTGGCCCAGACGTAAGACAGCAAAATCCTCCGGGGGTTAAAGGGTCTGGGTGGCTTCCACATAGCAAGACCTTCCTTGATGGGTACATGACAATAGTTCTATTCAAAGTTATATAGGATTAATTAAAGCGGAGTTCCGGGCACAGAAATAATTTTTCAACAAACATACCCCCGGGACAGTCAGGGCTAGTACATTCCACAATGGCTAGCCTCTGATCTGTCCCGGTTCACACTTACCTTTTAGAAGAAATACTCACTTATAAAATTTCTTCCACAGCGTTTCCATCTCTCTTGTGGGCAGCTGAAGCCGGCGCGGTCCTCTTCGGCGTCTTCTTCCGCGTCTTCTTCTCCCAGAATGCGCCTGCACCGGCCCCTCTCGTCACTTCCGTTGCGGCGCCGCATTCCTCCACAGCTTCTGGGCATGCCCAGAAGCTGTTTAGCAGGGGAATGCGGCGTCGCCCGGAAGTGACGAGCGGGGCCGGTGCCGTCGCATTGATTCCTGGGAGCGATGACGTTCAGCTCCCAGGAATCAGTGCAAGCCAGGAAGTGACGGCGGAGCCGCGGCGCTGAGGGAGGAAGTGAAGACTAGGTGAGTATATTCGATCTTCAATTACAAGGTGAGTAAATAAAAAAAAAAACCTAACTATCCAATTCCTTTTCAGGTAAAGGGGAACAAGCGAACGGGCACAAAAAAAATATCGATTTTGTGCCCGGAACTCCGCTTTAAGAGACCAAAACTGTATGAAAGAGTCAAACATAATTTTATTTGTGATGTAGCACCCTCCTAGGTAGGTCCTAGGAAAATGCATCTATTGCTCCTTCTGCTTATCAGGGGAGTCTGATCTATTAGGGTGCCTGTTGCATGTCTCCAGGTGTGATTCACTGGGTCTGAGGGAGTGTCCCCACTGCATCCAATAGGGGAGACTGTTGGTGGAGGAAACCTAGCCAGTGACTTTTTTATGGGAGTCCCAGTGGGAGGGAATTCTTGCAATGCATCCTGGGATTGCTAATAAAAGCCAGGGGGGCACGTGACAGGGCGTCTTTGGTGGGAAGCAGAGTCCCAAGAGGAGGCAGACGGTTGTCTCTCCTCCTGCTGTGTGCAAGGAAGGTGGTCTTAGGCAGTTGGCCTAGTGAACCAGGTGTGGAGCTGAGCTGCAGAGGATCCAATGGAGCTGACGGTAGAGCTGCTGGCAGAGTCTCTTGGGAAAAACAGTGTCCCACCCACTTTGCACCCCACGTTGTTAAATCTGAAAAACATATATACCATTTGTTAGTGCTATGTTTGTAGCAATTGTTTTTTCTAGATAATATCACCCAGCCCCCCTACAACAGCAAAAATAAATGAAACCGGGCTGGTTGGTTAGTGCCGCGTTTGTGCCATCTTACGGTCTATTCTATCTCCTTCTGTTTTTCAGTTACTATTGATTTATTAAAGGTCACCAAAGCTCACCCAGCCCCCATACAAGAGACAAAAGACATGACACGGGCTGCTTGGTGCCAACTTTGTGCTGTTCAAAGCGGAGTTCCACCCAAAAGTTGAACTTCCGCTTTGGGTAGTCCTAACCCCCTGACATGCCACATTTGGCATGTCATTTTTTTTTTGGGGGGGGGGGGGGGAGTGGGTACCTAGTTTTGACAGGGACCCGCTCCCACTTCCGCTCGGAGCGACACGGCATCCTGAGCGGAAGTTCTCCTCTTTCCTTCCCTCCCTGCAATCTTCTGGGACATGTCAGAGGTCCCAGAAGATTGCCGGCCAATCAAGACGCGCGGCGCAACTCGCGCATGCGCAGTGCGTACCCGGTTGTGAAGCCGCAAGCTGTCACAGCCGGGTGCCCACACCAGTGATGCCGGCGCCGCCGAGACCAGAGGGAGAGGATCGAGGCTTTGGGCGGCCGCATAGCTGGACCGTGGGACAGGTGAGTGTGTGTTTATTAAAAGTCAGCAGCCACACTTTTTTTGTTGCTGCTGACTTTTAATAAACACAGAAAATGCTGGAACTCCGCTTTAAATCTCAGTTCTACGGATTTTTTTTTTTCAGTTATTTATTGTAAAGGTTATCAAAGGTCACCCCCTATAGCATCAAAAAAAAAAGCATGAAACCAGGCCGGTTGGTTAGTGCTGTTTTTGTACCAAATAATGTATATTATATTATATTAAATATACTATAATATTATATATTATATAATTGATCTAATATTATATATTATTATTTTTGTGGTGCTTTATTTTTTTTTAGTTATAACAGTTTTTTCTTTAACCCAGTACTCAATTTGACTTCATCCAAATCTAACTTGTTTGCTAAGGCCTTGGATGCATCCATTTGGGTTTAAATAATTGATCTACTGTATGTGCCCACCAGAAAGCCTCTTTACTTCATATGTGCCCATCAGATTGCCCCTTTAAATGCCATCCAAGCGAACAGCATACCTGCAGATGTCCAGTAAGGCACGGCACAAGCTTGGAGAAGGGAGGAGCTTCAGGGGGTGGGAGCTGGCTGAACGAATGAGCTGCAGGGTCCGGAACTGGGCAGAGAAACTTGCTACAGAGGGCGGGACGCACATGTGATGTCACTGGTTGCTGGAACATTGGCAGTCCCAGCAACGAATGACTGCTGAGCAGCAGGGATTGCACACTGCAAACTGGTGAGCTGATGGTCCAGACAAGGGTATCACTCTGTCCGTGTCCATACTGCGGTCTGCCATTTATTGAAGACTGCTCTAAACATTTCCAACCACCGCATGCACAGTACAGCTACTTGAAGATTTTGATAAGTTGGAGATCTTGACAGAACAATGGTTTCGTTTTAGAGAAACTGCACATTATATTTTACATTGTGTCACTTCCAGTCCTGTCCACTTTGCACCCCATGTTATTAAATTTTAAATGTAAATGTACCATTTATTTGTGCTACTTTATGTACCTAAAAATATTTACGCTGGTTTGGTTTCTAAAATACAGTATTATATCTTAATAATCCCCCCCCCCCCCCCGTCTTGCACCCCGTGTAACTAAAAGCTACAGCTTCTCCATGCATCAATGTCTTCAACACAGCACAATCTGAGTTATTTCATGATCTGGTTTTAACTCTTATACTTGCTGTGTGTGTGTATATATATATATACAGACTTGTATAAAGTACTCGAAATTTCTACTTGAGTAAAAGTACAAGTGCTCGATCAAAAAATTACTTGAGTAGAAGTGGAAGTGCTCGCAGAAAAAGTTACTTAAGTAGAAGTACTAAAGTATTCAACATTTTTTTTACTTAAGTATTGCAAGTAGTTTTTTCAAAAAATTTGCTACTTAAGTACTAAAAGTAAAAAGTACCAGTAGTTTTGAAAAAAAAATTCTACTCAAGTACTGAAAGTAGAAGTACAAGTACTGTGTTATGTAGTTATTAAAGAAATAAGTCAAAAGTTTGAACATCATATTGTTTTTATTATTTCAAATGATTTATTCAAATGATTAACCTGTGTTTGTTAGTAGTTTCTTGATGCACTTTAAGCGCTGTAGCACCATTTATTTGTTTGTTTCATATTTTCTTTTTATTGGAAAGATTTGGTATAGCAGCTTTTATTATACACAGCCTTTATTTTCCTATGCGCTGATTTACAAATGACATTATACACATTTTTTTGAGCTTTATGCAACCTGCCATCTACTGTTCTGGCAGTCGTAATTTTTTTAAAAGTAACGAGTAACTATGCAGCACAAAAAAAAAATACTTGAGTAGAGGTATCGAAATCATCGAAAAAATGTAGTGAAGTAAAAGTAGAAGTAGGAGAAAAAAATTCTACTCTAGGAAAGTACAGATACCGCATTTCGGTACTTAAGTACAGTACTTAAGTAGTTCTACTTCGTTACTATACATCTCTGTATATATATATATATATGTATATGTATATATATATATATATATATATATATATATATATATATATATATATATATATAATTTCTCACATTTGTGTAAGGTGTTGAATTGTAGAATTTTACCAGTCTGGGCTAGCATTTGCATTTCCCTTACAATTCACCTTTTAGGGAAAAGACCAGTTAGTCAGAACAAAGAGGTTCCCAGTCTGGGAACTGTACTCCCAGTTTTGTAAATTTAAATGTATGCCCAATGGACCCTTGTGTGTAGACAGGCAATGGTTTAATGATTTCAGTATATTGCTACAGGGATTTTGGCTAACCCAGAACACAGTGTATACACAGGGTTGCATCACTAACAAACACAGCAAAAGTAAAAATAAGTGGGCTATACTTCAGTTTACTTGATTTACCCCGTATTGTCTCAGGTAGCAGTCAACACATCAAGCATTAGGTTGCTTAAAGTGTTACTAAACCCACAACAGTAAAATTAGTCTGTATATGCAGTAAAGCATGCTTGTTATACTCACTGTGAAACCTAAGGGGTTAATCCTCTGCATTGTGTAAAAAGGCTGTTTGATCCTGTCTTCTCTGATCCTCCCCTTCTTCCACTGTCCCCAACCCATCTCCTTATAGAACAGAGCATTAGGGGCAAGCTGCACATGCTTAGTTTGGTGTATATTGTTAGATAGTTTTTTTTTTTTCTCTTGGGAGAGTGCATGTGATCAGCACAGGGCCAATCAGCACTGTCCAGACACAGGGTCAGGAGTCATGCAGCCTCATAGCACAGTCAGAGAATAAAAGCTCCTCCTACAAGCTTTAACCAGACACTAATAGAAGTCACAAAACTGCTATATACTACTGATGAAAAAAGGTAGTTAGCAGTTTATATTTACTAAAATAATTGCATTTCCACGTCCTGTGTACTGTGGAAGACCAGATATAGTGAATGCAGGGTCCTGGGATTAGTAACACTTTAAGCTGTATTGGTGCCTACCCCTAGGTTACAGTGTGCAGTGCTTACAGAGCCCAGTATAAAGGAGGAGCTTTACAAAGATAAAACTCTAGGCTGAGTGTGGGGCCTAGCAAGGAACAACTTAAACATTTTTGCTATTATAACAATACGGATCTTACAATATAGAATAATAAAAAAAAAAATGTCCTGACTAAAAGTGTTTGTGTAATTTGCACTACTCTTTCACCTGTTTTCATGATTCCTTAAACAACAAGACATCAATTATGCTCTTTGCCCTATTTTATCCAGCAAACCAATAGATATAAAGTACAAATTGGAATTCTTCTTTATATTTATTCAAGCATACATGAAAATAAGTTATTTGTTTTAAATAGCACCCTCATTTTGTATCTGAAAGTATGGTTTTAGACTGTTGAAGAATTGGGAAATGTTTAGCAGGAGAAGGAGAAATGGTTAGCAGTAGATTCTCACATGTGGAGGGGGTTTGATCAACTATATTTCACAATATCTCCAAAACCAAACTAGCACAAATGTTATTTTTGCAGCACAAATCAGCAAGAACAAATGGTATATTTGGTTTAAGCCTGATTCAGATGGGGTGCAAAGTGGGCAGGGGTGGGGTTTGATTAATTATAATGTGTAATACAGGCAGTCCTTGAGTTACATACATAAGACTCACCCAAGTGAGGGGGGTTAGCTTGGCAGCGGGTGTATGTGACCCCCTGGATGAGTTCACTACATGAAATTAGACACGAAAAAAAGCATTGCAGGTGAAAAAGACAAAGGTGCTGTATTTTTTACTCTATATACAAGGTAAAAATAGCAAAAAAAGAAACCTGAAAATAGACCCTTGCCTACTTGGCAACTTATTACACACACAGGTTCCCTGCCTATCAGCTAGGTGCAGCCTTGTGCTGCCCCAGCACCTATCTCCCGGTCTATGGGGATTGCCACACTGGCTATGTCTCACCATACAAGCCAGTATCAAGATCCCCAGTCTATACAAGCATAAAACTGGTTCCAGAATGGAGCAACTCTCTAAGCACGCCGGGAGTTTTTGTAGAGGCCCTAATGAGCCAACTTACTTCAGCTGGGCTCATTACCTCTACCACTGAAGGACTCTCAGCACTCCCCCTAGGGCAGTGATGGCAAACCTTGGCACCCCAGATGTTTTGGAACTACATTGCCCTTGATGCTTTTGCACTCTGCAGTGTAGTTGAGTATCATGGGAAATGTATTTCCAAAACATCTGGGGTGCCAAGGTTTGCCATCACTGCTCTAGTGGAACAAATCTGCATTGAGCCTGAATCTAGGACACACATACCTGCCATTCTGGATGCAACCAGGCGATTTTACCTGCCTGCTGTCACAATATTTACAAATGGAGAGAGACAACAGGAAGTGAGAAGAAATCGGCCTCTAGAAAGGGAAATTCACTCCTGTAGGAGTTACCATGGGAAAATGGTGTCTCCACTGAAGCTTTATCACCAATTCTTTTTTCCACATCGTCACAGGGACAGAAAGTGAGGTGAAATCTTCTGAACGGGGCACCCACCTCAAAACAAATGTTATAGGGGTGTTACCCCTTCCCTATGCTATCCAGAACTTATAAAAACAAAATTTGGCTGGGGTTACACTTCAAAAAGGTACCTGTTCCAACTTACAGACAAATTCAAGAATAAAGAATATGGAGAAAATGGGGTTTTTATAACCCTACATTTTCTCTATGGGATGGGAGCAGGTTTACTAATTTTATAAAATAAATTTTATTAGTCAGGATCAGTCAGTGTAGTCCTTTTCATTGTATTGTAAAGGCAAGGCTGAACTTTTGACCCGAGACAGGTCAGTTTCAAGCTTCCCGCCCAGAGTCAGTAGGTATCTGGGCAGATTTTATGTTTTTTCAGGTTTTTCCTGCTCAGGGGAGCAGTGTCTCCAGGCAGATCAGCGCGTGGACCCCTGTTCCCGCCTGAATCTTCCCGCTTCTGGGGGCTAACCAGCCCCAGCCAGTCTCGATTCAGGGCTATATAAGAGTGACTGCGGGGCTCCGAGTCACTTCATCACCTCAGGAGATTCTGGAGCGTTTCTCTCCCCCAAGTCTGTCTACTTAGATTGTCTGCCTGATTTTGGAGCTACCCCTGCTTTCAAATGAGTCTGCTGCGGAAGGTTATTGAGCGTGCCGGTGAAGCTGGGGGCGATGCCTGGCTGAGGCACTGTCTGGACTTACCTGCATCTGAGGTCCCGGTGGCGGCAGAGGTCGAGCCCGTGGAGCGGCGGGAACGGAATCCCTCGGCGGAGCTGTGCGGGTCGGCATCAGAGATGGATAGACGCCATGAAGATTCGTCACGTCCGGAGGTTCGGGCGGAAGTCGGTGGTACGGCTTCGGACATGCGCAGTACCGGGCTATCGGCGACTACGGAGGCCGGTCCGGCCAAAAGAAGACGGACGCCCAGGAGGAGCTTCCCTTCGCCTTCTCCCCCCAGTACTTCCGGGGGAATCACACCACAAGTCGTCCGGCAGGAAAAGGAAGGAGGGGACCGTTGCCAGCACACCAAGGAGCGCAAATAGGAGACCGAGCGGGAGGTCGGAGGTCAGCACGCCGGGAGCATCATCAGGAATCCACCATCCCCCTGGGCTCAGGGCTTCGAGGAGGGATACGGAGTCTGCTGTCAGCGCTGAAGCCGCCGCTGCTACCCACAGGGCATCATCATCGGAAGTCGCCGACCAACAACCTGCCTCTGCGTTGCCTGTCTGGGGTGAGTCATCAACTCCAGCAATGTCAGGAATGTTAGCTGTAATGTTAAGAATGTGTGAGGAATTCAAATCGGTCTCCGACCATTTGAAAAGCTTCTCTGTTCCTTCTGCTGCAAACGTCTGGACAGCGCCATCTTGTGGCGCTTTACCAGATTGTCATCCTATTGAAAATACCCCTTCTTTGACAGCTCAATCAGAAGGTCATCCTATTGAAAATACCCCTTTTTTGACAGCTCAATCACAGAACCTCCCAGAAACTAGCCTTAGGGAAGCCATAGTTTGTGAAATTTCACCTTTAGGTTATCATTTATCCGAGGCTGTGAAATAGAAGATTTGGTCTGGTGTTTATATAGACATGCTATCTCTTTTACCCTCATCAAGGGATTTCGTATCCAAACCTGAAAAAAAGAACGATGAGGAGGAAAGGAGACGCCCCATCACCAAATCGTTCAATAATTGGCTTCAAGCATTTTTAATTTTTTCAAGCGTTTTGTGTGAAAAACACCCGAACAGGAGTGTGGGCCTATTTCAACACATTGAGGTGATTTTGGAGGCTTTCAAAAATTTCGGTGGGGTAGCGTGGTTTAGCTACGATGTCGCTTTTCGGCAAAAGCTGGCTGTGCAGCCTTCACTGAAATGGGGGGTGAAAGATGTAGGATTATGGTTGGATTTATTTCTCCCCCAGCGATCCTTTCCCCCCAAGCAGCCTTCTACGGTCCAGCAATCAGGAAATCAATCTTTTAGGAAAGGCTTGTGCTTTAATTTCAATGAGTCCCAGTGCAAGTGGCCTGGCTCGTGTAAGTTTAAGCACGAATGCGCTTTCTGCTCAGGCACACACCCAGTTTACAAGTGCTTCAAAAAGATGGGAAGCTCGCAACAACCAGGGATTTTTCAAAAGGGCCCGCACACCAGTGAGGTTTCCAGAAATGCTCCCCTGGCTGCTCCAGTACCCAGACAGGGAGAAAGCACTAAAACTAATTGAGGGTTTTCGTGACGGTTTCCTTTTACCACCATTTCGTGGTCTTGGTTGTACCATACATAGGAATTTGAAGTCTGTTTTTGCTTTGCAGGATATAGTTGAAGAGAAAATTTCTAGTGAGCTGAGGGAAGGCAGGTTTGAGGGCCCATTTTTAGAACCTCCTTTTAAAAATTTTAGAGTATCCCCTTTGGGAATTGTCCAAAAAAAGGAGCCGAACACCTACAGACTGATTCACCACCTGTCCTACCCAAAGGATGGCTCTCTAAATGACGACATAGATGAACATTTAGCGTCTGTTCAATACGCTACTTTTGAAGACGCTCTGGAGAGACTTCGTTGGGCAGGACAGGGGGCGCTTCTGGCGAAGGCAGACATAAAGTCTGCTTTTCGCTTGTTACCTATTCACCCTTGCTCTTTCAATTCATTGGGTTTTTATTTTAATGAACGTTTTTATTTTGACAAATGCCTCCCAATGGGCTGTTCGTTATCGTGTTTTTATTTCGAGACTTTTTCCACTTTTTTGGAATGGGTGGTATCCCAGATCTCGGGATCTCATCTGGCGGTTCACTACCTAGATGATTTCCTGTTTATGGGTCCCGCCTCTTCTAACACTTGCGCTTTGTTATTGAAGGTTTTCACGCAGGTTTGTGATCATTTTGGGGTCCCCTTAGCCCGGGAAAAGACCGTTTTTCCGTCCAGTAGCATAGTATTTTTAGGTATCACCATAGATGCTGAGCGGATGGAATTCCGTTTACCCGAAGAAAAGATTGAAAAACTTCGCAGAGTTTTGTTGTGGATAATTCGTCGCAGAAAGGTTTGTTTAAAAGAACTGCAATCGTTATTAGGCTTATTGGCATTCGCATCTAGAGTGATTCCTATGGGAAAAATCTTCTCTAGGCGAATATATGCAGCGATTGCAGGGCTTAAATCCCCTTCATCGCATGTTAAAATTTCTGAAGAAATGAAGGAGGATTTTTTAGTATGGCTGCAATTTCTTCTCTATTTTAACGGGTCAACGGTTTGGCAGGAAAGGTTTATTTTGGATAGAGATTTCCTGTTTTATACCGATGCGGCAGGTTCCAAAGGTTTTGCTGCAATATGGCAGAACCGCTGGTGCGCTTCTGGGTGGTGCGATAGGTGGAAGGCGTTAGGTTTGACCCGCAACATCGTTTTGTTAGAGTTATTTCCTATAGTGGTGGCCCTTGAGCTGTGGGGCCATCACTTTAGGAATAGGCGTATAATGGTGAGGACGGACAATAAGGGCGTGCTCTTCGCCATAAATTGTCTTTCCTCTAAGTCACCTCCGGTCACCATTATGCTCCGGTATCTGGTGGCAAAATGTTTCTTTTTTAACATTTGGCTAAAAGCTTCCTTCGTGCCTGGAAAAGACAACACTCTAGCTGACTGTCTGTCTCGTTTCCAGATGGAAAAATTTTTTCTTTTACTACCAGAGGCAGAACCAGCCGGACACCTATGCCCCGATCATCTCTGGAAGTTGATTTGACAGCTATTTTTGACAACATTGATAAATCGCTTGCTCCATCGACATTGGCCGGATACCGATCGGCCTGGTTGTTGTGGCTACAACATCTGAATTCTTTAGGCCTGCCTGAGGACTCCTTCTCTGAAATATTGGTACTGTCTTTTTTAAATTCCCTTTTTAAACAAAAATTGTCATGGTCTCATGTGAACAAATTGTTGGCTGGGGTGTCCTTTTTCAGCAAACTGCAGAATCAGCCTGGCTGTTTTTCCTTCTTTTCCGTGCATCAGGCCTTAAAAGGTTACAAAAAAGAACATTTCAGGCTTGATGGCAGGAAACCAATTTCGCTAGAACTATTAATCTCCTTGTGCGCAGCTCTGGACGGGGTTTGTTTCTCGAGATACGAGGCTCATTTGTTTAGAGCCGCCTTTGCGGTGATGTTTTTCGGCGCCCTCAGAATTTCGGAGCTAATTCCTGATAGGCGGTTGGGTTTTCATGGTCTGAGGATTCAGGACATTAAAATTTTTGCTTCCAGTGTCAACATTTTTGTAGCTCACTCGAAAACTGATCAATTAGGGGTTGGGTCAAGTATAACTTTGCATGAGTTTAGGAATGCGTCAGTATGTCCGGTTTTACTGCTTTCCAAGTTTGTCGAGGTTAGACCCGCCCTGAGCGAGGTTTTATTCATTCACGATTCTGGTAAACCCCTCTCTCGTTATCAGTTCACCTGTGTTTTGAAAATGTGTTTGAAATCTTTGGGTTTAAGTCCCGATAACATATCTACCCATTCTTTCCGTATAGGGGCGGCCACGGAGGCGACCAAGTTGGGACTGGGGGGGGGACGCAGTCAAAAGGATTGGGAGATGGTCATCAGACAGTTTTAAGTCATATGTCCGCCTTAACATTTCTATTTGATTCTAGGCAACAAGATCTCTGTATGGATCCTCGGACACTCTTATATACACTGGGCTTACCAACGAGCTATGAAGAGGGTCTACACGGAGAATCTAGGACTGGACAGGAACAAGTACCAGGTTTTATGGTTCAGTAAGCGGGGTATGGGTTGGTCGGAATTGGTTCCGGCAGTTGACATTCTAATCTCACAGTTGCCTGCTCCTGAGATTTTAGTCATTCATCTTGGGGGTAACGATTTGGGAAAACAAACAACGTTAGATTTACTTTTTAGAATTAGGGACGATTTGGGTCTTATTCAATCTAAGTTACCTAATACTATTCTTATTTTTTCAGAGGTGATACCGCGGCTGGTATTTTTTAAATACCGGGGTCTCAAGCCTTTGGAAAAAATGAGAAAACGTTTAAATAGGGGGTTAGCCAAACTTCTGAAGGAATTAGGCGTCATTTCTTTTAGACATTCGGAGCTCGAGGGCGGTTTAGAGGGGCTATATTGGAAAGATGGGGTTCACCTCTCAGAAATCGGTTTGGACATTCTTAACAACAACTTGAGTTCTTGTGTTGAACAGGCCGCGCTTTGGATTGGTGGTGACAGGCGCAAAGGTGCTGCCTGTCTGGTGGAAAATGTTAATTTTAAAAAAAATAAAAAAAAAAAGGATATTTGGTAATAAAATTATATGGTAATGTTATTTATTGTCAGCCCGAGCCGTGGTGGCTGGGCTGGTTCTGGACGTTTTTAAACTGATTTTTTAAACAAAGTCTAAAGTATGTTTTTATTGAATTTGTGTTAAAAGTCAATAATAAAAAACAGCCGCGGCCTTTGTCCAAACCTTTTTCTTGTCTGGTGTTATTTATTTATTTATAAATATTTTAAATGTTGTTGTAGGTTTATTTAACTTAAGAAAAGGGACATCCTGCTTCCCATTCCCATATGGAGAAAATGGGGTTTTTATAACCCTACATTTTCTCTATGGGATGGGAGCAGGTTTACTAATTTTATAAAATAAATTTTATTAGTCAGGATCAGTCAGTGTAGTCCTTTTCATTGTATTGTAAAGGCAAGGCTGAACTTTTGACCCGAGACAGGTCAGTTTCAAGCTTCCCGCCCAGAGTCAGTAGGTATCTGGGCAGATTTTATGTTTTTTCAGGTTTTTCCCGCTCAGGGGAGCAGTGTCTCCAGGCAGATCAGCGCGTGGACCCCTGTTCCCGCCTGAATCTTCCCGCTTCTGGGGGCTAACCAGCCCCAGCCAGTCTCGATTCAGGGCTATATAAGAGTGACTGCGGGGCTCCGAGTCACTTCATCACCTCAGGAGATTCTGGAGCGTTTCTCTCCCCCCCCCCAAAAAAAAAAAATAAATAAATATAAATATAATAAACACTTAGTTTGTCGCGGCCAGTTTTAAATTATTTGACTTATGGCTATCGCCTTAGCTAAAGTGCTTTGGTGGATGTAGTTGTTTATGTTTGACTAAGAAGTGAATTGTTGGAAAATGTTAATTTTAAAAAAAATTAAAAAAAAAAGGATATTTGGTAATAAAATTATATGGTAATGTTATTTATTGTCAGCCCGAGCCGTGGTGGCTGGGCTGGTTCTGGACGTTTTTAAACTGATTTTTTAAACAAAGTCTAAAGTATGTTTTTATTGAATTCGTGTTAAAAGTCAATAATAAAAAACAGCCGCGGCCTTTGTCCAAACCTTTTTCTTGTCTGGTGTTATTTATTTATTTATAAATATTTTAAATGTTGTTGTAGGTTTATTTAACTTAAGAAAAGGGACATCCTGCTTCCCATTCCCATAAACCTAGCCTGTATCTTCAAAACCAAACTGGCAGAGATGTTATTTTTTTGTACAAATTAACACAAATGCAGCACAAATGAATGGTGTATTTGGTATAGTACTTAATAACATGGGGTGCAAAGTGGGTGGGGTTTCATTTAATAAACACAAATTGTTACAAATAAAAAATCAAAGCAGCACAAATAATAATTTTAACAGCACAAACCGACACACTTTACAGCACGAAAATACAATAAAAGATAGAATGGAGATTTAAACGGTACAAGCGCGGCACTAACCAACCAAGCCCGGGTTTTGTGTATTTTGGCTGTTGTAGGGGATCTGAGTTACCTTTGGTGATCTTTTAATAAATCTGTAATAATTCAAAAACTTTAAAAGATTGTACGGAGATTTAAATGGCAGAAACTAGCACAAATGCAGCACTAACCAACCGGCCGGTTTCATTTCTTTTGGCTGTTGTAGGGGGGCTGGGTGATGTCCTCATCTAGAAAAAAAAAATTATTGCTAATATCTTGAAAATCAAAGTAGCACTAACCAGCATGCCCGGTTTGGTGTCTTTTGGCTGTTGTAGGGGGGCTAAGTGACCATTAATAAATCATTAATAACACAAAAATTATACAAGATTGAAAGGAAATTCAAACAGCACAAACGTAGTACTAACCAACAAGCCAGTTTCGTGTCTTTTGGGTGTTGTAGGGGGGCTGAGTGACCTTTGGTGACCTTTAATAAATCATTAATAATGCAAAAATGATAAAGGATAGAACGGAAATTTAAATGGAACAAACGTGGCACTAACCAACCAACCCAGTTTTGTGTGTTTTGGCTGTTGTAGGGGGGCTGGGTGATGTCATAGTCTGGACAAAAAACAATTGCTAATAGCGTAAAAATAAAAGCAGCACAAACGTAAATTGTTACGACACAAAAAAGCGCAAATGTAGCACTAAAGAAACACACTTGAGATTTTATTTGTGGTGATTGTAGGGGGGGGGGGGGGCAGCTTGGCTGAGCTCATGCAACACTGTACTCAAATTACATTTATATGAATTTTTTTTTTTTCACACAATTAGAGCTTACTTTTGGTGGTGATCACAACTGGGTTTTTTATGGTTTGCTATATAAACAAAAAAAGACTAAACATTTTGAAAAAAAAACCCCCCACCATTTTCTACTTCCTATTACATAACCTATCCAATAAAATCAAATTTCAGCCAAAATGTATTCTGCTACATGCCTTTGGTAGAACAAAATCCAAATACATGTAAATGAACTGGTTTGTGTGAAAGTTATAGCGTCTACAAACTATGGTAAATAAATTTGAAAATTAATAAGTCCTGATATACTGACAGCTAATCTCATTTTTTGAGGCTTAAAAAAGCTAAGGCAGGACAAATACCCCCCAGATGACCCCTATTTGAAAAGTAGTCTGAGCTATTTAGTAAGAGACATGGCAAGTTTTTTTTTTTTAAGTTGTAATTTTCTTGTCACAATTTTTTGAACAATGAATAGATTAAAAATGGAAAATTGATATCAAATACTTACCGTCATTTTCCTTTCCTGATGGACTCCATGGCAGCATACGTATCGGATTTAGTCCCGCCTCCAAACTTACCCTATAGGACATCCAATCCCATAAATCTTTGCACCTGTTCAGCACACGTGTTCTGTAACTATCCTCCATAGAAACTGGGAGGGAACTCCTGCTGCCATGGAGTCCATCAGGAAAGGAAAATTACGGTAAGTATTTGATATCAATTTTCCATTTACTTGACAGATGCCATGGGAGCATACGCATCGGGAAATAACTCGCCGTACACAAGCAGGGTGGGCAGGTGCTGAACAAAAGTTTAATTTACTCTGTCAACTGACAGGACTTGTAGACCAAAATTAACAGAAGAAAGAGCCACCGGCTCAACACAATAGTGAGACAAAAAGGTATTTATAGAGGACCAGGATGCTGCTCTACAAATTACTTCAGGCGAGACATGTCTGGAGACTGCCCAGGAAGTGGAAACACTCCGAGTCGAGTGAGCTGTAATCGCCACTGGAGGAGTCAAGCCCTTAGCCCTGTAAGCCCATTGGATAGCTTGGATGATCCAAGAAGAAATAGACCTTGAAGAAGCCAGAAGTCCCTTGTTCTTTCCACTGAAGGTGACGAACAGATGTTCTGACTGCCGGAAGGAAACCGTAGCTTCCCGATACTTGTTTGAGGCAATTTCCAACATCCAGCGGATGGACAGAAGAGCACTCTTCCTGCCTAAAGGTAGGCAAGACTATCTCCACATTGTCATGAAAGACAGAGGTAACCTTTGGTCTTGCTTCCAACATAGGGATTAAGACTACCCTGTCTGGAAAAAAGATTAGGAAGGGCTCCTGCGCCCCTAAGGCTCTGATTTCAGAGACTCTCTTCGCGGATGTAATGGCTACAAAGAAAACAAGTCACCAATGTCAATTCCTTGATGGTAAGAGTTTCATCTGTATCACAAATCCGTTGTGATAGAAAATCCAGGACTAAGGGGAGATCCCACTTAGGGAACCTTGGCTTCTTCTGGGGCCTGAGTCTTACTGCCCCCTTGAAAAATTGTCGGACCAGAGTATGGCTGGCCCAAGAGATGCCGGTAAAAGCTGAAATAGCCGAAACCTGGACTCTAAGGTAGCTCACTGAGAGTGGAAGATCTAGACCAGACTGCAGAAAGCTCAACACATCCTGGATCCTGATGGATGAATGAGGGTTGAACCTGGCGGCCAGATGTGGGGAGAATCTCGACCAGATTCTCTCATACACCCTGTTGGTTGAACTCCGTCTGGCACTCAGAAGTGTAGAGATAGCCTCTTCGGGGCACCCTAAGGCCTGTAGCCTTCCCCTCTCAATAACCAAGCCTTCAGGTGTAGCCGGGCTGGACAAGGATGCAGTATGGTGCCTTGTGATAGCAGATCTTGCCTGAGGGGCAGTGGGATCAGATCCGGAACACTGGGGAGTGTTAGAAGAGGGAACCAAGGCCTGTTGGGCCAGAATGGTATCAACGCCACTACTTCCACTGCTTCTGACCCGAGTCTAAACAGGAACTGCAGGATTATTGGAACTGGAGGTAAGGCATATGCCCTGCGGAACCTCCACCGATCCGTGAGGGCGTCTACCCCGAGAGCTTGAGGATCCCTGAACTTCGCATAGTATTTCTGCAACTTGCGGTTGTGAGGGGAGGCAAAGAGGTCGACCTCTGGGGAGAAACCCAGGTTCCGGATCCACTCAAAGACATCTTCGTGGAGAGACCACTCGTTGTTGTCCAACTGCACACGAGATAGACAATCGGTTTGGACATTTTGGACCCCCGGAACATACACTGCTGACAGGTCAGACAAGTTCTTTTGTACCCAGGCCATAATCAGTTCCACCTCTCGCAGCAAGGACCAACTGCGTGTCCCTCCTTGCTTCCTTATATATGCGACTGCCGAGGTGTTGTCCAGTCTGAGCATCACTGGAAGCCCTTTCGTCAAGTGAAGGAACACTTGCAGAGCTCGAAGAGCCGCCTGAAGCTCCAGAATGTTGGAAACTATTCCCCGAGAGGAAAAGTTCCATTTGCCCTGAGCCACTTCTGAGAGGCAATGGGCCCCCCAACCTGTGCTGCTGGCGTCCGAGGTCACCACAATCCATGAGGTTGGCACAAGAGAATGGCATCTCAGAAGATGTTCCCGATGTAGCCACCACGGAAGACTCGCCCTCATGGCCGGGGTCAGGAAGATGGACTGATCCAGATGCCAGGTGTCCCACTGATGAAGAAAGCCTTTCTGGAAGGGTCTCATTCTCCATAGAGCCCATTTTAAAAATGGGAGCCACGGCTACCATGGTCCCGATGATTCTCAAGCACTGACTCGCTTGGAGGTGAGCTAATGAGAGGGCATGGAGAATCCTGTCCCGGACCACTGCGACTTTCTCCTCCGGAAGAGACACTGTCGCTGTATTGAACAAGGCCCCAAAGTATACGAGGGACTGGGTGGGGATTAGATGGCTCTTCTCCAAATTTAGCAGCCAACGGAACATTTGAAGGGTGGATACGACTTGGTCCAGGTGCACCAACAGCTGAGTTCTGTCTTGGAACAAAAGAAGAAGGTCGTCCAAATAGTGATGAAGACGAATGCCCTTCGTTCTCAACAGAGCTAACACAGCCAGCAAAACTTTCGAAAAGGTTAGTGGAGATGTGGAAAGCCCGAAGGGGAGACAAGTGAACTGCAGGTGCAATTGACCGACTGCAAACCGGAAATATCTCTGGAAATCTTCTGCAACAGGGACATGAAAGTATGCGTCTTTTAAGTCTATGGACACCATCCAGTCTGCTGGTTGGACCGCCTGTTGAATAGAAAGAAGAGTTTCCATCTTGAACCTTTCCTTTCTGATAAATCGATTTAGGAAGGTCAGATTGATGACTGGTCTCCACGATCCATTTTTCTTTTGTACCAAGAAAAGAAGGGAGTAGATTCCTTGGCCGCGCTCTGGTTCTGGTACGGAGATGACAGCCCCTTGAGACACCAGAGACTCTATGTAAGAAAATAGTACCTGGCGCTTCTCTCCTGAGGGTGGCAGGGAGGTAGGAAGAAATCTTGGTCTTGGTGCTTCGCTGAAGGCCCACTTGTGCCCGCCTGAGACTGTCCTGACAGTCCAGGGGTCCCGGATTGAGGCCGCCCAGATATGCCTGAAGTGTAGCA
Organism: Pelophylax lessonae; assembly: GCF_965119305.1. Classification (NCBI taxonomy): domain Eukaryota; kingdom Metazoa; phylum Chordata; class Amphibia; order Anura; family Ranidae; genus Pelophylax; species Pelophylax lessonae. The sequence goes on from NC_138769.1 coordinate 290,970,093, forward strand.
ACCGAACCCCCACCCGACATGCCTGAGCGGACCCAATCTCAAAAGGACTTGGTCGCATCACGGTCGCCAGAAGGGACACTCTTTGAGGGTTTCCGAGAGGAGGTTTGTCTTGATCCCAAGTTACGATCGAACTCTCTGCCAGGTCTATAGGTGCGTGCTTCCAGGTCTATAGGTGCGTGCTTCCCTGGCACAATCTGGAACATACCTCCTGGGCTGCCCCTTCTTTGGATTGAGAGGGCGTCAATTCTGAGGGAGAAAACCAGACTTGCCGCCTGTAGCCCGGGTTATAGCCTCATCCAGCTTATTTCCAAAGAGGGAGGAACCCCCAAAGGGAATACGACACCAGACCTGCTTGGAAGCTGGGTCCGCCATCCAAGGGCGGAGCCACAGAGCCCTCTTGGCCGTCACTGAGTACAGCATAACCCTGGCCAACAGACGGATAAGGTCAATAGATGCCTCCCCCAGAAAAGACAAAGCCATCCTAAGTTCCTGAATCGGGGAACTTCTGGCAGCCTCCTCAGAAACACTCCGAAAGGACTCATCCACTGAGTTGGACCATAACTCCATCGCTTTGGACATTGCGGCCAAGGCCAGTGCCGGCTTGCAAGCCATTCCTGCAGTCAGGTAGATTCTCTTAAGATCAGAATCTATTCTTCTGTCTAGAGGATCTTTAAAGGAGGCTGTATCTTCTAGTGGAAGGGTCACATGTTTGACCAGCCTCATGACTGCGGCGTCCACCAAGGGAGGAGATTCTAGATGTTTAATATCTTCTTACTTGAAAGGATATAGCCGGGACATTTTGGAAAGCATGGAGTTCTTCCTTTCCACTTTACTCCACTCCTCCGTAATAATGTCCCCCCAATTCACCTAGAAAGGGGAAGTTAAGTCTCTCTTTGCAGAGCTGCGTGAAGAATTTCTTCTGCTTTGGCGGAGAAACAGCCTGATCTTCCCAATTCAGGGTCTCTCTTATCGCCCTCACCAGGGAGGGGACGAGAGCATACTCGAATCCCAAGCAAGGGTCCTCCACCTCTGAGTCACTATCTGACAGGAAGGCTGACGGTTGACTAGGCTGAGGGGTTTTAGGATCCTCCCTAGGCTGTGCTCTTCCAGGGGGAGGGCTTGGAGGAGTCACTTCTGGGCTTTGTGCCCGACCTACTTCCAATTCTGCCAGGGAATCCTTGATGACCCTCTTCACTAGGGCCTCCAGTCTTTGGTCTGAATTGTCCCTCTCTCCCGCAGCCTGGGAGAAGCACATCGACTTGTCTTCAGGGACATGTGCACCACAACCCCAACAACCCACTCTATGGGTGTCGCGAGGGGCCAGCTGAGGCAGATGCCTTCCCCTGATGCTGGGAGCCTGATGTGGACCTCCGAGCGCATCTCGAGGAGGAATGCCGTTTGGTGAGATCTCGAGCGATGCTCATTCCTGCGTGAGGAGTGCCGAACATCCGACCTAGGAGGGCTGTAAAACAAAGGAACAGGGCAAAACAAACAGGGAGCCAGGGACATAAATAATGCCCCAAACCCCCCTCTCTATGCACCCCAACCCCCAAGCCCTGCATACCGGTTAAGGGCAGGCTGACCACCGGAGGGCGGAGAGGCTTCCATTCTGGCGCTGACCTGCAGGGATGAGCCGGACAACGGGATCAGGGAAGGAAGAAGGGCGGCACAGTGGTGTAGTGGTTAGAACTTTCACCTAGCAGCAAAAGGGTCGCTGGTTCTTATCTCAACCACGACACTACCTGCCTGGAGTTTGCATGTTCTCCCTGTGCCTGCGTGGGTTTCCTCTGGGTACTCTGGTTTCCTCCCACACTCCAAAGACATGCTGGTAGGTTAATTGGATCCTGTATAAAAAAATTTGGCCCTACTGTGTATGTATGTGAGTTAGGGACCTTAGATTGTAAGCTCCTTGAGGGCAGGGACTGATGTGAATGTACAATGTATATGTAAAGCGCTGCGTAAATTGACATATATCAGGTAGCGCCGACTCCTATAGGGTAGGTTTGGAGGCGGGACTAAACCCGATACGTATGCTGCCATGGAGTCTGTCAGGAAATGTGTTTCTAGCACTTTCCGAAATATCGGTAATATCGGCCACCTTGGTGGCCGATTCTAATATATCAGGGAAAGTGCATATCGGCCCTCGATATATTGGCTTTGCCGATAATCGGTCGATCCCTAGTATGGGGGATTTACTCATTGGATGAACACAGAGACCTGTGTTGTTAAATAGGAGGAACACAGGATCCCTGTGTTCATCTTTGATTACATAGGCAGACCGCCATTCTGTCTCCATGGGGAGCGATTGGCTCCCCCTCTGGCCAATCGGCGCGTGTGCGCGCCTCCCCCCCACTATCTGTTACACAAAGGCACGTAATAGAGTCAATCTGCTGCAGTAAAACTACGGCAGCTGGTCGGAAAGTGGTTAATGCATTCTATGTATTAAGATAAAAAACGTTCAATGTGCAGCAGCCCCCGTCAGCCCCTAAAACTTACCTGAGCCCCATCTCAATCCAGCGATGTGCACAAGTGCATCGGCCACCTGGGACTCTCCCTCCTGATTGGCTAAGACACGGCAGCGGCATGATTGGCTCACGCTGCTGTCAATTAGTCAGGTAGCCAATGCGGAGAGAGAGGAGGCAGGACCAAACCGCAGCTCCGTGTCTGAATAGACACATAGAGCTGCGGCTCCAGTGCCCCCATAGCAAGCTGCTTGCTATGGGGGCACTAGACAGGGGGGAGGGGCCAGGAGCACCAGCGAGGGACCCGAGAAGAGGAGGATCCAGGCTACTCTGTGTAAAATCATTACACAGAGCAGGTAAGTATAACATGTTTACTATTTTTAAAGAAAAAAAAAAAAAAAAAAAGAGACTTTAGTCTAAAATGTGTTTATTTTAGGTTCATTGTTGTGATTGGGTCTAATATAGCTGTTAATATTTGTAAAACCGCTTGCAATAATTTTTCTGCATTATCTACATATGCAGTTTTGGGCTATACATAAAAGTGCAGCGCTAAAATATATACTGTGTATATGTGTGTGTGTGTATATATATATATATATATATATATATATATATATATATATATATATATATATATATATATATATCCCACCACCACGGATAAGGGTATTGCGCTTACCAGAAGCTGTGGTCACACATGCAAGGATAGTTAGAAACAACTTGGAGGCCTTGATTACTCAGGAATCTTCAGTATGGATATCCACAATGTATCACCACAGTTCTGATGGCAATGGACATTGCCTAAAGCCCCGTACACACGTACCGATCGTCGTCATACAAACGTTCGTCTTTTCTCCCCGGGATGTCGATGTCTGTTGAAAAGTGCAAAGACAGCACAAGAATGTTGTCCGCCGACTTCAGCTGACTGCAGAAGTGATGTCATGTAATGGTTAACTTTCCCTGTGTTTTTTCTTTTCTGAGCATGCCCAGTCTTGCAAATCTGCGGTCTGTCGGCAGAATTCTGTACTGACTGGCGAACAATCGTCCGTTCTGGTGTCGGCATACAAAAATTTTCATGTTTGCAAGAAAGACTCTTGTCCGCAGAATGTGCGCAGACATCTGTCGGAGGCACCATACTAACAAGCGTACAATCGGCAGATCTTTCGTCCGCCGACGTTTGTATGACGACGATCGGTACGTGTGTACGGGGCTTTAGATGGACTGTGTCTCCAGGTTTAAGTCTTTGTGCCCGATCCTCCTCCAGGGCCTCCTGTCAGGTTCGTCGGCCCCGGAGGCAGATCTGGCCCGCACAGGCTTAAACCTGGAGACATGGTCCATCTAAGGCAAGGTCCATTCCCATCAGAACTGTGGTGATGTGATACATTGTGGATATTCATACTGAAGATTCCTGAGCGATCGGGGCTTCCAAGTTGTTATCTATCTCTGCACGTGTGACCCATTTACTGTATGGTATCTGGGTCCACAGCTTCTGGTAAGCGCAATACCCTTATCCGTGGTGGTGGGATTTTCATGTTGGTGACCATTAGTATCTTGATCGCCCTGTCTTCGTTCAACTTTTAAGCACTTTAATTCAAGCACTTTTCTGGATGTTGGATTTGTTATGGATACCTTTTTGGTCATGATTATGTGGATTTTTTTTCTTCTCCTTTTTTCTCATGAACTTTTTATTTTTTTTTTATTGATTCTTCATGGATGTGTATATATGATCATACATAAATATTTTTTAGCTCTGCATTTTTATTTATAATTTGTTTACACAATTTTTGGTCGATTGTGGTGCTAGCAGCTTTGATTTTCATTTTATATTTTTTCACTAGTGTGGTATAATTCTTTTTATTTATGTTTCAGATGCCCAGTGGTGTGCAATAATACATTTACATAGTTTGATTGAAAAAAGACACTATTGAAAACTATTGCTGTTCTGTCGGCTGAAAAGTGCAAAAGACTGCACACAAAATTTGTCGGCCAACAACAGCCGACTGCAGAAGTGATGTCATGTGATGGTTAACTTTCTGTGTCTTTTTTCATTTCTGAGCATGCCTAGTCTTGTTAATCTGCTGTCTGTCGGCCGAATTCTGTACTGACTGGCGAACAATCGGCCGTTCTGGTGACGGCCAACAAAAAATTTAAAGTCTGCACGCCAGATTCTGTTTGGCCAAAAATTCGCTGTCGGTTGTCGGAAGCATCATACTAACAAGCCTACAATCGGCCGATCGGTCGGTGGCCGAATATTTACGGCCGACAATCGCTACGTGTGTACGGGGCTTAAGTATGATGCTTCCGACAACCGACAGCGAATTTTCGGACGAACAGAATCTGGCGTGCAGACTTTAAAATTTTTGTTAGCTGTCACCATAACGGCCGATTGTTCGCCAGTCAGTACAGAATTCGGCCGACAGATTAGCAAGACTGGGCATGCTCAGAAAAGAAAAAAGACACGGAAAGTTAACCATCACATGACATCACTTTTGCAGTCGGCTGTTGTTGGCTGACAAATTTCGTGTGCAGTCTTTTGCACTTTTCAGCCGACAGGACAGCACCGGACAAAAGACGGCCGATCGTTCGGCCGACAATCAGTATGTGTGTACGGGGCTTTAATACAAGAATGATTTTGCTCGCTTTGGAAACTGCAGCTTGGCATTGCATGGTATTAAGCTTATGATCTACCAGAACACCCAGATCCTTCTCCACCATTAAATCCCCCAGTTTTACCCCCCCCCCAGTATGTATGATGCATTTATATTCTTAGCTCCCAAGTGCATAATTTTACACTATCAAACTAAACCTCATCTGCTACATAGATGTCCAATTGAACAGTGCAGTGTAAATTGGGGACATCCTGTAAGGAAGTTATTCCACTGCATAGCTTGGTGTCATCTGCAAAGACTGAAATGGTACTTTTAATCCCAGACCCTGTAAGAATATTTAATAATAAATATCTCGCGCTCGTACTTATGTCAGAATATTTATACTGCTCTGAATATAGCAGTGTATTTATTTATGGTTAATAAGCAAAGATCTGTGAAAAAGGAGAGTCTTCACCTATTGCCATAAATCAATGTCGTGAATTCTTTTTAATTGATTAATTTCTTTTTAAAAGCATATACCAATCTTAGTGAGTACAGTCTACAGTATGGAATATATATAAAATATTTATTCTCAAGACATGTAATTCACAATATATGATCAAACAGGAAGTGACACAAAAAGATAACTCTAAGATAACATAAAATACTAACTTAAAACAATCAATGCAATGTGATGTTTAGCTCAATAATGAAAGTGAAACTAAAACCAGTGGCGTAGCGTGGGGGGTGCAGGGGGGGCCGGCCGCACCGGGCGCAACATCTGGGGGGGGCGCACTCGCACTCGCAGCTCTGCCCTGCCTGGCTCACTCATTATCTCACTGCAGTGCTGGCTGTGGCGGCGGCGCTGTGCGAATCCGATCCGAGCCGCCGGGTCGCCGCCCACTGTGGAGGGGGGGTGGTGCCAGGCGTGCGGAGAGCGAGGGACCATCTGGGGGAGGGACAATGCACTGCAGCGGCCGCCCAGCGCAGCGCTGAGCGCGGGAGCCACACCAGACCAGCCCAGGCATGCAGCAGCAAGAAGAAGCTGGCAGCGGCGGCAGGTGACATAGGCCAGAGAGGAGAGAGCCAGTGGTGAAAGACGCAGGAGGAAAACCTAGGAGCCGGAGGACCTGGAGGAGAAGACATAGCCTGCTGTGATCGGGTGCACCTGCAAAAAAAATGTAGGAGTCACGAGTGACACAGGACAGGAGTCAGGACTGACTGGACTGTGACTGGAGTTGTACTGGGCTCAGTGGGCTGGCTGTGTACAGTGCTAGTAGTAGTGACTAGACTGAGTCTGACTGACTGAGTGTCTGTGAGAACTGAAGAAGAACACTGAATAACTGTATGCATATGGGGGGGGGTCAGTGTAGAGGAGGGTGTGTCAGTGTAGGGGGGTCAGCATAGGTGTCAGTGTAGGTGTCAGTGTATGGGGGGGATCAGTGTAGGGGGGTCAGTGTATGTGGAAATGTAGGGGGGTCAGTATAGGTGTCAGTGTATGTGGCGGTCAGTGTAGGGAGGTCAGTATAGGTGTCAGTGTATGGGGGGAATCAGTGTAGGGGGGTTCAGTGTATGTGGAAATGTAGGGGGGTCAGTATAGGTGTCAGTGTATGTGGCGGTCAGTGTAGGGAGGTCAGTGTAGGTGTCAGTGTATGGCGGGATCAGTGTAGGGGGGTCAGTGTATGTGGAAATGTAGGGGGGTCAGTATAGGTGTCAGTGTATGTGGCGGTCAGTGTTGGGAGGTCAGTATAGGTGTCAGTGTATGGGGGGGATCAGTGTAGGGGGTTTCAGTGTATGTGGAAATGTAGGGGGGTCAGTATAGGTGTCAGTGTATGTGGCGGTCAGTGTAGGGAGGTCAGTGTAGGTGTCAGTGTATGGGGGGATCAGTGTAGGGGGGTCAGTGTATGTGGAAATGTAGGGGGGTCAGTATAGGTGTCAGTGTATGTGGCGGTCAGTGTAGGGAGGTCAGTATAGGTGTCAGTGTATGGGGGGGGATCAGTGTAGGGGGGTTCAGTGTATGTGGAAATGTAGGGGGGTCTGTATAGGTGTCAGTGTATGTGGCGGTCAGTGTAGGGGGTCAGTATAGGTGTCAGTGTATGGGGGGTCAGTATAGCTATTAGTGTAGGGGTCAGTGTAGTGAGAGTCAGTGTATGTGGAAATGTAGGGGGGAGTCAGTGTAGGGGTCAGTGTATGGGGGGGGGGGGTCAGTGTATGTGGGAATGTAAGGGGGTCAGTATAGGTGTCAGTGTAGCTGTCAGTGTACGGGGGGGTCATTGTAGGTGTCAGTGTATGGGGGGGGTCAGTGTAGAGGAGGGTGTGTCAGTGTAGGGGGGTCAGCATAGGTGTCAGTGTAGGGGGGTCAGTATAGGTGTCAGTGTATGGGGGAGGTCAGTATAGGTGTCAGTGTATGGGGGGGATCAGTGTAGGGGAGTCAGTGCATGTGGAAATGTAGGGGGGTCAGTATAGGTGTCAGTGTATGTGGCGGTCAGTATAGGTGGGTCAGTATAGGTGTCAGTGTATGGGGGGTCAGTATAGCTATTAGTGTAGGGGTCAATGTATGTGGAAATGTAGGGGGGAGTCAGTGTAGGGGTCAGTGTATGGGGGGGGGGGGGTCAGTGTATGTGGGAATGTAAGGGGGTCAGTATAGGTGTCAGTGTAGCTGTCAGTGTACGGGGGGGTCAGTGTAGGTGTCAGTGTATGGGGGGGGGTCAGTGTAGAGGGGTCAGCATAGGTGTCAGTGTAGGGGTCAGTGTAAGTGTCAGTGTATGGGGGGGTCAGTGTATGTGGAAATGTAGGGGTGTCAGTGTATGTGGCGGTCAGTGTAGGGGGGTCAGTATAGGTGTCAGTGTATGGGGGGAGGTCAGTATAGGTGTCAGTGTATGGGGGGGTCAGTATAGCTATTAGCGTGGGGGTCAGTGTATGTGGAAATGTAGGGGGGAGTCAGTGTAGGGGTCAGTGTATGGGGGGGTCAGTGTATGTGGAAATGTAAGGGGGTCAGTATAGGTGTCAGTGTAGCTGTCAGTGTACGGGGGGGTCAGTGTAGTTGTCAGTGTATGGGGGGGGGTCAGTGTAGAGGAGGGTGTGTCAGTGTAGGGGGGTCAGCATAGGTGTCAGTGTAGGTGTCAGTGTATGGGGGGGGGATCAGTGTAGGGGGGGTCAGTGTATGTAGAAATGTAGGGGGGTCAGTATAGGTGTCAGTGTATGTGGCGGTGAGTGTAGGGGTGTCAGTATAGGTGTCAGTGTATGGGGGAGGTCAGTGTAGGGGGGGTCAGTATAGCTATTAGTGTAGGGGGTCAGTGTATGTGGAAATGTAGGGGTCAGTGTATTGGGGGTCAGTGTATGTGGGACTGTAAGGGGGTCAGTATAGGTGTCAGTGTAGCTGTCAGTGTATGGGGGGGGTCAGTGTAGGGGGTGTCTGTATAGGTGTCAGTGTAGGGGGTGCTAGTGTATGGGGGGGTCAGTGTATAGAAATGTAAGGGGGAGTCAGTGTAGGGGTCAGTGTATGGGGGGTCAGTGTATGTGTCAGTGTAGTGGGGGTAAGTGAAGGGGGGGTCAGTGTAGGTGTCAGTGTATGGGGGGGGGGTAGGTCTGTGTAGTGGTCTAGTAGGTTTGTGTAGGGGGCGCAAATTACTTGCCTTGCCCCGGGTGCTGACAACCCACGCTACGCCACTGACTAAAACAAAGTGAAAGTGAAACCAAAACGAAAGCAAAATGAAAGCAAGATTACCATTTCTTCCCAGGTATAGCATAAGCCATAAATAAATGTTCTATATAAACAGACTACAATGGTCTGCGTTATCACATAGCCCAAAGTCATTCCACTGCAGATGAAATGAGAATAAGCCATGCAAAACGGAAGACTTAAAATTGCAAATAATGCACTAAATCTGATATTAATAAAAATGTATAAAAACAAAAATCAGCTTTTTAGAGGAAAATCTACTATAGCTTATACGGCTGGGATTGTAATCTCTTTACCCTTAAATATGCAATATAAAACATATAAGGAAGGAATAAACAATTGTTGAATAAAATCAAATAACATAGAAAATTATATTTACCACACTTAAGATGGCCGCTAGCTTCAAATGGTGTTACCAGAGTCCTAAGATGGATACCAGTGAGGGAGGAGTTTCCTCCAAGTTTCAGATGAATGATGGATGATGGAAGTATGTCTGGATGAGTCTATCGAGGAATGTAATAGCGTGTGTGTGATGTAAGTGTATTGTATGTTGGGCAATGTAATGTGTCCTATCTCTCATCTGGGTTGGTCTTTTATATGGTAAGAACAAAGAGCTATAAAAATTACCATAAGTAAAACCCAGAGGGATGAAACATTATCCCAATTGGTCGGGATATTCTATACCTAAACTGGTGAGGTCAGAGACACACCTCTTTTGATAATTAACCCAATACTTGGTATAATAAAATTAAATGATGATTTCTCTATATGTAAGAGTAATCATAAAACACATATAAAACTTTGTCCAAACTCCCAGTACATAGATAAATATCCATCTGTATCTCCATCATTCACCTTGGCAAGTAATGCCATTTCAATAATTATATTATTTAACACAATATAATATTTTTATATGGGAATATCTAAAATTATCTCAAGACTGCACCTGGTATTTTGTCTCCAGAGGGCAGTATCGTACCGTTCATTAGATTTTGTATTTAACATAATTAAAACATTTTGTTATCTGATGACCTATTGACCTCTAGCTAGTGAATAGCCATTACTTATTTGGATTGTGACATAACTGTCAGGCATCTGGTCTAGGTTTGGAAGATCTACAGTGTCATAAAAACTTGCACCAGACCTACACACAAACTTCTCTGAAATGAGGTAATTAGTGACGAGATACATCTGTCCTACACTTAAAAATAATGTATTCTAAGTAAGATTACTACGGCAAGAATATAAACCCAAAAGGTAATATAATTTTCCTAAATATATAAGTACAGTATATGCCTAACATAATATAATAACATAATTATGGCTAATATCTTCACACACATATAATAATGTATCTATAAAAACATATATAGTTCTCATTTTAAAATGTCTGATGAAAAACACTGAGCCATTGTCTATTGTTAAATACTTATAGACAGACTGGCACTACCATCCCCTTAACATCTGGTCAGACTGACTAAGTCTTATCTGATAAAGATGTCAAAAAGGCCTCTTATTTATGATTTTAAAAGAAATACAAAGATCTTTGTTGAAACCATAGACCCTTTGTAAACTTGTAAGAGACATTTTGCAACAAGACATATATGAACCTTCCTTCACCTTAAAAACAAGATGGATCCTGTCCTGTTCAGAACCTTTTATGCATAATATGAATATACATGGCTTTTAAAATCATTTTTATTTTACCTATTATTATTTGAATCACCCCCAATAGTCCCGACAACCCTATATCATTTATAAAGATGATAAAAAGTAAGGGTCCCAACCAGTGGTGTATTTAGGCTTTGTGCTGCCATAGGCTGGACTAAACTCGTGCACCCCCTAATTTAACTATGACCCACCCCTTCCTATCCAAGGCCACACCACTTCCTGTTTTTTTTCAGAATTGTCGCTCTTTTTTTGTTTATAGCGCAATAAATAAAAATCGCACAGGTGATCAAATGCCACCAAAAGAAAGCTCTATTTGTGGGAAGAACAGGAAAAAGGTCATCAAATTTATTTGGGTACAGTGTTGCAAGACCATGCAATTGTATGTTAAAGTAACGCAGTGCGGAATCGCAAAAAATAGCCTAGTCAATAAGGGGGAAAACCTTCCGGTCCAGAACTGGTTAAATCTTAGAACAGGTTGTAGTACATGAACTTTCACTGCATGTGAACTGTTCATTAAGTTTGCATTGATTTCAGCATGCATGGAGCACTTTGTACATGCTGAAACCAATGCAAACTAATTTAACAGTTCACATGCAGTGAAAGTTGATGTACTGCAAAGTGCTCCATGCATGCTGAAATCAATTCAAAGGCATTAAACAGTCCATATTCATAGAAAATATATTTACTGTAAGTTTAAATGTGATTGAAGTAATAGTAGCAAATCGTGATTCCTACCTGCGTCCTGCTGTCCTGGCCTGGGCCCTGGCTGGGGGTTACCTTGTCCTCCTCCTCAACATAGACAGACCCTGGCCGCCCCGGGGAGAAGCTAGTTTGTAAGAAGGAATGAGGATGGCGTGCGGAGGAGGGCAGGCGGAGCATTAGGCTCCGCCCCCACCAATTGAATGCAGTGCAGGCGGCCTGGCCTGTCCTGTCACACTCTATGGGGGCAGCGGGTGCCAGTGACCAGTCCTTCCCTCCTCGGCAACAGCAAAGTACGTACGCCCTGAATGAAAGAATGCCGATAAGTGCCACAAGCCGCCGGGGAATGTACGTGTGTGGGAGGCGGGAGGCAGACTCAGACGGGACTAAGAGGATAGATCGGGGTTTTTTCTTTCATGCGGGGGGCGACTTTTCTGCCGCCCCCCCACAAAGTGTTGCCCTAGACCGTGGCCTTGTCGGCCTAGGCCAAAATACAGCAGTGGTCCCAACGCTGAACCTTGCGGGTAAACCACTGATAACCTTAGACCATTCAGAGTAAGAATTCTTTACCACTACTCTCTGAATTTGGTCTTTTAGACAGTTTTCTATCCATTAACAAACTGATCTTTCCAAGTCTGTAGACTTTACTTTACATATTAGCATAGGTGTGCGCAGCCTATTGCATTAGGGTGTGCACCCCAAAGTTTAAATACACATGCATGTGTTTGCCTACATGTACATGGCTCCGATACATTACTCTCCCTGCTGGCAAAGTGAAATAGAAGTGTGTGGCACTTCTCTTATGGCAGAGCAGGTCCGAGGGAGATCTTTCCCATCTCCTCACTGGCAAACAGAGCGATAATGCTAATGTGCCCTAGGTGATTAGGGTGTGCCCAGGCACACCCGGCACACCCCGTGCACACGCCTATGCATATTAGCCGTGTGTAGGAAACTGTGTCCAAGGCTTTTGCAAAATCCCAAGTATACTACATCCACAGCCAGTCCTTTGTCTAAGGTTTTACTTATCCCCTAATAAAAATAAATCAGATTTGTTTGACAACTTCTGTTATTTCAGAACTCATCTACGGTATGTGGTCTTTTATTAAACTATCTAGTATCTTCTCAACTATAGAAGTTAAACTAACAGGTCTTTAGTTAGTTGACCTAATTCCTTTTCAAATATAGGCATCATATTGGCCTTATCCCAATCCAGTGGTACTATTCCAGTCATTAAAGAGTATCTAAAAATTAGAAACAAAGGCTTTGAAATGACAGAGCTCAATTCTTTTCCTATTGCTATTGTTGCTATTGTACCTGACAGTCTTTGACTTGGGTAATGCACTATTCTCAAATATCCACAAGATGGCAACATAACCCTGCCAAATGTCAGTGTTGCATAGTTTATCAGGATCATCAGGATTGTAGGACAGCTTCGTCTATAGGTAAATGCGGAAGAAAATTTAAATAAAAAAAAAAAAGTACTATCATTACTTGTGTTAACCCCATATAGTTACTAGAATACCATTATTTTCCTTATAGTGATCCTTTAAGTTGTGTGTCAACCATTGGCAATTAAAATGGAAGCAAAAGGAAAGGTCATCAGTTTGGGTTCACATCAGACTGCTGCTGGAATCACCACCTTTTAACTGTTAAAGGCCACTATAGTGAAACATTTTGGATATTTAAATTCATTTTTTTATTTTACATGCCTAATGTTTTTCTAACTTTTTATCTGCAGGTTAAGCTGTCCAGGAAAAGGGTGGATGTAAGCCATTTTTTTCAAGAAGGTAAGACTGTATACTGTGTATGTATGTATGTATGTATGTATTTATGTACAGTATGTGTGTGAAATAATAGAAATAACTTCTAAGGCTTCATGTACACTACAACTCCTAAACTTTTTTTTGCCAAAGCTCGTAAACTTAACTCCATAAGCCCCGGTTCACACTACTGCGTGTGCGGGGTTCGCATGTCATGTTGGAGCGCACTGCTCCGACATGACATGCGATCAGCTGTGCGGTGCGAGTTTAGCCATACAGTTTGTATGGCTAAATTCGCATCGCACCCGCAGCAAACACGCACAGGAGGCATTTTTGCTGCCGCATCAGGATCGGATCGCACAGCGGTTCACACTTGTGCGATCCGATCCTGTGCGAACTGCACGATCGCACTGCGATATGCAATCAAACTGGGGGTGTCGTTAAGATTACATTGACACCCCCAGCGGATCGCATATGGCAGTGTGAACTGCCGGGGGTGCGTGTGCGATGCGGGAACAGGCTGCGAATTCGCAGCCTTCCCGCATCGCATCAGTGTGAACCGAGCCTTAATGCCTATGTGTCTACGTACACATAGGCTTTAGCAGAATTTAGGAGCTGCTGCGGTTAGGGGAGCTTCCCTGAATTTTAAAATACATGTTCAGGATAGGAATATTTTGAATGTCGGAAACTGTGGCAAATATTGTGGCATGATTTTGCAGTGTTTTGCATTTTCTGGCTGCCGACGGTCAAAGTAGGCTGTGTGTACATGAAGCCTACCTATGAAAGAACAGTAAAAATCAGGTGGCTTATCCGTGTTTTTACTGGCCATCTAAAACCTACCAGGGCAGCTAGAGTTGGTGGTACACATGCTGTGGCTACAGCATATTTTACCCGACTCGCCAAACTTTAAAGGGTGACACTCCATGTTAAACTTGCCCATTGAGGCCAATGGAATTCCTATTGCTGGCGGCAATCAACCAGAAATAGATCGCTACATCAGTGATTTACTACTGCAGGGAGATGCTGTCCTAGGCTCGGTACTCAGTAAGTTCTATAAAATCCTTACACATCTAATGTAAAGTAATACTGAAGCATTGTGTTCACATTGATCTGCTAGAATAGCTCCTGAAGCACTGTGTAGCAAAATTAGAATCTTAGGAGCCAAATTGTTTGTTTCAACTTCTGGGCATAGTGCTGAATGTCAGCTGTCAGTGAGAGGCAGCACTTCCAGCCTAACCGGCTAGAGCTTGTAGGAACTCCTGTTCCAGTGCCATTTACAGTTCTTAAGTGGTTAAAAAGCTTGAGTAGATGGAGATATATTTTTCTGGCATGAAGTATAGCAGTTTACAGTGAGAGTACATTGAATGTACTCTGCTAACTATGTGTGTTTATAGTCAACAGCACATCAGCACCTCGAATCTGCAGTACATTAAACCCAACAACACAGATTTCAATCAAGCGGAGATGTGCATTATCTGATAAACTGTGTGTTTGTATATAAAGTATATATTTATATACAGTGTATACATGTGAATATGTGAATATCTCTCTCTCTCTCTATATATATATATATATTTATTTATTTATATATTTATTTATTTATTTCAGGTTGTTATATAGCGCTGTAAATTTACGCAGCGCTTTACATATACATTGCACATTCACATCAGTAAATAAATAAATAAATAATAAAATATATATATATATATATATATATATATATATATAATATTGAACTATGCCAAAAAGTGACTATGGCTAAACAGGCATTTCTTACCCAGCAAACAAATTGTTACAGACTCTATTGAGTACGACCTACAGCTCTGCATTAGCAAATCTCATACTGCCTACCGCTTAGAGAGCTCTGGCTTTGTGATTTTTTCATTTTTTTATTTTGCAGAGGCCCGTCTTACCCTCTGCGAGTCACAAAAAAGAGCTTTTCAGCTAGCAAGACTGGCAAGGAGCAAGGGGATAAATAATAAATGTAATGGCACTGGCATCACCTATTGCCTGAATTCTGGAAGCCAGGCAAAATTAAGATGGTCCTGTCTGTGTTGGTTCTGATGCTGTGGCAGCCAAACAGAAAGGATCTCTATTGTTGTTCATACAAGCCAGACATAGAAAGAGCTCAGTGTGCAAATGTAGGTTATTGCACTGTAGCACACTCTCACATTGGGTTATGAAAGCCTTAATATAATGCATATACCACCTGTGTCATTTGCTCCTTGAAAGTGCTGACGGAGCAAGCTCTTACCAATAGCATAAGCATAGTTATCCACATAGTAAAATAATTTTAATGGACATTGTTGCTGACTTGTTTATTACAATAATATATTAAAACACCATGGCATATTACAAGAGCTGTATATGTATTATTAATATTTAAAATAAGTATTAAATGATATGTTACTGATTTTTTATGAAAAAAAAATCTAAAGCTGACATTTCTATGAACAAAGTTTAAGGGAAAAATAAAGAGAGCGAGGATAACTGGTTAATAATAATATTAAAGGGTGCTTTCTAATTTTCCTGATGACCACAAGGTGGCATAGTCTCCTAAAAAATGCATATGATCTATGTAAGTGCCATAACCCATAAACACCAAAGCCCTGCCATTAAAAACAATTCAAATTTCAGCTAGTGGTATTTTTGTCTGAATTGAAAATCATACCTCAGAAGGTATATGGAGGACAAAGCCTACCTTCCCAAGGCTTGTGTTTTTCAAGCAAGCACACCTGTAGTATAGCAGCCAAAATCACCTGCTAAATGGTTGAGCCACATAAGGGTAGGCTAGCTGTTCTCAAATCAATCCTATAGTAGCCATCATTCTGCCTCTCGGAGATTAAGATGGGAACTGTTCAGTATTCAAACATGGAACAAGAAGATTCATTCCCACTCTGAAGCACATGTAAGACCATCCAGGTGGATTTCAGAGTGGACTGACATCTGACGTTTCCATAGGTCTAGTGTTTCCTGATTGCCTTAAACGTTCATTGATTGACTTAAAATGATTGTAAAGTCTTGTATTTTGTGTTTTTTCTTCTAAATAACAAACATGTTATACTTACCTGCTCTGTGCAGTTGGTTTTGCACAGAGTGGCCTAGATCCTCCTCTTCATGGGTCCCTCTTCTGTGCTCCTGGCCCCTCCGTACTGGTGTGTGCCCCCACAGCAAGCAGCTTGCTATGGGGGCACCCGAGCCAAGTCACAGCTCCCTGTAACCATTCAGACACGGAGCCGTGACCCGCCTCCGCCCTCACCCCTCTCTCTCCTGATTGGCTGACTGAATTTGACCGCAATGGGAGCCAATCGCTCCGTGCTGCTGTCTCAGCTAATGAGGAGGGGAGTCCTGGGCAGCTGAGACACTCCTGCAACATCGCTGGATATAGACGGCTCAAGTAAGTATTAGGTGAGCTAAAGGGGCTGCTGCACACAGAAGAAATGAATTAAGATAAAACAAACCTGCCTTTACAATCCATTTAACTTGTTTTTTAGGAGTTGCTCTTTAAATACGTGGAAGTACTAAAAATTAGATAAGACATTATAAGCATACACCAACAGGAACATTTATTTCTTATGGCATTTATATTCAACTGTAAGTCATAACAGAATGGTACAATCATAAAACAAAACATGGCAACAAGTAAACAAATCAAATTGCCCCTGTTCACCATGCTTCACATTAGGGATGGTAATTTTGTCACTATAGGCCTCGTTGACCCCTCTCCAAACATAGCAGTTATGGTTGTAACCATAAGCACTTGTTCTCAGTGGCGCAGCTTTGAAATCACGCACTACTCTGATTTCCACTGCTGATTTCATTGCGACTTCATTTAACAGAAGACTTGGCAAGTCATAATGAAATCAGTAAAAAGTATTGTGATTGTCATGACTTGTCATGCAGTTTGGAATTGTCAAATAACCTGACAAGTCGCACTGGGGTAAACAGGGGCTAAAACTCTATTTTGGTCTTATCACTCCAGATTACAGTGTGCAAGAAGCTGTGAGGCGTGTCAAGGTGTTGTTGGGCATATTCTAACTGCTCTTTTTTGTGGCATTGGCGCAGTAAAGGCTTCTTTCTGGCAGCTCAACCATGCAGCTCGTTTTTGTAAAAGTATCGTCATATTGTGCTCCTTGAAACAACCACACCAGCTTCCAGAGAAGCTTGCATTTCTCCTGAGGTTACCTATGGGTTTTTGTTTGCATTCCAAACAATTCTTCTAGCAGTTGTGGCTGCAATTTTTCTTGGTCTACCTGACCTTGGCTTGGTATCAAGAGATTCACATTTCTTTCCACTTCTTAATAAGTGATTGAACAGTACTGACTGGCATATTCTAGGCTTTGGATATCTTATTTTATCCTTTTCCATATTTATAAAGTTCCATTACCTTGTTACGCAGGTCTTTTGACAGTTCTTTTCTGCTCCCCATGGCTTAGTATCTAGCCTGTTCAGTGCGTCCACGTGAGAGCTAGCAAACTCATTGACTATTTATACACAGACACTAATTGCAATTTAAAAAGCCACAGACCTGGGAAATTTACCTTTAATTGTGATTTCCTGTGTGTGTGTGTCACCTTGTGGGTCTATACCAAGGCCAAACATTCCAGGATATGTAAGCTTTTGATCAGGGTCATTTGGGTGATTTCTGTTGTTATGATTTAAAAGGAGCCAAACAACTATGTGAATAAAAAATGGCTTCACATTATCTCTATCTTTCAATAAAAGACCGCTTTTGGCACAAACTTATTTTCAATATCAATGCCAAAACTTCACAATTTCTGCCAAGGTATGCAAACCTTTGAGCACAACTGTACTTGGTATTTATTGTTTTAATTTTTTGTAATAACTTTGGTTTTACCCATATGCTTTGCTGCCGTATGTTGAAGCCATGAAAAAATTATACTAATGGCATTATACCTAAATTATACATCCCATTCAGTTTAAAATGGAAATGAAAGGCAAAACATTTTTGTATAAATATAAAAGAAAAATATAAATACCCTTTTTCCCTTTTTTTATAAGTGAGTACATTCTTTCTGTTCTCAGCTGCAATGGAGCTGGGGGGAGGAAAAGAAGCAGCACTCTGAGCTTCCCAGTGAATGACTGTGCAGGGGGCGTGGCGGGACAAGTTTGATCATTGAAGGAGAGTACACTAAGTTCCCAACATAGTTAGATGACTGACCACAATGTGCTCTCCTGCTTAGTGTGGTCAGTTTTTAATAGGAAAGCAAGGGGACATGCAGGAACACCAGTGATTTCACATAAAGGAAGCAATACAAAGAGAATAAGATACTTTCTCATACAAGTACATGGTACAGCAGGCATATATCAGAAATATACAGTATCTCACAAAAGTGAGTACACCCCTCACATTTTTGTAAATAGTTTATTATATCATGTGACAGCACTGAAGAAATGACACAGTGTACAGCTGGTCACTGGAAGTTCAACATGGCACCTCATGGCAAAGAATTCTCTGAGGATCTGAAAAAAAAAAAAATGTTGCTCTACATAAAAATGGCCTAGGCTACAAGAAGATTGCTAAGTCCCTGGAACTGAGCTGCAGCACAGTGGCCAAGACCATACAGCGGTTTAACAGGATAGGTTCCACTCAGAACAGGCCTTGTCATGGTCGACCAAAGGAGTTGAGTGCACGTACTCAGTGTCATATCCAGAAGTTGTCTTTGGGAAATAGATGTATGAGTGCTGCCAGCATTGCTGCAGAGATTGAAGGGGTGGGGGATCAGCCTGTCAGTGCTCAGACCATACGCTGCACACTGCATCAAATTGGTCTGCATGGCTGTCGTCTCAGAAGGAAGCTTCTTCTAAAGATGATGCACAAGAAAGCCTGCAAACCATTTGCTGAAGACAAGCAGACTAAGAACATGGATTACTGGAACCATGTCCTGTGGTCTGATGAGATCAAGATAAACTTATTTTGTCAGATGGTGTCAAGCATGTGTGGTGGCAACCAGGTGAGGAGTACAAAGACAAGTGTGTCTTGCCTACAGTCAAGCATGGAGGTGGGAGTGTCATGGTCTGGGGCTGCATGAGTGCTCCCGGCACTGGGGAGCTACAGTTCATTGAGGAAACCGTGAATGCCAACATGTACTATGACATACTGAAGCAGAGCATGATCCCCTCCCTTTGGAGACTGGGCCGCAGGGCAGTATTCCAACATAACAACCCCAAACACACCTCCAAGACGACCACTGCCTTGCTAAAGAAGCTTAGGGTAAAGGTGATGGACTGGCTAATGATATCTACCTATTGAAGGTAGAGGAGCGCAAGGTCTCTAACATCCACCAGCTCCGTGATGTCATCATGGAGGAGTGGAAGAGGACTCCAGGAGCAACCTGTGAAGCGCTGGTGAACTCTATGCCCAAAAGGGTTAAGGCAGTGCTGGAAAATAATGGTGGCCACGCAAAATATTAAAATTTTGGACTCAATTTGGACATTTTTCTCACTGTACTCACTTTTGTTGCCAGTGTTTTAGAAATGAATGGCTGTGTGTTGAGTTATTTTGAGAGGACAGCAAATTTACACTGTTATACAAGCTATACACTCACTACTTTACATTAAAGCAAAGTGTAATTTCTTCAGTGTTGTCACATGAAAAGATATAATAAAATATTTACAAAAGTGTGAGGGATGTACTCACTAATGTGAGATACTGTAAAGCAGGACTTCCCAAACTGTGGGTCGCGAGCCGCATCTGAGTGGGTCGCCGACAACGTTAGAGCAGTCAGATCAGCAGTGCCTATGCCTATACCATCTCCTGTACCGTGACCTATGCCATGCACATACCATCATCTGTGACATGCCTGTACCATCACCTGTGCCATGCCTATACCATCTCCTGTACCATGAACTGTGACATGCCTGTACCATGACCTGTGCCATGTCTATACCATCATCTGTGCCATGCCTGTGCCATGCCCTTACCGTGACCTGTGCCATGCCTATACTTTCTCCTGTACCATGACCTGTGACATGCCTGTACCATGACCTGTGCCATTCTTATACCATCTCCTGTACCATGACCTGTGCCATGCCTGTACCATCACCTGAGCCATGCCTATACCATCATCTGTGCCATGCCTGTGCCATGCCTGTACCATCACTTGTGCCATGGCCTGTGCAATGCCCTTACCATGGCCTGTGCCATGCCTATACCATCTCCTGTACCATGACCTGTGCCATGCCTATACCATCATCTGTGCCATGCCTGTACCATCACCTGTGTCATGCCTGTACCATCACCTGTGCCATGCCTATACCATCTCCTGTGCCATGCCTATACCATCTCCTGTACCATGACCTGTGACATGCCTGTACCATGACCTGTGCCATGCCTATACCATCCTCTGTGCCCTGTACCATGCCCTTACCATGACCTGTGCCATGCCTATACTATCTCCTGTACCATGACCTGTGACATGCCTGTACCATGACCTGTGACATGCCTGTACCATCACCTGTGCCATGGCCTGTGCCATGCCTGTACCATGACCTGTGACATGCCTGTACCATGACCTGTGCTATGCCTGTACCATCACCTGTGCCATGCCTATACCATCATCTGTGCCATGCCTGTACCATGACCTGTGCCATTGCCTGTGCAATGCCTTTACCATGACCTGTGCCATGCCTATACCATCTCCTGTACCATGACCTGTGCCATGCCTATACCATCATCTGTGCCATGCCTGTACCATCACCTGTGCCATGTCTGTACCATCACCTGTGCCATGCCCTTACCATGACTCGTGCAATGCCCTTACCATGACCTGTGCCATGCCTATACCATCTCCTGTACCATGACCTGTGACATGCCTGTACCATGACCTGTGCCATGCCTATACCATCATCTGTGCCATGCCTGTACCATGCCCTTACCATGACCTGTGCCATGCCTATACTATCTCCTGTACCATGACCTGTGACATGCGTGTACCATGACCTGTGCCATGCCTGTACCATCACCTGTGCCATGCCTATACCATCACCTGTGCCATGGCCTGTGCCATGCCCTTACCATGATCTGTGCCATGCCTATACCATCTCCTGTACCATCACCTGTGCCATGCCTGTACCATCACCTGTGCCATGCCTGTAGTTACATATTAATTAAGTGTATTCAATAATAAATTGAAAAGTAGTAAATTGATATTTTTAATTCAACATCCCCCTCCCTTTAAAATATGCAATATTATTATTATTATTATTTGCATTTATATAGCGCCAAGTGCTTTACAATATTCAATTACAAGCAAGTGTATTCATAAGTGGGTCTCGGCCCAAAAAAGTTTGGGAAGCCCTGCTGTAAAGTGTTGGGGTAACAAACACTTTAAGTTTATGTAGAAGAGACATTACAATTGTAATTTAGTTATAATTGTTTAAATTGTCACTCTTTAAAAGCTTGATGACCTGCGTTGATCAAAGTACTAATATTTCCGTAAATATTCTAGGTACAGCATATTATTGCTGTCTGCACGTGTGCACATTGATAATATACACATTCTTTGTGAACATGATTCTAATGCATGTAGCTACAAGGAAGGATGGCCTCTAGTTGCCCCTTGACATATGACCTCCCAGTCTAGGCCTCTACTGAGCTTCTAACCAACTGCACCCCCCTCTGCAAGAGAGATGTCTCATTAATAACTTGAATCTTGAGTGAAGCGAGATTGCTAGAAGCTCCATAATGAGACCCTTTTACTCACAGGACTGCTTAGTAACAGGCACACAGAATTTGAAAGAGTAACTAAGGAAAAGTTTTTTTTTTTTTTTCAACAAAAGGCCACTTCTCAGTTTCAAAAAAGACTGGACAGCCAAAGAATTGTGTCAGTTTAAGAACTAGTAGTCATACAGTTGAAATGTGTGTGTATATATACTCTGGGATAGTTGCAAGCTCAAGAATAATACAAAAAACTAAATCAGTGCAATCATATAGTGACAAAAAAGTCAAGATGGTGAACAAATTCAAACGGCTGCTATCACTAACAATGTTTTCACTACACACAATAACAGATCCAAATCCAAATAAAGTGCTGCGCCAAAAGAAATAAACATATACTTTAAAAATATTCAATAATGAAGCGTTACTAAAAAATAAAATATAAAGTGAAGTCCATATATCATATGTACCTCTTGACGGAATCCATCAGTAAAACATCCCACCGCGCAGTGCAAACAAAATTGCTGGTGCTCATGTGCAAACAGGCCGCTCACCTCATGTTCTGACTTCTGTGTTACCAGTGGGCCAGAAAAACAGTTCCCCTCTAGGGATGAATAAATCTGCTGGCTCCTCTACACCTTATTTTCCCTCCAGCCGGCTCTAAAGAGCCTAGATGATACTCCACAGCATATGGGAACAAAAAGATAACATCTAGTGCTCTCTGTCAAACAGTTTATTGTGTAAATATAGATGAGGATAAAAAAAACTTACAAACATAGCATTTGAGCAGTGCTGGCTGATGTGGCTTAAACATGTATTTCCTTCCACTCCTCCATGACAACATCACGGAGCTGGTGGATGTTAGAGACCTTGCACTCCTCCACCAATGCTCACAGATGCTCAATAGGGTTCAGGTCTAGAGACATGCTTGGCCAGTCCATCACCTTTACCCTAGTTTATGAGATGTGTTTGGGGTCGTTATCATGTTGAAATACTGCCCTACGGCCCAGTATCCAAAGGGAGGGGGGTCATGCTCTGCTTCAGTATGTCACAGTACATGTTGGCATTCATGATTCCCTCAATGAACTGTAGCTCCCCAGTGCTGGCAGCACTCATGCAGTCCCAGACCATGACACTCCCACCGCCATGCTTGACTGTAGGCAAGACACACTTGTCTTTGTACTCCTCACCTGGTTGCTGCCACACATGCTTGACACCATCTGAACCAAATAAGTTTATCTTGGTCTCATCAGACCACAGGACATGGTTCCAGTAATTTATGTCCTTTGTCTGCTTGTCTTCAGCAAACTGTTTGCGGGCTTTCTTGTGCATCATCTTTAGAAGAGGCTTCCTTCTGGGATGACAGCCATGCAGACCAATTTGATGCAGTGTGCGGCACATGGTCTGAGCACTGACAGGCTGACCCCCCACCCCTTCAACCTCTGCAGCAATACTGGCGGCACTGATATGTCTATCTCCCAAAGACAATCTCTGGATATGACGCTGAGCACGTGCACTAAACTTCTTTGGTCGACCATGGCGAGGCCTGTTCTGAGTGGAACCTGTCCTGTTAAACCCCTGTATGATCTTGGCAACCGTGCTGCAGCTCAGTTTCAGGGTCTTGGCAATCTTCTTATAGCCTAGACCATCTTTATGTAGAGCAATAATTCTTTTTTCAGGTCCTCAGAGAGTTCTTTGCCATGAGGTGCCATGTTGAACTTCCAGTGACCAGTATGAGAGACTGAGAGCGATAACACCAAATTTAACACACCTGCTCCCCATTCACACCTTAGACCTTGTAACACTAACAAGTTACATGACACCAGGGAGGGAAAATGGCAAATTGGGCCCAATTTAGACATTTTCATTTAGGGGTGTACTCACTTTTGTTGCCAGCGGGTTAGACATTAATGGCTGTGTGTTGAGTTATTTTGAGGGGACAGCAAATTTACACTGTTATACAAGCTGTACACTCACTACTTTACATTGTAGCAAAGTGTTTTTCCTTAGTGTTGTCACATGAAAAGATATAATAAAATATTTACAAAAATGTGAGGGGTGTACTCACTTGTGTGAGATACTGTATATACATACACACACATGCCTCTATATGCACACCTAATATGTACACACACATAGCATGTGCAGCTCCGTCTATGGGTAAATTGTGACCTGTATATACACAGTTGTGCTCATAAGTTTACACACCCTGGCAGAATTTGATTTCTTGGCCATTTTTCCAAGAATATGAATGATCACACAAAAAGTTTTCTTTCACTCATGGTTAGTGCTTGGCTGAAGCCATTTTTTATCAATCAACTGTGTTCACTCTTTTTAAATCATAATGACAACTGAAACTACCCAAATGACCCTGTTCAAAAGTTTACATACCCTGGTGATTTTGGCCTGATAACATGCACACAAGTGGACACAAAGGGGTTTAAATGGCTATTAAAGGTTTACCATCCTCACCTGTGATCTATTTGCTTGTAAATAGTGTGTGTATAAAAGGTCAATGAGTTTCTGGACTCCTGACAGACCCTTGCATCTTTCATCCAGTGCTGCACTGACGTTTCTGGATTCGGAGTCATGGGGAAAGCAAAATAATTGTCAAAGGATCTGTGGGAAAAGGTGGTTGCACTGTATAAAACAGGAAAGGGATATAAAAAGATATCCAAGGAATTGAGAATGCCAATCAGCAGTGTTTAAACTCTAATCAAGAAGTGGAAAATGAGGGGTTCTTTTGAAACCAAACCACGGTCAGGTAGACCAACTAAAATTTCAGCCACAACTGCCAGGAAAATTGTTCGGGATGCAAAGAAAAACCCACAAATATCTTCAGGTGAAATACAGGACCCTGAAAACATGTGGTGTGGCTGTTTTCAAGATGCACAATAAGGAGGCACTTGAAGAAAGATGGGCTGCATGGTCAAGTCGCCAGAAGAAAACCATTTCTACGCAAATGCCACAAATTATCCCGCTTCCAATCGCCAAACAGCACAAAGACAAGCCTCAAACCTTCTGGCACAAAGTAATTTGGAGTGATGTGATCAAAATTGAGCTTTTTGGCCACAACCATAAACGCTACATTTGGAGAGGATTCAACAAGGCCTATGATAAAAGGTACACCATTCCTACTGTGAAACACGGAGGTGGATCGCTGATGTTTTGGGGATGTGTGAGCTACAAAAGCACAGGAAATTTGGTCAGAATTGATGGCAAGATGAATGCAGTATGCTATCAAAAAAAACTGGAGGAAAATTTGCATTCATCAGCCCGGAAGCTGCGCATGGGATGTACTTGGACATTCCAACATGACAATGATCCTAAACACAAGGCCAAGTCGATCTGTCATTGGCTACAGCAGAATAAAGTGAAGGATCTGAAGTGGCCATCTCAGTCTCTTGACCTTAATATCATTCCCCACTCTGGGGAGATCTCAAACATGCAGTTCATGCAAGACAGCCCAAGAATTTACAGGAACTAGAGGCTTTTTTCCAGGAAGAATGGGCAGATTTACCATCTGAGAAGATAAAGAGTCTCATCCACAGATACCACAAAAGACTTCAAGCTGTCATTGATGTTGAAGGGGGCAATACACGGTATTAAGAACTGGGGTATGTAAACTTTTGATTAGGGTCATTTGGGTAGTTTCTGTTGTCATTATGATTTAAAAAGGGTAAACACAGTTGATTAATAATAAATGGCTTCAGCCAAACACTAACCATGAGTGAAAGAAAAGTTTTTGTGTTTTCATATTCTCTGAAAAATGGCCAAGAAATCATAAATTCTGCAAGGGTATGTAAACTTATGAGCACAACTGTACCTATCTCTCAAAAAAAAAAAAAAAAAATTCTGGAAAGAATGGTTACTGTGGGATGTTTATTATGATTAGTGTACCTGTATTTGAATACACCTGTACAACAAAGTACGCCCATGCATTTCTCATATGATGATGAAGGGATATGCTCACAAGTTGCTGGTGGAAAGGTAAAGCAGAAAAATTCACATCCTAGTTGTGGGTAGAGGTAGGTTGCTGAGGGCAATGAGTTGGTTGTGAGAGAAAATAAAAAAAAGGGAAGATTTGAATGTGTGTACCCGCTCATACACATCCTTGCGCCCATAACATATGTGTGCATACACATCCTCCCATCCACATGAAAAGTATGAGAGGGAGAGGAAATAACATGGTAGTGGATAGATCTAGAAAGCGTGAATCTGGGGATAAAGGAAGAATTCATTATGCACTGCATTTGTTCATTTTTAATATGATTCTATCATCTCATTGAGTCCATTTGGAGTAAGGGTATATCCAAAAAGATTCCCTTTGGCACAGTCTGGTGTATTGATTTTAGTAGACTCTAGAATCTGTCCTATGATTATGGTGGTCATTAGGTCCGATTTGCGATCCTGATGCATGATGACACGGTGTTCAGGGACTGCATTCTTTATGTTAAATCTGTGCTCATTGAATCTTTGGTGGAAGGTCTGTATGGTCCTTCTGAGGTATTGCATATTGCATGGGCACATTAGGTAGATGATAAACTGAGAGGAGCAGTCTAGGTGAGAGGTAATATGCCAGGTTTTTGGGCAGTTTGTTGACTTGAAGGTTTTGTTCCTGTTAGTGAGTATGAAGCAGGAGAGGCATGCATCTGTTGCATCTGTAGCATTGTGCGTCCTCTGAGGACCTGTGGTCCCATTGAATGGGAGGTAATCTGCTGGGGGCTACGTGGTTCTTGATGGTTTTGGCTCTCTGGAAAATGAGTCTGGGTTGGCGGGGGGCAATGTGGATTGGAGGAGTGGATCTGATTTTAAAATGTGCCAATGCTTAGAGAGGATGTCCCTGATAAGAGTGTGGCCTGTGTTATATTTTGTGATAAAATTGCACTGTGTGGGGAGATTATTTGGACCCTTGATGGTTGACTCTTTCAGGCAGTCTTCATGTGGGGTAATGAGGGCAATTTTGCATGCTCCCTCAATTAATTGATCGGGGTATCCTTTGACTTTGAACCTTGATCTGAAGGTCCTTAAATGAGTGAGAAAATCTTTATCCATTGTACAATTCCTTCTGAGTCTTTTGAATTGACCGAAAGGGTATGTTCTTCAGCCATGGTTTGTGGTGGCAGCTTTTATAATCTAGGTAGCTATTGCTGTCTACCTTCTTAAAGAGATTGGTCGTAGTGATTGTGTCATCTGTATTTCCATTGATGGTGATGTCTAAATAGTCTATGGTGGTTGGGTGTGTGTGGTGGGTAAAGGTGAGCCCCCAGTTGTTCTGGTTGAGTTGGTTGATGAACTCTGGAATCTTCTTTGGGTCGCTGCACCAAATAAGTATTAAGTCATCTATGTAACGCTTATAGAAGTGGATGTGTTGGGTATAAGAAATTTGAGACAAGATGTATTCTTGTTCGAATTGACCCATGTAAAAATTTGCATAACTCAGGATGAGCCTTGTTCCCATCGCTGTTCCCTTGGTTTGGAGGTAGAAGTCATCTAGATGGGTGAAGTAATTGTGGGTAAGAATAAATTGGATGGCTTCTAGAAGAAAAATGGCTTGATGTTGATGCTTGGGAATGAGTGGGTCAGAAAATAAGTACTGTTTGATGGCTGTGATTCCGTTAGAATGAGGGATTTGGAGTATAGCAAGGCTACATCCAAAGTGAGCCAGTGGAGGTCTGTGGACCAGGTATAGTCCTTTTAAATTGAGTAGGAGATCTGTTGTTTCTCTAAGGTAGGATGGTAATCCTTTTACTAATTTTCTAGGTGATGATCGATGAAATGGGATAGATTGGATGAGAGAGAATTGATACCTGATATAATCGGTCTGCCTTGGGGGTTGTCCTGAGACTTGTGGATCTTTGTAAGGTGATAGAAAAACAGTATGTTTGGGTTTTCTCTGGTGAGGAATTCCTTTTCGTATTTTGTTAGTAGGTTCTCAGCATGCGCTCTTTGAATAAAATGTTAGTACTGTATTCCTTTGAGAACCTTTCTGTGGGGTCTTCCCTGAGGGTCATATAATATTCCTTGTCTCCCAGGATTCTTTTTGCTTCTGCAATATAGATTTCTTGATTTTTGGATTACTATTCCTCCTCCTTTGTCTGCATTTTTTATGACAATTATACTGTTCTCCTCGCTCTTGAGTGCTTTGTGCTCAGATTTGTTCAGGTTCTTAGAGGTTTGTCCTCGATTAGTGGCTAGGTTGTTAAAATTGGAAGGTAGAGAAAAAATTGCTTTTGTATTGTACAGAATAGGCTCTGGATTTTGCTCTGAAGTTTGTGGTTACGCATCTGGAGAAGATACCATCTGCGGGTGGAGGGCTGTCCAGCAATATTGGGATTGTTTTCTCTGTGATTTTCTGTTATTCGTTTTTGGGATGCATGGTACCGCTGAGGAGTAAGTTTCCTTATGTAACTCTGTAGGTCCACAAATAGTTTGAATGGGTTTGGTTGACGGGTAGAAATTTAAAATTTTCAAAAGTGATTCTTCAGCCTGGGGAGAAAGGTTGAAAATTTTCACTGTGTTCTGTGCTTCTTATTGATTCCCTTTTCTGGCTCCACCTTTATATTTTCTTCTCCCGGCATCTGTGTGTTGGCGCTTTGTTCTTAGAGGTGTGAAGAACTGGGTTTTTTTCTGGGGTCTTGGACTCTGAATTTGGGGGTTGTATTCGGATTATTGTTGAACTGGTTGGTAAGTCTAAAAAATCAGTGGGAGTGAGGGTGGTGGATTGTGATAGGTTGGAAGGGGAAGTTCGAAGATCTTTGGGGACTGTTCCTGTAGGGGTTGCGAAGGCTGAAGAGGAGGATTCTCCTCCTTCTACTTGATTGCTTCTTCTTGTTGTTTGTGGGGTAAGGTACCTTTGATGACTGGGCTCTGGGGAGACTTTTGATTTGGTCTGGAGTTTCTGGGGTTGGATCGGTTGTTTGGAAGTTGGCTGTTGGTGAATGTTCTGTTTCTGTACCTATTTTGCTTCTGGTTCACTCTTGATCTATTGTTTGTGTAGATCTGGGGTTTGTTGTGTGTGGTTTTCCTGTAGTGGGGTCTGGAGGTGGAGAGCATTCTTGGTCTTTGATCTTTTGGGTTCAGGGACACGTGGTAAATTCAGTGGGAATTACCTTTTGTATTCCCAGGATCTGGTCTTGTTTTTTTCATAGTGTCGCTCATCTCTGTGTGTTTTTTTTTTTTTGTGTAATTGACTTTTTTTATTTAGCTTTTTGTATATAGGAGAGTGTTGGTAAGGAAGGAGTCTTTCTCTGAGGGAGGCTTTTTCTATTTTGAGTTTGGCTGCTAGATTTCTCCTTTTGACAATGATTAGGCCGATCGCTTGTCATGATTTTTTGTCCCAATATTTGTACCAAGTGGGGCAATAAGCATCATCCCCAACCAGAGGCGTAACTAGAACCTTCAGGGCCCTGATGCAAGAAACGATGAAGGGCCCCCCAGACCCCTGGCCGGGGCCCTTACCTTCAAGCCCAGGGTTCTTCCCACTAATCCTGGGGCTCTTTACACTCGTTGCATGGCCTTTTATTTCAGTCCCGCAGCAGGATTCTTTCACAAGTTCTGCAGTGGGCCCCCTTCCTACAATCTTGGGGCCTCCCCACAGTGGTGCAATGCCAGGGTCCGGTCGCAAGTGTGACCTTTGCGATCCTGAAAGTTCACCCACTGGTTTGCTACCGGGCCCCCTGGAGCATGGGGCCCGGTAGCGATTGCAACCCCTGCAACCCCTGTAGTTACGCCCCTGTCCCCAACAAAAGCCGGTGCTATTGTCACTCTCAGTCCCCCAGGTACTTGTTTGTCTTGCTGGTACTTCTTCAGAAACTCATTATCTAAAGCGTTTGTCTCATCGCTTGAGAGTTTTTCGAGTTCATTCAAAAGATCTGAGATTACTTCCTGTTCGGATTTATCTGAACGGTCTGATGGTTCTTTTGATCGATAGAGATATGCCCACCAGGACTCTCTATTTTGTTGGTAGTCTATCTTTGGACCTTGACGGAATGTCCTGCTGCGAGTCCGCTTTCCCCTGGAGGGGGTAAGAGGTAATTCTTGAAGATTAAAGATCACGCTGGACTTACCTGCTCAGTAGAGGGTCTGTGAGTAGGTGATGGTGGGGGCGGCTTGGGATAGTTCAATCCCGAACTGGTCAAACTGGATGGAAAGGTGGTGGTGAGCCCTTTTGAAGGGCTTTGGCTGCAACGTCTGGGTACAGCCTCAAGGTCGTTTCTGCAAATACTTGTGGTGGTAGGGTAAAGGAGCGCCCGATAACCAATAAGAAACAATATGAAGTAAATATGTCGTCTTTTTTTTTCTGAAAGTATAGCAAAACATGATGAAGTTAACGCGCTTCCGGGGAACAAAGACTCCTCCCCCCTTCTTCAGGGCTATCAGAGACAAAATAAAAAAAAATGCATATATATATATATATATATATATATATATATATACATATATATATATATACACACACACACACACACAGTATGTCACAAAAGTGAGTACACCCCTCACATTTTTGTACATATTTTGTTATACCTTGCCATGTGACAACACTGAAGAATTGACACTTTGTTACTATGTAAAGTAGTGAGAGTACAGCTTGTATAACAGTGTAAATTTGCTGTCCCCTCAAAATAAGTCAAAACACAGACATTCATGTCCAAACTGCTTGCAACAAAACTAAGTACACCCCTAAGTGAAAATGTTCAAATTGGATCTAATTAGCCATTTTCCCTCCCCGGTGTCATGTGACTCATTAGTGTTACAAGGTCTCAGGTGCGAATGGGGAGCAGGTGTGTTAAATTTGGTGTTATCGCTCTCACTCTCTCATACTAGTCACTGGAAGTTCAACATGGCACCGCATGGCAAAGAACTCTCTGGGGATCTGAAAAAAATAATTGTTGCTCTACATAAACATGGCCTAGGCTATAAGAAGGTTGCCAAGACCCTGAAACTGAGCTGCAGCATGGTGGTCAAGACCATACAATGATTTAACAGGACAGATTCCACTCGCCATGGTCGAACAGGCCTCGCCATGGTCGACCAAAGAAGTTGAGTGCACATGCTCAGATATCCAGAGTTTGTCTTTGGGAAATAGACGTATGAGTTCTGCCAGCATTGCTGCAGAGGGTGAAGGGGTGGGCATCAGTCTGTCAGTGCTCAGACTATATGCAGCACACTGCATCAAATTGGTCTGCATGGCTGTCGTCCCAGAAGGAAGCCTCTTCTAAAGATGATGGACAAGAAAGCCTGCAAACAGTTTGCAAACAGTTTGCTGAAGACAAGCAGACTAAGGACATGGATCACTGGAACCATGTCCTGTGGTCTGATGAGACCAGGATAAACGTATTTGGTTCAGATGGTGTCAAGCGTGTGTGGTGGCAACCAGGTGAGGAGTACAACGACAAGTGTGTCTTGCCTACAGTCAAGCATGGTGGGAGTGTCATGGTCTGGGGCTGCATGAGTGCTGCCGGCCCTGGAGAGCTACAGTTCATTGAGGGAACCGTGAATGCCAACATGTACTGTGACATACTGAAGCAGAGCATGATCCCCTTCCATGATCCCCTCTTATTTCAACATGATAACGACTCCAAACACACCTCCAAGAAGACCACTGCCGTGCTAAAGAATCTGAGGCTAAAAGAGATGGACTGGCCAAGCACGTCTCCAGATCCAACTCTATTGAGCATCTGTGGGGCATCCTCAAACGGAAGGTGGAGGGAGCGCAAGGTCTCTAAAATCCAACAATTCCATGATGTCGTTATGGAGGAGTGGAAGAGAAATTTAGTGGTAACCTGTGAAGCTCTGGTGAACAGCATGCCCGGGAGGGTTAAGGTAGTGCTGAAAAATAATGGTGTCCACTCAAAATATTGACACTTTTGGGGCAATTTTGAAATTTTCACTTAGGGGTGTACTCACTTTTGTTGCCAGCGGTTTAGACATTAATGGCTGTGTGTTGAATTATTTTGAGGGGACAGCAAATTGATACTGTTATACAAGCTGTACACTAACTACTTCATATTGTAGCAAAGTGTCATTTCTTCAGTGTTGTCACATGAAAAGATATAATAAAATATTTACAAAAATGTGAGGGGTGTATTCACTTTTGTGAGACACTGTATGTGTATGTATTGTATAAATGTGTATGTGTATATAAATTATATACAGGGCTCAAAATTTCAAGTCCTGAGCTACTAACTAGGCCTTAAGAGCTACTCGCCACCAGTTGCCCCACCCAACCTTACCCTGCCCCGCCTATTGTTCCACCCCAAAACACACCCTCTTAAATTATCTCATTAAGTGCAACTGTTAAATGTTGTATGCAGAATTAGGTTACAAAAATAAATATTAACAACTTTAACATTAATAATGTAAAGTATATTTCATTGATTTGACTGTGATAAATAAAATAAGGATATAATACAATTGGCTACTATATGCGCTGTACATATCATTACTGCCTTGTTAAGTGAATATACACTACATACAGAGTGCAGGATTGAGAGGTGCGCTACGTACAGACTGCAGGGTTGAGGGGTGCCAACGTATACTCCACAAACGCCTTAAAACATCCCAGTGCCAGATTCCAAAAGGACCATTTTGGGACCTGCCACTGGGATGTTTTAAGCCGTTCACAATACCTATTGACTTTTTTTATGTTTACATACAGTACTTCATGTTTTTTTTTCACTATTGTCACACATGCACGGTCACTTTATTTGTTTACAATAAAATTTAGATCCACATGTGTGCTATAGTCAAAATTTTCAAATAACTATTGGGACATCATGCATTTTCCGAAAAAAATAAAATCTTTTTTGTCTGTATGAGGGCTTTTAGCGCTGCACACATTGTTGTTTTCTAATTCTATACAGGAGTCTGTCAACCTGCCAGCATGTTTTTGGATTTTGCAAGGAAACCCACATAACCAGGGAGAACATGCAGACAGCATCCTGGACAGGATTTGACCCCAGTGCGAAAAGGCAGTAGTACTAAGCCACTGTGTATTATTGCTTAGTGCTATCTGCTCTTTTACTTGTACAATATCCTGTATCCTGTCCTGCCTATCCCAGAAAGTGGCATACTTTGGGCGGTGGCATAAATGTGGGGCCTCCAAAGGTGTCCAAATTGTTCCTGATATACAGGGCGCCCTCTGCCATCTGGGTCCACTATAAGCCAACAAGTGGCTCTCCGCATACAGTGCCAGAATTTTATATTTCATTATATATTTCAGTTGGAATAGAGCACAATTCTGTTCTGGATAAAATAATACAATATCTTTGTTTTCTGCATTCAACTCTCTTTACTTGAGGGACCCCTCTGGTGGTATACTGGTATATTTTATGTGAGGCT
This sequence comes from Pelophylax lessonae, assembly GCF_965119305.1. Lineage (NCBI taxonomy): Eukaryota > Metazoa > Chordata > Amphibia > Anura > Ranidae > Pelophylax > Pelophylax lessonae. The sequence goes on from NC_138769.1 coordinate 291,002,978, forward strand.
AAGATAATTGTGTGCCATCAGCATTCAGTTCTGCATATTGAGTTAGTTGTTGTGGTTTTATTTTTAATTGTACTATAGTGAGTGGAGTTTGCATGTAGGCTGTTACCCGAAGTCTTGCCCGCTGCCGACTCTTCTTCCTCCTCTTCGCTGCCCTGGGATGCACATCTTCTCTGCTGCCTTGAGTCTAGAATGTCAGTGAGAAGAGAACCCAGGGGGCTGTGCTGGAAACTACAGTTCCCAGCGTGCAGCGCGGCTCACAGAGAGATGACTGGGGAGGCGGCTTGTGCGGCTTGTCTAAGAGCGAGCAGACCCGCCCCCCACTCTAGCCAAGCCAAGCGGATCCGCCACCAGCTGTGCTGGAAACTACACTTCCCAGGGTGCAGCGCGGCTCACAGAGCGCTTCATAGAGATTCATAGAGATGACTGGGGAGGCAGCTCGTGTGGCTTGTCTAAAGCTGAGCAGACCCGCCCCCCACCCTAGCCGAGCTGATCTGCCACCACCTGAGCCAAGCTGAAACAGTCGCCCTCAAATAAATTCCACTCGCCAAATGCGAGCAGGCGAGTGGAAATTTTGAGGGCTGAATATATATATATATATATATATATATATATATATAAAAGCATGATGTACATATGTTAAAATGCAGGTAAAAACATGTGAAAATCAAAAAAAAAAAAAAAGTTTGCATGTCCTATATTTCAGAACATCATATAAAGGAGTAAAGCTGTATTTAACAAGCCTACAGTGTACATATTTTGCATTATATTAAAAATGAATAAAATAAGTCAAAAGGAAGGAAAAACAGATATTGACAAGACTAGGGGGAGTTTCTTGAAAAGAGATACTTTAAAGCATGCTTTAAAAACCATGTATTTAAAAACAATATATTTTAAAGAAAATTCGTTTTGTGACTGCCCTCTTGCGGTATGCTAATAATAAGTGAGGATGTAACCCCACCGGTGTATCTGTGACACCACAGAACTGTGGGGAAAAAGTACGATATTAGTGCCGGGTAGGAAAAAAAAAGGCAGTGTGGAAGAATGGGAGGGGGAGCGGAGATGGGGAAGAATTGTGAGGTCAAGGGGGGGTGGTAGGGAGGGAGGGGCACAGCTGAGGGGTGAGAGAAAAGAGGGGGGAGAGATGGGAGGGTGGAGGGAGATGGGTGGGGTGGGGGGGAAGGGGAGACCACAGAACTGTGGGGAAAAAGTACGATATTAGTGCCGGGTAGGAAAAAAAAAGGCAGTGTGGAAGAATGGGAGGGGGAGCGAAGATGGGGAAGAATTGTGAGGTCAAGGGGGGGTGGTAGGGAGGGAGGGGCACAGCTGAGGGGTGAGAGAAAAGAAAAGAGGGGGGAGAGATGGGAGGGTGGAGGGAGATGGGTGGGGTGGGGGGGAAGGGGAGCAAGGTAGGCTGGAGTGGTGAACCCAGAGCATGGGAGAAAAGGGGAGAGTTAGCTTTTGGGTGTGTGGGGAAAAGGGGACACTAGGAGGGGTAATGGAAGGGGGAAGGTATAGGAGGGGGGCATGTGGGTGGGGGAGGTGGCAAGATAAAGTGAAGGATAAAAGTGGGAGAAGGACCTATAATGGAGGCGGCTGGTGGGGGATCAGCTAAGGGGGGCACAATGGCAGAAAATGTGTCAGTGTGTTGCCTGACCCTTCATCCCCAAACACACACCTTCCAAACCTGCATCAAATAGTGGTTGTGGTGAATTTTCACTAACAGTGGGAGGGTCTTAAAGGGGCATTAAATATCAGGAGTGAATTGCGTAGAGTGCAGAGTTCAGGACGGGAGGGGGTTTACACCGAGTGCAGAGTACAGGGGTGTACTACGTCAGAGTTCGGGGGTGCGCTACATACATAGTGCAGTGTTCAGAGGCGCACTGCATACAGAGTGCAGAGTTTTTAGCCTTCCTCCACAGCTGCTTACCTCTGCATCCCCATCCACATCTCACTTTCACTCCTCTTCAGCTCTGACCTCTGCATGCAACCCCCCCTCCACTGCCCCTGGACCTATCTTTTCCCCCTACCCTGAAAGTTCCACCATCTTCCATATGTCTTACTTTTGTTGCTGTATTAAGCTGAAGCACCCAGCCGGCTCTAGTACCTCCCTGCTCACTGTAGGTGGCTCTGCCTCTCACTTGCAAGGAGATTATCCAGTGGGATTGTTGGCATCTGCATTGCATCCCAGGCACCTGCATCTCCCTTGTGGGAGCAGCTCGGGAGATCAGTTCTGTGGGAGCCATTGGGAGACAAGTTGGACTTATGTTTTTACAAGTGATAATGGTGAGCAAGGAGCAGAGGGCTTGAGCCAGAGGTGGTGGAACTGAGTTCCACCAAGTTTCAGCTGAAAAAAAGCCCTGACAACAACAATACAAAAAATGGTCACTTCCCCCACCTATAACTGGTCTTGACAGCAAGGAGCACTAGAAGGGAAAACGCATGTCAAAAAAAGCCAAGACAGTCGACACAGGAAGCCTCTAGTGTCTGAGTTATGGGATCAATACCCAAAGTTCCCAGTGTATATACCAGAGTAATATAGGCCCCCTCCTAGATTGCAGAAAGTTATGTAGACAACTAAAGGGTATTGCGTTACCATAATCCCTAAACATAGGTTTAGAAAGAAAACCCCCTAAGTGTCATGTGGGACTTTAAAGGTAACAGTGGGTTATATCCAGAGGCGTAACTAGAACCTTCAGGGCCCCGATGCAAGAAACCATGAAGGGCCCCCCAGACCCCTGGCCAGGGCCCTTCCCTTCAAGCCCGGGGCTCTTCCCACTAATCCTGGGGCTCTTTACTCTCGTTGCATGGCCTTTTATTATGGTCCCGCAGCAGGATCCTTTCAGAAGTTCTGCAATGGGCCGCCTTCCTGCAATCTTGGGGCCTCCCCACAGTGGTGCAATGCCAGGGCCCGGTCGCAAGTGTGACCTTTGAGATCCTGGAAGTTCACCCACTGGTTTGCTACTGGGCCCCCTGGAGCATGGGGCCCGGTAGCAATTGCAACCCCTGCAACCCCTGTAGTTACGCCCCTGGTTATATCCATAAACAATCAATATTGTTTTTCTAAAATATTTTGAATTTTATTGAAAATTGATATCACTTATATTCAATATTATTTCTCCTATGAATATACAGAGTATTGTAACTTGTTATACAGATAATAGCTCATCCATTACATTGTAACGATACATAATACAATCATGATGTGACTTAAAGGAGTGGTACATAGTCCAACGCGTTTCGATACATGTGTGATCTATAACATATAAATCTTCATCAGGGATTCTGATTCCACTCCTTGACACTAGGTCTGGGTCCAGGAGTTTTTAATCCAAAGTGAAGCAATCTATGCTCTTAAAGGGAAAGGGGCAAAACGGAAGCCCACTTGTGAAAAAGAGCGATTTCTGGGCCTTTTTTCCAATCTTGGTAATTTAATTCCAGCAACATTCACTTTAGTTTTCGCACTTTATATATATATATATATATATATATATATATATATATATATATATAGGAAACGCCACCCAATCAGGGAAGGGATTCCCATGTATTATTGCCCCGTCCAGATAGTAGATACTCTTTTTTTTGCCCTTGATTAACACAGAGAAAGGGCCACCCAGTCAGGAGAGAAAAAAGTTCCATATATTTTGCCAAGTCCTGGTAGTAAATTGTCTGTTAGTTGTCCCTTGTTCTGCTCCTACGTCTTCCTAGACTGGGTGTCCTAATAGACAGTTTATGGAGAGAGGTAGATCTTCATGTGGGGACGCCGAGAGACACATGAAGAGCTACCTCTCTCCATAAACGGTTATGCACCGTTTGCACCGCTTAAGCACCTTTCTTGTTCATATTTGGTAGCAGATACCGCCCCCGCCGCTTCCTTTAGCCTATTGCTTATTTTAGGTTTTTTTCTTTCAGTTTACCCCAGAGTTTACTCTCTAAAAAACTGAATATTCTATTTTTATATCATATTGATCATTTGACTTTTTTCACTGGTCGTCACAATGACACAGGATACCATCCTGTCAGGCCTCATTGGGGATAAGTGGAACAATCTTATGGAACAATATCAACAAGATTTTGAGGGCAATGAATTCATAGAGACAGAATTGTCATCCATGTTTTTTCAATTGTCTAAAATGCTAGAGAGGAAATCGATGTTCTTCTGGAACATAAGATCTTTCCAGGAACACATAAAAGAAAATGTTAGCCCATTCGGCCTAAGAGCCCAGGTCTTTCCCATTCTCGAAGACCCAACTCCCTCTTTCAAAATCAAATGGGAACAAGCTTTACAACAATGTTCTGTGGCTCTTATGAGTCTCCTCATCGAGGAGTATTCATTAAGAACCACAGAACTGGACAAACATATAGCCTCTACATGTGAAAAATTGAAAAAGTATAAAAGTCACACCACTTTCCCCCATCGGGAAGCTAAACTAAAACAACAACTAGACACCTTTAATAAAAATACCCTTATTAAGAAACAAAAAATTCTTAACAAGGACAAAAACATTTACCTACAAGGTAAGGCCTTCCATTGGATAAACAACAAACCTAATATTCGACCATCTAATAAGGATACCAATGCTGTAGCACCTCCACATACAAATAAATTACCACCTTCTGCTAAGAATTATAAAACACCAATGGAACGCACTAAGCGACCCCAGGCGTTTGGTCTAGATCCAGCATCCAAAAAGTCTAATACCCAACCTCAACATAAAGAGGGATTATCCCTCTTTCCTACATCCTCAACATCTACACTGTCTAATATTCCCTCTGCACAACAAGCACCATCCCTCACTCATTTACCCAATTTACCTACACATCATTCTTCTATTTCTCACTTAGATGACCAAACTTTTTTAGATGTGGTTCATCAACGAGCCTCACAACTCACATTCACACCACCACCACCCCTCCCCCCCACTTAACTCCCTCCACCATCACTCCCAATTCCCTCACCAATGTGGTACAAGACAATGTGGATTTTTCAATTATTAACTTATCCAATTACAAATTGTCTGAATCTGAATTATCTATATTACAAAAAGGGTTGAATTTTTGTCCTACTAACAATATCAATAAATTTGATTTTATTAAGGATCTTCATTTGTTTGCTCGCAAACTAAATTTCAAATATATGTATCACAAAGGCAATAAAAGACCACCTGAACAGGATCCCATCTTAGACACGCTAATTACCCTCCTCGAAGAAAATGAGGATCTTATAGATCGTGTGGACCTCCCCTCCTTACTTGCTGGTATCCCTTCTGAATCTAGGGAACAAAAGACAGCAGGCACGGACTTTCGCAAAAAATCTGATGCCTACCCTCCTATTCAGAATGCGAATATCAACGCATTTTTAAAAATAGTATCGAAGGAAGTTGAAAAATTAAACACACGTCCTTTATCCCAACCTAACATCTCTCAAGCACAAAGAGAGGCGATTAACAACTTGGCCACTAACAAACTCATTACCATCAAGCAAGCCGACAAAGGTGGGAACATTGTGATAATGGACAATACCCAATATATAAAAATGTGTACAAACATTTTAAACAATATCAACTGGTATAGGCGTATCACACCAGATATAATTGCCAAATATAATTTGGAATTTTATCAGTTGGTGGATACTGCCTACCTCAACAACGTTTTTTCCAAAGATGTTTGGAACTTTGTCCGCACCAAATTCCCTGTCACTCCCACATTTTATGGCCTCCCAAAGGTGCACAAAAGCACTATTGATCCTCCCGGAAGACCGATTATTTCGGGGTGTGGATCTATCACAGACAACGCAAGTAAGCTAGTTGATGCGTATCTTCAACCCCTTGTCCATAAGCTACCTTCCTTTACAAAGGACACCATTCACTTTATCAATAAAATTAAGCAACTTTGGGTTCCCCCTACTGCGTCTTTAGTCACGATTGATGTAGAGGCTCTCTACAGCTCAATTCCCCATTCCAGGGGCATTGCAGCTGTGAAGCATATTCTATCCAGCCAAAGCCAATTAGATGCCTATGGAGAGTTCATTTTGGACTTATTATTGCACATCCTCACCCATAATGTGTTTACTTTTAATGGTTCCCACTACCTCCAGGTGCAGGGGGTAGCGATGGGCACCTGTTGTGCCCCATCCTATGCCAACCTGTACCTGGGGGAGTGGGAACATTCTCTTATGGACGATGATGTAATGTCGATGTACACTGGTCACATTCTTTTTTGGACCAGGTACATCGATGATGTGTTCCTCATCTGGGACAGTCCCACAGAGTCTCTTCAAGCCTTCTTGGTTCATATGAACAAGAATGACTTCAATCTTTCATTTACAATGAATATGGACTCTGATCAGATTACCTTCCTTGATGTCGAGATTATACGTAGTAAAAATGGTACTCTCCAAAGTAACCTTTACCGCAAATCCACCGCGGGAAACACCATATTGCATGGATCAAGTTTCCATCCTACCCCTCTACTTATATCTATTCCAACTAGTCAGTATTTGAGGCTTAGACGAAATTGTTCAGACCTCAAACTGTTCCAAATGGCTGCTGACGCACTTCAAAAACGTTTGCTACGCAGGGGCTACTCTAAGAAATCCTTAAAACAAGCGTATCAACGAGCTTTAAACAGTGATAGACATCAATTATTAGCTCCAAAAACATCAACCATTCCTAGGAAGGAGGATACAATAAGGATTATAACTCCCTATAATCAACAACATCAAAAAGTTAGGCGTATTGTATCTAAACACTGGCACCTACTGGCCTCAGACCCCATATTGGGCCAATATGTGTCAGATTCACCAAACTTCACTTAAAAAAGGGCTCCAGCATTGAGAGACAAAGTAGTCCGCAGTGAGTTTCGCGACACCAATATGTCCACCTGCTGTAAATATAGTGGGACATATATGTGTGGTAATTGCAAATATTGTGGCTACATGTTCACACAAAGATCCCCTATACTGCCCAATGGAATCGTCCACCAACCAAAACATTTTGCAAATTGCCGCACGATGGGCGTGGTCTATCTCCTGCTTTGTTCCTGCCAGTGTTTTTACATTGGCAAGACCAAGCAGGAATTTTGGCAACGCGCCTATCGTCATCTTCTAAGCATGAGAAAAGCAGACCCTGAGTTACCGCTGGGTAGGCATGTAGCTACAACACATGCCGACAAAATGCCCAAGGTTAAGTTCTTGATCCTTGACCGAGTCCATCCTTCCCCGAGAGGAGGTGACTGGAATAAGTCCCTCCTCCAGCTTGAACTAAGGTGGATCTTTTCGCTCAGGGCCACTGAGCCCCCAGGGCTTAATGGATCCCTGTCGTTCAAGCCCTTCCTTGAGGGCTTTAACTCTGGAGGGATGGAGATTTAATTCTCCCTCCCAATCTGACTGTCACCAGTCTATCCACCTTTAGCACAATAGGGTCTCATGTAATATGATATTATATTTTGGTGTCTATGTATCAATATGGTTCTTTTGCCTTATTTTAAATTATATTGTATAAGTGCAATCTTTTTGATTACAAAATCCTATGTTCGATATCCTTATGTACTTTCAATGTATGTATATATTTTCTAATGATTGTTTCATTTTATGTTATATTGTTCCTCTACAATTTTCCACTATTGACATACATTGTTATGTGCATTTTCCCCTGCTTGTTGATGACCCTGTCATTTGTGTTTTCCAGTGTTTTCAATAGTTTACATCTGTGGGTTGTGCCTTTGCTGACAGGCATATGCAATAAGTATAGTTACTATCTACACCCTTGATTTATACAATCACATTATATTCTTTTGTATTGTAACTAATTTACCAATCTCATAATATTTTTGCTATTGCAAAACTTTTCCCAGCAATTTGTTTTCGTTCCGGGTTGTGCCCCTCCTTCACTGGACGTCCCGGCACGGGGAGACATACACCGCGCTGTGCGCGCGGTAGTTTGGTCCTCTTTTTCCACCATCTGTCCCCATGTGGTTCAGCTTTGACCAATCAGGAGCCGCAGTGTGTTCACACTTCCGGCTCTGATCTCCGTGTCGGTGGAGCGCAGATGCCGCTCCCGCCCACATTGTGTCATGTGTGACGCACGTCGTTTGGGGGCGGGCCCGGCACCAGCGTTCCGGGAAGCCCTTCCCCATGAAGCCAGCTGATACACATTTTGTATCAATCGGCCAGCACTCTTATAGTGCACCTCTCGCAACACACAGCCAGCGCATTTGTTTGCTGGCTGTGGTGCAGAGAGGACGCCGATTATCGTATCACCTTGAACATACAGGTACTGCCCCTTCTTCTCCCAATAGATTTTTTTCATCATGCAGTAAATTTAAGCGATCTTCTGGCTCTGTATTTAGCCACTATATTTTTATTTCATATTGTCTCTAAATTCCCTTCTAATGTTGGGCTACTTATGGCACATTTTATTGTTAAAGTGCTATAAATAAATTTTTCTTTGCTTATGAACTAAGTACATTTACCAATATAGCCCTGATCTGTCTATTTTTCAGATCGGTGCTACTTATACTCCTGACATATACCCATGTTACAAGGCTATCCCTGGCTTCGTCAATTTGAGGACTTCAGATGTCCAGTGATTGTAGGCTATACACCTGACCTAAACAGCTGTGGTCTACTAACCGGTTTATCAATCTACCATCTATATTATTGCATTCTGTCGCAAGGACACTCACACCCACCAGATGTTTTTAATCGTGCAGGCTACCTAAGTACAGCTATTTTTCAACCCTGTGAGTACTCGCCAATGTCATTGTATTCATCATGTGAACTTTTATAGTCACGTTGCAATGTTTTTTGTAAAAAACCTTTTTTAAAAAATTTATGTTTTTTTATATGTCAATTTATCTATTTAGTAGAGTACCGCTTGAACCATCCCCTGAAGAAGAAGCAAATTCCTTTGGCTTCGAAACATGTCGGGTTTTTAGTTCAGACTATTGTGGTTGATCTACCTGTCTTTATTTGCTTGCACTGTTCTTAATTCATTAATATATATGTTTACAAATAAAATTATTTTTCTTAAAAATTATCTTTCATATAATTTTATGTGCCTGTAAAGTCCCAATAAGGGGAACCTCACTTTTTGCATTGGATTATTCTTGTGGCATTATCCTGTTTCTTATTTCCTTTGGATTTGAAAATCAAATCATGTCTTGTAGTGTCCCCTAACATAGAAGAAAGAGGAAAACCGCTCCGGTGTATAAATGTCCAAACAGTCAAACAGGGTGCTGGTTAGGTCCGCAATCCCGGCAGCTGAACAAAAATAGAAAGTAGGCAACTGCACTCATGATTGAAAGTATGAAATAAGTAAAATCCATTTACCGTGATGGTTATGACTAAGCAAATTTAATTTCGTGAAATGCGTCAACTGTATTCATCCTCTGTCTCTGATGTTTGTCACTATGGACCGTTTGGACCTTCAATAAATGGATTTTACTTTCAATCAGGATTGCAGTTGCCTACTTTCTATTTTTGTAGTGTCCCCTAACTCTATTAACCGCTTTCGGACCGCCCGCTGCAGAAATACTGCGGCAGGCTGGCCCTCCTGCGCGAACCGCCGTAGGTATACGTCGGTCGCACGCCTGCAGGTAGGGGGCGAAAATGCGGCAGCGGGGACTCTGATGCACGTGGCAGGCGGCTCCGAATTGCCGCTCCCCGCTGAGAGAGAAGAACGTCAGCTGTTGTAAACACAGCTGACCGTTCTTCTCTCTGGAATGATGACAGAGCTCCTGTGATCCTTCCACATAGGATCACAGGTCTATGTGATCATTTCACAAGCCCCGACCCCATACAGTTAGAAATACGCCCCTAGATACACATCTAACCCCTTCCTTGCCAAAGGCATTATTACAGTAACAGTGCATATTTTTAGCACTGATTACTGTAGTAATGTCACTGGTCCCTCCAAAAGTGTAAAAAATGTCAGCTAGGGGTCTCATCTGTCCGAAGCAATGTCGCAGTCCCGCTAAAAATCGCAGATCGCTGCCATTACTAGTGAAAAAAAAAAACAATAGAAATGACATAAATCTTTCCCCTAGTTAGTAGACACGATAACTTTTGCGCAAACCAATCAAAATACGCTTATTGCGATTTTTTTTTTTTTTACCAAAAATATGTAGCAGACAACAAATTGTCCTAAAATGTTAAAATATTTTTGGGAATGTTATATAGCAGAATGTGATTTTTTTTTTTTTTTCAGAATTGTCGCTCTATATTTGTTTATAGCGCAAAACGGACAAAGGGATAAGCCCCGGTTTACATTTGTGCGATTGCGGAGATCGCATGTAATTCAGAGCGCACTGCTCCTAAATTACATGCGATCTTATGTGCGGTGCGAATTTCAGCCACTTTGTATGCAGAATCGGATCGCATAATGGTTCACACTATTTGGGTGGAAGACACCCGCTCCCCTATGTTGGGCCACATTCAAGGTAGATTTTCTTTTTAGTTTTCCTACATTCCCATTATTATCAATATCCTTTGCTTAATCAATGGGTTTTTATAGTCTTTACATTTTCATTTCCCATAAAAACCTTGTTAATTATCCAATGTGGAGTGGGGTTGATCCGAGCTGTCCTTGTTTCCCTATCCGCGGGCTGCGATGGTTGGTCAATCGTCTCCCCCTCCGGCTTGTCTCTGCCGTTCCGGCATCCAAGCTGCGGGCGGAGCTTGATCCCTCCCATCGGCGCCATGCCTGTTGTGCTTGGTGCGTGACGCCCTTTCGGCGTCACGGCACCATGGCAACTTTTCCACCTGACGCCAGTTGTGGTCTGTTCCTGCTAACGTCCGGTCCCCTTTTGAACCGGATGTGGGAGGTTCTCTGACCCATATATACTGACGTTGAGCATGGCGCTGGCGTGTATTCATTCTGACACCTGGTCATGCACTGTTTGGACTGGATCTACACTGCCTTTCACCCGCTATTTGCATTTGAACTTGGTATCTTTGGAATTCTGATTTTCTTCTTTCCATCCACTTAGCATGCACTTTTCTTTTTCGCACTAGCCTTGGCTATGCCACTGTCCATCTTGTTTCATCCACTCACCCTTCCATGTTCTAATCCGGAATTCTCACATTCATCTATGGAGGTCTCTCTCTCCTGTTCACTCTATTGAGGCTCTTATGCACTTTTCAACACATCGATTTTTCACTTGTTCCTTTTACCACTCTCTTGGTGCTTCCTTCTTTGGTGTTCCCTTGGATTTATTTGGTTATTCATCCTCTTAATATTAATATTAATTTATTATTAATATTTATCAATTGTTTCTATAGCATGCCAATGCAAATCTATATATGTTTTTCAGAAACCATTTTGGCCCGATGGGTGCCTTGAATATTAATCTCTGGATCAATGCCCGTTACTATCTTATCACTTTTTATCCTTGGCCCTTTCCTTTCTGTTGCCCCTGTGTGTCGAATGGTTTCATGCCTCAGCCCCGGATGGGGTTTATCGGGATCAGCTCTGGTCTCCCATTCCATTATTGGATTGTTCGTGGATCTATGACATTGCTTAAGGTAGTGTTTTTCCACGAGTCTTTATTCTGCATCCCTCAATATCCCTTTTTTCAATATGTAATGTGACTATTCATATATATTTTTTAGATTTCCTTTTTGTCAAGGCTCCTGATGAGTGGACGGAGGTCCATGAAACGCGTCAAGCCTACAATATCTACCTAAATTTTATGAATTTCATCATGAATTATGTTACTGTGCAAGATCGTTGACACACACAGATTTGGTTATTCTATTGTATTTTTTGAAATGTATTGAGTGATCCATTATGATCCAAATGTTGATGCCTATATTGATGCAATATGTATTGTCTAATCGTTCGATTGTTCATTTCTGTGTGTGGGCTGCAACAATGCTTTCATAGTGATTTGTTATACTTTATGTTAATCAATACATTTTTATGTCCATTTGATCTCGCTCAAAGTCCCACTGGCCCTCTCATTTTCTTATACCCTTTTATGGGATGGAGACATTTGGACTTAGAATGTGGCAAAACATATAATTTATTTTTCTAGGTATTTTAGGAATATAGGCTTTAATTGACATATATGTCTATTTAAAGGAATATACCAATTAGTCAGTTTTACCTGAGCTAAAGCCCTCGAGAAAGGGCCTAAAGCTATTGGCCTCATTTAAACCGGGGGTGGCATTAAGGTATCTGATCCAGCGTGCTTAATGCTGGAGTAGGGTCTTATTCCAATCCCCTCCTCTTGATGGAATGTGAACATGATCAAGTACTGTAAAGTTGACTTTGGGCATCCATAATTCCATGGTTTTTAGCAACATGTCATCCCAGGGGAAGATAGAGATTGCCAATCCTCATGCTGTGGTACCTGGTGACAGCTGGGGGATGGGAATGGACCGAGGTGGCTGTGGGATAGGGGGAGGGAGCTGTTGAGAAGGCAGCTTGTGAAGGCGAAGTGAAGCAAGTAAACTGGCTGGAGCTGCGATGGTGAATAGGAGGGAGGAGAGAAGGGGAGGGTGGTGTGCAGTTGAGGGAATATAGGGTGGGGGAAGGTACTGACCAAAAATATTGCTGTGTAACTCCGGCAGTGGCAGCGTAGTGAGAGGCCATTGGCACCACTGGAACTAAAATTTGACAGTTGGGCTGGGTTTAGGTGTGACAGATGTGAGAGCGGACTGGGTCTGATGGGTATGATGTGTGAGTGTGCTGGGAGGAGTGTTCCCTGATTGGGTGGAGAAATTATATGGGGACTGGAAGGGGATCTTGGGTTGGAACATATTTGCATATCAATACATAACTACATAATATAAGATGCCATCTTTAACTGCAATGGGATCATTGTTTCTAATTTGCTCAATGGTAATATATGCTGCTTTCAAAATTTTAAGTATGGGCAGTTTTGGGACTTTGAATGAGACACAAACCAGGATATTAGGAAAAAATACTTTAGATGAGGTGCGTGAGAACAACCGGCCCTAAAAACTGCCCATACTTAACCTACAATCAGGGCTGGAGGTGCGTGCTCCTCAGCCGGTCATTCTTAGTTTCAACCCTATGGCTATCACACAGCCATTGGATCATATTTACTTGTGATTTTGTAATATACATTGAAGGCCAGTCATAGATGGGGCAGGTTGGAGGAGGCATGGGCCACCTCCATGCCCACCTGTCCCTCATCTATCCATTAGCTAGCATGTGCTCCCACTGTGGAGACACTTATAAATTAGTAGTGTTAGGACTGCAATAATACAGGGTGCTGTGAAGGGGCCTTGCAGCTTACACATGCGCTTGCAAATGTGTGTTAACCAAACCCCTGTTTTCAACCTATATTTTTTGACAGATTGATTCAGTTTGTTAGCAGACTGGTTGGTGAGTATGGTTTACTTAGGGCCGGTTGTTCTCACGCACCTCATCTAAAGTCTGAATCTTTTTTCCTAATTTCCATCACAGGGATGGAGACGCAGAGTTTTACCTGGCTTGTGTCTCATTCAAAGTCCCAAAACTGCCCATACTTAACATACAATCAGGGATGGAGGTGCGTGCTCCTCAGCCGGTCATTCTTAGTTTCAACCCTATGGCTATCACACAGCCATTGGATTGTATTTACTTGTGATTTTGTAATATACATTGAAGGCCAGTCATAGATGCTGGAAGGTTTGGAGAGGCATGGGCTACCTCCATGCCCACCTGTCCCTCATCTATCCATTAGCTAGCATGTGCTCCCACTGTGGAGACACTTATAAATTAGTTGTGTTAGGACTGAAAGTAATACAGGGTGCCGTGAAGGGGCCTTGCAGCTTACACATGCGTTTGCAAATGTGTGTTAACCAAACCCCTGTTTTTAACCTATATTGTTAGACAGGTTGATTCGGTTTGTTAGCAGACTGGTTGGTGAGTATGGTTTACTTAGGGCCGGTTGTTCTCACGCACCTCATCTAAAGTCCCAATCTTTTTTCCTAGCTTTCAAAATTTTTACCTCTGTCCATTTAACACTGATGTTTATTTTGATTTCTTATTGTCTATACCTAAATTATGAGCTGTTCTTAGCTTTATAACCCTGCCATTCTGCTCTCTTGCGGTTTCTTTGGTATTTTTTCTGTTAGCCATGTGTCCCTCCTAGGCAATCCTAATTGATTAATTGGCAATACCCACCCCACCCAAATCAGTATAAATTGAAGCCCTTTCTAGGGGATGCACAGGCAGGGGTCGCACAGGCAGGGATTGCATTGGCAACTATCATCTTGGATAAAGTATTAATATTTGATTAAGTATTACACTGCGGCTCAGCACTTGAGTGAATGCACAAAGCGAACATCCAAAGCAGACAACTGCAAAGCAGATGCAAAACACTAAACAGACTACAGGTGACCTGATTCTCTATACAACATTTCCATCTCTCATTCAGTCTATTTCTCAATCTCACCACCCTGTATTATGCAATCCCTAATTCTCCTTCTCCTATTTGCATCCTCTCTCCTAAACTCTCTCTCCTTCACCTCTCTTCTCCACCCCACACCTTGTGTATATATAACGCTCACTCCTACATAATTACATAGTTAGTGAGGTTGAAAAAAGACATCAGTCCATCCAGTTAAACCTATGATGTGCGCGTGTGTTTGCTGTTAACCGTACATTGTATACCCCTGTATGTTGTGGTCTCTAAGGTGCCCATCTAATAGTTTTTTGAAACTATCAATGCTTCCTGCTGATACGACTGCTTGTGGAAGAGAATTCCACATCCTTACCGCTCTTACAGTGAAGAACCCCTTACACATTTTAAGGTCAAACCGCCTTTCCTCTAGTTTTAGTGAGTGGCCACGTGTCTTATTGTATTCCCTTACTCTGAATAGTTTGTTCCTTATGCTAGGGTCGCCAGTACAGTATTTGTACATTGATATCATATCCCCCCTCAATCGTCTATTCTCCAGAGAGAATAGGTTCAGTGCTTGTAGTCTTTCCTCATAGCTGATGTCCTCCATTCCCCTAATTATTTTTGTTGCCCTTCTCTGGACTCTTTCCAATTCCAGCACATCCTTCCTGAGGACCAGTGCCCAGAACTGGACAGCATACTCCAGATGTGGCCGGACCAGAGTCTTGTAGAGTGGGAGAATAATCTCTTTATTTCTGGAGTGAATCCCCTTTTTTATACATCCCAGTATTCTGTTGGCTTTGCTTGCAGCGGCTTGGAATTGCATGCCACTGCCAAGCCTGTTGTCTACCAGTACCCCCAAGTCTTTTTCCATCCTAGACTCACCCAGAGGTTCCCCCCCTAGTGAGTAGCTTGCTTTCTGGTTTCTGGCCCCCAAGTGCATTACTTTACATTTTTCAACATTAAACCTCATCTGCCATGTAGTTGCCCACCCCGTTATTTTGTTCAGGTCCGCTTGTAAGGTTTCTACATCCTGCCCAGAAGATATTGGCATGCTTAGTTTAGTATCATCCGCAAATACTGAGATTGTACTAGATATCCCCTCCTCTAGATCATTTATGAATAAATTAAACAGGATTGGTCCCAGGACCGAACCCTAGGGGACCCCACTTTCCACACCCGCCCAATCCGAGTACTCCCCATTAATCATCACCCTCTGGACTCTCCCCTAAGGCCAGTTCTCTATCCAGGTACTCCCCTTATGGTCAATACCTACCTTCCTTAGTTTGAACAGTAAGCGTTTGTGGGGAACGGTGTCAAAAGCCTTTGCAAAGTCCAGATACACCACATCCACAGGCTTACCTTTATCTAGGTGGCAGCTCACTTCATCATAGAAGGTTAATAGATTGGTTTGGCAAGAACGATTTTTCATGAATTAATGCTGATTACTACTAATAATACCATTTTCATTACTAAAGTCTTGTATGTGGTCCCTTAACATCCCCTCCAAAATCTTGCAGACTACAGATGTTAGGCTGACCGGCCTATAGTTACCTGGGATACACCTCGGCCCCTTTTTAAATTTTGGTACCACGTTGGCTTTTTTCCAATCAGCTGGTACCATACCCGTCTGTAAACTATCCTTAAAGATCAAGAATAATGGTCTGGCAATCACCTGGCTGAGCTCTTTAAGAACCCTCGGGTGCAAGCCATCCGGTCCCGGTGATTTATTTATGTTAAGTTTCTCTAGTTTAGCTTTAAGTCTATCTTCTGTTAGCCATGGCGGCAGTTCCTGAGGTGTGTTGTTTAGTTCGGCCTTACAAGCTGGGTTAGTGTAGCCCCCCGATTCTTTTGTGAAGACTGAAGAGAAGAAATTATTTAACACTCCCGCCTTTTCTCTGTCCTCAGTGGCCATATTTCCTTTGTCATCTTTTATGGGGCCAATGTGTTCTGGCCTCGCTTTCTTACTGTTTATATACTTAAAGAACTTCTTGGGGTTCTTTTTACTCTCCTCCGCTATATGTCTCTTGTGTTCTATTTTAGCCGCCCTGATTTCGTTTTTACATTTCTTATTACACTCTTTGTAATGCTTAAATGCTGCCAATGACCCCTCAGTCTTGTATTTTTTGAAGGCCTTTTCTTTAGCACTAATATGCATTTTTATGTTTGAGTTTAGCCACCCAGGGTTTAGTTTTGCTCTTTTAAATTTATTTCCCTTTGGAATGCACTGGTCAATTCCCTTGTTAAGTATGCTCTTGAAGCACTCCCATTTTTCCTCCGTGTACTTTGTTCGCAGGGTTCTATCCCAATTGATATTTTCTAGCAGCGAGCGCAGTTTTGGGAAATTGGCTCTTTTGAAATTCAGCGTCCTTATATTACCCCTCTGCTTCCTATAACTGTAATTAATACTGAAACTTATTGACCTATGGTCACTGTTTCCTAAGTTGTCCTGTATTTCTATATCCGTGAGCAGTCCTATCCTCATCTTATAACTGCGCTCATCAACTCTTGCTGATTCTGAACCTACACACCATTAAAACCCCCAGGACACTGAGACATGTCCCCCCACATAGGTCTCACTCCCATATAACCTCTTCACCCTTCTGCTTCTCCTAACCTCTGGAGATATTTCCCCAAATCCTGGACCCCAATCATTTACTTTGGCAAACATTCCCAGCACCCCCTATCCTCTGACAGCAGCCGAAATACACACACTCTGGTTTCTATTCCTCTTCTGCCTAGAGCAAGCCTCCCCTTCTCCTGCGCCCTCTGGAATTCCTTCTCTGTTTGTAACAAACTCACCTCTGTCCATGACCTATTTATCACAAACTCCTCCAACCTTCTTGCAATTACTGAGACCTGGCTTCAAGAATCTGACTTTCCTTTTCCTGTTGCCCTCTCCCATGGTGGCCTCCTGTGGACTCATTCTCCCAGGCCTAGTGGACAGATAGGAGGTGTTGTTGGAATTCTCCTTTCTCCTCAAAGCACTTTTCAGGTTCTTCATCCACCCCCCTCCCTGTCCCTCTCCTCGAAGCTCACTGTATTCCTCTAGTTTTTCCAGTTTCGTTGAGAGTTGCTGTGATCTATCGGCCTCCTGGACTTCTCTGCTTGACTTCTCTGCCTGGCTACCCTACTTTCTCTTTTCTGAAATTCTCACAATCATTCTTGGTGACTTCAACATTCCTGTTAATCTTAACACCCCTGCTACTTCTAAACTTCTGAGCCTAACCTCCTCTTTTGACCTAAAACAATGGACACACGCTTCTACTCACTCTAATGGCAACTGCCTTGACCTCATATTCTCCTACCTATGCACTCCTCACAACCTCTCCATCATTCCATTTCCTCTCTCTGATCACCACCTCATTAGTTTCACTCTCTCCTTGTCCTCCTCCTTGCCTTCCAACTACCGAACAATTACCCGTAGAAACCTTCGCCATCTTAACCCTTCACTTCTTTTTCTGTTACAGATTGTCTCTACAACAAAATCTCATCCCTGTCCTGCCCCAATCTGGCCACTTCTGTCTACAACAGTTTATGGTCATCCACCCTAGATACCTTGGCCCCCCTCACTACACACAGAATCAGGCCCCGACCTCTACAACCCTAGCAGACAGACAATACCAGAAGCCTCAAAAACGTAGCCGCGCTCTTGAGGGTCTGTGACGTAAGACTAAGTCACAGCAAGATTTCAGCCAATAAAAATCTGTCCTCCAAAAATACATTTCCTGCCTCCACACTGCCAAACAGACCTATTTTATCACTCTCATTAACACCCTCTCACACAGTCCCCTTCAACTCTTTTCTACCTTCAACGCTCTACTTCGTCCTCCATTACCTCCACCCACTAACTTACTGCCCAAGAGATTGCCAATCACTTCAAAAATAAGATTGATACAATTCGTGATGATATCTATACTCTACAGATATCTCCCTCACCTTACACTACTTGTCCTCCTGCACAATCAATACTTCCCTTGATTAACCCAACTACTGTAAAGAAGGTCACTAAACTTTTTTTTGTAATGTCCACCTAACTTCCTGCCCCCTGGACCCTGTTCCTTCTCAAATACTACTGTCACCCTCTGGCTCTATCCTACACTATTTAAATCATATCTTCAACCTCTCCCTCTCCACTGGCATCTTCCCCAACCCTCAAAAACATGCACTAGTCACTCCCACAACAAAGAAAACCTCACTAGACCCCACCAATCTTAACAACATAAGACCCATCTCCTTACTCCCTTTTGCCTCCAAATTCCTTGAATGCCTAGTCTACAACCAAATGAGCCATCACCTCATTAAGAATAACCTTCTTAACCACTTAAGCCCCAGCCCTATTTCGGACACTTCTTGTTTACAAGTTAAAATCTGTATTTTTTTCCTAGAAAACTACTTAGAACCCCCAAATATTATATATATATATTTTTTTAGCAAAGACTCTGGAGAATAAAATGTCAGTCATTACAATATTTTTTGTCACGCGGTATTTGCGCAGCGGTCTTTAAAACGCAATTTTTTTGGAAAAATTTAGAAAAATCACATTTCACTGCATTTAAAAAATACTAAACAGTAAAGTGTGACGGTATTCACCATCACTGGAATTTAAAGACAGATAAGTAATGGTTTGGATTGCTTCATATTTGCCAGCAATATCTCCATATAGAAATATTACGATTTATTCCCATTTGCCATTAAATCTGTAATTCCTAAATGCTGTGTATATTACATACAGTGGGTATGGAAAGTATTCAGACCCCCTTAAATTTTTCACTCATTGTTATATTGCAGCCATTTGCTAAAATCATTTAAGTTCATTCTTCTTCCTCATGAATGTACACATAGCACCCCATACTGACAGAAAAACACAGAATTGTTGACATTGTTGCAGATTTATTAAAAAAGAAAAACTGAAATATCACATGGTCCTAAGTATTCAGACCCTTTGCTCAGTATTTAGTAGAAGCCCCCTTTTGATCTAATACAGCCAGGAGTCTTTTTGGGAAAGATGCAACAAGTCTTTCACACCTGGATTTGGGGATCCTCTGCCATTCCTCCTTGCAGATCCTCTCCAGTTCTGTCAGGTTGGATGGTAAACGTTGGTGGACAGCCATTTTTAGGTCTCTCCAGAGATGCTCAATTGGGTTTAAGTCAGGGCTCTGGCTGGGCCATTCAAGAACAGTCACGGAGTTGTTGTGAAGCCACTCCTTCGTTATTTCAGCTGTGTACTTAGGGTCATTGTCTTGTTGGAAGGTAAACCTTCGGCCCAGTCTGAGGTCCAGAGCACTCTGGAGAAGGTTTTTGTCCAGGATATCCCTGTACTTGGCCGCATTCATCTTTCCCTCGATTGCAACCAGTCGTCCTGTCCCTGCAGCTGAAAAACACCCCCACAGCATGATGCTGCCACCACCATGCTTCACTGTTGGGACTGTATTGGACAGGTGATGAGCAGTGCCTGGTTTTCTCCACACATACTGCTTAGAATTAAGGCCAGTTCTATTATATAAAGTTCTATTTTGGTCTCATCAGACCAGAAAATCTTATTTCTCACCATCTTGGAGTCCTTCAGGTGTTTTTTAGCAAACTCCATGC
Organism: Pelophylax lessonae; assembly: GCF_965119305.1. NCBI lineage: Eukaryota > Metazoa > Chordata > Amphibia > Anura > Ranidae > Pelophylax > Pelophylax lessonae. Next base: position 291,022,925 of record NC_138769.1, read on the forward strand.
GGGCTTTCATGTGTCTTACACTGAGGAGAGGCTTCCGTCGGGCCACTCTGCCATAAAGCCCCGACTGGTGGAGGGCTGCAGTAATGGTTGACTTTCTACAACTTTCTCCCATCTCCTGACTGCATCTCTGGAGCTCAGCCACAGTGATCTTTGGGTTCTTCTTTACCTCTCTCACCAAGGCTCTTCTCCCCCGATAGCTCAGTTTGGCCGGACGGCCAGCTCTAGGAAGTGTTCTGGTCGTCCCAAACGTCTTCCATTTGAGGATTATGGAGGCCACTGTGCTCTTAGGAACCTTAAGTGCAGCAGAAATCTTTTTGTAACCTTGGCCAGATCTGTGCCTTGCCACAATTCTGTCTCTGAGCTCTTCAGGCAGTTCCTTTGACCTCATGATTCTCATTTGCTCTGACATGCATTGTGATCTGGAAGGTCTTATATAGACAGGTGTGTGGCTTTCCTAATCAAGTCCAATCAGTATAATCAAACACAGCTGGACTCAAATGAAGGTGTAGAACCATCTCAAGGATAATCAGAAGAAATGGAAAGCACCTGAGTTAAATATATGAGTGTCACAGCAAAGGGTCTGAATACTTAGGATCATGTGATATTTCAGTTTTTCTTTTTTAATAAATCTGCAACAATGTCAACAATTCTGTGTTTTTCTGTCAGTATGGGGTGCTATGTGTACATTCATGAGAAAGAAGAATGAACCTAAATGATTTTAGCAAATGACTGCAATATAACAAAGAGTGAAAAATTTAAGGGGGTCTGAATACTTTCCGTACCCACTGTATCTTTCAATGTCAGCAAGGTTTTACTTTTGTTTGTGTATTGGGAATGTGGATTGCCTTGTCTCATTGTAAGTGCTAATGACCTCCCATTGTTCTGTGTCTGGCTATTGTGTACATTGATTGCCCCCTGGGGGCTTCTGTCTCATTGCACATGGCAGTCCTTCTGGTCAAGCTATCGCACCAATTCCTGCTGACTCATTTTCAAGTCCTCATTTGCATGGCTAAGGAGGACCTGAAGGAGACCACAGGTACTTTACAATTGACCAATAGGAAAGCGGTTGTTGGGGGCGGGATGTTCCAAATTCTGTATATAAGTCTTGTTCAATAAAGTTGTTTTGAGTTCCTTCACCTCAATCTAGAGTTCTGTCTCTTATTGGGGGAATCTGCTGCAAGGGATTGCTATGGTCTTCCATACTCCCTTGGATAATCACTGAGCTCTTGTAAGAGCTTGTGTAAGAGCTTGTTCTGCTGCACTCTCTGGGGAAAGAGAGGTTCACCCACAGGAACCTGGAGCCTTGTCGTAGGTCCAGGGTGGGTAGGAGATGCCAAGACCCTAACCAAGCTGCGGCGGTTCGTGGAGTCTGAAGTGGTTACGGTGTCTGGTGGAGTGCTTGGAGCCCCTCGGGAAGCACTAGGAGCATCTGTCAACGGAGGTACCCGGTCCGGGGTGCCCTGTTCCGTTACATAAAGTTAACCCATTTTTTGTATATTGTGAAAGATGATGTCACGTCGAGTAAATAGATACCCAACATGTTACGGTTTAAAATTGCGCGCCCCCGTGGGATGGCAACAAACTACGGTCAATCGAGATCTCAATAGGCGATGTTTTAAATTTATTTAACGGTTACCAGTTTAGAGTTAGAGTGTAGCTCTTTTTTTTTAATTATTGCCCATGCTCTGGCGATTGCGGTGATACCTCACATGTGTGGTTTGAACAGCGATTTCATTTGCGGTTCGACTTCCGTATACGTTTTTTTTTTTGTGTGAGAGCTAACGGTGACGGGGGCGACTAAAATTTTTTATTTTTTTTTTCCTATTTATTTTTTTAACTTTATTACAGGTATTTCCGGCATTCATCGGGACTCCATCCAGCCGGCTGGGTGCTCGGGGCTCCCTGAGCAAAGTCACGGAAGGCAGCGGGAGGGGGGGGCGTCCCCTCCCGCTCGCTCGGGTAACGATCGAGCGGCTCCCGAGCCGCATCGGTAGTTACCGACGGAAAGCTGACCATTGACACTAAACCACGGTACCGGGATGGTGTCTCTAGCTAGAGGCATCATCCCGGTATACTACCGCAAGGTCTACCGACGTAAATATACGTTAGTATGCGGTAAGTGGTTAATCCCCTTCAGTCTGGATTTTGCCGGCAGCACTCTACAGAAACCTCTCTCCTAAAACTCACAAATGGCTTACTAACAGCTAAAACCCATGGTCACTAATCCGTACTCCTGCTCTTGCACCTCTCTGCTGCCTTTGATACAGTTGACCACCCCGTCCCCCTCAAAAAACTTAATTTGCTTGGTCTCCGTGACTCCGCTCTCCATTGGTTCGAATCTTACCTATCTGTCGGACTTTCCCCTAATCTATCCTTCCATAGATGATACCTGAAAACCCTTCTCTTTAAAGAAGCCTATCTGGCTTCTAACTAATGCACTGTTCCACTTTCTCCATCAGCTCATCCCCCACAGCTATTACCTTTTGTGTCAATTGAGCCTCCCTTTTAGATTGTAAGCTCTAACGTGCAGGGCCCTCTGATTCCTTTTGTACCAAATTGTATTGTAACTGTAATGTCTGCCTTCATTATGTTAAGCACTGTGCGAACTGTTGGCGCTATATAAATCCTGTATAATAATATTAATATATATACACACTTACATATATGTGTGTGTATATATAAATATATATATATAAAACCACACATACCCATATATGCACACCTAATATGTACACACATATAGCATGTGCAGCTCCATCTATGGGTGAATTTTGATCTGTATATATACATACAGTATGTCTCACACCACAAAAAATATCTGGAAAGAATGGTTACTGTGGGCTGTCTATTATGGTTAGTGTACCATGCGTATATAGATATTCCATTTTTCTATTACCTTCCAAAGATCCACAGGTCTCAAGACAACCCCCCAGGCAGACCGATTATATCAGGTATCAATTCTCTCACATACAATCTATCCTGTTTCATCGACCACAACCTCCAAAATTTTTGTGAAAAGCTTACCATCCTACCTTAGAGACACAACAGACCTCCTACTCAATTTAAAGGACTACACCTGATCCACAGACCTTCACTTTGGATGTGGCCTCGCTATATTCCAACTCCCTCATTCTATCGGAATAACGGCCACCAAACAGTACCTATTCTCTGACCTACTCATGCCCAAGCATCAAGCCATTTTTCCTCTAGCAGCCATCCAATTTATCCTTACCCACAATTACTTCACCCATCTAGATGACTTCTATCTCCAAACCAAGGGAACAGCGATGGGAACAAGGTTCACCCTGAGTTATGCAAATCTTTGCATGAGTTAATTCAAACAAGAATACATCTTGTCTCAAAACCCTTATACCCAGCACATCCACTTCTATAAACAGTACATAGACGACTTAATACTCATTTGGTGCGGCGACTCAGAGAAGATTCCAGAGTTTATCAACCAACTCAACCAGAACAACTGGGGGCTCACCTTTACCCACCAAACCCACCTAACCACCATAGACTATTTCAGTGTTTCTCAACTCCGGTCCTCAGGGCACACTAACAGGCCAGGTTTGCAAGAAAACTGAAATACATCACAGGTGATATAATTTGCTGCTCAGTGATTGCAGCATTCTAGTCTGCATCTCCCCAAAGTAATACTTAAAATCTGGCCTGTTAGTGTGCTCTGAAGACTGGAGTTGAGAAACACTGGACTATTTAGACATCATCATCAATAGAAGTACTGATGGCACAATTGTTATGACCAATTTCTTTAAGAAGGTAAACAGCAATAGCTACCTAGATTATAAAAGCTGCCACCACAAACCATGGCTGAAGAACGTACCCTTCGATCAATTCAAAAGACTCAGAAGGAATTGTACAATGTATAAAGATTTTCTTGCTAAATCACAGACCTTCAGATCAAGGTTCAAAACCAAAGGATACCCTGATCAATGAATTAAGGGAGCATGCAAAAGGGCCCTTAATACCCTACATGAAGACTGCCTGAAACCGTCCACCACCAAGGGTCCAAATAATCTGCCCGCACAGTGCAATTTTATCACAAAATTGAACACAGGCCACACTCTAATCAGGGGCATCCTCTCTAAGCATTGTCACATTTTAAAATCAGATCCACTCCTCCAATCCATGTCCCCCCCTACTACAACCAAGACTAATTGTCCAGAGAGCCAAAACCATCAAAAACCACATAGCCCCCAGCAGATTACCTCCCATTCAACGGGACCTAAGAGAACGCAGGATGCTACAGATGCAACAACTCCAGATGCCTCTCCTGCTCCATACTCCATACGGGAACAAAACCCTCCAGTCAACAAATCGTCTGAAAACCTGGCCTATTACCTCTCACCTAGACTGCGCCTCTCAGTTTATCAGTTTATCATCTATCGACTAACATGCCCATGCAATATGCAATACGTCAGAAGGACCATACAGACCTTCCGCCAAAGATTCAATAAACACAGATTTAACATCAAGAAAGCAGTTCCTGAACTCCACAGTGTCCTTCCCCATTTCTCCACGCATCTCGGACCTAATACCCACCACAATCATAGAACAGATTTCAGAATCCATCTGCTATAATTGATACACCAGACTGTGCCAAAGGGAATCCTTTTGGGTATACTAGCTGAATACACTTACTCCAAATGGACTCAATGAGATGATAGAATCATATAAAGAATGAATGAATGAATGAATGAATGAATGAATGAATGCAGTTTATAATAAATCCTCCCTTTATCCCCAGATTCACTGTTTCCAGATTCATCCACTACCATTTTCTTTCCTCTCTCTCTCTCATACTTTTCATGTGGATGGGAGGGTGTGTATGCACACATACGTTATGGGCGCAAAGATGTGTATGGGCGGGTACACACATTCAGCTATTCTTTCCAGATTTCATTATTTCTTTATTTTTGCTTTACTTGCTTCACTCTCCCCCACGAGCTGCCTTCTCAACCGCTCCCTCCCCTATCCCACAGCCACCTTGCTGTATTCCCATCCCGCCAGCTGTCACCAGGGACCCTAGCCACTTACAACTCCCTGCACCACAGATGACAGATCCATCTATCCCCTGTCAGCCCTCCCTCCTCCTCCCGCACAAGCGCTTATCCCCACAGCTGGTCAGGCTTGTGGATCGCTTGCTCTCCCTGCCAGCTGTCACATCCACTCACTGTCTCCCATCCCAGCTCATCTCCCTTGCAGGGTCTCCAGACTTTCATGTTTACCCCTAGCTGATCCTCCACCAGCCTCCTCTGTTCTAGGTCCCAGGCACCTTCCCTTCCTTCTTCCACTTTATCCTTCACCTTTATCTTGCCACCCCCCACCCACATTCTCCATCCCTTTCCCCCCTCCTATACCTCCCCACCATTGTGACCCCCTTTTCCCCATTAACCCCTCCTCCCCCCTCTCCCCCTTCTCCCCCCCTTTTTTCCCCCCATCCGAGCTAACTCTCTCCTCCCGTGCTCTGAGTTCGCCACTCCAGCCTCCCTTGCTCCCCTTTCCCCCTTCTCCACCCCACCCGTCTCGCTTCACCCACCCATCTCTCCCCCTAATTCTCTTTCCTTTCTCTCACCCCCCGGCTGTGCCCCTCCCTCCTCACCACCCCGTCCACCCTTCCTCCCCCCCTCCTCTTTACCTCGCAATTCTTCCCCATCTCCCCTCCCCCTCACCCTCCCATTCTCCCATACTGCCTTTTTTTTTTCTCTCCAGCCCTAACCTCATACTTTTTCCCACAGTTTTGTAGTGTCACAGATACACCGGTGGGGTTATGTCCTTACTCATTAGCATACAGCAGCAGGTCAGTCACTGAACTAATATTCTTTTAAATTTATTGCTTTTAAATTCATTGTTTTTAAAGTACAGTATCTCACAAAAGTAAGTACACCCCTTACATTTTTGTAACTATTTTATTATACCTTTTCATGCGATGATACTTTGCTACAATTTAAAGCAGTGAGTGAACAGCTTGTATAACAGTGAATATTTGCTGTCCCCTCAAAATAACTCAGCACACAGCCATTATTGTCTAAACCACTGGCAACAAAAGTGAGTACACTCCTAAGTGAAAATTGGCAGGGACAGAGAAAATTTTCTGGAAACTACAGGCCAGTCAGCCTTCTATCAATAGTAGGTAATTTATTGGAGGGGATAAGGGACTATATCCAAGAATTTGCTGAAGAAAACCATATCATTAGTAGTAATCAGCATGGGTTTAGGAAGGGTCATTCCTGTCAGACCAATCTGTTAATATTCTATGAGGAAGTGAGCTGCAATCTAGATAGGAGGAAGCCTGTGAATGTGGTGTATCTGTATTTTGAAAAAGCATTCAGTACAGTTCCCCATAAATGCTTATTCTACAAATTGAGGTCTGTAGGTATGAACCATAGGATCCTTGGATAGAAAAGGGTGGTGATAAAGAGCGTGTACTCAGACTAGTCTGGAGTGGTAAATACGGTACCCAGGGCCCTGTCTTGGGACCAATTCTGTTTAATTTATTCATAAATGATATAGAGGATGGGATAAATGACTCAATCTCAGTTTTTGCGGAGGACAAAAAAATGAGCAGGGCAATAACTTCACGTCAGGATATAGACATTTTACAGAAAGACCTAAATAAAATAATGGAGTGGGCAACTACATGGCAAATGAAGTTTAATGTGGAGAAATGTAAATGAATGCACTTGGGGGCCAAAATCATAAATGCAAACTACTCACTAGGAGGAGAACCTCTGGGAGAATTCGGGATGAATAAAGATCTGGGGGTCCTAGAAGAAGACAGACTGAGAAAGAGAATGCAATGTCAAGCTGCAGCTACCAAAGCCAGCAGAATATTAGCATGTATTAAAAAAGGGGATATATGCCAGAGATAAAACTATAATCCTGACACTTTATAAAACTCTGGTTAGGCCACATCTGGAGTATTCCGTCCAGTTCTGGTCACCAGTCCTCAGAAGGGATGTGCCGGAGAGAGTCCAGAAAAGGGCAACAAAATTAAAACGGGGACTGGAGAACCTCAATTTCGAAGAACGATAACAAGCACTGTATTTATTCTCGCTGGAGAAGAGACGCTTGAGAGGGGACATGATAGCGAATTACAAATACCTCTATGGTGATCCCAGAGTAGGAAAAAAAACTATTCAGTCTCAGGGAGTGTAAGAAGACACGGGGCCACACAATGTGATTGCAGGAGAAGCACTTTAACCTTACATAGTTACATAGTTTGTGAGGTTGAAAAAAGACATCAGTCCATCCAGTTCAACCTATGATGTGTGTGTGTTTGCTGTTAACCGTACATTGCATACCCCTTTATGTTGTGGTCTTTAAGGTGCCCATCTAATAGTTTTTTGAAACTATCGATGCTCCCTGCTGATGCGGCTGCTTGTGAAGGCGAATTCCACATCCTTACTGCTCTAACAGTGAAGAACCCCTTACGTATTTTAAGGTTAAACCGTTTTTCCTCTAGTTTTAGTGAGTGGCCACGTGTCTTATTGTATTCCCTTTCTCTGAAAAGTTTGTTCCTTATGCTAGGGTCGCCAGTACAGTATTTGTACATTGATATCATATTCTCCCTCAAGCGTCTCTTCTCCAGAGAGAATAAGTTCAATGCTTGTAGTCTTTCCTCATAGCTGATGTCCTCCATTCCCCTAATTATTTTTGTTGCCCTTCTCTGGACTCTCTCCAGTTCCAGCACATCCTTTCTGAGGACCGGTGCCCAGAACTGGACAGCATACTCCAGATGTAGCCGGACCAGAGTCTTGTAGAGTGGGAGAATAATCTCTTTATTTCTGGAGTAAATCCCCTTTTTTATACATGCCAGTATTCTGTTGGCTTTGCTTGCAGCGGCTTGGCATTGCATGCCACTGCCAAGCCTGTTGCCCATCAGTACCCCCAGGTCCTTTTCTATCTTAGATTCACCAAGAGTTTTCCCACTTAGTGAGTAGCTTGTTTTCGTGTTTCTGACGCCCAAGTGCATTACTTTACATTTTTCAACATTAAACCTCATCTGCCATGTAGTTGCCCACCCCATTATTTTGTTCAGGTTCGCTTGTAAGGTTTCCACATCCTGCATAGAAGATATTGGCATGCTTAGTTTAGTATCATCCGCAAATACTGAGATTGTGCTAGATATCCCCTCCTCTAGATCATTTATGAATAAATTAAACAGGATTGGTCCCAGGACAGAACTTTGGGTGACCACACTTTTCACACCCGCCCAATCTGAGTACTCCCCATTTATCACCACCCTCTGGACTCTCCCCTGGAGCCAGTTTTCTATCCAGGTACTCACCCTATGGTCCATACCTACATTAACATTAAGCTGCAGAGGGTTTTTTTCACTGTCAGGGCGATAAGAATGTAGAACTCTTTTCCACAATTGGTCGTGTCAGCGGGGAGTATTGAGATTTTTAAAAGACTCTTGGACGTGCATCCTAAAGAACACAACATACAGGGATATGGGAAATAATTATCAACACTAACACACGTACACCTACACAGGTTGAACTGGATGGACTATTGTCTTTATTCAACCCTACCTACTGTGCAACTATATATGTAACTATATGAGTACTCCTCAGGGCAATGGGTGTGGTGAATGGGTGTGCACTGACAGTGGTGAGTTAGCCACATACCCTAAGGTAAATACAAGTTCCTCCTAAATGACCTTGTTCTGGTGCAAAGTTTAGGAGCACCCTGACTCAAGCTTCCTTGGAGATGCGCACCACACAACATTTCTGACCAAGACAAAATTTACTATCACTAGGTCTGCTCTTAGCTTTCACCACTTCTGGAATATGAGGTGGCTACCAGATGCAAGCGCTCCTCTGCTGTTTCCCACCGACTATTCTCATGGATTGAAACTCCTAGGCTTAATTCCTGGGCTCATAGGTTGGGGCAGACCCTAAAGGTCATGAAGAAATTCAGGCAGAGGTATTTTAATGCATGGAAGTTCCTCACCTATCCTCTCTCCATATGCTAACTACTCTGCAAGAATTTTTTTGGGGCAGTATGTACTACTCTCTGGATGGGTATGTCTAGCGTTACTTAGCCCCCACATGCCCAAAATGCAAAAAAAGAGAGCTTTTGCTAGAAATCCCTTTCCTATATTGGATTGGGCTAGTTTGACCATATGCTATCATTGGCAAAACTCAGAGAGGTTATTTCTCCCTCCTGACAATTGTGAAGCCTTGTATCCTAGGGAAAATGAATTTAACAAAAGATGTGCTGTCCCTGGTGTGAACCTGACAGTTTTGCACTGAAAGACCTACTTACCATTTATAATGAAGGTATCAATTCGGTAGTTCTCCTTTGCACTGGCAGGCCTTACCCTACAGCTAGCCCTATCTGTCTTAAATAGACAATTCCTATTTCCTTAGGACCTATTCACACCTGAGCCTTTTTCAGCTCATAAAACGCTCATCTCTGAAGTCTCAAAACGCCCAACAAGCAAAATCCTATTCATTTTATTGGCTCTTGTTCACATATGAGCGTTTTGTTTCCTGAAGCAAAATGCCTGAAGCTCAAAAAAGTTTTTGTTAGATGTCAATGCCTGCCTCCAAACACCTGCAAAAAATGCCTGAAAAAACACCCGAAAAATGCCTCAAAAACACCCAAAAAAATGCCTGAAAACGATACACTCATGTGTGAATGAAGCCTAAGTGTTTAGCATAAGAGTAAAACCCTCATTCTAAAGTTTGACTTCATCCAAGAATTAAGTAACCAAATGTTGCCATAGAAAGCTAATAGACGATCTTCCAAATCCCTTCTCTAGTTTAACACCTCTCCATCAATTGCAGGACTCCAAACAAACCACTGGGATATTTTAGGGTCACAGGGGGGACCCAGAATACCCAGGAAAGGGACTTGGCTGTAATGTTTTTATAATCATTGAGATAATAACAGAAGGGTGTATAGACTTTAGTGGTCCACCTTCAGTGTAGCCATGTCATTTACCTGGTTAAGCTGGCAATATTTCATCAGAACCGTTTATTTCTGAATTTGGTATGTGGTTTTTTTTTTTTTTTTTGAGCTTGTCAGCCTTTCCATCTCCCTGATATCCTCAACCCTTCTGATCCATTGTTGGACTGTTGGTGGAATAGAAGATTTCCATACTGCCAGTATACAGGAGGTCCAATTTTGACATACTGTATATGGTGAAAACATGGGGAAAAAATTTGGACTTTATTTGAGGCACAATGGCGTTGGAAGTTTAAACATGGTTGAAAACCATATGTTTATTAAATGATAACACATTAAAAGAAAACATATATCGATGGCAACATTCATATGCACCACCACATGTATAACACCCAGCAGTACAATAGACAATCAAGGTAAAATAGTACATGGTAAAATCATAGGGATACATGATTGAAGCCCATTTGGTAATCATAGGGATACATAATTGAAGCCCATTTGGTAATAGCAGAAACATGACATATTCCAAAGTTGACATCTAGTGCTGTTTATTCATGAATATTGTAGAGCATAGCAGTGTGCCATCGTGATAGCAACTAGTAAAGTATGGTCAAATTCGGATGCATCATAAGGCCCTACGCGTTTCGTGATCATCATCACTTCTTCAGGGGCGAATGCATCATAGATCTAAAATGAAACATGTGAAAATAAATGGTAGGTCCACACTTAGGGGAAAGGGGGAGATAACGGGGTAACCAAAAAGGGAACAAGTGAACCCTCTCTGTGTAGTACTTACATAGCCACTGTATATAGGACGGTAGTCCGTCATAAAAGGGGGGGATGCCCATGTAGTCTGCCCCGGGAGCTGTAGTAGAGACTGAGGATATGAGCCCAGAGCGCATACAGGTACCTCCAAAGGGAAAAAAATAATAGTAAATGACAGTAGTGAGGGATGGGCCCCAGTAATAGGACTAGTACTAAATATGTAATGAGGGGGTAGCAAATAATTGCAATAGCTCATATATTCGTAATGAAAGGGTAGCAAATGATTGCAATGGCTCCTTTACTCTTATAGTACAAATAATAATACGGGACCCTAAAATCGAAAGAAATGGTAAAAATAATAAAGGAACCAAAAGTATGTATAGTAAGATGCGAAAGAATATAGGTGAAAATGGTGAAAAAAAAGGGGGGGAGGTGCAAGGTGAAAGTGAATGTAAGGATAGGAACAGGCATTAAAGATATAAACCTGTATTAATGGGCACTTCACCGCAAGTGGATAGCGAAAAAAGGTAAAAGGAAATAATCACCAGTGTGCTGTACCAGACTGCCAAGAGTGGCTGAAAAAGAAAGTGAATTACCTCAGCAAGAAGCATGACCCGGTGTGTGCTGTGCGAGACGCCAAAGAACTGGCTGGTAAGACGCGGAGACCTTATGAGCCCTGGGCGATCCAAAAGTCCCGCCTAGCGTCACGCAGGCATGACGAGGTGGGAGGGAGGAGCAGTTTCAATCGAGCAGCCCATGTTGCTCGAAGAGATCGTGCGCCTCCCATGTGTCAGCCAATAGGATGAAAAACAACCACCGGCAAGGGGACACCGAGGGCGTCAGAGGCACGGCGTGTGGGCGTGGCGCCGATGCGATTACAGCACATCCGCCCCAGCCACCCCACCCAACAGGGTGCACAAAGGGGGGGAAGGGGAAGGTGCCAAAGCGCATCGCAGCTCCCGGACCAGACGGGGGCGCCCAAGCAGTAAAACTTGTATATAATAATAAAAAATATAAAAAGGTAATAATAGTGTGGAATCCTATATGGTAAATCAACCATAGTGCCTCCATCCCTATGCATATGAAAAAAAAAACAAAAAACAAAAAGTTTGGGACTTTAAATGAGACATATAGTAAGGAAGTCTCCATCTCTGGATCAATATGAAAACATGGGGGAAAAAAATTGGGACTTTATTTGAGGCACAATGGCGTTGGAAGTTTAAACATGGTTGAAAACCATATGTTTATTAAATAACACATTAAAAGAAAACATATATAGATGGCAACATTCATATACACCACCACATGTATAACACCCAGCAGTACAATAAACAATCAAGGTAAAATAGTACATGGTAAAATCATAGGGATACATGATTGAAGCCCATTTGGTAATCATAGGGATACATTATTGAAGCCCATTTGGTAATAGCAGAAACATGACATATTCCAAAGTTGACATCTAGTGCTGTTTATTCATGCATATCGTAGAGCATAGCAGTGTGCCATCGTGATAGCAACTAGTAAAGTATGGTCAAATTCAGATGCATCATAAGGCCCTACGCGTTTCGTGATCATCATCACTTCTTCAGGGGAGAATGCATCATAGATCTAAAATGAAACATGTGAAAATAAATGATAATACTGTATATGGTGTTTCCTGCCGGAAGAATTTTGGGTAATTTTGTAAAACCCATGTCCAAAAATTATTATTAAGAGGTGGACAAGATTATGTGCAATAAATCCCCTCTCCCATGCCCGCATCTCCAACAGGTCTCAGATTCTGTGGGGTATCTAGAATAAAGGAGGTTGGGAGTTCGGTACCAACAAGCTACTATCATGTATCCTGATTCCTGGTATTTGTTGGATGTTGAGGATCTTAAAGACATAAAAAGTAGCTTTGTGCATGCTTCCAGTGATAATGTGATCCCAAGGTCCAAATAGTGCAGAGGTGCCCTAGATCAGTGGTCCTCAACCCTGGCCTACAGGGCCCACTAACAGGCCAGATTTTCAAGATAACTGAAAGACATCCCAGGTGATACCATTTGCTGCTCAGTGATTGCAGTACTCTAGTCTGCAACTCCCCAAGGTAATACCTAAAATCTGGCCTGTTAGTGGGCCCTGTAGTCCAGGGTTGAGGACCACTGCCCTAGATGCTTCAATAAGGAGCCATTTGTAAGTCAAGGAGAGAGTTTGGTGAATCAGGTTTTCTATTTGTCTCCCTTGTTCGAACGGCATCAAGTTGTGTGAGAATTTGACAGGGTCAAGGCAAGGACCGTAGACAGTGAGATAGCTGTAATATCTGTAGGGTATCTAGAGTAGCCTATCTAGAGTAGCCAGCTCCTCTTAAGTTGCCAGTTGGGTAGGTGGAGTGGCACAAGCCTCTGTAACTTTTAATATTTCTTTATATTGTGTACTGCTGATCCATTACATCTGTTTGTTCGTATGTTATGTAATCACTTAACTGTGCTTTCTGCTGAACAGATAAAAACATAACAAGGTCAGTATATACATGGCAGATCTGGATACATTCCTTAGAGTTCAATGCTATCTCTGTGGCAGTTCCCAAAAAAGTTAATGCATTTTAATGCAGGCATACAGTACACCCCAGCAGGGCCGGAGTGGGACTCATTTTCAGCCCTGGAGTTTCATGCCTTAGACCGGCCCACTTTAGTTCACGACTGACTATATTAAAATAATGTAATTAAAACCTCAGAATATAAGTTTGCAATGGTGCACTGTTCTCTACAGCCTTGTAATTCATTGTATTTTTCAAAAAATATCATTTCCAATTCAGTGCAAATACAGTAGTAGCCTTCTCCGCCATGGATTCCCCCAGATCCTCCCCCCCCCCCCCTAGTATGTATGATGCATGCATATTCTTAGCCCCCAAGTGCATAACTTTACATTTATCAACATTAAACCTCATTTGCCACATAGTTTTTTTTTAAATGTACGAAAATATCGGCCAATATCGGCAAAAGCCGATATTCAATGGCCAAAATATTGGTATCGGCAATAAAAAAAACTATATCGGTCAATCACTAATTCATAGTGCTGCCAAAGCAGCCTATTCCATGTTTTAGCTTAGTATTAAAAATGAGATTAAACATTGCAGTGATATAAAGTGGGGAACTTTTGTAATCTGTTCTCCGGGTATAGCTCACATAAAACCTCTACCCTGTACCAATTTCTAGAGAAATACACAGACATGCAACGATGTAGAATCCACAGATCACATTCAGTTTGGTGAAAGGTGACGGTTACATTCGGTCATGTATGGTCTATGTGCATTTGTTCAAGGACCTCAAAAGCACCTAAGCTGCGTCCATTGGAGGCTTTTTTCCAATTTTGCTTCAGTAAACTACCAAACCCTGCAACTGTGCTGCAGTCATAAATTAATTTACTTCACCTTAATCTGAATTTTATGTATTTCTAAGAATTATGCAAAAATCTAAGATTCATGCAAGCTCCCAGATGGAATGCATGCTTCTTGTTACTTGTTCCTGTACTGTGCAGTTGTCTCAGGGACACCAAAATGAATGATGGCAACAAGAGGACCTTGCAACTCAGGGGCAATATCTCCTTATTCAAGGCCATCCTTCACCTCACCCTCCATAAAATGCTAGTTAAAACTGCAAAAAAAAAAAAATATCCCCCAAATACCTGTAAGGGGGGGGGGGGGGGAATGAGCCTCCTCCAGAGGTAGCTAACCAAAGAGGACATCATCTCCTCCTATTGAGATTCTGGGGAATATTGAGTAATGCAAAGCTCATGAGAAGACAATCCTACACTGTGGCAAGGGCAGTGATTTTTAGCAGGAAGAAGAGCAGAGCCAGAGCGAGGACAACATGAACAATCCTCTTACCTGCAGCGAGGAGGAGGTGGGTGGAGCTACTTTCTTGGCGCGGAGGAGGAGGAATTTAAACCCTCTTCCGCTATGAATGCTGGGCTTCTGCCTGTGTGTGCCTGATGTCACTGGAATCACCAGTTCAGGAATCACACAGTGTGCGTTAAATTCTGGGAAACTGCTTTGTCCTGGAATAAAACTGCCTTCACTGTCATGCTACACGACACCCCCTCAGATGTTGCGCCCGGTGCGGCCGGACCCCCTGCACCCAGTGCCGAGACAAGTTCATTCAGTGCCCAGGGCAAACATGGCAAGCTGTGCCCCCCACCCCATCTATAGATAAGGCTAATATTGGTAGAAGGTTTGTTTCAGGCAGTAGGGAGGCGATACAACGGCTCCTTACCTCCTGTCAAATGCTCTCTGAAGAGCAATCTGCATCATGGTTGCTTTTCAGAGACCAAAACACGTGTGAACAAGCCCTTAATTATTTATTTTTTACAAATGTTTTACATTATTTATATTGTGTTGAGAATTTATATGTACAGTGTATATATATATACATTTTACATTTTTAACTGCCCTGTTGGGGGGCTTTGATGAAATATCAGGGCTCTAAACAGACCCCATATGTTTCACTTTTGAGACACCATGTGGTTTGGTGCATGTGATAGCAGATGTGTGGGGTGCTATTACCAATAAATGGCACTGTCGCACGTCTACTAATGGACGATTTGTTTCTGTGTGTCAGGAAAGCCACAATCTTGTGACTGACATTCAAAGGTGAGAACTTTGCCTTATAGTGGGGTCACACCGGTGCACTGCAGTTTGGTCACAGTGTGATTGTGTGTGCGTTTTACCTGGATTTTAGGTGCACTTCTATTGAATTCCATTACACAGTGCGTTTTCTGAAACCGCATCAAAGATGCAACATGCAGGACTTTGATGTACTTTCATGAAAACGCACTTTGTAATAGAAATTCAAATAGAAGTGCACCTAAAATCCCGGTAAAACGCACACACAATCACACTGTGACCAAACTGCAGCGCACAGGTTATTAGGGATAGGTATAGGTATGGGGGGGGGGGGTAGGTATGGGGGGGATAGGGATAGGGGGGAATAGGTATAGGGGGATAGGTATAGGTGGGGGGGTAGGTATAGGGGGGATAGGTATAGGTGGGGGGTAGGTATGGGGGGATAGGGATAGGGGGGAATAGGTATGGGGGGGATAGGTATAGGGGGGTAGGGATAGGGGGGAGGAGGGCAGGTCTGGGTAATAAGAATATGTGTTAATGAAGAACAGAGTGAAGGGCTGTAAAGAAAGTGCTAATGCTGCATTTTAGGACAGGACAGGGTCAGCTAAATGGCTGCTTGGATAGCCCAGAGTTGGGACCAGAGGCTTCAGGACATACAGTGCAGATTTATGGAGTGGACAGCTGAAAGAAGAAGGTGAAGGGTTAATGTGAACAGGAGAGAGGAGCAGAAGACTCGGTGCTGACTTACTATTGTGCAGGGAAGGTAAAGAGACGACATGCTGCGGACAAAGTGAAAGTGACCAACAAGGAAGACTCAAGTCAGTGACCTGGCCGGGAACGGGGAAGTAGAAGAAGCTGACAGGGGGGAGGGGAGCTTGTAAAGAGTAGAGTGATAAACAGCTGAAGGAGAGATAAGGCAGAGGTGAAGTGAATGGAATGAACAAGTCCGAGGATCATACATTGTTGTACAGTGACAGGAGGGAGAATGATATTCACCCCTGTCAGGCAGGAGAAGGCAGAAGCTCCCAGTGTGCCCCCCCCCCCCCCCTTCATTACAGATATGGACATGTCCAGGGCAGATGATACTTGTAACTTTGGGCATTACACCGGCCCTGCCTGCACCCCAAATGGACCAGCCCATCTGGAATGCTCCCGATTAGCCAATCCGGGCCTGCACCCCAGCACAGAAACAATGAGATGCGTGCATTATCTTTTTTTGAAAAGTGTGTGCACCAGAAGATTTCTGTCCTGGCTATGTGTCTGACTCACGTAAACAGTAAGTGTAGCATTCGGTCTAACCTTACATTAACTGGAAAACGAAAAACTTATCTTCCTTAGTACAAACTTTGCAAGTAGTCAGATAACTCCTTCTAACTTGGTCAGAATATCCACTCAAATGGGGAGAGGGTATTAATAACCTCTGTGTCTCCTACAAACCTCTAGGAATTATATTATGCATCTTAAATGAAGCAGTTCCTGGCAGGTCAGTTAAAGCTGCTCTTTCTTCCCACAGTGTTTTGAAATAAGAGGGTTTGGTAGGAAGTGTTTCCTGACAGTTAAATTGCGATGTAGGCTGGGGTTAGGAGAGGGATCCTGCCTCTTTAACATGGAAACAAGACAAAGGTTCATTCTATGAGTGCAGGATCACAACTGTCAGACCATCTTCATGCACTTGGGAGACTCTGCAAAGTCATAATTATATCTCTTAACCTGTCTTGCTCTTTGCAATAGAAAGATCCTATTATATTGAAATGAGATCATTAGCAATCACATACTTTTCTTTCAGCTTTTTTTTTATTCAAATACCTTAACTGCTGGCAATGGAATATTTATAAGTATTTTGTACAGTAATTGATGGCATGTTTCTATAGAGGTGAAAAATTAACCTCTTTATAGCCCCTTGTATGTGTTAAGATAGCGTTTCTTGAAAAGTAAGCCATGTCTATAGGAATCTTAATAATGTGATCCAAAAATGTTACTTTATATTACTGAATTTTTGAGAAAGGTCTCAAAGTTTCTCATTTGTGCCTGACCAGGGGCACATATCTTTTACTGTTTGGGCACAGCAAGAAAATAACAGCACAACACAAATATAGGAAGCACTTTTCACTGTTGCTATAATATTATAGGTAATTACCATGTTATAGAATAGGTCGTTTTGCAAGAAGTTTAAAGCAAAGTAAGGGAGAAAACAGCGCAGACCTCCGATGTAGTTAGCTGAAGAGGAGTCATCCTCGAAACACGTCCTGCGCCCCCACTTTTACAGGAGACCATCGCCCCCCGAAAGCTGTCCTTGGGATTGAGTGAGTCGAGCGGGAGCCTCAGAGATTTCTGGCATTTAGCCCAGCTCTTCACCTGTCAGCTGGCCACACAGTGATCCAGACACTGTTGATGCTCATCCATTCTTTGCTTGTGACTGTGTTGTGTGTTAAGTGGGCTCTTTCTTGTGGACTATATGCTCTTTCACATTTTATTTTTTGAGTACATAATGTTTTTAATAAAGACCTTTGATCCTTTTTCCATATCAGAGGTCTGTGCTGTTTTCTCCCTTCCCTTGCTTTTGTCTTCACACGTAGAGTTCCCTCTCCCTGATTACAGCAGCACTTCTCTTAGTGTGTAGTAGTTGTGTGTCCAGGTGTTGGGCTACCCACTCGATAGTTCACATTATTTATTGATTGCTGTATTTATATTTACATTTATAATTTATTGGAGGTCTTTAGTTCTTGCCAATAGCTGCATTTATTAAATGTGGTACCACTATGTTTTTATACAGTTTTATTGGACTATTTATGCCATGGAAAAAACATACCCATGGGTCTTCTAGCACTTCAATGTGCACTTCAATGTTTGTAATCTCTTTTATTTGTTAAAGTACTTCCTTCCAATATTTCTTTATTTTTGGGCACTCCCACCTTATATGGGCCATAGTTCGGAATTTTTTACAACATTTCCAACAGTATAGTGACTTCCCAGTTTGATATTTATGTGCTTTATCTGGTTGTTATATACCACCTTGTTAGACATTTAGAGTTCATTTCTATGGAATATTTTATCTGCTGCAGAGACATGTACCATTTTCATAATTTTCCCTAATTGTTTGTTCACCCATGTTCCTTTTTCATTTTCCCATTTTTCTATATATGGCGGCACTTTTGGTTCAGCCATTGCCACAAGTATCTTATAAATCCGGGAGATTCCATGTTCTGTGTTTAATGTACACAGCTGCTCAAAAGGTAATAAATCCTCTCTGTTTCTTATAGTTCGTGATAATGTTGTGACAAAGTGCCTCAACTGGAAATAACGCCATTCATCTATCACCAAAATGTCTTCCTTGTGCTTTAAATCTTGTAGAGCGCAAATCTTTCCTTTTTTCATAATATCTGTGCAATTGTATCCTTTATCCATTCACCAAAAAGTGGCCCTTTCCCCGGTGGGAAATAATTTGTTTCTCTTAACAGTATTAATGGAGAATTATATTTCCATTTGCTTTCTAATGAATGAAATCCCATATTCCTAAAACATTCATTGTCAAAACATGTGCATTAGTGAGGGGGGGGCGTGGCTCCGAGCTCTGTTATGGACGCTTAGTCACAGAGCTCCGCCGGACCGCTGACTTATCCGCCGCACAGAGGGCTCTAGACCGCTTGCGAACAGCCATAAAACAGACAGTGAGTCTCCTACTACCCCTCACTATGCCGCAGAGAAAGAAAGGGGGGCAAATTCAACCCCACAAGCTGCCGACATATAAGGGAGCAGCGCAGCGCAACAGGCCTCAAAATGGCGGTGGTGACCAGCACAGACAGAGCCCTGAGGTAACTTCTATTTTGGGGGCTGACGCTACAAATACCTCTCCCACCTCACATAATACAGAGGGGTCTCACTCAGGGAACAGTTCTCCATCTACTAGAAGCCCTGCAAGGTCCCGCCAGCATTTAGACTCTACCTCAGGTGCAGTGGCGGCTGGTGCTCAAAATTTTTGGGGGGGCGCAAAAAGAAAAATGTAATAGGTATTGCTTCGCGCCAAAAAACGCAGTAAAAAAATTGCGTGACTTTGAAGCTGTGCCCCCTTCAATGCAATGAACACTATGCTGTGCCCCCTTCAATGCAATGAACACTGTGCTGTGCCCCCTTCAATGAAATGAACACTGTGCTGTGCCCCCTTCAATGCAATAAACACTGTGCTGTGCCCCCTTCAATGCAATGAACACTGTGCTGTGCCCCCTTCAATGCAATAAACACTGTGCTGTGCCCCCTTCAATGCAATAAACACTGTGCTGTGCCCCCACAATGCAGAGTTCAGCGTGCATGCCCCTTTCAATTCAGAGCGCCACAGCATTGTCCCCAATCACTGCAAAGCGCCACAGCATTGTCCCCAATGATTTCAGAGTGCCCACAGCATTGTCCCCCAATGATTGCAGAGTGCCACAGCATTGTACCCCAATGATTGCAGAGTGCCACAGAATTGTACCCCAATGATTGCAGAGTGCCCACAGCATTGTACCCCAATGATTGCAGAGTGCCCACAGCATTGTACCCCAATGATTGCAGAGTGCCCTCAGCATTGTACCCCAATGATTGCAGAGTGCCACAGAATTGTACCCCAATGATTACAGAGTGCCACAGCATTGTACCCCAATGATTGCAGAGTGCCACAGCATTGTACCCCAATGATTGCAGATTGCCACAGCATTGTACCCCAATGATTGCAGAGTGCCACAGAATTGTACCCCAATGATTGCAGAGTGCCACAGCATTGTACCCCAATGATTGCAGAGTGCCACAGAATTGTTCCCCAATGATTGCAGAGTGCCACAGAATTGTACCCCAATGATTGCAGAGTGCCACAGCATTGTACCCCAATGATTGCAGAGTGCCACAGAATTGTACCCCAATGATTGCAGAGTGCCACAGCATTGTACCCCAATGATTGCAGAGTGCCCACAGCATTGTACCCCAATAAATGCAGAGTGCCCACAGCATTGCACCCCAATGATTGCAGAGTGCCCACAGCATTGTACCCCAATGAATGCAGAGTGCCCACAGCATTGTACCCCAATAAATGCAGAGCGCCACAGCATTGTACCCCAATAAATACAGAGCGCCTCAGCATTGTACCCCAATAAATGCAGAGCGCCACAGAATTGTACCCCAATGATTGCAGAGTGCCACAGAATTGTACCCCAATGATTGCAGAGTGCCCACAGCATTGTACCCCAATAAATGCAGAGTGCCCACAGCATTGTACCCCAATAAATGCAGAGTGCCCACAGCATTGTACCCCAATAAATGAAGAGCGCCACAGCATTGTACCCCAATAAATGCAGAGCGCCACAGCATTGTACCCCAATAAATACAGAGCGCCACAGCATTGTACCCCAATAAATGCAGAGCGCCACAGCATTGTACCCCAATAAATACAGAGCGCCACAGCATTGTACCCCAATAAATACAGAGCGCCTCAGCATTGTACCCCAATAAATGCAGAGCGCCACAGAATTGTACCCCAATGATTGCAGAGTGCCCACAGCATTGTACCCCAATAAATGCAGAGTGCCCACAGCATTGTACCCCAATAAATGCAGAGTGCCCACAGCATTGTACCCCAATAAATACAGAGCGCCTCAGCATTGTACCCCAATAAATGCAGAGCGCCACAGAATTGTACCCCAATGATTGCAGAGTGCCACAGCATTGTACCCCAATGATTGCAGAGCGCCACAGCATTGTACCCCAATAAATACAGAGTGCCCACAGCATTGTACCCCAATGATTGCAGAGTGCCACAGCATTGTATCCCAATAAATGCAGAGCGCCACAGCATTGTACCCCAATAAATGCAGAGTGCCCACAGCATTGTCCCCCAATAAATGCAGAGTGCCCACAGCATTGTCCCCCAATAAATGCAGAGTGCCACAGCAATGTACCCCAATAAATGCAGAGTGCCACAGCAATGTACCCCAATAAATGCAGAGTGCCACAGCATTGTCCCCCAATCAATGCAGAGTGCAGCGTGCGTGCTCTCTTCAATTGAATGCACTTACCTGGCGGCGGCGGCGGCGGGTTCTTCCCTCCTCGATCCAGTCCGTCCTCTCTGCGGCGGCGGCGGCGGGAAGGAGAGCGGCTTCTCCCTCGTCCTCCGAGCGGCGGTGACGGTGAGTGACTGACTCACCGGCACCGCCCCCATTGTGACGTCAGGGATCGGATATCCTGGATGATGATTGGTCCAGGCTGGAGACTGGACCAATCACAGCCAGGATATCCGGAAGTGGGGGTGTCCAATCGCAAGCACTTGCGATCGGGTTACGCCCCCAGAAGGCTGCCGATCGGCGCCTCTTCTGGGACGTAACCCCACCCCCCCCCTAGCCACCACTTCCCTTACAAAGGCCGGCGAACCCAATTTTTTTTTTTTTTTAAACTTTATTTGTTCGCTGTCATATTTATTTTTTTTTCTTTTTTTTTTCTTATTTTAGGGGTAGGGGGGCGGCGCCCTGGCGCCCGCTATGCACGGGCCGCCACTGCTCAGGTGACACTTGGGACCCTGACATGGAGACTGGCAGTGTTTTATCTCAGAAACAGCAAGCGACCACCATCATTGACCCCATTGCTGGATTCCCCACAACAGGCCAGCCGGTCTCAGACATAGTATTGAAAGACATGTTAGTGTCCCTCAGGGACTCAATTCACAATGACCTTACAGCCTCAGTCGCAAGATGTCGCAGAGAGGTATATGAACTTGGAGACAGAGTAGACCAGGTATGAATATTCCACTTACTATAATACATTAGTTGATGCCCATAGCGCCCAAAAGGAAGACATTCTGTGGATTAAAGATAAGTTGGCGGACCTTGAGGACCGTTCCCGTAGGAACAATTTAAAACTTAGAGGAGTCCCTGAGACAGTCCTGCAATCCCAGATTCCTCAATTTGTACACAAAATGTTCCGTGCAATTGTCCCTACACTGACTGAACAAGATCTCACTGTGGATAGAATGCACAGAATCCCCAAACCTTCTTTTCTGGCTGATGATATTCCTAGATATATCCTGCTGCGATTTCACTACTTTAAAACCAAAGAGGCAATTATGGAGCAGTTTCGCAAAATAGATCAGAAACCCCCTGCTTATGCATCTGTCCAAATTCTGCCAGATTTATCTCGTCACACCCTCCAACGTAGGAGAAATTTGGCCATAGTTACATAGTTAGGTTGAAAAAAGACATCAGACCATCCAGTTCAGCCTATGATGTGTGTGTGTCTACTGTTAACCGCACATTGCATACCCCTGTATGTTGTGGTCTTTAAGGTGCCCATCTAATAGTTTTTTGAAACTATCAATGCTCCCTGCTGATACGACTGTTTGCGGAAGAGAATTCCACATCCTTACTGCTCTTACAGTGAAGAACCCCCTGCGTATTTTAAAGTTAAACCGCCTTTCGTCTAGTTTTAGTGAGTGGCCATGTGTCTTATTGTATTCCCTTTCTCTGAATAGGTTTTTCCATATGCTAGGGTTGCCAGTACAATATTGGTACATTGATATCATATCCCCCCTAAATCGTCTCTTCTCCAGAGAGAATAAGTTCAGTGCTTGTAGTCTTTCCTCATAGCTGATGTCCTCCATTCCCCTAATTATTTCTGTTGCCCTTCTCTGGACTTTCTCCAGTTCCAGCACATCCTTCCTGAGGACCGGTGCCCAGAACTGGACAGCATACTCCAGATGTGGCCGGACCAGAGTCTTGTAGAGTGGGAGAATAATCTCTTTATTTCTGGAGTGAATCCCCTTTTTTATACATCCCAGTATATTGTTTGCTTTGCTTGCAGCGGCTTGGCATTGCATGCCACTGCCAAGCCTGTTGTCTACCAGTACCCCCAGGTCCTTTTCCATCCTAGACTCACCCAGAGCCCCCCCCCCCCCCCCAGTGAGTAGCTTGCTTTCTGGTTTCTGGCACCCAGGTGCATTACTTTACATTTTACAACATTAAACCTCATCTGCCATGTAGTTGCCCACCCCATAATTTTGTACAGGTCCGCTTGTAAGGTTTCCACATCCTGTATAGAAGATATTGGCATGCTTAGTTTAGTATCATCCGCAAATACTGAGATTTTGCTCGATATCCCCTGCTCTAGATCATTTATGAATAAATTAAACAGGATTGGCCCCAGGACAGAACCCTGGGGGACCCCGCTTTCCACACCCACCCAATTTGAGTACTCCCCATTAATCACCACCCTTTGCAACCTCCCCTGGAGCCATTTCTCTATCCAGGTACTCGCCTTATGGTCCATACCTACCTTCCTTAGTTTGAACAGTAAGCGTTTGTAGGGAATGGTGTCAAAGGCCTTTGCGAAGTCCAGGTACACCACAACCACAGGCTTGCCTTTATCTAGGTGGCAGCTCACTTCATCATATAAGGTTAATAGATTGGTTTGGCAAGAACGATTTTTCATGAATCCATGCTGATTACTACTAATAATACCGTTTTTATTACTTAAGTCTTGTATGTGGTCCCTTAACAACCCCTCCAAAATCTTGCAGACTACTGATCTTAGGCTGACCGGCCTATAGTTACCCAGGATACACCTCGGCCCCTTTTTAAATATTGGTACCACGTTGGCTTTTTTCCAATCATCTGGCACCATACCCGTCCGTAAACTATCCTTAAAGATCAAGAATAATGGTCTGGCAATCACCTGGCTGAGCTCTTTAAGAACCCTCGGGTGCAAGCCATCCGGTCCGGGTGATTTATTTATGTAAAGTTTCTCTAGTTTAGTTCTAAGTCTATCTTGTGTTAGACATGGCGGTATTTCCTGAGGTGTGTTGTTTAGTATCACTAAAGCTTTGAGGAATCATCAAATTTCCCATAAGTGGAAATACCCTGCAACATTGCTCATAAAATATAATGGCACCTGTCTCCACAATGGATGAAGGTCTCTCCTTCTTAAGACAATGGGACATAATACCTGAGATGTCTTCTTCTCCTAACTTCATTCCCCTCCAGCCTAGGAGCACCTCACAATACGACTGGCAAGTTGTAACCCGAAGACGCCCTCCACATAGAATGAGACACGAAGTGGGCCCTTCTTCAACCTCTCGACATCCGACCTAATCTCAGCGGTCCTTAGTGGTTTTCTTTCCACAATACCCCATGTATTTAAGGATATCCGTTAGTATATCCCCAGTTCTGTTTCCGGTTTCTCTTTTTATCTTTATCCTTTTTTTGCCCATTTTGCATTTGTTTTTTTCTTTAACACAGGATACTTTACACAGAGCATCTGAGCTACCTTACAGTCGAAGTTCCCCTATTGTGCCTCCGGCCCTGAAACTAAGTCTAGAACCTACCAGACTGCCGAGTCAGAGAAGTCCTGCACCAAGAACCCTTATTCTAAGTAAGTCCGCAATATCTCTTGCACGTACCCTCACATCACCTTTCTAATGCTGAACACATGTTTATCACTCAATGCTAAGGGATTGAACCACAAAGCGGACATATTATGTGTTCAAGAAACTCATTTTGCAGCCTCTAAAAGTCCTACGTGCTCCAATCACAACTTCCCACATGTTTTTCTCTCTTGTGCAAGTGATAAAAAAAAAAGGAGTTCTGATTGCCGTACGAGATACAGTCAGTTTTCATCTCCATAGTTCCACCATTGACGAAAATGAAAGATTCATCATACTAACATGCGACATTAATTACAAGCCATATACGACTGTATCTCTTTACTCTCCCAACGTCCACCAGATTCGATTTTTAAACAAGCTTTTCAAAAAAATACAACGTATCAAATACAGTAACATTCTCGTTTGTGGAGACTTCAATGCAGTACCTGACCCACTCCTGGATGCTTCCAAAGGTCCTTCCAAGGGACGTCACTAAATTAGTAGTATCATCCACAAGGAAGACTTATTTGATGTCTGGAGATGTCACCACTCCAACGAGAGAGACTACACCTTCTTCTCTCCCAGACACAACTCGTACTCTCGGATAGACCTGTTCTTAATGGACAAATGGCTGCTCCAAAAGATTTCACAGTCACGTATATTTGATATCTCTTGGTCCGACCATGCACCCATTTTGATATCCGTTTTTGATGGCCCAGAAGGTGGCAACCCTAACCTAGTGTGGCGATGCAACACAAAATTGTTACAAAATCCTGAATGTACTCAGAAGCTATCTGCTAATCTCACTGAGTATTTTTGTTTTAATACCCCCTCTACTTCTGATGTTTTCACTTTATGGAATGCCCATAAGACGTACATTAGGGGAATGTTGTTGCAACAGGGGGCTAAACTTAGGAGACGCTATAACTCTCATCTTGAATCGCTCTTAGGCGACATTCATACTCTAGAACAAACTGACACCATCTACGGAGCATGCACAATCCCTTCTGCGACTAAGGGAGGAACTCCGTCTCCATCTTATGCAGAAATACAATGTGCACCTTAGACGGTTGAAACAAACAATGTAATGCCAACAGAGCTGCCAAGTATTTGGCTAACCGCTTGAAATCCACCAGAATAAAAAATAAAATCGCATACCTTCTACACCCCTTGTCTAAACAAAAAATCCATAATCCCCAAGATATCGTGGACCATTTTGCTGATTATTATAGTGCCTTTTATACTTTAAAAGACGATACCTCCATGTCTCATCCTGTTGAATCCCAAATTTCCAATTTTCTGGCTAAACTTAACCTCCCTTCCTTGACCCCAGATCAATTACAAGTATCGAATGACCCTAATTCCGAGCAAGAAATCAGTAGAGTTATAGCGTCTCTCCCACAGGGTAAATCCCCAGGTCCTGATGGACTACCTAATGAGTACTATAAATCTTTTTCCATGCTCCTTACCCCTTATTTGTCTTTGGTGTTTGCCCGGGTGGCTGCCTCTGAAGAAATGTTACAAGCCTATGTGATAACTATACCCAAACCGGGAAAAGACCCAACCACACCGGCTAATTTCAGACCCATATCCCTCTTAAACTCAGACGTCAAAATCTATGTAAAAATTATCGAAATTAGATTATCAAACATTATCCCACTTTTGATTAAAAATGACCAATAAGGTTTTGTTAAGGGGAGGCAGCCCTCGGACGCAACAAGAAGAATTTTGAAATGTGATACATTGTGCAGAAACCTGCCGAACGCCTTCTCTGTTGTTATCCCTTGAGGCAGAGAAGACGTTCGATAGAGTGGAATGGCAATACATGAACATGGTGCTTTCCTCGTTTTGGGTTTTGTGGAGGGATTCTCTTCATCTCACCCCCATCCAGTCCTGCTCCGGCCACTAGCATCTTCTGGTCAGATGTGGTGGGCTGGGTAAGCTGATTGGCTAAGAAGGAGTGGGAGGTGAAGCAACTTATCAGCAGCCACACCCTCCCACTCAGAAGAGCAGCGCTATTGGCTGCCTGTTACACTGCTCTGTGCCTCTCCCTCCAGCATCTGAAAGCCGGTGGGAGGGAGAGGGGGAAAGCCGCAACCACACTGCTCTGAAATTACCATCAACCGCCTGCCGCACGGAACTCATTGCTCCTGCCTCCCCCACGCTCCCCCACTGGCCGGGACAAGTCCCGGCAGAGTAAATTAGCTGGGACAAGGTCCTATTTGGCGGGACTGTCCCGTCAAAAACGGGACAGTTGGCAGCTATGCAAAGGGTTGCATCTTTCCCTTTTTTTGGGTATAACTGGTATAGATGCTAGTAGTGCTTCCCTCCTCATCCCGAAGCTTGTTCCTAGCCCATTCATGTATGAACATAATTTAATGTTAGCTGTTTAAAATAGGGAATTGAAAACCCATCTGGGCCTTGGCTCTTCACGCCGTAACGTTTAGAGCTACATTGATCTCCTCTTCTGTTATGGGTTCATCTAGGGCTGATAATTTTCCCTCTGATGCTTTGTGTAACCTAGCTTCCTTTATTTTTTTTTTTATTCTTTCAGCTCTTTTTAATTTAGTTTCCTGTTGTCCAAATTGTTTCACTGAATATAATGCGCTGTAATATTTTTGAAATACTCTAGTTATTTCTGGTGTAGAGAACACCATATCCCCTACTTTATTTTTTATTTTCTCTATAAGGTTTACTGATTTTCTCTTTTCTTCCTGTCTCTTGTTCTAATAGCTCATTTAATTAATCTCTTTTTATTACCAAAGTATGCTGCACTTCTAAATCTACTTTTTTAATGTTGTTGTTCAAGTTCATAGATTTCTTTTATTAATGTTTCTATTTTTTAGTTCGTTCTTCTTTTTTTTCCGCACCAATAGCTATCAGAATACCCCTAATGTAGGCCTTATATATCGCTATTTTTGTTTACCTCAAAATATTGTTTTAGTTTTTCTTCTTGAATTTGTTTCTCTACTTCTTTATCTTGTAATAATTCCTCATTTGATCTCCATGTGTTTGTCCTATTTTAAGTTCCTGGTAACCTCATCTTCATTATCACTGGGGCATGGTCTGATAATGAGATTATTTATATATTTGTTTTGACCACCGATTCCAATAATCTATGTTCAACCATCACGTAATCAATCCTTGAGTATGTCCCATGCAGAGGGGATTGAAATGTATAATCTTGTGGTTTAGGGTGTTGAGCCCTCCATACATCTATCATTTGGCATTGATATAATTTCTTCTTGATCATCATAAGTTGCTGGTTCTTTATCCCCTGTGCATGGGACGTATTATCTATTTTTGAATCCATGCAGAAGTTAAAGTCTCCTGCCATAATCAAACTTCCCTCTTTAAAGTTGATCAACTTCCCCATGACCTCTTTCAGATAACCTGTTTGGGCAATAGGAATTTGCCAGTGTACATTTTATAGCATGTAATCTTCTCTTTATGAACCGGAACCGACCTTCGGGATCCACCATCCTGGCTTTCTTTTTTTTTTTAAATCAAGAGAAAAGTTTATTGAGAAATCACACACACATACAAACATGTCATAGGTAAAGAAGTAACAAGACAAGGCACATAATTGTTTACAGATCTCAGACGACAATCAGAGATGCATTGGGAAACGTAAATCAGCCTGAAAATTAAACTGCAATATGAGAGATTAACCAAGCAACAAGAAGCAAAGCGTCTCCCCCAACACAAACCACAGGAGGGCCACACCACCCTTGTCAGTTAAAGCAGAAGACGGTTTAGGATCAGGTCCGTAGGAGCCATTCCCGGAGATCTTAGCCAAACCCCCCCAAATCTTCTGGAACTTAGCCGAAGAGCCCCTATGCAGGTATATATATTTTTCCATGCGAAGGGTGGAGCCCAGCTGCTCCATCCACATCCGACATGTGGAGGGTTCCTGAGCAATCCAATGTCTAAGAATAAGCAGCCGAGCCTGAAACAAGGCTCGTGCAGCCGCCTCAGGTAAATATCTATAATGTGATCCAGTATACACAGGAGGCAGTGCCTGGGGTCCAAGGGGATCTCCAAGCCTAGAACTCTGTTTATAGTGGAAGTCACAGATGCCCAGTACAGATGAAACTTTGGACATCTCCATAGTAAGTGTATTAGATCCCCCACATCCCTCTCACATCTATTGCAGAAATTATCTGGACGGAGACCCATAGCATGCAGTTTCACCGGGGTATGATGAACTCGAAGGAGAAAATAAAACTGGGACACCTGATGGAACACATTAAGCGAACATTTTCTAACTGATTCCAAAGCATCTTCCCACTGCTTGTCAGGGATCTCCCCCACATCCCCGCTCCACTGATCACACGCCCTGCAAGGATACCTGCCCAGATACATTCCCAGCAAGGCGGCGTAGCAAGCGGATTTCATTTCCTTAGTGGAGGTAAATTGCTCCATAAGGGAAAATACCGGCATAGAGGGCAAACTTGAATGTTGTAAGGAGGTTTGGGCCCGCAGTGCATGTTGGAGCTGTATGTAATAGTACAGCATATTATTAGGAAGGGAGAATCTAAGTTGCAATTTCTCAAAGGGCACTAACAAACCATTGAGCAAGATGTGTTTAATTTGGGTCACCCTGAAGGGCAGCCACCTGCCAGCCTGGTCCAGCTTGCCCAGCTCAGGGTACGTACAGTTATGCCAAAAGGGGCTATAGGAAGTGAAGCTAGAGGCCCGCTGCAACTGCTTCGCCTTATCCCAGACTTTTTGAAGAAGCCTATAGGTGGGATAGAGCTTATTGGACTTATTGGAAAAGAGTTGTGCCTCTAGCCCCTCAGGTATTCCGTTCACACGGGTGAAATGCCCCATAAGTGTCAGGGCAGGACCACCCCCCATCCCGGGCCATAGCACCAAGTGCTGCAGCTGGGAGGCTAAATAATAGATCCATGGTTTGGGGAGAGAAAGTCCCCCCAAATCTTTGGACTTCTGTAGTTGCTCAATCCTGATCTGGGCCGCCTGCCCTCACCATATGAGAGACCTAAACAATGTATTGACCCCCCAAAATATTGTCAGCGTAATTACCACCAGGGAATTGTGCAAGAAATACAGGAGCTGCGGCATCAGAACCATCTTTATGAGGTTCACCCTACCGGCGACCGATAACCACAACTTGTTCCAAACCTTGATCGTGTCTCGGAAACCTGGCCAGGAGTGGGTGTATATTTAGATGACATTATTGGATCGGATCCACGGAAACTACTATCCCCAGGTACTTAAACGTGGACACCATGGGACCTGGACAAAGTGTTCCCAAGGAGGGACCTGCGGCTTTATCCAGCGGCAACAGAGCGACTTGGACCAATTTATGGTGAGGCCGGATAAGCGGCCAAAGTCCGCTATGGTGACCATGACAGCGTGCAGGGAGGCGCCCGTGTCCCCAAGCATCAGGAGCATATCATCCGCGTAGAGCAGAATCTTCTCCTGGAGGGGACCATAATGTAATCCAACTATTGAAGCCTGAGTTCTAATGGTAGTCGCAAGCGGCTCAATGGCCAGTGCAAATAGGAGCGGGGACAATGGGCACCCCTGCCTAGTACCTCTCCCCAAATAGAAATTCTCAGAGATCCTGCCACCCTCCCTAATGGAAGCCTGTGGGTGATAGTATAGCATCCGTACCCAGGATATAAAGATAGGGCCGAACCCAAACTTATCCAGCACTGCCCGTAAGTAGTCCCACTCCACGCTGTCGAACGCTTTATTAGCGTCCAGCGATAACAACGCTCCATCACCCATATTATCATCCGGGGTCTGCATGGCCACAAACAAGCGACGGAGATTGACCGCTGTGGATCTATTAGGCATAAAGCCCACTTGGTCCTCATAGATAATATGTGCAATGATGGTATTAACCCTCCTCGCGAGAACCTTTGCCAGGATTTTCACGTCAGCCTGGAGTAAAGAAATAGGCCTATAGGAGCCTGGTCAGATGCGGGTTTACCGGGCTTAAGCAGCAAGACAATATTGGCCCTAGTCATGGAATCTGGCAAAGTACTTATTTCTCTAGCAGCATTGAATACCTCTAACAACTTAGGGAGAAGTACCTCAGAATATTGTTGGTATATCTCTATAGGGAGGCCATCATCACCAGGGGCCTTGGAGCCAGGGAACAGAGCCGCTGCTTCCTGCAGCTTATCCTCAGTGATGGGGGCCTCCAGACTGGAGCACTGAAGCTCCGTCAACCTCGGAAGAGAGATTGCGGCCAAATATTGCCGTAGGTCCTCCGGAGCATAAGATACCCTAAAGGAGTACAGGTCAGAATAAAAGCACACCAGTTCAGACATAATTCCCTCAGGTGTATTAGCCAGCTGACCATTTAAAAGCTTAAGGGCACCAATGGGGGGGCCGAGGGGCGCACCCCCACAATGCGTGACAGTAGACGACCCGTCCGCTCCCCCTCATAGAATGTAATTTTAGCAAAAAAGCGCTTCTTATCGGCCATGGAGTGCAATTCTCGTACCAACACCCTCTGGGCAGACAAACAAGCATCCCTCGTCTCATCCGAAGGATTGGTAATATACTCCTCCTCCAAGTCATGGGTCAGTTGAGCCAATTGCTCCTCAAAATGTTTGGAGGTATTTTGCACTCGTTTAATGTTAGCGATCAAAATGCCCCTGAGGAAACATTTAAATGCATCCCACCGCATAAGTAAATTGTTATGACGGTCATTATCCACAAAATAAGAGGTAATAGCGGTTTGAATGTTAGCAATCGGTGGGAAAAGCTTCAGCAAAAAAGCATTCAGGTGCCAGGGAGCCCTGCACAATCCGGTCTGAGGCCACGCGGTGATCCAGACCACCAACGGGGCGTGGTCAGATATCCCCCTCAAAGCATACTCCACCTGGTCCACCAGCGCGAGGGCAGCTCCAGTGCCCACACACAGGTTGATATGGAATAAAGAGAGATGGGTCTTAGAAAAACAGGAGAACTGGACCACGTCAGGATGCCATGAATGCCAGACATCAATCCAGCCCAATTCCCCCAAGAAGCATGAGAGAGCAGTGCCCCTGTCAGAAGCCGCAGGTGGGGCAGGCGGATGTTTATCTTTGACAGGGTCCAAGATCCCATTAAAGCCACCAACCACAAAGAGGGGTATGTCCGCCTTGTCTACTGTAAACGCTAGAAGTTCACGGAGCACCATGGAGGAGGAATATACACCACCGCCAAAACACAGGTAACTTGAAATATTCTACAGTGCAGGAAAACAAATCAAACTTCCGAACCCACCCTCACCCCCAACTCCTGGAAGGCGAGGGCCTTCTGAACCAGAACACTCACCCCCCCCTGGAATATGAAGAGTGAGTGGAATGGTAGCCCCGGCCCACCCAGGAGTACCGTAAACATCCCACAGAGTCCTCCATAAGGTGAGTCTCCTGCAAGCCTATGATCGCTGGGTGATACTTGCGCAGTTGTGCAGCCATCATGGCCCTCTTCAAAGGGCAGCTGAGTCCCCACACATTCCAAGATACTATTGGGATTCCAGCCATGCAGGTAAAAACTGAAGGTAGAGGGCACTGCCCAGAGGAGCAGAGGCTCAGAGCAGGGGTCCGGTAGGTAACAAGACTGAAGTGAGCACAGTCAGCCGGGAAGTCCGCGGGCCAAGGAACTGTCAAAGCCAGGGATGTGTGTGATTCCTCAAAAACAAAGGAAAAGAAAAAAAGAACATGTCCCATGAGGACAAGGCACAATGGTGCCTCAACGAAACTCAGGTGGTGGGCAGTAGAACCTGTCTGCCCACCAGGGATGCCGGCCCCAAAAACAGGTGGTGGCCTGCTATCCCACTGTGCGCAACCGTGCATTCTGCGATTTCTAATCCAGGTACGGTGTAAAAGGTAGAACACAGGAACCAAAAGAAATACTCGATGGTTGGAGCACATCTGTTCCATTACAAAAATGGTAGTGACCCCGGCCGGGGTAAACATCCAAAGGATCCAGGCCTGTAGAGATGCTCAGTCCACAGGGCGGTGCCCCTCACTCACCAGGATCCTCTCATTGGCGTTGGCGGAGGGAGGGTTCATGGACGTCGAGCCAGTTTGCCGCATCCGCGGCAGTATCAAAAAAGTGTGCCCTACCCTCCGCAGTGACCCACGGGTGGGCTGGGTACAGCATTGGGTAAATCAATCCGAGACGTCTGAGCCGCTGTTTAACATCGGTGAACTTGGCACGTTGTTTTTGGACTTCCGCGGAGAAGTCAGAGTGAAAGGATACCCTAGCACCATTAAACTTGGCCTCTGCCTTTTCCCTGGCCAAACGCAGCACCTTCTCCCTGTCCCTGTAGTGCAGAAGCTTGGCCAGCATGGGCCTGGGAGCGTTGCCTGGTAATGCTCTGGTAGGGACCCGATGAGCCCTCTCAACTGCAAACAAGGGGGAGAAGGACTCTCTGCCAAACATGTCACACAGCCATGATTCAATAAACTCAGTGGGGTCCCTACCCTCCACCTTCTCAGGGAGCCCCACAATGTGCACATTGTTGCGCCGCAGACAATTTTCAATATCATCAGTCTTGTCTTTATTAAGCTGGATCTGTCATGCAGTTGTTCTAGACTCAGTGATCAATGCTGGCAGCTGATCCTCCAAGTCGCTGATGCGACTTTCCGCAGCAGTAGTGCGCTCACAGATTTTATGCAGGTCTTGTCGCAGGAGGGCCACTTCTTCAGTGAGACCCCCCCAAGCTTTCCTTTCCTAAACGGTGTTTACAGAGGCAGTGCACTTGTGAACAGCATGAAGAATTTGACTAAGTGTCAGCTGTTCCTCCTCCATCACACCCTCATCAGTGTCCAAGTCCCAGTCAGGCAGCGTGGGATGTGAGTCAGCCCCCAGGCCCTGTGAAGCTGCAGCAGGGGCACCCACAGTGTCAGCATGTGTGCAGTCCCCAGTGTCCTGCTCCCGAATCTCAGAGAGCTTTTTAGCATAGAATAAAATGTCCCTAGCAGCGTCTTTACCGGTGGGGCAAGCCGCTTTAGGCTTCACCCCAGCCTCCTTCTGTCTCTCCGGGCCGCGCAGGACACGCTGTGGGGTTGCCGCACCGGCGCCATCTTGGCTGACTGCAGGCAGTCTGCTGTCCTTGTTTTGGTTGCCCCGGGTCATGGTGGCTCCACTGCGTGGCACAAGAGGCACCGCTGGATTCATGGGGACCCCCTGGAGAAGAATCTGGCACCAAGAAAAGAATTCTGGCCGGGGGAAAGGATCAAAATGACCGATCAGCTGCGGGAGCTCCGTGAGGTGAGTCTTCTCACATGCCCTGATTGGCCATGCCCCCTCACCATCCTGTCTTTCAAGGTAAACTATACCTCTTTGGCCAGCCCTACGTCCACCCTCTTTACTCTTTTTGTTGTAGAGTCCCCGTAGTACCAGGTTGGGTAGTCCCTGGAATATAATTTAACGTTTGTGTCATGGGAAATATGTATCTCATAGAGGAATGCTATCCCTGCCAAGTAATGTTTGATTTCTTTTAATATTTTGTGTCTTTTCCCTGGTGTATTTAGTCCTCGGACATTATAAGTTAGTTTGTTATCATCTCAGGTCTCCATGTACCCCTCTCCACCCCTCTCTCCATTGCTCTATGTTCCTTGCACATAAACTCTGTTGTCTTGTAAGATCTATGGAGAGTGAGGGGGCTAGTGAACAAAGAGAACAAAGATCATGGATAGAATGTTCAGAAAGATGGTCCAGAAACACAGCTCCATCGGGGCAACCTGGGTCTCAGATCCTACAAGTGGGGACCATCGGCAAGGAGAAAAAATAAGGCAGAAAAAAATAAGTTGCTTCACATTAGGATGTGAGCTCCCTGCGAGCCTAGCATGAGCTCCTGGTGCCATGTTCAGGCTCCTCCCTATCTCAGCATGAGGGTAAAGAAAATATAAGAAGTTTAAATTACACCTATACAGTATTTTTGTGGTTGGATTCTGGGACTAATTTCCAAGGCTGTAGAAAGAGGTAGTGGTGTTTGTACCAAAAATGAGGTCTGATGAACCCCAAACTGATTAAGGAGGATGGGCAGTTGTACTAAACTAATTGTCACCCTTATTTTATAGCACGGTTGTGTGAACACTTTACACAGGTATGTGAATTAGAATTAATTTCCACATATATAAATACTGTTGGAATGTCTGTATCTGCTGGCAATAACTTATGAATAAGTCAGGTGTGACAAAGCGTGTCAGTGCCACGTTATATGCAGAGATGTATAGTAACGAAGTAGAACTACTTAAGTACTGTACTTAAGTACCGAAATGCGGTATCTGTACTTTCCTAGAGTAGAATTTTTTTCTCCTACTTCTACTTTTACTTCACTACATTTTTTCGATGATTTCGATACTTCTACTCAAGTATTTTTTTTTTGTGCTGCATAGTTACTCGTTACTTTTTAAAAAATTACCACTGCCAGAACAGTAGATGGCAGGTTGCATAAAGCTCAAAAAAATGTGTATAATGTCATTTGTAAATTAGCGCATACGAAAATAAAGGCTGTGTATAATAAAAGCTGCTATACCAAATCTTTCCAATAAAAAGAAAATATGAAACAAACAAATAAATGATGCTACAGCGCTTAAAGTGCATCAAGAAACTACTAACAAACACAGGTTAATCATTTGAATAAATCATTTGAAATAATAAAAACAATATGATGTTCATACTTTTGACTTCTTTCTTTAATAACTACATAACACAGTACTTGTACTTCTACTTTCAGTACTTGAGTAGAAATTTTTTTCCAAAACTACTGGTACTTTTTACTTTTAGTACTTAAGTAGCAAATTTTTTGAAAAAACTACTTGCAATACTTAAGTAAAAAAAATGTTGAATACTTTAGTACTTCTACTTAAGTAACTTTTTCTGCGAGCACTTCCACTTCTACTCAAGTAATTTTTTGATCGAGCACTTGTACTTTTACTCAAGTAGAAATTTCGAGTACTTTATACAAGTCTGGTTATATGTTATCTGTTACCATTCCAATATCTACATGCTGGTTTTACATGGATGTTTGTAAGTTTTCTTGATTTTTTTTTTTAAATAAATTTTTTTCATAAGCGGTATTACACTATGTATGTGTTATCTGGCTTACTTCCACAGATGGATACATTATTGGGAGATAAAGTCAACTCTATTCAGGAGTATATCGCCACCTTTTGAAACAACCACCCCTTGAGTCCTTTGGCTAACATCAAGCTTGGTTGACCCATTTGCTATATGGTACTTGGGTCCATAACTTCTGGTGAGCACATTCATTTATTTATTCACATTGGTGTTGGGTTCTTCCCTAATCATCACCTTGGAAGTTTGACGGCACAATTTTATGTTTCCAATCTCCAATATTTGGGACTCACTATTGTATACAGACTTTCACCTTTTCATACTAATTTGAATGCCCTATTATTGGATTGCATTCGTCACTTTAACACTGCACTTTTATATTTATGTTACATATAGACAACTTTATGTCAGTTGTTGTGCTAGCAGTAGAATTTATTATACATTTAGAAAAAAATTAGTTGCTTCACATTAGGATGTGAGCTCCCTGCGAGCCTAGCATGAGCTCTTAGCTGGGGCCATGTTCAGGCTCCTCCCTACCTCAGCATAAGGGTTAAAAAAAATATAAGAATTTTAAATGACACTAATACAGTATTTTTGTGATTCTGGGGCTAATTTCCAAGGCTGTAGAAAGAGGTAGTGGTGTTTGTAACAATAATGAGGTCTGATGAACCCCAAACTGATTGTGGAATGGCAGTTGTACTAAACTAATTGTCACCCTTATTTTTCCAAAATTTGCATGTTAGTAAAAAAAAAAAATCAGATTTAAAACCTCATGTGTGTAATGGATAGCCAGAGTCACTGTCGCGTACCTGGTTGGAGACCAAAGTAAAAGAGCTTCCCTTGTGGTTCTGGTCCAAACACCCAAGGATATGGTGACAGGGCATGCAATGCACAAACTAGCACAGATGCTGAGGGTCTGAGTTGTTTATAGCTGATAGTCAGCAAAGACTATATCTAGCTAGCAGACAAAAGTCCGGGAGGATTTCTGGAGAGGCACTGCAGCTGGCAGCCTGTATACCCACGGTGGGATGATGCATTGCGGAAGAGCAGATATGGGAGGTAGGTGGCAGTGTCGAGCTTGGAGCTAAGTTGAGGTGAGCTCAGATAAGCTTTAAGGGATGGATGAGTGAGACGCTGACTAGAGCGGAGCCGAGGTCATATACAGGTAAGTGACAAGAAGTGGATGACAGAAACGTTGTCTATAACAGAGGTCATGTACAAGTGAACAGTAAAGCAATAGAGAGGTCAGGAGCCAGGGAAGGGTCATACACAACAGATCAAATAGAAGCAAGGTCTCTCAACAAGCCAAGGTCACAATCAGGAATCGGGCAAAAGGAGGAGCCCAGGGGCAAGCAGAGTCTGTAACAACAGCTAGTCAGAGTAAGCACAGGATAAGGATACACAGGAACAAGAATCACGGATTAGGTGAAGGTCATCCAGCAACTACCCATAGTTACATAGTGAGGTTGAAAAAAGACATCAGTCCATCCAGTTCAACCTATGATGTGTGTGTGTGTGTTTGCTGTTAACCGTACATTGTATACCCCTGTATGTTGTGGTCTCTAAGGTGCCCATCGAATAGTTTTTTGAAACTATCAATGCTCCCTGCTGATACGACTGCTTGTGGAAGAGAATTCCACATCCTTTCCGCTCTTACAGTGAAGAACCCCTTACGCACTTTAAGGTTAAACCGCCTTTCCTCTAGTTTTAGTGAGTGGCCACGTGTCTTATTGTATCTCCTTTCTCTGAATAGTTTGTTCCTTATGCTAGGGTCTCCAGTATAGTATTTGTACATTGATATCATATCCCCCCTCAATCGTCTCTTCTCCAGAGAGAATAGGTTCAGTGCTTGTAGCCTTTCCTCATAGCTGATGTCCTCCATTCCCCTAATCATTTTTGTTGCCCTTCTCTGGACTTTCTCCAGTTTCAGCACATCCTTTCTGAGGACCGGTGCCCAGAACTGGACAGCATACTCCAGATGTGGCCGGACCAGAGTCTTGTAGAGTGGGAGAATAATCTCTTTATTTCTGGAGTGAATCCCATTTTTTATACATCCCAGTATTATGTTGGCTTTGCTTGCAGCGGCTTGGCATTGCATGCCACTGCCAAGCTTGTTGTCTACCAGTTACCCCCAAGTCCTTTTCCATCCTAGACTCACCCAGAGGTTCCCCCCCCTAGTGAGTAGCTTGCTTTCTGGTTTCTGGCCCCCAGGTGGATTACTTTACATTTTTCAACATTAAACCTCATCACTACCCCTTTCCTAAAATAGGGTGCCTGTTCTGAAATTGGGCATGTGCAGACATCTGTGCAACTCGCATACACACGTTACCACACAGATATCCGTGCCAGTGCAGGGCATTGGCAGAAGTTACAAACTTGCAAATTGGCGTATCCCTGCTCTGAGTAGAGTCCTGACAGTCAGTAAGAGACATCTGATATAACCCCCACGAGAACATGGGTATAGACACAGGAATACACAGCTTGGCCTGGTCTGCACAGCCTGCTAATGAGACATTCGTCAATAGAGAAATAAATCAGTATTTAGAAAAGGGAAAACCTCTTAATACAACCTTTTGTAAATAGCCTGGAAGAATACACATCTGCCAGACTGGGGTTAGTCACCTATATAAATATACAGATAAGCTTCCCAGAGTTAAGTTTCATGCAGTTTTCATAATTATTTTTACGATGGTGCTACATTAATAACAAGTTTCTACACCAATGTATAAAAAAGTAATAATCAAGTACCAAACACCCAAAAACAGTTCAACATCTATTGGTTGAACTAGATGGCCTTGGATCTTTTTTCAGTCTGACTAAACACTGCAAGATTATTCTTTCAGGATGATAATTGTGGGGGGGACTTTAACCTGGGCCTAGATCCCCTCTTGGACACTAGCTCAGGCAAGGCAATGCTGTTGAGAGAAGCATAAACATTTTTGTTCAAATCTCTTCAACAACTTTTGACTGGTTGACAGCTGGCGCATCACTCACTCCATTTCTTGGCTGTACACCAGTCCTACTCCTGCAAAATTTTTCTTCTGATATACCAGGAATATTTGGATAGGGTCCTCTTAGTCAAAATAAACCTAATCAAAATTTCAGATCATGCCTTTGCTGATGTTTTATTCTTTCTGAACAAATCAAGGCCCTCCCTGCCCGATTTTTGAGAGAACTAGAACTATGTTAAGGCCTTTATAATTTCAAAATGAATCTAGCCAGTGATTTGATTATACATATTACATTATCTGCTAAGGAACAAGAGAGCCTAGAGGGATCCTTTCCTTTTAAATGGCACAGGACTTTTATATAACATACAGTACTTGGAGATTAAGCTTGCAACCAAACTGCAGGAACTATTTTGCGCACATTTTCCAGCATATCATAGACCATAAAGGAAATTCTAGGGGATTAAGATAAAATCCAGTTTACATGACAGGTACAGATTATTATTTTAAAAATGCAAGTATTGCCCAAAAATGTTTTCATTTTAACCACTTG
Source organism: Pelophylax lessonae (assembly GCF_965119305.1). Taxonomy (NCBI): domain Eukaryota; kingdom Metazoa; phylum Chordata; class Amphibia; order Anura; family Ranidae; genus Pelophylax; species Pelophylax lessonae. The sequence continues at coordinate 291,062,164 of NC_138769.1, forward strand.
CCGACCGCCGCAAGTACATATACTGCGGCGGTCAGCCCCTCACAGGCAGAGTGACGTATCGGTACGTCACTAGCCTGTGAGGCTCTGGGGAGCGAGCGAGCGGTCACGGACCCCCCCCCCCCGCGCGTGTGACCGGCGGACCCGATGTCCGCCGGTCTCACAGCGATCGTCGGGGGAGAGGGAGAAAGTCAGGCGGCTAGTGTAAACAAGCCGCCTGTCATTCTCCCCTGTGTAGAAACAATGATCATACGGTTCTGCTATGTAGGACCGTTGATCATTGTTCCTACAGCTAAAGCCACAGCCAATCACAGTTAGAATCACGCCCCTAGGGACACACACAGCCCCTCCCTCTCAAATAAAGTTAAGCCCTTCACTGCCAGTGTAATTTTACAGTAACAGTGCATATATATAGCACTGATTACTGTAGAAATGTCACTGGTAACCCCAAAAGTGTCAAAAATGTCAGTCAAGGGTCCGATCTGTCCGGCCCAATGTCGCAGTACCGCAAAAAAATCGCAGATCGCCGCCATTATGCGGTAAAAAAAAAAAACAACAAAAATGACAAAAATCTTTCCCTTTGTTAGTAAACGCGATAACTTTTGCGCAAACCAATCAAAATGCGCTTTTTGCGATTTTTTTTTTTACCAAACATATGTAGCATAAAGCAAATTGGCCTAAAATGTTAAAAAAATTTGATTTTTACATTTTTTTGGGGGAATTTCATATAAAAAAATGTGAAAAATATTGTTATTTTTGCAAAATTGACGCTCTTTTTTTGTTTATAGCGCATGATCAAAAAATCGCACAGGTGATCAAATACCACCAAAAGAAAACTCTGTTTGTGGGAAAAAAAGGACATCAAATTTGTTTAGGTACAGCGTCGCACGACCGCGCAATTGTCCGTTAAATTCACGCAGTGCAGAATCGCAAAATACCCCCTCGTCTTTCAGCAGCCAAATCCTCCGGGGCTTAAGTGGTTAAATACTTCCCATAAACATACCCAAGTCTTTCTTCTTACAAGCTAGTGTATACACCATTTACTCCTTAAGGACCGGAAGGTTTTTACCCCTTAATGGCCAGGCCATTTTTTGCCATTTGGCACTGCGTGACTTTAACTTGTAATTGTGCAGTAATTGTTGAAAAATGTAAAGTAATGCACCTGGGGGCCAGAAACCAGAAAGCAAGCTACTCACTAGGGGGGGAACCTCTGGGTGAGTCTAGGATGGAAAAGGACTTGGGGGTACTGGTAGACAACAAGCTTGGCAGTGGCATGCAATGCCAAGCCGCTGCAAGCAAAGCCAACAGAATACTGGGATATGGATATGGATATGACTGGCTCTACAAAATTCGGCCCCTTGTAAATCATTTCAAACAAAGGTTTGTGGCCTTGTATACACCCCAAAAAGCTGTCTGTGTTGTTGAGTCCCTAATTAAATTTTAGGGCTGCCTTGTTTTCAAACAGTTTCTCCCCTGCAAGCGTGCCAGAAATAGGGTCAGGATGTATAAGCTCTGTGACAGGGCAACCGCTATACATGTAGTTTCCGGATTTACGAGGGAAAAGATAGCAATGTGGAGCCCCCCAACTGCCCAGACTACATAAGGAGCAGCAGCAAGAGTGTTTGGGACTTTGTGTCACCCTTATTCGGAAAGGGGTACCATTTATGTGGACAATTATTACACAAGTGTGCCACATTTAGTCACCTGTTTGATTCTGGAATTGGCGCATGTGGCACTGTGTGACCTAATCGCTGGGGGGCTTTCCCCAACGGCTTGTAGATTCCTGACATAGACTGGGGAGTGAGCCTGCTTGAAGTGTAATAAATTGTTTCCAGTGAAGTGGAGGGACACATGGAATGTTTTCGTTCTGTCCTCCATTCATGCAGATACGACAGTCCAAATTGCAACAGCGACTGGTGTTTTTGAGAAGCCCCTCTATGTCCACAAATACAACCTTAACATGAGAGGGGTGGACTTCAACGAACTCCAAATAGAGGTACACTAGTGAAGAGGCCTACACGATGCGGAGCATGACAAATAAGAGCGATGGGGAAACCTCACTGTCAGAAACATTCTCAGTATTCGAACCTGTAGAGAGCTACGGCACCCTGACAGATAGCTCTGACGACGGAGGCTTCATCAGCTGACCATAGAGCTGATTGGAGACCAGAGCGGCTCCAATTATCTCTATGGCCTAAGATACCGGAAGCTACGAGCATTGACTTCCAAAATACCCCTTTTCGGAAAGTTGACACCCCAAGGTATTTGCTAAGAGGCATGGGGAGTATTTTGCAGCTCTCATTTGTTTTGAAAAATGAAGAAAGAAATTGAAAATGTATTTTTTTTTCTTTTTTCAATTTTCAAAACTTTGTGACAAAAAGTGAGATCTGAAAACTACTCAACATGCCACTCAGCAAACAGCTTAGGGTGTCTACTTTCCAAAAAGGGGTCATTTGGGGGGGGGAGGGGGGGTTCTGTGCTGTCTTGGCATTTCAAAAACTGTGATATGTAGTATCACTTCCGAAACTGTGATAGGTAGTGAGGAGTGAAGTCAACAATTTACGTCCTTAGAAAGCCTGAAGGCGGTGATTGTTTTTTGGGGTCCTGTACGCGGCTAGACTGCCAAAGTCTCAAATATGTGGTATCTCTGTACTCAGGAGAAGCAGCAGAATGTATTTCGGGGTATCATTTTACATATACCCATGGCATGTTTGAGCAATATATCATTTAAGTGACAACTTTGTTTACAAAAAAAATGTTGTCATTTTCCCAAAACGTATGGCAAAATATAAAAAACAAAAAGGTGTTGTTTAGGGGGGTTTAGTGCTATCTTGGCGTTTCATGTCATTTAAGGGGGGGGGGGGGTTGTGCTGTCCGCTGGTCTCTCAGCGATCGTCGGGGGAGAGGGAGAAAGTCAGGCGGCTAGTGTAAACAAGCCGCCTGTCATTCTCCCCTGTGTAGAAACAATGATCATACGGTTCTGCTATGTAGGACCGTTGATCATTGTTCCTACAGCTAAAGCTACAGCCAATCACAGTTAGAATCACGCCCCTAGGGACACACACAGCCCCTTCCTCTCAAATAAAGTTATGCCCTTCACTGCCAGTGTAATTTTACAGTAACAGTGCATATATATAGCACTGATTACTGTAGAAATGTCACTGGTAACCCCAAAAGTGTCAAAAATGTCAGTCAAGGGTCCGATCTGTCCGCCGCAATGTCGCAGTACCGCAAAAAAAATCGCAGATCGCCGCCATTACGCGTAAAAAAAAACCAACAAAAATGACAAAAATCTTTCCCTTTGTTAGTAAACGCAATAACTTTTGCGCAAACCAATCAAAATACGCTTTTTGCGATTTTTTTTTTTTTACCAAACATATGTAGCAGAAAACAAATTGGCCGAAAATGTTAAAAAATTTTGATTTTTACTTTTTTTTTTTTGGGGAATTTCATATAAAAAAATGTGAAAAATATTGTTATTTTTGCAAAAGTGTCGCTCTTTTTTTGTTTATAGCGCGTGATCAAAAAATTGCACAGGTGATCAAATACCACCAAAAGAAAGCTCTGTTTGTGGGAAAAAAAGGACGTCAAATTAGTTTAGGTACAGTGTCGCACGACCGCGCAATTGTCCGTTAAAGTCACGCAGTGCCGAATCGCAAAATACCCCCTGGTCTTTTAGCAGCCAAATCCTCCGGGGCTTAAGTGGTTAAAGCGATGTTATTGCCTCGATGGTAGAATGAGAACTGAGAACTCTCTCAGTCCCTGTCTTTTTCTCTGACCCTCCAGGGGGTGTCACCAGAAGTACTCAGCCAATGGCTCTGAGTCTATAAACTGCTAAATGACCTCCCGCTTTGACAGATTCATAAAAACACTCATATCTGGAGACATGAAACGGTTACATGCTTGAAACCGATATTTCATGGTCCGGTTTGGAATGTCCTATCTTTAGACACTAAACATGGGTTAGCACGGAATAACCCCTGACCGGTAAGGCATCGGATCACTAGCTTGTCTTTCCTAGGCATGAAGGTGTCCGTGGTGGGACTTAATTCGATTGGTATTTTATGGGGCACCCAAATATCTACTTTTTGTTAATATGTAATGTTCGGTTAAAAAGATATGATTTGAGCACGGATTGTGAGATGTAACTTAACAATTTGGCTTTGAGAATGTACAAGGCAATTTCACTGGGCATCTAATCTGACCCCCTGCTGTCCTCGGAGACACAACTCCTGCTTGGTCAAGCTGCTTGTGTATATTAAAGGTGTGAAAAATGTCAGCTTAGCAGGAACCTGGCATTTTGTGACACTAACGGAGGTGGGGTGGGGGTGAGTGAGTGCCTTTTGGTTCCACTGATTAGAGAAAGGTGGGGGCTACTTTCGCTCAAGGAGCCTGGGTCACTAAACAAAATGGATGTCGAGAGGACAAGATGGTGTCCGAACACTCGACACCATTAAAGGGCGTATCAGGGAACATTCGGGAGAGGGCGTCTGCTTTCCTGTTCTTGGAGCCTGGTCGGTAAGTTATGTGGAAATTAAATCTCGAGAAAAATAAAGCCCACTGGGCCTGTCGTGGTCTCAGACATTTAGCAGCCCTCAGGTATTCAAAATTTTTATGATCCGTGAAGATCATAATTGGGTGGGCGGCACCTTCCAATAAATATCTCCACTCCTCCAAGGCGGTTTTAATGGCCAACAGTTCTCGGTCACCCACGTCGTAATTTCTCTCTGAGGGGCTTATCTTTTGAGAGAATTAGGCAATAGGGTGGAGTAGGGCCTTAAGTCCTTGGCGCTGAGACAAGATGGCTCCTGTGGCCATTACTGAGGCGTCTACCTCTAATACAAAGGGTAATGCCGGATCTGGGTGCTGTAAGACTGGTACAGAGGTGAACAGTCCTTTGAGTTTGTCAAATGCTGCTTGAGCTTCTGGGGACCATTTGAATCTGGTCTGCTGGCGAGTCAGCTGAGTAATCGGTGAAATGATAGCTGAAAAGTCTTTTACAAATCTTTGGTAAAAATTAACAAATCCTATGAATCATTGAACACCCTTCTTGTCTGAATGGGCTGGCCATTCAAGGATAGCTTTCACCTTTTGTGGGTCCATTGTGATTCCCTCGGTAGATATGATAAGACCCAGGAATTGGATGGAAGTCTTTTCATTTTCGCACTTTTCTGCTTTAATGTATAAACCGTGCTTCCTTAGAGTCGCAAGGACTTTTTTCACATGAGCTCTTTGGAGATCCAGGGTAGCAGAGAAGATGAGGATGTCATCTAGGTAAACGATTACAAAATAGTCCAGAAATTCCCGGAAAATATTGTTTACGAAGCGCTGGAACGTGGCTGGGGCGTAAAATAATTCGAATGGCATAACTAAATATTCAAAATGTCCGAACCAGGTCCTGAAAGCTGTTTTCCATTCGTCCCCCTCCCGGATACGAACAAGATTGTAAGCTCCCTCTAGGTCAAGTTTAGTAAAGAGGAAACAGGAAGCACAGGAACACAGGAAGCTGAGAGATAATCCAGCAATGAGTCTGATCCTATGGCCACCTTTTATAGACCATTTCCCTGACAGGCCAGCAGAGGGCTGTGTCAGTTGAGTCAGGAGCGTCCATTGCTATTACTGGCAATGTTACCAGTTCTCCTATGGCCATTTCCCTGACACTGAGAGCCCAGAGAGAGAGCTGAGCTGAGCTGCAGAGAGGATCCAGTGTGCCGAGGACCAGTGGAGATAGAGGGGTTCAGTTCCAGGAAAGCATGGCAAGTTCGTGAGTACTGTGAATTGTCCCTGAGGGTCTGCCTGAAGTGTAGAGGGGACCACTCTGGTGAAGGTTCCAGGGATCAAGGAGCCAGCTAGTGTCAAGGGGTGCCTAGTGAGAGGACCCTGAAGTGTTAGTGGGGGTGCCTAGTGAGAGGACCCTGAAGTGTTAGAGGGGGTGCCTAGTGAGAGGACCCTGAAGTGTCAGAGGGGGCGCCAGCGGTTGGGCCCTGAAGAGTTAAGTGTACTGCGTGCAGTGTGCAATGTTAAGAGTTGCAGCAGCACAAGCAGTTACAAGGAGCTACCTCAGTCAGTGAAGGGCTGGAGGGAGCTGTTCAACTGACTTTTGAGCTAAACAGAGTGTCAGGAGTCGAATGTCTTACAGTCCTGGATCTTCTTAGTTAATCTGAGTATTAAAGTCGAAGTTTCAGCACAGTTCAGCAGAACAGTATCTTCAAGTGCCAGGGAGCGTTGGCCGGCATTCGGCTGGCGTCAAGACAGCGCCATAAGGCATTTTTCTGTACAGTGTCCCAGTTGAACCTAGTTGAGCCAAAGGAGTACCCCACTTATTCCCTTCTCCCATCCCCATTACAAAATAAACAAAACAAACCAAAGATGCCGGAATGGTCATTGTCTCAGCTCTCACACTTGGGTTTTCAACTTAAATGTGTTGGAAGTTACATAGTTACATAGTTACATAGTTAGTGAGGTTGAAAAAAGACATCAGTCCATCCAGTTCAACCTATGATGTGTGTGTGTGTTTGCTTTTAACCATACATTGTATACCCCTGTATGTTGTGCTCTTTAAGGTGTCCATCTAATAGTTTTTTGAAACTATCAATGCTCCCTGCTGATACGACTGCTTGTGGAAGAGAATTCCACATCCTTACCACTCTTACAGTGAAGAACCCCTTACGCACTTTAAGGTTAAACCGCCTTTCCTCTAGTTTTAGTGAGTGGCCACGTGTCCTATTGTATCTCCTTTCACTGAATAGTTTGTTCCTTATGCTCGGGTCACCAGTACAGTATTTGTACATTGATATCATATCCCCCCTCAATCGTCTCTTCTCCAGAGAGAATAGGTTCAGTGCTTGTAGTCTTTCCTCATAGCTGATGTCCTCCATTCCCCTAATTATTTTTGTTGCCCTTCTCTGGACTTTCTCCAGTTCCAGCACATCCTTCCTGAGGACCGGTGCCCAGAACTGGACAGCATACTCCAGATGTGGCCGGACCAGAGTCTTGTAGAGAGGGAGAATAATCTCTTTATTTCTGGAGTGAATCCCCTTTTTTATACATCCCAGTATTCTGTTGGCTTTGCTTGCGGCGGCTTGGCATTGCATGCCACTGCCAAGCTTGTTGTCTACCAGTACCCCCAAGTCCTTTTCCATCCTAGACTCACCCAGAGGTTCCCCCCCTAGTGAGTAGCTTGCTTTCTGGTTTCTGGCCCCCAAGTGCATTACTTTACATTTTTCAACATTAAACCTCATCTGCCATGTAGTTGCCCATCCCGTTATTTTGTTCAGGTCCGCTTGCAAGGTTTCCACATCCTGCATAGAAGATATTGGCATGCCTAGTTCAGTATCATCTGCAAATACTGAGATTGTACTTGATATCCCCTCCTCTAGATCATTTATGAATAAATTAAACAAGATTGGTCCCAGGACAGAACCCTGGGGGACCCCACTTTCCACACCCGCCCAATCCGAGTACTCCCCATTAATCACCACCCTCTGGACTCTCCCCTGGAGCCAGTTCTCTATCCAGGTACTCACCTTATGGTCCATACCTACCTTCCTTAGTTTGTACAGTAAGCGTTTGTGGGGAACGGTGTCAAAGGCCTTTGCAAAGTCCAGATAAACCACATCCACCGGCTTACCTTTATCTAGATGGCAGCTCACTTCATCGTAGAAGGTTAATAGATTGGTTTGGCACGAACGATTTTTCATGAATCCATGCTGATTACTACTTATAATACCTTTTTCATTACTAAAGTCTTGTATGTGGTCCCTTAACATCCCCTCCAAAATTTTGCAGACTACTGATGTTAGGCTGACCGGCCTATAGTTACCCGGGATATATCTCGGCCCCTTTTTAAATATCGGTACCACGTTGGCTTTTTTCCAATCAGCTGGCACCATACCCGTCTGTAAACTATCCTTAAAGATCAAGAATAATGGTCTGGCAATCACCTGGCTGAGCTCATTGAGAACCCTCGGGTGCAAGCCATCCGGTCCCGGGGATTTATTTATGTTAAGTTTCTCTAGTTTAGCTCTAAGTCTATCTTCTGTTAGCCATGGCGGCACTTCCTGAGGTGTATTATTTAGTTCGGCCTTACAAGCTGGGTTAGTGTAGCACCCCGATTCTTTTGTGAAGACTGAAGAGAAGAAATTATTTAACACTTCCGCCTTTTCTCTGTCCTCAGTGGCCATTTTTCCTTTATCATCTTTTATGAAGTGTTACTGGTAACAATGGCAGAACCATATCAGACCCAATGCCTGGAAATATTGCTACACATATAAATTGCTTTGGTCCACAATAGATCTGTACAGATCTTCTGTGAAAAACCGCTCATAAAAACCAAGGAGAGTAAAATCGTCTGTTTCCACCTGAATTCTGGGTTGGCCAGTGAATGGGAGAAGTACAGGCGCTGCAGAAATGGTGGGCTCCCAATCGGGATTTGCAAGCGCATCAGGAAGGACACTATGAGCTTTATGGGCCTGTCTTTGAATTCTTGGTGGCTGTGGGACACTACTTGTGCTAGCCACTGCACCAGCTTGAACTGGGACTCGCCACATCACCAAGTGTTACTGCAGTGCTAGTTTGACTACGACCAGGATGTACTAGGCCGCTGGTGCTTGCCAGTTCACCAGAAGGTTGAGCGGCACTAGTACTGACACTCTGCTGCATACGAGAACCCTGCGATTGTTGCACCTCAGTAACAGAAGAACGGGGTCGGGTACGCCTGACCTTAGCAGGGACCACTCCTCTGTCATCACAGCTATCTTGTCAGGGTGCTGCTGCTCTCTACAGGTTCGAATACTGAGCCTATTTCTGACAGTGAGGCTTCCCCATCGCTCTCATCTGTCATGCTCAGCATCATCTAGGCCTCTTCACCAGTGTACCTCTGTTTGGGCATTTTGGCCAATACATTTATAGGTATCTAGTGTGACTCACAGGTAAAAAAGCACCTGGTTGTCAATGACTGTTTGAACCGCTACCAAAAAAATTGAACTGCTAGTGCTAGCAGAGATCAGTCCTGACTCTGCTAACACTGCAGTTTAGTGTGCTGTGTATTGGAAGTGACAATAATATGCTGACACTGCACTTCTTGGGGCCTGGGCGGAGGGGCTAAACGCAGGTGCTGGTAGGTGTCGGGGCTAATCCTACTAACACTGCGTTTTTGGGAACACTATACTATACTATTGGGGACACTAGTATAGTTCCGATCTGATCAAGGATATTGATCCGTTCAGACACTATACTATTAATGGAGGTGTTTAGTGTGTGTGTCACTGGCAATCAATGGGTTAAAATGTATTACTAAATATGTGGCAATCTGATGCTGTCCTGGATTGGTGCTAAGTAATGTTAAAGCTAACTGACATCACCTGTGACACTAATACAGTAATCAGAAAAAATATCCGTACACTATATTAGTCACTCTGTGACAGGGAAGTGAAGGGGTTAATTGGGGGGGGGGGGTTGATCAGGGGTTTAAATCTTTATTAGGGCATATATGGCGGGTACCCTAAACCTATCTGGGACTGCCACTAAACTACCACTAACTGCTGATGACACTGATGTCACAAGTGACACTAATACAATGATCAGTAAATTAACTGTATACTGTATATAGTGGCACTGTGACAGGGAGTGAAAGGGTTAACTGGGGGGGGGGGTGATCAGAGGGTTAAATATGTGCCATATGTGCCATATGTGCCTATGTTTACTGTTGTCAGTGTAGTGTTTGTGTACTCACTGTTAATGCTTTCTCCTCTCATGCTGGAACCGAAAAGGGCTCCAGGAGAGGAGATTGCATAATTTCCTGTACCTGTGTTTAGATTACACAGGCACAGGATGTTCAGCCATTGGTCAGAACCGATCACCAGGTCCAGGCCAAAAATCATTGGCCTTGACCTGATGACTGATCGGTTCTGAACTGAATCAGCACATCGCGGGTGCGGGTGCGTGCCCTAACCCAGGCGCGACTGACGTACAGTTATGCTGGTTCGCACACCTTGCAGCAGTAAAACTGCAGCGGGTGGTCAGCAACAGGCTAATACAAAACAATTTCTGTGGGGAAAAAAGCCACCTAGACAGGTTCCCTCCTCACCAGCCCTCCTCCCCAACTCTACACACAGAGTGCACTTTTTTTGTTTAGATTTTTTTTTTTTTTTAATTCTGTGTCACCCCCCAATGCATGTCACTCACCTATGTGAATGATGTGCATTATGCCTGCAGTGCCTCCCAGGATATTCATGTCAGATATCCCTGGAGGCATACTTCTTCATTGATAGAGAAGGCATGCCTCCCGATGATGACGCATATGAAAATGGTGTTGCGCACCAAGCAGGAGCAGATTTCTTAGAAGATTCTGCAGGACCTGCTGGATCCACTGGGTTGGTGAGAAGCTGAAATGTTCTTAACCTGCAACAAGGTAGGCAGGTGTTTGAAAAAAAATTGGCAGTGGGGAGGGTGGAAATCAACCTTAAACATTTTTGGCAGTTTAGAATAGTGGAATGTATTTGTATGTGTAGCACTACTCCCATGGGAGCTGCTGTGTGTGGGTTCCCCTGGGTTACCATTAGCAACAACAGAACAGTCTGGCATTTTTCCAAGTGTTTTACCTCAGACAAGAAGCAGTCCAGTATCTTTGGTTTTTAGGTTTTATTTGGAACTTGGATAGGAGAAGGGAATGAGTGGGATACTCCAACTTAAATAACTATGCACAATAGGCTGGGACAACTTGAATAAAGATGAATAGCGCTTATTAACGCTGTATAACGCTGTGTAACGCTGAATAGAGCTAGTCACTAGGGATGATCGAACGGTTCGGGTCGACCATCGGTTCGACCCAAACATTGGGTGTTCGAAATTCAGCCGAATTCCGAACCTTTTGCGGTAAAAGTTCGGAATTCGGCCACCAAAACCGCCCAAAATGCAATAGGACAGGAACTGGGCTTTAAAAGCCTGTGAGTGGCCCAGAAACATCATTAAAAGCCAATTGAGGGGGCAGGAGTCTGCTAGGAATGTGATTGGAGTGACTAGGGGGTCCAGAGGCCAATCAGGAGTGAATACGCCCCCCAGTATATAACATAGCCCCGCCAAACCTCTAGCACTGTAATACAGAGGCTGTGGAATAGAGTGGAAGCATTTCTGTTACTCCTTGTAAAGCTCCAGTGTCATTTTGCAATTATTAGTGTGAGGAAAGGGATATGCAGTGTAGTTAGGGTACTATATACCACTATAGTTAGATTCAAAAATCTAGTTTTTGTAGGGATAGCTTTAAGTGTCAGGGTGACCGTAGTGTAGTTTAGGGTGACCTGACTCTGCCATGTCAGGGTGACCGTAGTGTAGTCTAATGTGATCTGACTCTGCCATGTCAGGGTGGCAGTAGTGTAGTTTAATGTGATCTGACTCTGCCATGTCAGGGTGACCGTAGTGTAGTTTAATGTGATCTGACTCTGCCATGTCAGGGTGACCGTAGTGTAGTTTAATGTGATCTGACTCTGCCATGTCAGGGTGACCATAGTGTAGTTTAATGTGATCTGACTCTGCCATGTCAGGGTGACCGTAGTGTAGTTTATGGTGATCTGACTCTGCCATGTCAGGGTGACCGTAGTGTAGTTTAATGTGATCTGACTCTGCCATGTCAGGGTGACTGTAGTGTAGTTTAATGTGATCTGACTCTGCCATGTCAGGGTGGCAGTAGTGTAGTTTAATGTTATCTGACTCTGCCATGTCAGGGTGACCGTAGTGTAGTTTAATGTGATCTGACTCTGCCATGTCAGGGTGACCGTAGTGTAGTTTATGGTGATCTGACTCTGCCATGTCAGGGTGACCGTAGTGTAGTTTAATGTGATCTGACTCTGTCATGTCAGGGTGACCGTAGTGTAGTTTAGGGTGATCTGACTCTGCCATGTCAGGGTGACCCCACTATGCAGATTCTGGGTTAGGGGTATACACATATATACATACACATATATATATATACACACACACACACACACACACACACACATATATATATATATATATATATATACCCCTATACAGAATTTAAAAAAAAACGCCTGAAACAAAAACGCCCAGGTGTGAAAAGAGGGTAACACCATCCCTGTGCTACTGAAATTCTAAGAAAAATGATCTGTTTTTTCTGGCTCTGGACATGCTACAGAGCTGAAACTTCACAGGTACACTTTTTAGACCCCCAGATACTAAATCCAAAGAAATCTCATTTTTTTTTTCCAATAATTGGCTCTCTGTCAAAAACGACAATTTTTAAGAACTTTTTTTTGCCTGATTCATAGTCCCTGGGACATGACCCAGAACCCTAGGCACTTTTTAGGGGCATTTATTGGGTTTTAGGGCTTTGAAATGGTGTTTTTTGATTCCAGAAGTTCGGGTCCCATTGATTTCAATGGGGTTCTGGATTCCGAACCGAACTTTCGGGAAATTCGGGTGTTCTGGTCGAACCAAACTTTTCAAAAGTTCAATCATCCCTACTAGTCACGGCTAGGCCGCTGTTTCACTTTGCCCTTGGCTGTGAATGAAGTAATAGAGCTTCCGGAGGTAAACTGTATCCTGAGGTAAGCTACACTCTGAGGTAGACTGTACTGCTGAACTTCAGGGCCCTTCCTGGCACCCCCTTTGTCCCTAATCTTCAGTGTTAACTACTTGGCACCCCCTTTCCTGTAACAATCTGTGTGAGCTGGCTCCTTGATCCGATGACTTCTCTGGAGCTGTCTCCTCTCCTAGGCAGACCCTTGAGCAGATCCCTCAGTACTCGCAATACTTTTTTTCCCAAAGTCTTCTGCCCAACAGCTCCATAGGTCAGCAAACTGGATCCTCTGCAGCCCAGCTCCACACCTGGTTCAACAGGCCGACTGCCTGAACCACCTTCCTCGCATCAGCAGGAGGAGAGACAGCCGTCCACCTCCTCCTGGGATTTTGCTCCCACCAAAAGACACCCTGTCACATGCTCCCTCCAGATTTATTACCAATCACAGGATGCATTGCAGCAATGCCCACCCACTGGGACAGCCATAAACCCTGGTGTGCCATTGGTCAGGTTTCCTTTACTGTCCAACAAGCTCCCTTATTGGATACAGTGGAGAGACTCCCCTAGACCCAATAAATCATACCTGGCAACGTGTGACAGGCTAAGCTAACAGATCTGGCTCACCAAATGTTTTTTCCTAGCACTATCAGCACTGTATCCCCAATCAGAAAACTGTTATAACATTTGTGCCTTGGGACTCGGCTGATCACAGATTGGAGAGAAGGGCCGATCATGGTCCTTTACCACGTGATCAGCTGTCAGTCAATGACAGCTGATCATGTGATGTAAACAGAAGCTGGTCATCAGCTTTTTTATTTTCCTCACGCTGAGAGAAAAAAATAAAGCCGATTACCGGCTCTGTAAGAGGGACATTGGTCAAACACTGTCCCCACCAGTGCCCACTAGTGCCACCTACCACTGCCCACCAGTACTGCTAATCAGTGCCTATCAGTGCAGCCTCATCAGCGCACATCAATGAAGGAGAAAAATTACCTGTTTGCAAAACGTTATAACAAACTATGAAAACTGTTTTTGTTTTTTGTTTTTCAAAATGTTCTGTCTTTTTTTGTTTAGCAAAAAATAAAAAACCCAGTGGTGAATAAACACTGCCGACCACCCGCCGCAAATTTACTGCGGCAGGCTGGCTCTGCTGCACAGAATGACATAGCCCTACGTCGGTCGCACTCGTGGTGTTTGGGGACGAGCTCCTGCCCCCACTAGGCAGCGGGGACGCCAATTCACGGGACCGCTGGCCACAATTGCCGCCAGGAACCCGTGATCGCTCCCCACTAAGAGAGAAGAATGGTCAGCTGTTGTAAAGGCAGCTGACCGTTCTTCTCTCTGAAATTATCTGTCATCTTTCTATACAGGATCACAGGTCTCTATGATCATTTCACAAGCCCATCCCCCCACAGTTAGAAAACACTCCCCTAGGCTCACATATAACCCTTTGATCACCACTGTGTTAATCCCTTCCCTGCAAATGTCGTTAGTACAGTAACAGTGCATATTTGTAGCACTGATTACTGTAGTAATGTCACTGGTCCCCCGAGAAAGTGTCAAAAATGTCAGTTAGGGGTCCAATCTGTCCACCGCAATGTCGCTGTCCTGCTAAAAATCGCAGATCACCACCGTTACTAGTAAAAAAATAAATAAAAATTACATAAATCTTTCTCCTAGTTTGTAGTTATGATAACTTTTGCGCAAACCAATCAAAATACGCCTATTGGGATTTTTTTTTTACCAAAAATATGTAGCAGAATACAAATTGGCCTAAAAGGATGAACATTTTTTATTTTTTTATTTTTTGGGAATGTTATATAGCAGAATGTAAAAAATATATTTTTTTCCAGAATTGTCGCTATTTTTTTGTTTATAGTGCAAAAAATAAAAATTGCAGATGTGATCAAATACCACCAAAAGAAAGGTCTATTTGTAGAAAAAAAAGGACATCAATTTTTTTTTCGTACAGTAACTCAAGACCGCGCAATTTTCCTTTAAAATAACGCAGTGCCGAATCACAAAAGATGACCTGGTCATTAAGGGGGGCAAATCCTTCTGGTCCAGAACTGGTTAAGTACCACCAAAAGAAAGCTCTATTTGTGTGAAAAAACGAATACAAATTTCATATGGTTATAGGCATGACCGCGCAGTTGTCATTCAAAATGTGACAGCGCTGAAAGCTGCAAATTGGCCTGAGCAGGAAGGGTGTGTATGTGTCCAGTAAGCAAGGGGTTAATGCACTATATGATTGAGCAACTATGTGGCAAATGAGGTTTAATGTTGAACAATGTAAAGTTCTGCACTTAGGGGCTTAAAACATGCAGGAATCATACAGTCTAGGAAGAGTAAAACTGGGGGAGTCAATTGGCGAGGAGGACTTAGATGTTCTGGTATATCATAGACTTAACTGCTCTGGAAGATTTACCCCCCTTCCTGACCAGGCCATTATTTGTGATACGGCACTGCGTTACTTTAACTGACAATTGCGCTGTTGGCTATGACAGCTAGCCGATTCACAGCCGGGTGCCCACTGCGCATGCACGGGTCGCACTGCGCCTCCTGAATGGGACATTGTGACATGTCCCAGAAGACTGCAGGGAGGGAGGGAGGGGGAGAGGAGAACTAGGCAATTCAAGTGGAAGTGGAAGCAGGAACCTATCAAAACTAGGTACTGCTCCCCCCCCCCCCCAAAAAAAGTGCTTGGCAAATGTGGCAGGAGAGGAGTACCTAAAGCGGAACTTCTCCTTTTGGGTGGAGCTCTGCTTAAAGGAAAGATGAGCTTAACTAAATTTGTTCTCTCTTGAGAAAAGGCGAATAAGTGGGGATAGGATCACTATGTATAAATACATAATTGGCCCATATAGTGAACATGGTGTAGCGTTTAGTGATGTCCCGAACCTAAAATTTGCCGTTTGCGAATGGCGAACGCGAACATTTGCCGTAGATTTCAATAGGCAGGCGAATTTTAAAACCCACAGGGACTCTTTCTGGCCACATTAGTGATGGAAAAGTTGTTTCAAGGGGACTAACACCTGGACTGTGGCATGCCGGAGGGGGATCCATGGCAAAACTCCCATGGAAAATTACGTAGTTGACGCACAGTCAGGTTTTAATCCATAAAGGGCATAAATCACCTAACATTCCTAAATTGTTTGGAATAACGTGCTTTAAAACATCCAGTGTGTGTATACGATCAGGTATGATGTTGTATCAATCAGGTAGGATGTGCTGGAACTGGAAAGAGTCCAGAGAAGGGCAACAAAAATAATTAGGGGAATGGAGGACATCAGCTATGAGGAAAGACTACAAGCACTGAACTTATTCTCTCTGGAGAAGAGACGACTGAGGGGGGATATGATATCAATGTTCAAATACTGTACTGGCGACCCTAGCATAAGGAACAAACTATTCAGAGAAAGGGAATACAATAAGACACGTGGCCATTCACTAAAACTAGAGGAAAGGCGGTTTAACCTTAAAATGCGTAAGGGGTTCTTCACTGTAAGAGCAGTAAGGATGTGGAATTCTCTTCCACAAAAAGTCGTATCAGCAGGGAGCATTGATAGTTTCAAAAAACTGTTAGATGGGCACCTTAGAGACCACAACATACAGGGGTATACAATGTACGGTTAAAAGTTAACACACACACACATTATAGGTTGAACTGGATGGACTGGTGTCTTTTTTCAACCTCACTAACTATGTAAATTCACACAAGCAAGGTGAATAGGGGGTTTCCTTCCTGCTGTGCTATTGTACTGTTGTATTGTGGCAGCGGGGCACTTACCCTGTCAGAATACACTGATAAGCTCTGCAGCCAATTTTAAAGTTGATCTAAAGATTGGCTTCTCTCTGTGAAAATTTTCCAGCATTCCCATTGGAGGGAAGCCATGCTTTAAATCAACTTTACTTGAGCGGGAACAGCCATAGATGGATTAAAAATCGGGTGGTCCCTACTGAACAGGCCAATTTTCGATCCATGTATGGCCAGCTTAAGAGAGTAAAAAAGTAAAGTAAAAAATACCCTAAATGTCCTCAATTCGCTATTTTTTTATAGTACACACCAAATACCAAAAGTGTCATCTGAAAATGAAAACACAGGGATGCTGGTCTTAGATTCAGGTAGTGTAAGGGTTACGCCCGCTTCACAGTGACAGTCTGACCAAACTCTGACAGACAAAACTCCCCATTGTCATGGACATGCAATAAATGTCTGGTAGTTTACCTGTTCCTCATCCTCATGTCTGCATTAAGGGCCAGACTCTTCCTTCTGGCTGCTTTTATCATCTCTCTTCCCTGTTTGGCTCCACCCCAGGCCATTCCAGGAAGTCTATATTAACCAGTGCACTGCAGGTCAGCTTTGCTGTTCCCTGTTGCTAGTTTCCTGTTTCCTGTGTGCTTGATCTACTGTTCTGTGTATTGACTTTGACTTGTCTCTGACTGTTCCTGCTTGGCTGTTACCCTGACCTTTGGCCTGTCCCGTGGTTACCCTTGTCTGCCTGTTACCCCGACCTCGGCTTACCCATCACCATTCCGTGTGTCCTGAGTGGCTGCTTCCCTTCTCTCCCTACGGAGGGTGACCTGGGGGACCCCAGGGGCCGCGACCTGGGCCCAGCTGCAGCCAAGTCCATCCTCACCACTAGAGGCTCTGGTGAAGACCTGCTGGGTCTTAGACTCCGCGTCCTGGGGAATCTTGGGCTCATGTTCCAGTCCATCCGCAGCAGTCTGCTATCGGGTTCACTACCTTGCGCTGTGCCCCTGCCTCCAACAGGGTGCAGTTGTCACCTGGCCACAGGTGACCTGACACCCATTTAACAGTCAGTCAGTCCATTTGCACAACCGCAAACTCCCCATTTGCACAAGGTTGGATACCAAGCTAGCCATGTCCCGTTCCTTATCCTCACTGACCTCATTGAAGGTCTCTTCCTCCACCCAGCCATGTACAACACCAAGGGTCCCCGAAAGGTGACAACAAGCCCCCTGGGACGCCTGCTGTGGTTGGTCTTCCACCTCCTCAAAGCCACCTTCCTCCTCTGACTTCTCTTCTTCAGACTCCTCTCTCTGCGTTGCCACAGGTGCAGCAATCGACAACGACAGGGCTGCTTCTGGTGGTGATGGGGACCACAACTCTTCCTCTTCATGTGTCATGGTCTTACCTTCTTGCTGTTCTCCTTCGTTTGACATGTGCTGGCGGCCATCTTGGTTTCTGGGTTTCTTGTAGCCTCCCACCCTGCGGCTCCTCCTTCCCACTGGGAGGAGCTGGATACCTAGCTCATATATATAGGAGGTCTGTGGCTTCAGTTCCCTGCTTGGTCCTCCTGTGTTCACATGCTACTAAGACTGCTGCTACTTCTGGTTCCTGTTCCTGGCTTCGTCTGACTACCCTGCTGGTTCCTGATCCTGGCTTCGTCTGACTACCCTGCTGGTTCCTGATCCTGGCTTCGTCTGACTACCCTGCTGGTTCCTGTCCCCTGGCTTCGCAAAGACTCTGCATCGGTTTCGCCATCCGTTTGGACTTTTGCTTTATAGCTTGTTTTTCAATAAAGCTTTCTTATTTTCACTTATCTGTTGTTGTACGTCTGGTTCATGGTTCCGTGACATTAGGACCAAGCCATGAATTCTGACGGTACAGGGCCATCCTCGCTACCCACGCTGGTTGCCAGACTTGATCAGCAGGATCACCTGTTGGGTCGGTTCGCCGTGGTGTTGCAAACCCTGCTTGAACGCACGGTACCACAGGCCACGAATTCTGACGGTGCAGGGCCATCCTCACTACCCACGCTGGTTGCCAGACTTGATCAGCAGGATCACCTGTTGGGTCAGTTCGCCGTGGCGTTGCAAACCCTGCTTGAACGCACGGTTCATTTCGCTCCCGTTGCCGATGGGTCGGTTGTCGCTCCTGGGTCCGCTCCTACTGCCGCTCCGGTTGTTGCGCCAGAGTCTACCCCGACACCTGTTGTTGCGCCTGCGGTGTTTCGGGGTATGTCCGGTTCTGCCCCCCTTCCACAGCGCTTTGGGGGAGAGCCAACTCAGTGCCGAGGTTTCCTTAACCAGGTGGGCATTTATTTCGAGTTGCTGCCACATGCCTTTCCTACTGAGAGATCAAAGGTGGGCTTCTTAATCTCGCTGCTCTCGGACAAGGCCTTGGCCTGGGCCAGCCCTTTATGGGAGAACAACAATCCGGTGGTTGCCGAGTTTTCCGGTTTTGTTGCTTCTCTTCGGAAGGTATTCGATGTGCCGGCTCGTGCTGCCTCTGCTGCGAAGCTCCTTATGTCCATCAGACAGGGTTCACGATCCGTAGCTGAATACGCCATTGAGTTTCGTACCCTGGCAGCAGAGGTGGGTTGGAATAATGAGGCTCTGGTCGCTGCTTTCTCTCATGGTCTCTCGGATGCCTTGAAGGATGAGGTTGCAGCTAAGGACCTACCAGTGGAGCTCGAGTCTCTTATTTCTTTCCTGATTTTGATTGACACCAGACTCAGGGAGAGACCTTCCTTTAAGGAGAGTCTGCGGAGGCCTCCTAACAGATTGGCGCCTACCTTTGTTGTCCCACCCGTGCCTCCCTCTCCTCCCACGCCTCCTGGGGATGACTTGTCTGGGGGTGAACCCATGCAGCTGGGGTTTGCTCGCCTGTCCGAGGGGGAGAGGGTACTCCGGAGACGCGAGGGCCGATGCATGTACTGTGGTCTCGGTGGGCATTTTCGGTTGGCATGTCCGAACCGTCCAGGGAAACGCTCGCACCTGAGATCCTGTCGGGGGCAGATCTTGGGTGGAGTCTCCTCGTCCCCGGTTTCCCGTGTTGACAAACCACTGATCACTGTTGTCCTTTCCTGGGTCGGGGGCTCGGTGACGACCCAGGCGTTGGTGGACTCTGGTGCTGGTGGTTTGTTCATTGATAGTGTGTTCGCTGCCGCCAATTCCATTCCTCTGCAGGCTCGAGGTTCTCCTCTGTCTCTTGAGGCGATAGACGGCAGACCCCTTCTGCCGCCACACGTGACTCATGAGACCCTTCCAGTGGGGTTAGCCATTGGTGCCATCCACAGAGAGTCGGTCTGCTTCCAGGTTATTTCGTCTCCACACTACTCGGTGGTCTTGGGGTACCCCTGGCTCCAGAAGCATAATCCGATTTTCGATTGGAGATCGGCCGAGATCCTCTCGTGGTCACCGCAGTGTGGGGCTAGTTGCATCCATGGGCCTGTCAAGTTGCTGTGTACTTCCTCGGACTCTCTGTTGCCCCCTGAATACGAGGAGTACCGGGATGTATTTGATAAGGTGCGCGCGGTTGCCCTACCTCCGCACCGCCCATACGATTGTGCCATCGAGTTACAATCTGGTGCCGTTCCTCCTCGTGGCAAAGTCTATCCACTGTCGGTAGCGGAGAATGAGGCCATGGAGGAGTACGTGAGGGAGGCGCTTTCACGTGGACACATTCGCAAATCCTCGTCCCCGGCAGGGGCTGGATTTTTCTTTGTGAAAAAGAAGGGCGGTGAGTTGAGGCCTTGCATCGATTACAGGGGTCTCAATCGCATCACGATCAAGAACGCTTACCCGATACCCTTGATTTCCGAGCTGTTCGATCGCCTTAAAGGGGCCACGGTCTTTACCAAACTCGACCTGAGGGCGGCATATAACCTCGTAAGGATCAAGGCGGGCGATGAGTGGAAGACCGCGTTTAACACCAGGACCGGTCATTATGAATCCTTGGTTATGCCCTTTGGGCTGTGCAATGCGCCCGCAGTCTTTCAGGAATTCATCAACGATGTTTTCCGTGACCTGTTGCAGCAGTGTGTGGTGGTCTACCTGGATGACATCTTGGTATATTCTGAGTCCATGGAGACCCACATTCTGGATGTCAAACGAGTGTTGCAACGGTTACGAGAGAACAAGCTGTTCGGTAAGCTTGAGAAATGCGAATTTCACCGATCCCAGGTAACCTTCTTAGGTTACATCATTTCCGCTGAGGGGTTCTCCATGGATCCTGAGAAGGTTTCGGCTGTCTTACAGTGGCCCCAGCCCAGTGGTCTTCGCTCCCTGCAGCGCTTTTTGGGCTTCGCCAATTATTATCGGAAGTTCATCAGGGACTTTTCCATGCTAGCCAAGCCTCTCACGGATCTGACCAGGAAGGGCAGTAATTCCCAGGTCTGGCCGCCCGAGGCCATCCGAGCTTTTGAGGCTCTAAAGTCCGCCTTTGTGTCGGCTCCTATTCTGTCGCATCCCAACCCTGGGTTGCCCTTTGTCCTCGAGGTGGACGCATCTGAGACGGGAGTAGGCGCCCTTCTGTCTCAGCGTAGAACACCAGAGGGTCCTCTGCTTCCTTGTGGGTTTTACTCCCGGAAACTGTCTTCCGCGGAGTGCAACTACCAGATTGGTGACAGGGAGTTATTGGCCATCGTGCAGGCTCTTAAAGAATGGAGGCACTTGCTCGAGGGTTCGGTGGTTCCGGTCCTCATCCTGACGGACCACAAGAATCTGACCTACCTCTCTGAGGCCAAGAGATTGACACCACGTCAGGCCAGATGGGCTCTGTTCTTGTCACGTTTTAATTACGTGGTCTCCTACCTACCCGGTTCCAAGAACATCAGGGCTGATGCCTTATCACGGCAGTACTCCGACCTGTCCAGGGAGGAGTCGATTCCGACTTCGGTCATACCTCCGAATCAGATCCTGGCTGCCATTCGCACCAGCCTGACCTCTCCCCTGGGTGAGCAGATTTTGGCGGCTCAATCTGGTGCTCCCTCTGGGAGACCCAACGGCAGATGTTTTGTGCCTGAGGAGTTGCGCACTCGGTTGTTGCGTACCTACCATAACTCCAAGACCGCGGGGCATCCTGGAAAGAATCAGCTGTCCTGGGCTGTTTCACGTCTGTTCTGGTGGCCTTCCCTACGTTCCGACATCGCCGCATATGTAGCGGCATGCTCCGTTTGTGCCCAGAGTAAATCCCCTCGGCACCTTCCGTTGGGCCTTCTGCAACCCTTAGCCACCGGGGAGCGCCCATGGTCACACCTGGGGATGGATTTCATTGTGGACCTCCCTGCATCCCGAGGCCATACGGTCATTCTCATGATTGTGGATCGGTTTTCCAAAATGTGTCACTGTGTTTCTCTCAAGAAGTTACCCTCTGCACAGGAGTTGGCCATGATTTTTGCCAGGGAGGTCTTCCGGTTGCACGGTTTGCCCAAGGAGATTGTGTCGGATCGGGGGAGTCAGTTTGTGTCCAGGTTCTGGCGCGCCTTTTGCTCCCAGTTGGGGATTCATCTCTCCTTCTCCTCGGCCTACCACCCTCAGTCCAATGGGGCCGCAGAACGTTCCAATCAGGCCTTGGAGCAATTCCTTCGTTGCTATGTCTCCGATCACCAAGACAATTGGGTTGACCTCCTGTCTTGGGCTGAGTTTGCCAGGAACACGGCGGTGAACTCTTCCTCTGGGACGTCTCCCTTCATGGCCAACTATGGGTTCCAACCTGCCGTGTTACCGGAGGTATTCTCTCCCCAGGATATTCCGGCTGTGGAGGATCACCTTTCCGTCCTACGTGCTTCTTGGGTACAGATCCAGAAGTCCCTTGAGGTCTCTGCGCAGCGCCAGAGACTCCAGGCTGATCGCAGACGAGCGCCTGCTCCTTCCTACCAGGCCGGAGACCGTGTATGGTTGTCCACCCGCAACCTCAACCTTCGAGTGCCCACTCCCAAGCTGGCGCCTCGCTTTGTTGGTCCCTTCCGAGTGCTTCGCAGGGTAAACCCGGTAGCCTATGCCCTTGCGCTTCCCCCTGGCATGCGGATCTCCAACGTGTTTCATGTCTCCCTGTTGAAGCCTCTGGTGTGTAATCGTTTCACTTCCTCGGTTCCTCGGCCTCGTCCGGTCCGAGTGGGCAATCGTGAGGAGTATGAGGTGAGCAATATCCTGGACTCACGCCTGGTCCGCGGTCGGGTGCAGTTTTTGGTTCATTGGCGTGGTTATGGTCCAGAAGAGCGTTCCTGGGTTCCCTCCGCAGATGTCCATGCTCCTGCCTTGCTCCGAGCCTTCCACGCACGCTTCCCTCAGAAACCGTTCTTTACTCCGCGGAGGAGGGGCCCTTGAGGGGGAGGTACTGTCATGGTCTTACCTTCTTGCTGTTCTCCTTCGTTTGACATGTGCTGGCGGCCATCTTGGTTTCTGGGTTTCTTGTAGCCTCCCACCCTGCGGCTCCTCCTTCCCACTGGGAGGAGCTGGATACCTAGCTCATATATATAGGAGGTCTGTGGCTTCAGTTCCCTGCTTGGTCCTCCTGTGTTCACATGCTACTAAGACTGCTGCTACTTCTGGTTCCTGTTCCTGGCTTCGTCTGACTACCCTGCTGGTTCCTGATCCTGGCTTCGTCTGACTACCCTGCTGGTTCCTGATCCTGGCTTCGTCTGACTACCCTGCTGGTTCCTGTCCCCTGGCTTCGCAAAGACTCTGCATCGGTTTCGCCATCCGTTTGGACTTTTGCTTTATAGCTTGTTTTTCAATAAAGCTTTCTTATTTTCACTTATCTGTTGTTGTACGTCTGGTTCATGGTTCCGTGACATCATGCTCATCTACGGCCTGATCCAGCACTCCTCGCAGGGCACGCTCCAGAAAAAACGCATATGGGATTAGGTCGATGATGTTGCCTTGGGTTCGACTGACTAGGTTTGTCACCTCCGCAAAAGGACGCATGAGCCTACAGCCATTGTGCATGAGCATTCAGTAACGCGGCCAAAAAATATCCAGTTCCGCAGAGGCTGTCCTCTTTTTTTTAAATTAAAGAAAATTAATGTTTTTTTTATGAAAAATTATCCCGCGGATCGCTTTTGGTCTGTTCACAATGAAGCAACGACCTTATCATCTGGGGTGTGCCAACACACTCCTAGAGGTGATCGCTTCAGTGTGATATGCGAGCCCCTTCACCACAACAAGGTAACGATCACGAAGGGGAATTGACACATGTATGTGCCTTTTTATTGTTTTTTTGCAGCCACAGTGTAGCACCAGAGGCCAGAAAAATTAGGCATGTACACATGCATGAAAAAGCAGGTATTGTTGCAGCCGCTGCTGTAGCAGCGGCCGGAAAAATTGAGGTTTTCAAGGCAGAAAGTGCACTAAAACATTGCGGGTTGAACCGTAGTTGGTGGCGGAGACGTCACGTAAGTCATCCGGCATGCAGAGATTAAATACAGCACCGTGTGGACCATTTTTAGCCCAAGGCATCTCATCAGGCCTTTTTTAGTCAAATGCATCCCCCACTGTCAGTCCCTTCGGGATCCATGCCTCATTCATCTTAATAAAGGTGAGGTAATCTAGACTTTTTTGACCTAGGCGACTTCTCTTCTCATTTACAATACCTCCTGCTGCGCTGAAGGTCCTTTCTGACAGGACGCTTGAAGCGGGCAGGCCAGAAGTTCAATGGCAAATTGGGATAGCTCATGCCACAGGTCAAGCCTGCACACCCAGTAGTCAAGGGGTTCATCGCTTCTCAGAGTGTCGATATCTGCAGTTAAGGCAAGGTAGTCTGCTACCTGTCGGTCGAGTCGTTCTCTGAGGGTGGACCCCGAAGGGCTGTGGATATGCGTAGGACTAAAAAAGCTCCGCATGTCCTCCATCAACAAGACGTCTGTAAAGCGTCCTGTCCTTGCCGGCGTGGTTGTGGTAGGAGGATGATTACTTTTACCTCTTCCCCTGTTGGATTCCCGTTGTGCTGTGACATCACCCTTATACGCTGTGTAAAGCATACTTTTTAACTTATTTTGTAGCTGCTGCATCCTTTGCGACTGCCGGTAATTCGGTAACATATCAGACACTTTCTGCTTATACCGGGGGTCTAGTAGCGTGGCCACCCAGTACAGGTCGTTCTCCTTCAGCCTTTTTATACGAGGGTCCCTCAGCAGGCATGACAGCATGAAAGACCCCATTTGCACAAGGTTGGATGCCGAGCTACTCATGTCCAATTCCTCGTCCTCACTGATGTCATTGAAGGTGTGTTCTTCCCCCCAGCCACGTACAACACCACGGGTACCAGATAGGTGACAACGAGCACCCTGGGATGCCTGCTGTGGTTGGTGTTCCTCCTCCTCAAAGCCACATTCCTACTCTGACTCCTCTTCCAGCGTTGCCGCAGGTCCAGCAAGCGATGTTAAGGCTGTTTCTGGTGGTGATGGTGACCACAACTCTTCCTCTTCACGCTAATCTACGGCCTGATCCAGCACTCTTCGCAGGGCACGCTCCAGGAAGAAAACATATGGGATGATGTCGCTGATGGTGCCTTCGGTGCGACTGACTAGGTTTGTCACCTCCTCAAAAGGACGCATGAGCCTACAGGCATTGCGCATGATCGTCCAGTAACGTGGCAAAAAAATACCCAGCTCCGCAGAGGCTGTCCTAGCACCCCGGTCATACAAATACTCATTGACCGCTTTTTCTTGTTGGAGCAGGCGGTCGAACATTAGCAGTGTTGAATTCCAACGTGTCGGGTCACTGATCCACCTGTGCGTTCAGGGCAGACAGTAGTGCTGGTCCGGTGTGACTCTCTGCTTTCAGGCAAGTCAACCCCAAGACAGCGTACACTGTCGTATCCGGCATGTGGAATAGCCCCTGGGGAGCTGGGGGGGGGGGTGCAGTTGGTGTGGAGCAAGACGCAACAGCAGAAGAGGACTCAGCCGAGGAGGTTAGCAAAGAGGATGGAGTAGGAGGAGTAGAGGAGGTGGCAGCAGGCCTGCCTGCAAGTCATGGCGGTGTCACCAACTCCTCTGCAGCAGAGCCACGCATTCCAAGCTTGGCAGCCACCAGCAGGTTTACCCAATGCGCAGTGTAAGTGATATACCTGCCCTGACCGTGCTTTGCAGACCAGCTATCAGTGGTCAGATGGACCCTTGCCCCAACACTGTGTGCCAGACATGACATGACTTCCTTTTCCACAATAGAGTACAGGTTGGGTATTGCCTTTTGTGAAAAAAAATTTTGGCCGGGTACCTTCCACTGCGGTGTCCCAATAGCGACAAATTTTTTGAAGGCCTAAGACTCCACCAGCTTGTATGGTAAAATCTGGCGGGCTAAGAATTCCGACAAGCCAGCAGTCAGACACCGGGCAAGGGGGTGACTCTGTGAGATTGGCTTCTTACGCTCAAACATTTCCTTGACAGACACCTGACTGTGGGCAGATGAGCAGGAACTGCTGAAGGTGAGAGGCGGAGTGGCGGCACTGGCGGGTTGTTGATAGGGGGAAAGGAGGACAGCAGTGGTTGACATGGCTGAAGATGCTGGACCAGGAGGAGGATGGTGGCTTTGAGTGTGTGTGCTGCTTTTACTCATGTGTTGATCCCATAGGCGTTTGTGATGTGAGATCATGTGCCTTCGCAAAGCAGTTGTACCTAGGTGGGTGTTGGACTTCCCACGACTCAGTTTCTTTTGGCACAGGTTACCAATGGCATCGTTGCTATCAGAGGCAGACACACAAAAAAAATGCCACACTGCTGAGCTTTGCAATGACGGCATTCTGGTGGTGGCAACAGCTTGCGTTGATTGGCTTGCTGTCTGGCTGACCCCGGGTGCCGATACATGCTGTCTGACTGTGCCACTAGCTCCTTGCGATGACCTCCCCCTGCTTCCAACTCGTCTCCTCCTCCTCTCTGTCTCCCCATCTGAACTTTCCCCCTCTTCTTCTGCTCTTCGAGCAGGCACCCAGGTTACATCCACGGACACATCGTCATCATCAGCCGCTTCACTTGACAACTCAGCAAAGGCAGCAGCAGCAGGTACAACATCATCATCATCACAATGTACGTCCATGTGTATAATGCTGCCTGACTGAGACATATCCCCGTTATCTACATCCTCTGGCACTAATGGTTGCGCATCACTTATTGCTTCCAACTCATGTGTAAATAACTCCTCTGACAGATCAAGTGAAGCGGCTGTGGTGCTAGTGTTGGTGGTGGTGCCGGCGGGCGGGCGAGTGGTAAATTGAGAGGTGTCCGTAGCTGAGCTAGAGGAGGATGGTGCATTAAGGTTCCGAGCGGAAGCTGTAGAAGATTGGGTGTCCTGTGTAAGCCAGTCAACTATGTCCTCAGAATTTTTTGAGTTCAGGGTCTGTGGCTTCTGAACACTGGGCATTATTCTATGGCCAAAGGAAATCACAGCACCACGACCACGACGGCCCTTGCGGGGTGGCCTGCCTCTGCCTGTCATTTTTTTTTAGCTTTGTCGTACTATGAGTGCAAGGTGCTGTGCCACCCTATAGGAGTGTTGGGCAGTGGGTACAGTACACTCTGTGGACCTGACAGTCACTGGCAGCCCAGGCAACTGCAATTATAAAAAAATATATATATTTTTAATTTGCAAGCTGCTGTGCCACCGTATATATCAGTGGTGGGCACAGTACACTCTGTGGACCTGACAGTCACTGGCAGCCCAGACAACTGCAATTATAAAAAATATATTTTTTTTTAATTTGCAAGCTGCTGTGCCACCGTATATATCAGTGGTGGGCAGTGGCACTGCAGTGGGCACAGTACACTCTGTGGACCTGACAGTCACTGGCAGCCCAGGCCACTGCAATTATAAAAAAAATATATGTATTTTTAATTTGCAAGCTGCTGTGCCACCGTATATATCAGTGGTGGGCAGTGGCACTGCAGTGGGCACAGTACACTCTGTGGACCTGACAGTCACTGGCAGCCCAGGCAACTGCAATTATAAAAAAAATATATATTTTTTTAATTTGCAAGCTGCTGTGCCACCGTATATATCAGTGGTGGGCAGTGGCACTGCAGTGGGCACAGTACACTCTGTGGACCTGACAGTCACTGGCAGCCCAAGCAACTGCAATTATAAAAAAATATATATATTTTTAATTTGCAAGCTGCTGTGCCACCGTATATATCAGTGGTGGGCAGTGGCACTGCAGTGGGCACAGTACACTCTGTGGACCTGACAGTCACTGGCAGCCCAGGCAACTGCAATTATAAAAAAATCTATATATTTTTTATTTGCAAGCCGCTGTGCCACCGTATATATCAGTGGGGGGCAGTGGCACTGCAGTGGGCACAGTACACTCTGTGGTCCTGACAGTCACTGGCAGCCCAGGCAACTGCAATTATAAAAAATATATATTTTTTTCAATTTGCAACAAGCTGCTGTGCCACCGTATATATATCAGTGGTGGGCACTGCAGTGGGCACTGCAGTGGGCACAGTACACTCTGTGGACCTGACACTCACTGCAATTATGACACAGGAAAAAAATATATAAAAAATATATAAAAAAGTATATATAAAAAAAAATTACTCAAATACCAGCCCTAAAAAGGGCTTTTTGGGGACAATATATATATATATATATCTATCTATATCAAAAAAATTACTCAAATACCAGCCCTAAGAAGGGCTTTTTGGGGTGCTGTCAGGATGCTGTCCTTACAGCAGGAGTGGGCCGAGAACACTGACTAACTACTGTCCCTAGCTATTAACAGCAGCAGCACTCTCCCTGCTCTCACTAACACATTGCTTCAGAATGATCTAAGATGGATGCTGCCCTTGCTTTTTTATAGGAGGTGGGAGGGTGTGGGAGGGAGGTATGCTGATTGGCTGGAATGTGTCTGCTGACTGTGAGGTTCAGGGTCAAAGTTTGCCTCAATGATGAATTATAGGGGGCGGACTGAACATCGCATATGTTCAGCCGCAGCGGCGGACGCGAACAAGCAATGTTCGCCGGGAACTGTCCGCCGGCGAACAGTTCGGTACATCTCTAGTAGCGTTATTAACTTTAACCACTTACTACCTGCCCACCGTCAAATGATGGCAGAGTGGTGTAGCTATTACCCTGGGATGCCGTCATATGACGGCGCACCAGAACAGCCTCTCTCGCGCGCCCCCGGAGGCGCACGGAGCCCCGATCGTGACCGCTCCCTGTTGCTAGGACACGGCGCAATCCCGATCTCGGTAAAGAGTCAGTGACATGACTCTTTGCCCATGTGATCGGCTGTGTCCAATCACAGCCGGTCACATGTAAATGAGGAAGTGCTGTTATTCGGCTCTCCTCGCTTCACACTGTCAGTGTGTGAGGTGAGGAGAGCCGATCAGCGGCTCTTCCTCACAGGGGAGACAAAAACAAGTAATCAGGGCAATGATCATCAGTGCTCTGATTACACAAAATGGAAATAAAGTGCCAGTTACTGCCCAGCATCAGTGCCCGCAGTGCCCCCATCAGTGCCCACAATCAGTGCCCATAGTGCTGCCAGTCAGTGCCCTTCAGTGCCTGCTCATCTAGGCACTGACTGGCAGCACTATGGGCACTGATTGTGGGGACTGATGGTGCTGCTCATCAGTGCCACCCGTCAGTGCTGCCCATCAGTGCCCATCAGTGCCACCTCTCAGTGCCCATCAGTGCCACCTATCAGTGATCATCAGTGCCGCCTATCAGTGCTCATCAGTGCCGCCTATCAGTGCCACATATCAGTGCCCATCAATGCGGCATATTAGTACTTCCTCATCAGTGCCACCTCATCAGTGCCCATAAGTGCCACCTCATCAGTGCCCATTGGTGCAGCCTATCAGTGCCCATCAGTGCTGCCTCATCAGCGCACATCAGTGAAGGATAAAAAAAAATATTTATTTTCAAAATTTACTCACAGAAAATAAGAAAAACTTTTTTTTTTCAAAATTTTGTCTTTTTTCTTTTTTTTTGTAAGAAATGAAAAACCCAGAGGTGATTAAATACCACCAAAAGAAAGCTCTATTTGTGTGAAAAAAATGACAAAAAATTCATATGGGTACAGTGTAGCATGACTATGCAATTGTCATTCAAAGTGTGAGAGCGCTGAAAATTGGCCTGAGCAGGAAGGGGTGAAAGTGCACTGTAGGCAAGTGGTTAAGGACAAGAGCGCTCTCTTTATGCCTGGAGATTAACCTCCACATACAGAAAGGTGTCTTCACAGTAAGAATTGTGAAAATGTGAATTAGACTCATTAAAGAACTAGTTTTGGACTGCTTAGTGGATTGTTTTAAAAAAGAGCTGGACACAATTCTAAATGTACAAAATAAAACTGGATAATAAAATGTATAGGTAATAGCACTAGAGATTGTTGATCCAGGAAACCCTATTGCCTTATAGGGGATCAGGAAGTAATTTATTTTACCCCACTGGAGCAAATAAGACCCTGCATAATAGATGTTTCTTACCATCCTCTGGATCATTTGTGGGTATAGGATTCTGTATATGGAGGTTTTCTATTTATTTATTTTATTTGTTTTTTATTGTTTGAACTAAATGGACTTGAGTCTTTTTTTTTCAACCAGACTATGTAACTGTAATGACTGTGCGTACTGGGCACACGAATAGCTGTGTGTGTAGCAGCTAGAGCTGCACGATTAATCCTAAAAAATTTGGGATCTCGATTCAACCCCCCTCACGATCTTGATCTTGATTGGAATTTCCGCAATTCATGTAACAGGGCAGAGCCGTTCTCTGCGCACAGCTGACAGCTGTCAAAAGAAAAAACAGCCAGCAAAGTTTATCACAACATTGCTCAGCGCTGAGAGACAAAGAGAAACATTGTATCATTTGGTTCTTTTAGATTAAAGGAATGAACTTCGGTCTGTAAATGAGGGAAGTTTACCTGCTTAGACTAAGCCTTTTTCTGACGTTTGTTGCTTACAAGTTAAAATATTTTTTTTTTTGCTAAAAAATTACTTTGAACCCCCAAATTACACAAACCCCCCTAGAGCAGGGATCCTCAAACTATGGCCTTCCAGCTGTTGTGGAACTACACATCCTATGAGGCATTGTAAAATGCTGACATTTACAGACATGACTAGGCAAGATGGGAATTGTGGTATCTGAACAACTGGAGGGCCATAGACCCCTGCCCTAGAGAATAAAATGGCAGTCGTTTAAATAATTTATGTCACACTGCATTTGTGCAGCGATCTTTCAAACGCAATTTGTTAGGAAAAAATACACTTCAATAAATTAAAAAAAAAAAAAAAAAAAAAACAGTAAAGTTAGCCCAATTATTTTCCACAATGTGAAAGATGATGTTACGCCGAGAATCATGAGAGAATTGTGATCTTTATTTTAAGGAAAAAAATTGTGATTCTCATTTTATCCAGAATAGTGCAGCTTTAGTAACAGCCATTGTGTGCACTTCACAAGTCTCCAATGCCATTTTGTCATAAGAAGGCATAACCACAATGATCTCCCCCCCCCCCTTCCTTTTTTCAGTTTATGCAATACACAAATTGTTAACTGGTGCCAGTTTCTTCTTATCAGCCCATTGATCGGACACACACAGACCCGTTATATTAACTAATACACAATTCTAGGTACCCTCATAAAACTGTCCAATTCGCAAGCTTGAGCAACCTGGAAAACAAACAGATCTGCCAGATCACCCTATTGTAAATACATTAGCTGAAGCCTCTAGCAATCCACATTTCTGTCTCTTCCTCTTCTTAATCCCAATATATTTCATAACTCGTGAAATCATAAAAGCACAGCCAGAATATAGACATATGTACCTCTCTCAGTTAATTTGTAGCATTTTGCGTCCAAACAACCCTATATTAAAAACAGTTGCAAGTAGGTAGGTGTCAAGGCTGATGGCGGCACAATTGCCACATCCCAAAATTTTACAATACAGAAAGCACAAAAAGTCCTACAGTGCTTTTTGGGGCATGGGCCAGCCAAAAAAGTAGATAAAGTAAAAGTAGTAGACAATATATAAAATGTAAACAATTTTATTCAAAATTACACATCGGTAAAAGAGTGGGGCATAACCCCACCCAAATGTTAAAACAAAATAGACACAATGCCAAACATAAGAAACTGTGCTCATGGTCTAAAACATATAGTTGGTCTCGTATATAGACACCCCGACATGTTTCGAAATCCGAGATGATTTCTTCTTCAGGGGAAGAACAGAGCAAAAATATTCTTCTATAAATGCAATGTACATGTATTAGTATTGTACATAAAGTGAAACAACTAAATAAAAAAAACATCCATCAATATTATTGGAACATGCAGGCAGGCCGCCATGCTTACAATGTGGAAATGTGTCAGTATTTTATTATGGAATATGGAAGGTTGCTCAAGGCTCTTGAAGCTGTCCTCTCTGAAAGAGGAGGGTGGAAGGGGTGAAGGGAGAAGGAAGACACTAAAGAATATAGAGTATAATACACCCCAAACAATGTTTGGTGAGTGGCTAAGATTGCTGTATGTCCGCTGGTATATCTATCAGCATTGCTCACATGAACCGCCCCAAAAGGGGAAAGGGAGCCGATCTAGAGAAGGGGGGGAAAAAAGGGAGAAAAGGGGAGAGAAAGAGGGGGGGGGAGGGGAAAGAATATATCAATTCATAGCAATAATCTGGTAAGAAAAACCAGCCCCGAATGGGGTTGATATAAGCAGGGACTTACAGGTATGTCTGGATCAGCAGTCATGTATCATACCGATTCCACAGGGAGACAGCAGGGAACTGACCATAGGTGTGGTGAACATAGTGCATCCCTATACAGTAAAACCTTGGTTTGAGAGTAACTTGGTTTAAGAGCGCTTTGAAAGACAAGCAAAATTTTCAAATAAATTTTGACTTGATATACAAGCGATATCTTGATATACAAGTAGCCTCAAGTCACAGCTGAGTATAAAAGAGAAGAGAGGCGCCTCTAAGTGTAGCAATATGGTTAAATTTAATGAAGGTACAACTTTTAGCAACTCACATGGTTGATGATTGGAATAGGCACATCTAAGGATGCAGGCATCCAGGCTAAAGCTGTCCAAATGGACCATCCACCGCACCGCCATCTACGTCATCCCTTCCATGCTGCCCCTCGCTTTCAGATTGCTTTACTGCAGGGTGGTCTTCCCGGTCAGGATTACAGACTGGCAGCTGGAGGTGCAGAAGATGGTCTATGTGGACAGCTTTACCCCGGATGCCTGCATACTTAGATGTGCCTGTTTTATTCATCAACCATGTGAGTTGCTAAATGTTGTACCTTCATTAAATGTAACCATATTGCTACACTTAGAGGCGCCTCTCTTCTCTTTGATACTCTGTAGCTCCTGCTGGATTTTGCTTCTAATCCCCTTGTGGAAGCGGCTATTTGTGGATGGACATTTTATGGTTATATAATCTCTCGCAATGCTATAATCTTTTTATATGGACTATAAACTGAAGGACTTATGAATAAATGGTTGTGGAACGAATCATCTGAGTTTCCATTATTTCTTATGGGGAAATTCGCTTTGATATAAGAGTGCTTTGGATTACAAGCATGTTTCCGGAACGAATTATGCTCGCAATCCAAGGTTTTACTGTATATGTGTCAGAAATTGATTGGTATCAGTGTGTATCGATCTCACCTGTGTGGTGTCCCCATAGCTTGGAAGTCTGGTCTCGTAATTGTGTGTATACTTGTTCTACCATCTACCCCGTGGAGAGATCTCCATGGCTTCGCTCCCCTATTCTCACTCCCCCCCCTTCTCCAGATCAGCTCCCCTTTCTCCTTTTGGGGTGGTTCATATGAGCATTGCTGATAGATATACCAGCGCACATGCAGCAATCTTAGCTAGCTGCTACAGGCCTGGCGCCATTCACCAAACATTGTTTGGGGTATATTATACTCTAGATTCTTTAGACTGCATTCACATGTCAGTGTATAATCGCGGGCAGAACCGCCGCGGTTCCGCCCGCGATTCGGAGATTTATTGCAAATCGCGGGACGCCTAGCGTTGCCCGTTGATTTGCAATAGCCCCCCAAACGCCGAGCGATGTTGCCGCGATTTACGCCCGCCGAATCGCGGCAACATCGCGCAAACAAAATCGCGGGACGCAATACGCTCCAAAGAAGCTCTTGTACTTTTTTGGAGCGTATTGCGTCCCGCGATTTTGTTTGCGCGATGTTGCCGCGATTCGGCAGGCGTAAATCGCGGCAACATCGCTCGGCGTTTGGGGGGCTATTGCAAATCAACGGGCAACGCTAGGCGTCCCGCGATTTGCAATAAATCTCCGAATCGCGGGCCGACCCGCGGCGGTTCTGCCCGCGATTATACGCTGACATGTGAATGCAGCCTTAGTGTCTTCCTTCTCCCTCCACCCCTTCCCCCCTCCTCTTTCAGAGAGGACAGCTTCAAGAGCCTTGGGTGACCTTCCATATTAAAATACTGACTGTAACGCTCATGCGTTTTTTGTTAGTGAATGGATTTGCAGCTGCAGAATTATTACACTCAGTAGTCATGTAGAGAATGTGTTGAACAACATATCCAACTCTCAGGACTTCATCACTGTGTACAGCCTGTTATGCAAATATACATACACTCAATATGATGTTCCTGGAGTGATAGAATGTATATGATAGAATAGAGGTGAGAGACAGGCAATAGAATGGTGAGCACTTAGTAGTAGTATTCAGGAGAGTGGTAGGTGATGATAGTATGCAGATAGGTTCTAGCAATCATGTATAGTAACAGGTGGTAGGGGACAGCAGATGAAGTATGCAAGAGAGAGTAACCTAGTGCAATGATAGGTGATGGTAGTCCCAAGAGCTAGCAATCTATGCAGATGATAGAAATAGCTTAGATAGTAATAGTCCCTTTAGTATGCAGTAGTAGATAGTGAAAGTTAGGTTTGAGGAAGGAATCCCCTGCGGGGTACTTATCACTAGATGGGTTAGTAGTAGCAAGGTCCAAGAGTAATGGAGTAATCCGGTAGCGAGATACTGGATCGGTAGCGAGGTTCCGGTCTTGTTCAGGCAAGGGGAATAGCTTGAAGCTCCGGCAGCATTGGACAAGACAAGGCAACATGCGGTTTGAACGAGCAATGAGTGAGAGAAAGCCGGCGATTGATATAGCCGCTCATAGCGGCGCCCGGCGATGACGTCATTGTCCTTAAAGGTGTATGCGTTCCATTTGGATAGCAAGATGGGACGCAATATTAAGAGAGAAATGTGGAAATAAGGGTACCAGAGGTACCAGAACATTACACTGACACACTTCCACATTGTAAGTATGGCAGCCTGCCTGCATGTTCCAAAAATATTGATGGATGTTTTTTAATTTAGTTTCACTTTATGTACAAAACTAATACATGTACATTGCATTTATAGAAGAATATTTTTGCTCTGATCTTCCACTGAAGAAGAAATCATCTCAGATTTCGAAACATGTCGGGATGTCTATATGAACCACAATTAGTTTGATCACTTACTATACGAGACCGACTATATGGCATTGTGCCTATTTTGTTTTAATATTTGGTTGAGGTTATCCCCTACTGTTTTACCTATGCGTAATTTTGAAAAAAATTGTTTACATTTTATATAGTCTACTACTTTTACCTTATCTACTTTTTTGGCTGGCCTATGCCCCAAAAAAATCCCTGTGGACTTCTTGTGCTTTCTGTAAACACCCCAT
The DNA here is from genome assembly GCF_965119305.1 of Pelophylax lessonae. Lineage (NCBI taxonomy): Eukaryota > Metazoa > Chordata > Amphibia > Anura > Ranidae > Pelophylax > Pelophylax lessonae. The sequence continues at coordinate 291,097,100 of NC_138769.1, forward strand.
ATATTAGGCAATATGGGGAGCAAACGAGACACAATAACCCTGTTAGGTAAAGAAAATTAACCCTAAACCTGACATAATTAGATCCATTTTGAAGCTAATTTCATGCAGGTAAAGAATATGTACATTAGCAGGCTGTACACCTGTAGGTATTCAGAGTTATTAATACCTATAGAAAACTGTATGTAGGATTTGGTCATAAACGTGGGGACATCCCAGCAACCACCCCTTAGTCTGGATGATTGGTCAGATGGTCTCTGTTAACACCCCCCTTTATGTGAAGAAAAATGGAATGCAACCACATTGTGACAGCTCTCGTTTAAACATCAAACCAAGGAACACCTAACCGGACTTGGGAGAGCCACTGTACTATTTTTCCTATTCATTGGTCTCTGCAACCCAGGACATTAAGTATTCTCATCCTCAACTCATTTTTATATCTCTGTTGCCCTGTTGTCTTTTTGGGGTTTATTTACTAAAGCTAGAGAGGGCAAAATTAGTCACAATTCTGCAGAGAAACCAATTACTTTCCAGGATTTATTGCTCAAAGTTAATTAAACAAGCTGAGGTTAGAAGCTGATTGGTCTCTCTGCAGATTTGTGACTAATTTTTCCTTCTCTAGCTTTAGTAATAAACCCCTTTTCGTTTCTTTGTAATATCTTTTTTTGTACATATTTTATTTGCACCATTTTTTTACCTCTTCATTATAAAACTATATTTTTAAAACTGTATCTAATGTGCTAAATTAAAATAATCCCTTTCCCTTGAAGAGCGCTACTGCATAATTAACTTAACCTTGCGACAATTGCTCTCAGGCTGCTGGCACCTAGATTGTGGTCCCGCGAGCTGGAGAATGTTTGTGCAGTCTGAGGCTGAGAGTGGCATTGTTGGGTATCAGTGACAGCGCAGTGTGAGGTCGACCAGTCATTTGTCACAAGTTGGTGAAAAGGGCAATTGTCTGATACCGCGCTTGTCAGAGTAACCATATTACATTTGAAAAGTCCTTGAAACCAGCAGTGGTGTAATAATAAATCATACAAAAAAAAGAAAATAAGCAATGCAATTAAAGCTTGTTTTTCAAGACTGTTAAAAACTGCGGGGGAATTGCAGAGAGAAGCATGGATCTGTGAGTAGCAATGTTGCACTCTCTGCAACTGTTTTACTGTGGGCACTTTTGGTACAACAATGGGTAACTATTGAAGCTCATGAAAGTACTTCTAAAAAGTCAAATAGAATGATGCATTTCAAGGCAGAACTGAACATGAAGCATAGAGCAAGAGCTATGCTTTAAAGCACATATGTCAAACACTAGGCCCGCAGGCCAGTTAATGCCCCCAGGCCTTGTTATGTGGCCCTCCCATCCAGTTTTGCAGCCGGAACGCAATGAAACTCCATTCTGTCACCTCCAGGCTTTAACCCTCCACTCCTGCTCCCCGCTCTTACTTGTAAACACTTCTGTGCTTACAAGGGACAGCTTTGCTTTCAACGGCTTCTGGATGTAATAGATCCCTAACAGCAGGGGCAGCTTTCCAGATACTGAAAAACAGAACAAATTCACAAATTCCCTGTAAGGCAAGGCAGAGCCACCTACACAGGGAGGTATAGCAGAGCCAAATACATGGGTAGTAGAGAGAGCCATCTACACAGGGCAGAACTAGAGCTACCTACATAGAGAAAAACAAGAGCTGTGCCAGGTAGTTGGGGGGTGGGGGGGTTGCACACTGTTCATAGCACATCCCTAACCCTCCACTTTGTACAGAGCCCGCCCCTGAACATCATGCACCCCTCAGCCCTTCATTCTGTACACCTGTATGTAGTGCACCTCTGAATTCTGCATTCTGTATGTAGCTTACTCCTGAATTCAGTACTTTGTGCATAAGGCACTCCTGAACCCTGCAATCAGTATGTAACCCACTCCTGAACTCTGCACGCTGTACGTAACCTACTTCTGAACCCTGCACTCTACGTATACGGAAACCACTCCTGAGCTCTGCACTCTGTACATAGTGCACATCAGATACTACTGGCCCTTTGAGTGCAACCATACTGCTGATGCGGCCCAAGCTGAAATTGTGTTTAACATCCCTGCTTTAAAAAGCTTTAAAAGCCTTCTCTGAGAGCTGAATTCATAATGCTAGTGAGTTACTTGTGGGTGTACTGAAAATGTACCAGAACCAGTTTGAGTACAGCTCTGTTTTATTTTTGGGTACTGATCAAACACAATCAGTTTCTGTGTACAGCTCAACCTGCACAAACCCTTTGTGTATATATGAAACCTATATACCAACATAAGAGGTCCTTCACAATTGATTTTGGAACAGTCAGTTAACCCTCTAATGCAGGGGTCTTCAAACTATGGCCCTCCAGTTGTTCAGGAACTACAATTCCCATCATGCCTAGTCATGTCTGTGAATGTCAGAGTTTTCCAATGCCTCATGGGATATGTCGTTTCTACAACAGCTGGAGGGCCGTCGTTTGAAGATCCCTGCTCTAATGGATTCTTCTAATATATTCTGTTAGTCTCTGGCAGCCTCTTGTAATAAGCCAACAGCCGTTGACAGAATATTGGCAGCAATCTCTGGAACATAGTCTGTTATAGCATGGTAGCATTATAAGCAAAATGAGGGTAGGACTGGGAAGGGTATGCTTTACTAAAAAAAATGAGTAAAAAAAGTGACTTCCCCAAATTGAGCATATTTGACAATAAATAAGCTTCACCTACTAAACTAGATTTTATTTAGCCATGCTCACTTCTATTAGGTCACACAGTTTTTTTACTTTAGTGTATACATAAAGTTTCTTACAAATAAAAATGACCACAAACCCTAACAAGACTTCAACGTAGACTCTTATTCCCAATATCCCAAAGACAGGTCAAATAATACTTAATTCTTTAGATAAATATAGATATGACAGCGCTTGCCTGGAATATAAATATAAAAGTGTACAAGTGCTACAATAAATAAATAATGACTAACTAATGAATAAATACAATAATGTGCAAATAAACAATTCAATATCCCACAATTAAAAGTGCATCAGTGCTTCAAAAGTAAATAAAGATGCATAAATGTGCTAAAAATATAAGGTGCCGAGGTGCTTGAAAGCTCATCAGCCGGTGTGGGGTGCAGATGTAGCACTTCGTTGCCCACCAGTTGTAAGATCTTTAGAGGCTCAAACACAAATAAAGGACTGCGATCGTGAAGTACGTAAACAATTTAATATTTCGCAAAAAAATAGAACTACATGCAAGATCAAAGACAAATTCCATCTAAGAGAGGTACAGTTCTTCCGGGAACGCCGTACGGGCATGCGTTCCTAGGAGGACAGGAAGTGACGTCAATAGTTTCAGCGTAACCGGAAATAAGTAAATATGTAACCAGAAATAGGCTGTATTTCTGGGCACAGCAGATATCACAGCACAATGTCCGGGATTGGCCAAAGGCAAGGTGCCTTTGGCCAATCATGGTTCAGGGGCAAAAAGTCTACGCCCCACACTATATAAAGCTGCTGCTTACACGGCAGCAGTGTAGATATATATATATATATATATATATATGGGGAATCTTCCAGATTCCGATAAGCCCCCCACCCGCAGACCCGACAACCACAGCCCAGGGTAGGCCGGAAGAGGCCCTGGTCCCCATCAACATGGGGACAAGGAGCTTTGGGGGCACCCCAAAGCACCCTCCCCATGTTGAGCGCAAGCGGCCTAGTAAGGTTCAGGAGGGGGGGAGGGACGCTCATTCCCCCCCCCCTTATCCTGGCCAGCCAGGCTGCTTGCTCGTATAAAGGTCTGGTATGGATTTTGGGGGGGGCCACGCCGTTTTTTTAATTTTCGTGTGGGGTTCCCCTTAAAATCCGTACCAGACCCGAAAGGCCTGGTATGGACACCGTTTTTTTTTATGGGTTTTTTTTTATCTGTATTGCCGGGTGCCGACAATTCATTACAGCCGCGAGCAAGTTTAAATGACATTTTTTTCTTTAGAAATGTAGCACTGGGGTTATGGCAGCTATCTGCTGCCATAACCCCGGTATTCAGCATCAAAGGACCGACGTAAATCGACGGCGGACGGTCGGTAAGTGATTAACATGTAATTTTTTTCCACAAGTTTTGGAAAATGTGAAACTAAAATGAAAATGCATTTTTTTTAAAACAAAGTTCTCCATTTATGCAATATTTCTAACACATAGCTTGTACATAGCAAACATTGTACACTAAAATACATTCTGCTATTCCTCCTGAGTATGATGATACCACGTGTGTTAGATTTTTACACATACAGAGGACCAACATTCAAGTAGCACCTTCAGGTGTTCTAGGAGCATAAATAACACATCTAATTTCCTGACAACCTATCGTTTTTGAAGGCCCTTCATATTTCTAACACATAGCATGTACATACCAAGAATTACACTCCAAAATAAATTGAGGAAAAACAACTATTACCTGTGGTTTTAGTAGTGCAGTTGTCCACAGAGGAGAGCATTATTCCAGGCAGCAGGCAGGGATGTGCTTAGCGACAATAGTAATTATCCAGGCAGCAGGCAGGAATATTATCTATAGTCAGTACAGGGATATTGTCAGCACAGCCAAAGCATTTCTCCAAATTAATTGTTCAGGCAGAGACATGGTCAGCACAGCCATGTTATTGGTCCTGGTACATCTGCATGGTTGCCTGCAGATACTCATTGTTGTACTGCTCTCCAGCCCTTCATAAACATACTGCCTCTTCCTACAGCTAATTATTCCCATAGTGCAGGTAGCAGACAGAGGCAGAAGCATGATGGCAGTAAGTCAGCAGCAAGCTGAGGGTCCAGTCAGGTAAGACCTGGGCACAGGGGTAGAGGCTTTTCCCACCCATATCTCTTTGAAGCCTCCTGACTTCAGACCCTAATCTGGAAATTACAAAACCCAGAGAAAACCAAAAAATTAGTTTTCTCCATCCCGAAAAACAGTTCTGGAGCCCCTCACATATGTGAGACCCCTGTGTACTAGAGTAGCAGGCCAACATATCAGTCCAAGTGGTAGGCAGACGCATAGTTGATAAAACAGGTCAGGGTCAGTTCATGTAGAAGCAGTCCAAGCGGTAGGCAGATGCGTAGTCGATAAAACAGGCCAGGGTCAGTTCACATAGAAGGCAGTGGCATGGGTATTTGAGGAAGCATGGAAAATGGGGAAAATTGTTAAAAATATTGGCTAATATTTTAGGGATGTGCGATAAAGTCGGAAGCATTCTCCAATGCATAGTCCGAGTTAGGAGGGACACTGGGGACAATGGTAGCTGGTATCTCTTCGAAATCCTCTTTTGCTGCATAAACAACATCTTTTTTGGCGTCTTCGGCCTGCTTCAGATGGTGGAATGTTGTCCAGGAAGTGGCAAAAAGGTCAAAGAGCAAAGGTTTTCTGGGGGGGGGGTCTTTGTTGATAAATGAGGGACGTGACAATTTTTTTGATACATTTTAGGAAGGGCGTGGGCTTTCTGTTGATTTGGTGTAGATGACCTATGCATTATAAATGGCCAATTTAATTAGAAATATCGCTACCGGGAATAGGACCTCCTTGTTGCCAAATAAGGCTGAAGCATTTGGTCTTTAAAATCCACCCCCCCCCCCCCCCCATGTAAAGATTATATTCTTGGACACATGTTGGCTTTTGAATGGGACCTAGTCTTCTGTGAGCCTCAACTGTGGTGTCATTTTGGATGGTGGACATCATGTATACATTCCTGCTATCCTTCCACCTCAAGGCCAGCACTTCGTTGCTTCTCAAAGTTGCCTTTTCCCCCTTTTCATTTTTGTGTTTACTAAAGATTGTGGGAAGTCCTTCCTGTTCTTGCTGGTCGTTCGGCAAGCCAGAGTTTTTGCAAGGTGTAGGTGTTTGAAAAGGGGTAGACTGGTATAATAGTTATCCAGATATATGTGATATCCTTTGTGCAGCAGCAGGTATGCCAGGTGCTATACAAGTTTTCCAGTGGTGCCTATGTAGGTCGGGCACTAAGGGAGATGGAGCTGGGAATCTCTTCCTTTATATATGCGGAACACATACAGATATCCCATGGCTCTTTCACATAGCTTGTAAAATTGTACCCTGTATTTGTACCTTTTACTAGGAATATATTGTTTTATTCCTATCTGGCTTGTAAAGTGTACCAGGGACTCATCCACATATATATTCTAATAAGGGACATAAAGTTCTGCAAATATTTGATAAAAAAATTTGAGTGGGCGAATTTTACATAATTTGGATGATTTCAGGGGAGGGCACTGAATGTTGTCGCTGAAGTGAAGGAACCGCATAATCATCTCATATTGGGACCTTGACATTATGGCAGAATAAATGAGCATGTGGTGAATAGGGTTGGTTGACCAGTAGGCATGTCCTTCATTTTTTTTTTTTTTTTGGTAAGCCCCATATTTATGGTGAGGCCCATAAACAATTTGAACTTCTCGAAAGTCAAATCCCTCCACTCAAATGGACGGGCATAGGATGATTGGGGGTTATATGCAATATACTGCTGGGCATGTAGATTGGTCCGGTCCACAATAAATTGCAGCAAAGTGTCGGGCAAATTAAATGAAAAAAAAATTTCAGATAAATTCTAGGTATTGGCCTGCAGACCTGGCTTTGCGGTGAAAGGGGGAATGCTTGCTGATCCCAAGTTGGAGGGCAGCCATGTTGGGTTGGCAAGAGCATCTGGGAGGTATGTTGTGGCCCTGGCTCTTGGGGAATGTGACACTCCAGTGCTAGTAGTTGGGGGATTTGAAACTCCTGTGTTGGTACTTGGGGGAGATACTGCAGCGCTGGTGCTGGGCCCTGGGCATTTCATCTTCTGGTGTATGGCTGGTGGAAGTGCTCGTACTAGGCCTGGGCATTTAAACCTTGGGTCTATTGCTGGAAGCTGCCTGGTTTCCAGAGCGCCGTGCCCTTTTAGGAGGGACCCATTCTTCCTCTGATTCCGTCATCGATCCACTGCTATCAACCGGTTCAAATTTGGAATTGGATTTAAAATCAGAATTGGAATCTGATGAAAAATCCCTGCTACTCTTATCATTCATGAAAAGGATCTGAAACGCTTCCTCACTGATTAGTGGCAGGTGACCGTGACTGATGGGTGACAAGTGATGGCCACTGGTGGGTGACTAATAGTTGATGGGTGACAGGTGTCAGTCACTGTTGGGTGACAGGTGCACCGCTGACGGTCACTGATGGCAGTTTCTGATGGTGACCCGTGCACTTTATGGGCACTGAGAGGTGACTGATGACGGTCACTGATGGGTGACTGATGAGTGACAGGCGAATGTCACTGATAGGTGTTGATGTGGTGACTGTTGGGTGACAGGCGCACTGGAGGGGGACGACAGTAACACTGCTAGGCACTGATGAGGACTGTTACACTGCTATAGGGGCGATGTGACAGGTTCTCTTTGTGTGGTGGTTGGTGCAGTACACTGACAAACACAGATAGGTAACTTACTGATCCTGGCCCTTCTCTCCTCACACTGGAAATACTCATTGGCTGTTTACCCCTGTCGGTGACTAGCTGTGCCTCGGGGACATGCCGCCACTGACAGTGCCGGGCTGCACGCACCCGATCGCATGCATGCCCTGTTCGAATGGGCCGACTTCATATGATGTCAGCCCAGAATGAGAGCCGTACTGCTCCGCTCCGCCATCATTTGATGGTGGGTGGTCGGCAAGTAGATAAACAGTAGCAAGGCCACTTCAAGTGAAGCAGTGAGCAGTAGTAAAGTTTAATCTACCGAGTGCTGGAACCATACTGCTGGAGTGCATGTATGGCAGTAATGCTAGTGCATACACTATCCAAAATAAAAGGAGGATAGTGGAGGAGGCAGGGGAACAAAGGGGGCTTGCAGAATATTTATTACGGGAGGAGAGGTAATCCTTTGAGATGTTCTTCTACTGGCTATTGTTGGGACCCTTTAAGAGCATTGTGTCACCTAATGATGGTCCCAATTAAACTGAATGCAGTATAGATATGGTATAGTCTCAGGCAAAGTTGCAATGTAGATGTGGTTCAGATGTGGTAAAGGTTTCTATATAATGTGGTATTGGTGCAGCCTAGGTTTGGTATAAGTGCAGTATAGAATGCAGTACACTTGGTGTCATGCTCTTACAGGCTGAGTCCCTGCTTGTAGTATCAGCAATGAGCAGATAACCCTCTCACCAGTCTCTGGAATGCTGTCTTGACCTCTGTCTGTAGAAGGGGGGCCCCTTCTCCCTTACAGTCCCCAGTGATCAGTGGTGGGAAGCAGAGGGTGAGAGGATGCTCCACTCTCCCTGCTGTAGTGGTACAGATGCTGTGATTTGGGTTGTCCTCACTGTCCGTTTCAGGCTCTCCACTGGTATGGTGTCCCACTGGCAGGTGAATATCCAGACAGAGGTGCTCTCTCGCTAACTCAACCATTGCAAAGAGGAAGACATTTCCCAGGCAGTTTAATAAAAATCATCTCTCCACTCCTATTGCACAGCCCCTATTGGGATCTGTAGTGTAAGGTGTCTATTCGTCCCATTATATGGCTGCCTTTTCAAACTACAACTCCCAGAATTCTCAGCGCTCTGCATAAAAGTCTATGGGCTCTTTGGCGCTGGCCAAAGGAGAATGAGTGGAGGGAGAGAAGAAACTAAAGGCAATGTCTCCTTCTCCATATTGCTGTAGCCCCACACCTGTCTACATAAAGTAGAGCACTTATGGGGCTGGATATTGACCTATTTACCATTGATCCACAGTTACCACCAGGTTCCAATTTTCAGAGTGGTACAGAACTGTTCACAATACATATATAAACAACTTATTTACCCTTGAGGGTTTTAGTTACTGGTAATTCCATAAATTACAAGATCTTCAACAAGGCCTCTTGTTGGATCTGCTGCAAATGTAATATTGTATAATTTGACAAATGCACTTGCTTTGTCAGGTGTTGATATCGTAATAACCCTCTGCACCAGGAAAATTAACCTTTTAGTAACAACCTGGTCCTACAGAAAATCCATGATGCTTAGTTTTAAACCTGCCATGCTCTGTATTTAATTTTTTGTTCATTTTCTTATCGGTTCCAAGCTGCGGAGAGTGCTAATGCTGCAAAGTGCACATTAAATTGGAAAAAATGTAATCCCTTCAACTGCGCATATTTTTTACCTGTTTGTTTCATCTGAGAACCTATATAGATCTAAGTTACAAAACAGTTTTTAATTTTTTGGGGAAATTATAAAGGAATGCATTCTTCTTTTTTTCACAATTTTCATGAAAAAAATACTGGCCCTAAAAAAGGCCATTGCAATAAATTGTAATTGCAAAACAGATAAAGGGGATAGATTGTGCAAATTGGATTTAAAAATGTTAGCTGATCTATAAATACTGTACTGCATTCAAGAAGAGAAAATATACTGCACCAAAAAGTGCCAGCAAACTTATGGGGGAGATAAAAAAAGATGCAGTATATTTTTAAGAAAAATGTATATATAAATTAGTGATTTAGATGGATAGTTGTATAGTTGGTTTCTTGTTACATGCCCTTCATATTATCAAAGATAAGCAGGTGTGCACATAAAAAATAGGTTTAGTAACATCTAATGATACAATGCAAGTTATTCTGATAAAGATATGTGATTCTGCTTAGTAAAACAAGCTGCCAGTGTATCCAAAACATGACAACTATATTTCCTGCTGGATTACTTTGAAAGATATTAAAAGCTATGGGCATGAACATACATATATGGAATTCAAATCACCGTCAAGCATAGTTCATGAATCGTGTAGCACAATATTCTTTTTTTATTTTTTATTATGGAAACATGAAAAGCCGACGTTGAATATGACTTTTGACATTTTATATCCTAGTGCTTTAGTTTTTACATCATGCATCTCATTTTGCAAACACTAAAGAAATATTCAACACAAAGTAAACACCATTCCTAATAATGTGTATAATTGATCCCAGATCTTTCTCACAAAAGATTCTTGTGTTGTGGATCAAGCACTTGTCTGGGTCTATTACCAGTTCCCTAGGGAGCGCTGAATGATGGATTCAAGGTACTAATTAAGTGATTTCCTGCTCTTGGGATTTAGGTAGAGAGGAATTCCTGGCCACAAAGACTGTGTACTACCTGCTAACTCTGAAAAAGATGAAGAGAATCTTTCCACTGCCAACCTGAAGTTACAGAGAATCACTTTGTAGTGTAACAGGTGAGGCACTGTTCGTATTTGTGAATCTTAAAAGAAGCCAGTAAGTTAAATGAACAGACTGATGTATGAAGCCAAAAAAGGGATGAATGAGATTTTAATTAATTGCAGTTAATTATTAAAATACCTCAAGACATTATTCCACTAGACAGATAATGGTTCAGAGAGCTACTGATTCACTTTTGTTACAAGCTGAGATTCCAGTTTTATGCTAAAAATTTAATTTACAGAGAAATATTCAAAGAATATGTCAGATCACATTTTATTCTAGGGGAAACTGAACATCATGTCTGCTGGGAAGTTTATGTATCGGTACCTTAAGGACCACTGTGATTTATTAAAGTTTCTGAAATAATCATAGACATTACTGCACAGGGAACATTTAGTTACTGTAGGACAATCATCAGTCATTGCCTGTCTAAATACAACTGGGTACTAAGAGGTAACATTATCAAATAAAGAAGGTTTTACTCCGGCAGCTGTTCAGCCCCTTACATTTTTGTTTGAGAAATCAGTGCCTTCCTTCCTAGGGACAGCAGAAGGGCATGACAGTTTGTGTTGCTTGAGTTTGTGTTACTTTTATTTGAGTGAGTTTTTTAAACCCCCTCACATGCACTTTCATTCCCCTGGTGCAGTAGTGCCAAGCTCAGTGTTTGAGATCTCACTAATGTGTTGGTGGAGGTGAGGTACCAACATCCTGGGAATATTTCAATCAGGCTTCATGAGGTACATAAATGGCCTACACCTACAGTGCCTTGCGAAAGTATTTGGCCCCCTTGAACTTTGCAAACTTTTGCCACATTTCAGGCTTCAAACATAAAGATATAAAACTGTAATTTTTTGTGAAGAGTCAACAACAAGTTGGACACAATCATGAAGTGGAACGAAATTTATTGGATATTTCAAACTTTTTTAACAAATAAAAAACTGAAAAATTGGGCGTGCAAAATTATTCAGCCCCCTTCAGTTAATACTTTGTAGCACCACCTTTTGCTGCGATTACAGCTGTAAGTCGCTTGGGGTATGTCTCTATCAGTTTTGCTCATCGAGAGACTGACATTTTTGCCCATTCCTCTTTGCAAAACAGCTCGAGCTCAGTGAGGTTGGATGGAGAGGGTTTGTGAACAGCAGTTTTCAGTTCTTTCCACAGATTCTCGATTGGATTCAGGTCTGGACTTTGACTTGGCCATTCTAACACCTGGATATGTTTATTTGTGAACCATTTCATTGTAAATTTTGCTTTATGTTTTGGATCATTGTCTTGTTGGAAGACAAATCTCCGTCCCAGGCTCAGGTCTATTGCAGACTCCATCAGGTTTTCTTCCAGAATGGTCCTATATTTGGCTTCATCCATCTTCCCATCAATTTTAACCATCTTCCCTGTCCCTGCTGAAGAAAAGCAGGCCCAAACCATGATGCTGCCACCACCATGTTTGACAGTGGGGATGGTGTGTTCAGGGTGATGAGCTGTGTTGCTTTTACGCCAAACATAACGTTTTGCATTGTTGCCAAAAAGTTTGATTTTGGTTTCATCTGACCAGAGAACCTTCTTCCACATGTTTGGTGTGTCTCCCAGGTGGCTTGTGGCAAACTTTAATCGACACTTTTTATGGATATCTTCAAAGAAATGGCTTTCTTCTTGCCACTCTTCCATAAAGGCCAGATTTGTGCAGTAGACGACTGATTGTTGTCCTATGGACAGAGTCTCCCACCTCATCTGTAGATCTCTGCAGTTCATCCAGAGTGATCATGGGCCTCTTGGCTGCATCTCTGATCAGTCTTCTCCTTGTATGAGCTAAAAGTTTAGAGGGACGGCCAGGTCTTCGTAGATTTGCAGTGGTCTGATACTCCTTCCATTTCAATATTATCGCTTGCACAGTGCTCCTTGGGATGTTTAAAGCTTGAGAAATCTTTTTGTATCCAAATCCGGCTTTAAACTTCTCCACAACAGTATCTCGGACCTGCCTTGTGTGTTCCTTGTTCTTCATGAAGCTCTCTGCGCTTTAAACGGACCTCTGAGACTATCACAGTGCAGGTGCATTTATACAGAGACTTGATTACACACAGGTGGATTCTATTTATCATCATTAGTCATTTAGGTCAACAATGGATCATTCAGAGATCCTCACTAAACTTCTGGAGAGAGTTTGCTGCACTGAAAGTAAAGGGGCTGAATAATTTTGCACACCCAATTTTTCAGTTTTTTATTTAACATAGTTTGAAATATCCAATAAATTTCGTTCCACTTCATGATTGTGTCCCACTTGTTGTTGATTCTTCACAAAAAATTACAGTTTTATATCTTTATGTTTGAAGCCTGAAATGTGGCAAAAGGTCGCAAAGTTCAAGGGGGCCAAATACTTTCGCAAGGCACTGTATAACAAGGGTGTTATTTAACTTTAGTCAGACAAGGAAAAAACAAAGGGAAAAGCACCTCTAAGTGCAGTAAGACCTAGGATTTATTAGACCCAATGTAGGGTCACATTTGGTAGCTAAAAGACAGGCTCATCAATATATCAGGGATGCCAAGATGAAGATACGCCAGATGACAGAAGCTGGATCTCATGCCTGTCTCTCCCCTGGGGATGTAATGGAAGTCGGCCTCTTTCTTCCTGGAGGTCCATGGAGCACAGGGTTGGCAGGGATGACGTCTTGGGGACCAGAATGCAATGCGTTTCAGAGCATGCACCGTGCCAACAATTGGGAATGCGCGCTTCTTTCTCAAAGGTTCCCCACAACCGAGGACACCACCAGAGGATCTAGATCACAACAGGACACGGTTTAAGCAAATCTTCTAAGCTGAAGAGGACGTTTTCCTTGAAACATGTCCTGTTGCAACCTGGATCACCTGGTGGTGTCCTCGGTGTGGTGGACTTTTTAGTCATTTGGACATTAGGCGGTGGCTCAGCGCCTAGGAGGAGCTGTCACATTCTCATCAACCCAGATGCTGGGTTATGGACTAATCCCCTGTGTGGCTCGGGACAGTGCACTGACAGCGGCGCACAGTTTTGCCCTTAATTGCTCCCAAAGCATCTACCTTTGTGAGTAGGATCTTTTTACATTGCTTTAATAAAGGCTTACTTTGACATACTACACCAGAGCAGTGCTGCGGTCTGTCCCTTCCCCCTCCTTTATCTTCACACAGGTGGATACCCTCCTCCATTGTTGACAGCAGAACGCTATTAGAGTCAGTTTTTTAATGTCTAGTCCAGGGCTACCCACTCATTATTCTATGGTATTTAACTTGTATCTCATTTGTTTTGATTTTTTGGATATTGTGTTTCTTTCTTTTGTTTCTTTCTTATGCTGTGCACTGAGAGCCTCTCTTTGGAGCTCAGGTTTTTATGTTATTCTCATTTAACAGTCTCTACCTCCCAATACTCCCAGTCTATCAGATACCCTTCCCTTAAGTCTCCCCTTGTGAGATACTGGCGCTTTTTTTTTTTATATATATATCCTAATATTATTATTTTATATACTGCATATATATATATTATATATATCATCACTGACTGGAAAATGTTGCATTTCATTTGGAAATCAAGGTCCCATAGTCTGGAGGAAAAGTGGAGAGGCACAAAATTCAAATTTCATGAGGTCCAGTGTGAAGTTTCCACAGTCAGTGAGGATATGGGGAGTCATGTCATCTGCTGGTGTTGGTCCACTGTGTTTTATCAAGTCCAAAGTCAGCGCAGCCCACAAAATTCTAGAGCACTTCATACTTCCCTCTGCTGACTAGCTTTATGGAGATGCTAATTTCATTTTCCAGCAGGACTTGGTACATGCCCACACTGCCAAAAGTACCAATACCTGGTTTAACCACTTAAGCCCCGGAAGATTTTACCCCCATTCCGACCAGGGGGTATTTTGCGATTCGGCACTGCGTGACTTTAACGGACAATTGCGCGGTCGTGCGACACTGTACCTAAACGAATTTGGCGTCCTTTTTTTCCCACAAACAGAGCTTTCTTTTGGTGGTATTTGATCACCTGTGCGATTTTTTGATCACGCGCTATAAACAAAAAAAGAGCATCAATTTTGCAAAAATAGCAATATTTTTCACATTTTTTTATATGAAATTCCCCCCCAAAAAAATGTAAAAATCAAAATTTTTTAACATTTTCGGCCAATTTGTTTTATGCTACCTATGTTTGGTAAAAAAAATCGCAAAAAGCGTATTTTGATTGGTTTGCGCAAAAGTTATCGCGTTTACTAACAAAGGGAAAGATTTTTGTCATTTTTGTTGTTTTTTTTTTAAACGCGTAATGGCGGCAATCTGCGATTTTTTTTGCGGTACTGCGACATTGCGGCGGACAGATCGGATCCTTGACTGACATTTTTGACACTTTTGGGGTTACCAGTGACATTTCTACAGTAATCAGTGCTATATATATGCACTGTTACTGTAAAAATACACTGGTAGTGAAGGGGTTAACTTTATTTGGGAGGGAGGGGCTGTGTGTGTCCCTAGGGGCGTGCTTTCTACTGTGATTGGCTGTGGCTTGAGCTGTAAGGACACTGATCAATGGATCTACATAGTAGATCCATGTGATCAGTGTCTTTACAGCGAGGAGAATGTCAGGTCGCTTGTTTACACAAGCTGCCTGACATTCTCCCTCTCCCCCGCCGATCGCCGAGTGGCCGGCGGACATCGGGTCCGCTGGTCACACGTGCGGGGGGGTCCGTTACCACGCGGGAGCGGGAGCGCGCCTCCGGCGGCGCGCGCTCGCTCCCTAGACCCTCACAAGCAAGCAACGTAGCCCTACGTTAGTTTGCCTGTGAGGGGCTGACCGCCGACGTAGATAGTCGTGCGGCGGTCGGCAAGTGGTTAATGATCATGATATTGTGCTTGATTTGCCAGCAAACTCGCCTGACCTAATCCCCATAGAGAATCTGGGGGGTATTGTCATAAGGAAGATGAGAGACACCAGACCCAACAATGCAGTCCAGCTGAAGGCCCCTATCAAAGAAACCTGGGCTTTCAAAACACCTCAGCAGTGCCACAGGCTGATCGCCTCCATGCAACGCTGCAATAATGCAGTAATTCATGCTAAAGGAGCCCCGACAAAGTATTGAGTGCATACTATACTGTACATGGACATACTTTTCAGTAAGCCAAAATTTTGTATTAAAATTTTTTAATTGGTCTTATGTATATTCTAATTTTATGAGATACTGAATTTTGGGTTTTCATTAGCTGTAAGGAATAATCATCAAATTCAAGAGAAAGAAATGCTTGAAATATATCACTCTGTGTGTAACGCATCTATATAAAATAGAATTTCAAATTTTCTAATTGAATTACTGAAGATGCACCAGTATATGTACAGCCTATCAGTACAACTGGATGCTGGGTAAATTAACAGCATAATAGTAACATGCTTTCTCACCCACTTCCAGTGCTTTCATCCTCTAAACCACAGAAGTCAAACACAAGGCCCGCCGGCCGAATGCAGCCCCCCAGGCCATTTCATGTGGCCCTCGCACCTCTCCTGCAGCTGCGGCACCCCACCTTGTCTCAGTAGTCGGCAGCAGAGAGGACAGAATTAATTTGCCAAATCCTGTGCTTCTCTGTACTGCTGCAGAAAGGCTCATCTTTGCCCACCCCCCTTCTCAGCCTCCCCTGGTCTCAGCATTCAGCAGACTCTGTAAGCTGACTCCAGCCCTCCTCTGGTCCTCCTCCAGACCTTGCACTTTCTTCTTCCCAGATCCAACTGCATCTTCTTCCTGGCAGTAGCACAAGGTAAAGGGGTGCATTGTGATGTAAGGAAGGGTGGGTGACTCTTGACTTATGATGGTGGGGGGGGATCTTGACATCTCGTATAAGGGGGCGTGGGGTGCTCTAGACATCTAATCGTACAGATATAACTGGCCATTTGAGGGCAACCATAATGCTAAAGCGGCCCGCATAGAAATTGAGTTTGACACCCCTGCTCTAAACCCTTTTCCCACAAATGTTGGTATTTTTTTCTTACAGACATCCAACCATATTTTGAAAATTAAGACCATATATATGTATTCCTTATTTCATTTCTCAAGGTAGACACTTCATTTTTATCTTCAATTGAGTGATAATCTGATCATAGGTCTGAAGATGGCAATGTTAAGGGGATTTGATCTGGGGTCTGGAGAGGGCAGTTTTAATGGACCCAGATCTGAGGTCAGAAGCTGGCAATGTTAAGGGGGGGGGGGGGCTGATCTGGGGTCTCTAAGTTAAGGGGAGACTAATCAATGGTCTAAATGTTAAAGTGGGCTAAAATGGGGTCTAAATGTTAAGAAGGGCTGATCTCCGGTCTGGACACCAGGGCATTCTTTTTCCATCACTGATGCTGGATCATCTCTTCCAATGACTCTACACTTGGGGTATTTTATCCTCCCATTTATGCATTTAATGCATTTTTTCAGATCACTGATGCAAAGGACATTTTTCCTGGATTAATTTCAGGACATTTTTTATCTCCCAGTGACCAATGATGCTGGGTATTTTTTTCTCCCACTGACCACCAACAGCAAGGTATTTTCTTTTCTCCAACTTACCAGCATTTTGTTGAGTAGAAATATAAAGGGGCAGTAGGTTACATATTCCTAACCATTGTACTTTGTATGTTGTGCTGTATTATACATACTCCTGACTAAAGTGTTTGTTGTTTTAACCTTTGCTATTTACTAAGTAACTCCAGGTATTAGAATGAAGCATTTTTAATTTAGGCTTAGACAGAAATCACATGCAATGGAACAGTTTTTAGACATGGTTTCTTTTGTCCTGAGGTTTATGTGTGTCTCGAATTACTGTGTCACAACCAAGATTCCTAAAGTATTTTTTGGGTACAAGGCTTGCAGCACACATGTGCAGTGTACACTCTGTGTTGACTCAGACTTTATATAACTATGTCCCCTTACGCCACACCCAACAGCACTTTGTAGCCATGCCCACATTTCACAGAGGTAGCTGTGGTAGCCTTATTATTCCCTCTCCAGGATGTCACTCTTTAGGAAAGTCTGAAGTTGGATAGTGCAGTGTATTATCTGAGAGACAATAGCTTCAAATTTTTGAGAGAGAGAGATGAAGATGGTTTCATTCTAAAATAGTAATTACACTATATTATCTAAGAAACAATAGCCACTAAAATTGTATAGTAAATTGACAGTATGTAAGAAGATTGGTTAGACCCTCATTTAGGAGGAAATGACAAGGCAGGTTTTATCTTGAAATAGAAATGTCAATGTATTATCTCTGAGACAATAGCCACAAATATTGTACATAGGATGAATAGCATGTAAGCAGCTTGAGTAGGCCAAAATATGAGAGTGAGCGAGAAGCAGGTTTGAACTTGAGATAGAAATGAGAGTATATTGTCTGAGAGACAGTGGTTGGGCAGTATGTAAGCAACTGTGGGGACAAAATCCAGGATTTCTCCTGCAGCAATTATTAGAAAATTTGCAGCTGAGATCAAACAACTTAAACTTAGTGTGGCACTGGAATAGGCTTAAAATACAATGTAGAATTGCCCTGCAGCATTAGAAATTTTGTAGCTACAGTTGAGCTACAGAAACATTGTGTGGAACCTTTACAGTGCTTGATCACCAGACTAGGCCAGGACAGGTGAAAGGAGGTAATAATGGTAGCAGGTATACATTGTTTTTGGGCTTGGTGACACTTTAATGTTTAGTCTACACACCATCAGCTGCAGGAGTTTTAGCTCCAGCGCTTACTGGGCAAGCTCTGGCTAATGGTCCAGCCTAGATACCCAGTAGTCCATTCGAGTTCTCACTTTTCAGAGTGTCCACATTAATCCTCGACCCAGTATAGTTAGCGATCATGAGTTTACCAAGCTGCCTGTTATTGATTCCTGCAGTGCAGTTTAAAAGAGCTCGAAAAGCGGCACTGAGGCAGCTGCTGCCACTGCTGCTCCTCCTTCTAGGAATCAGAAAATTGGAGGCATCCTGCCACTATCAGAAATGCAAAGAGGTTCTTACGCAGCCCCTCCTAAAAGCACCACAAAGGTTTCCTTTTTAGATGATGGCAGATCAGCCATTTTACCCTTTTATCAGGGATCTAATAGGATGGCCACCCAATAGTGGTCCCTCACTTTGTTAATTGCAATCTGGGGTTCATGCACATGCATTTGGCCATAAAACATCCTAATCATCATAAACTGCCTGCAACAAAGTACCCAGAGTTCTTGAAGTCACTGAGGACAACAATGCCATCCACAATCTCACCCCATCCACAAGCACCTGGGGTTTGCAAGAAGCAAAACATACCCCTTCCCCTCACCCCCATATCCTCCAGCACCTCAAACCTCTTCATCCTCCTTGTGTTTCTCCTTGCCTCCTTCTGCCTCACAGCAATAGAGGTAGAGGGCAAATGTTCCAGTTGGCCCAGTGACAATACCAAGTCCTCCTCCACACCCTGCTGCTGTGTCTCCAGTTACCGAGCTATGACACTATGAAGTGTATTGCTGCTCAACAATTTGATTGTCTCCTACAATGAGGAATGAGAAGTTATTAAAACAGTGAAAAGAACTCTAACTCCTGAAAGCCATTCCTTGTGCCTGATTCTCAGAGGTACTCATTGATGGCATGTTGCTGCTAATGCAGTCTCTGCAGCATGGCTAACATTGTGTTTCAACATGTGGGTAGATGTTCTGCATTTCTGCCAGGCAAGCTGTGTGACCACCTTTGAACATTTAAAGTGCACACAAACCCTCCTAGCCTTGAGAAGGAATGCCTGAAAAATGGTATTTCGTGATGAACATTTGCACCACAAGATTGAGCATATTTGTGAATTTTTTCGTGGCAAAGGGCATTAAGTAGATTAGTGCCATTGTCCTACTCAACTTTGCCAGGCTGAAGATGGCATGGTGTCAGACACCTCTCGGTCATGGGTCTACAGAGCTGCCAGCAGCTGTGGCTCAATGTGGCTCTTGTCCCACATGCATACAAGCTGTAACACAGAATGGCATTGTTCATTCTGGGATATTGCATATGTTCTGGGGAGCTTGGGAGGGGGGACTGCCTGTGAGGAGTCAGAACATGAGGCCAGCACCATGATAGACACCTGCTTTGGGAAGGATGCTGCTGGAAACAATGAGGTGGGTGTGGGAGGTTGCATGCTATTTATACAGATAGTTCTATCTCTAGGTAGTAGTCAAGTGTTTAGAGGTCTTGTATAATGTAAAGTTCTTCCTAGTGGATCCCTAAGGTTATAATGTAATGTCCCTTTTCTGTGTTCCTGTTTCCAGTAAAACCAGCAGGATTTAGCTGTGTGTACACCATTTCAGCTGAATAAAGCTTTGTTAAAGGATCTGACATAATTGGTCTCTTTTTAAAGATTATACACCGTGTGAGTATGAGCTCCCATGATCTGCACCTGGTGCACTTGCAGCAAATGGGGGGATCAGAGTTTGTAGCTGTGAGGTGCTCTCAGAATGTTACTTATCACCTGGAAATATTTTAAAGGCAAGCATGTGGGCTATTACAAGATGCATCAACATCTGCATCCCTACCAAACAAAATGCTATGTGCCCACATAGTGACTCTACCCAAACCTAGCAAGGTACCAGATACTCCAACAAATTTTCGCCCTATTTCCCTGCTCAACTCTGATGTTAAAAGTGCTAGCTAGCTAGGCGTCTTTCTAATACCCTCCCAACACTAATTAAACCAGAAAGATGGGGTTTATGAGAGAAAGACAGACATCAGATGACACCAGGCGTATTATAAATATTACCCACCACGCTGACTCAACCAAAACGCCTTCTCTGCTTCTCTCCATAGATGCAGAGAAGGCGTTTGACAGAGTATCCTGGCTGTATATGTCCATAGTGCTTGAGACCTTTGGTTTCCAGGGTCCCATCTTGTCAGCAATCCTTGCATTATACTTTAATCCATCAGCCCAAGTTTTCACATCTGGTCTCCTTTCAAAAACCTTTCCCATCTCTAATGGAACTCGTCAGGGATGCCCCTTCTCCCCTTCCATATTTAATCTAATGATAGAGCCCCTAGCAGAGACCATTCAGTCACACCCACATATTTCAGGAATATAACTTCCACAACAGGTTCCACACTATAAGCTTGTTCGCAGACGATGTAATCTTATCCCTGACCAACCCATTGATTTAATTTCCCTTTGTCCACCAACTATTGACCACATTCAGCTCTCTGTCATGCTATAAGTAAATTTGACCAAATCTCTGATACTGGATTTGGGAGTGCAAACTCAAACTAAGAAACAACTAATTCAACACCTACCCTACTCATGGACAACCCAAGGCATACCTTAGCTTTGGATTACCCTGACCCCATCTATTTCAGCTCTCGCAGCAGAAAATTATAGCCTCTGTTAGTGAAGATTCAGCATGAACTGTCCCATCTCTCTTTAACCAACCTGGGCAGGTAGGTTAGCAGCATATAAAATGATGCTCCTGCCTCAAATCTTGTACTTTTTTTGCACCCTTCCAATCACAATTTCCTCTCACTAACTTTCCTCCCTTACACATCTTCTTTAAAGGTACAGTATATCTGGCAAAACAAGCGCCCTTGCTGCTCCCTAGCACAAGTGATCAAACCTAGGTAAGTGGGTGGTTTAGGAATGGTCAACCTAAAGGATTACTACCTGGTGACATAACTGGTACATATCAAAAATTGGTTCCTCCCATCGCCAGATGTACTCTGGCTACATATAGAATCTGCTTTGGCGAAAGTACCGCACCTCTGCATTATTCTTTTGGCAGACCATTGGAAACCACTAAAATCAAGCAATTACCCACTAACAGTCAAGTCCTCAATCACTGCATGGTGAACCCTGTTGAATATTCCAGGAGATCCTTCCAATACCCAGCACATACCTATGCCAATAAGTGCACTGGAAATTCACATTCCATATCTGTCCATTGAGAAATGGTCTAATCAAGGAGTTCAAAGGTGCGCAATAAGAGACGTGCAATATAGACTTGTAAAAAAACACAATAATCTTCTATATTGGCATGTCCATAAAAAAACAAATAAATGCTGAAGATTACAAGTCTAATGCACTCGGTATGCAGTGCTATGAAAAAATTCTTCAACAGGTAAAGGGTTAATAGGCGGTGAAGTCCTATATGTTCAATATACAGTATGAGAGCTAAGAAGGTAGTCCTTCCAAATACACAGGATTAGAGCAGAAGTCATACCAGCGACTTCTAAACGTAAACGGGCATAAACAATTGAAATTTCAATAGGCTGTTTGAGTAAGGTAATGCTCCCTTACCAGCTGACCGCGGGCAAGAGGCATAATGATCCCGATTCTCAATGTGTGGAGTCCGTTGCCTCTATGCTCCTACTTTCCGATCAGGATCTTATGAACTGGAACAGCTCATCCAATAGAGACGAAGCCGGCTGGCTTCCCTAGACACAGATCCGATCCTCCCCCTCTCGCCTTGTTGCAGAAAGTTGCCTTTTTGGTGGCTTTCACCTCTGCGCACAGGGTTTCTGAACTAGCGGTGCTATCTTGCCGCTCTCCTTATCTGATGATACACAGGGATAAGGTAGTTTTACGGCCTAATCCATCATTTCTTCCTAAGGTGGTTTCAGACTTCCATCTGAACGAAGACATAGTGCTTCCGTCACTCTATCCGAAACCTTCACATCCCAAGGAAATTGCCTTGCATTGCTTTGGATGTGGTTGGGGCAATATGGGTGTATCTGGAGACTACTGAGTCCTTTCGTAAGTTGGACTCTCCGTTTGTGAATACAGATGGACCCTGTAAGGGTCAGGCTGCGTTTGCAGCGACCATCTCTCGATGGATCAGACAGACGGTGGTGAAGGTGTATTCTCTTAAGGGCAAGATTCCTACTTTCCCTGTCATGGCTCACTCTACACGGGCGTTGAGTGCCTCTTGGGTTTTCCGCCATCAGGCGTCAGTGATGCAGGTTTGCAAGGCGGCCACTTGGTCGTCTATACATATGTTCACCAAGTTTTACAGAGTGGATGTGTTGGCATCCTCGGATGCGTCCTTTGGCCACAAGGTTTTGCAGACCACCATTTAAGGAGCAGTCTACTTTTCCTTCTCCTTTATGGTTTTGCTAGAATTGAGCCCCAGTTGTTGCTTGTTGTGCTCCATGTTATATAGTTGGCTATGTTAGCAATGGGAATTGCATTCTTTTAAGTTTGTCCTTTCCCCACCCCTCAGTGGTTTCTGCTTTTGGACGTCCCATCCGTCTATGATTTAAAGCAGCAGCTACGTCTGTCGGTGGACGAAAGAGAAAATGGGATTTTTTACTTACCGTAAAATCCATTTCTCTGAGTCCACCGACGGACGTAGCTCCCACCCCTCTTTTCTCTGAAGAATTGGGTTTTGGCGTGTCAAAGCCTTTGCCTCTACCTGATCACTCCTAGTGGGAGGGGCTTATTACCCATCCATCTATGATTTAAAGCAGCAGCTATGTCCGTCGGTGGACTCAGAGAAATGGATTTTACGGTAAGTAAAAAATCCCATTTTTTTACAAGTCTATATTGCATATCTTTTTCACTCAATTAGTGATTCATGGTCATACAATCTATAGGATAGCGCACTTTACTTTTATTTCATATGTCATTTTCCACTATTCAGGAATATCAGTGCAGCAATCCCCATATTTTGACCAGCACATCTTCACATTACAATACATCCTTATACCGTGCTCCTCAATTATGGAATTATAACAATTCTCACTCAACTTCCCTTCTTTAGAACAGCCTCCAAAGTAAAACCTCCTTTTACAAGTCTAAACCTCTCCTAAAATGGGAAGAGGACCTTCAATCCACATAACACACAGCCTTTAAATATACACACATAATCTCTCGAATTGTCAATCACTGAGAACTTTCACAAAAAACTATATCACGCTGGTACCTGACATCCTTTAGACTATCTCAATACTACCCCTCCAAGTCACCACTTTGTTGGCGTAATTGTGGCCAAGTAGGGAATCTTTACCATATACTTTGGTCATGTAAAAATCCCACTAGCTTCTGGAACCAGGTATTTGGCTTTATCTCTTTTATTACTGGGATCTTGACTCCACCAACCCCAGCCTTAGCCATTCTAAATTTTAGGCATTGAAAGTTTCCACCCAATTACCGCTCAATAGTTGCTCACATACTTCTGGCCTCTAAATCAGTTATAACCCGACACTGGAGGAAAGACTCAGCTCCTAATCTAATGGAAGTAGTAGCTTTTATCAAAATTACATACGAAAATAAAAACTTTTTAACCCTACAATCGGGTCTGAAAAAGTTCGACTATATGTGGATACCATGGATATCATGGATTAATCTCCTAATGCTGTTGTTGCCACAGACACCTCAGTTTATTTTGTTCGTTCATAGTCTTGGTTGTCTCTCATGGACCCTTATGACTGTATAATGCAAACCTAGCATTTATCTGTCCCTGTTATGTACTTTACCACTGTACTCTGTACTTACACCTTGCTACTTGTAATTTTTGTGAAATTCCAATAAAAATCTATTGATAAAAAAAGGCAAGCTTGTTTAAGAGCCGTGATAATGTAGACTACACAGTCTAGCTCAGTAGATTCCTTTAAAAAAGAGGACTGGATTATTTCCTAAATGTACATAATATAACTGGATATTAACATTTAGAGGTAAAGTTGATCCAGGGAATATCCTCATCGTTTTTTATCTGGTGCATTGACTCCAGAGCTACAAGTGATACGACCAATGATAAAGAATTTCTTCAGTCGGCATTGTCAAAGCAAGACAAAACGAATTACAATAGCTTATGGAAAGTATATGGTATTAGAAAGAACATCATATATTCCTTCTGTCCCAGACAATCACCAGAAATATACCTGTCAAAGCTTCCACTCTTGAAAGTAAGCTTCACCAAACAAGAATATGTAGTGACATTTAGAGGTAGCAGCTGTATTATCACAAAAGGAAGTCACAAACCTCACTGGGGAGATTCATACCTCTATTCAGTATGTACTGGTGACCATTGTCACCAATGAAAATAGTGTGCTAATACCCCCCAAAAAATTTGATTTGCCCCTAGAATAGGATGTGAGGGTAAATCTTCCAATAGGGATATCTGTTGTGGAGACAACAAAGAGGGAAATTTCCCTCACTTTGGTGGATTTCTTCTAATTTCTTGTATCTCTCGAAAAATGAATAAACATTTCTGCAACTAAATACAGACCAAAAAAATACCCTAGCAGGGGTTTTAAGCAGTGTTAATTTTGATGTATAAATTAGGTTTAGTTTTAGCCATAGTCTTTGACTAAAATGCCATTTTAGTTTTAGTCGTATTTTAGTCCTATAAATTGTTTTATTAATGTGGTACATTATAGTCGACTAAAATCTTCAGTACATTTAGTTGTTTAACTTAGTTCAATTCTAATGAATTTTTAAAAGTGTAAGTTAAGTTCACCTTTACAGAAAATCTGTAAGGTGTACTTACACTGGACCCACTCCCCATCCCCCTCCCCCCAGGTCCCTCTATACCGGAGTCCTGTGATCTCCCGCTGTGAGACATCGGATCACTGCTTTACCGGTCCAGGGATTTGAAATCCCTGCGGCCTTCTCTCCTCTTTTCCAGTGCTGACAAGACCGGCTAAGCAGGCTCGGATTGGTCAGCGCCGCCCTTGTGACGGCACCGACTAATTAGAATGCCTCCTATCCGTACAAACTGAGAGGTACGTATGAAGATTAGGCCGCAGGGACTTCCAATTCCCAGACCGGTGAAGTGGCGACCCGATGTCTCACAGTGGGTGATTGCGGGACTCCTTATATGTAGATTTTCTGTATAGTTAAATACATTTTCTGAAAGCAGGGGCCTTGGAGAATAAAATGGTGACTATTGCTATTCTTTTACACCACAAGATATTTGCACAACCATTTATCAAACTCAAATTTTCAGTAAAAAATACACTTAAATTAATTTTAGTTTACACATACACAAATATAATACCCAATTTTTGGTAAAATTTAAAGGATGATGCTGCATCAAGTAAATAGATACCATACCAGTCTTCTTATCCAGAGCCAAACATAAAATTTCATAGATCATAGTGTATGAAAAATAGGCTTGCATAAATAATGACACAAAGGCCCAAAGGGCCCACTATATGTATAATCAGCAGTCTGCTTAATACAACATCAGTATTGTTGTCTTTAGAGGTCCACAGGTCTGGTAATTCTGGTCGTTTTCTCATTTCCTTCCACTTTTTATTGTTGCCCTTGATCCAGAGTTGGTAGCAAGGTCACGTGATTACAATACTTTTTGTGTTATTAGTACTCCTGTTGATATTTCATTGTTTTAAGTATTTAGCTACCTTTTGTAGACACTTATTTCTGTAAAATTCTGAGATGTTAATTAATACATAATTTTGTAATATGTAGGGTAACCCTATGATCCATGTGAATATATACAACCTGTTCTATGACTTTGTGTTTTTACTTTTGTTTTTTGTAAAAAGTGATAATAAAAATATTAGGGATGCACCGAAATGAAAATTCTGGGCCGAAACCGAAAATTTAGGATGCCCTTGGCCGAAAACCAAAACTGAAAATGACTCCCCCCCCCCCCCCCCAAATGATTTTAAAATAGTTTTTTCTAGTACATTGGGGAAGAGAAATAATCCCCACTCTTCTCTAATAAGCAGCACTCTGCTCTGTTTCTCTAGCAGTCACTTACTTCTGTGACTCTGTTAACTTTCTATTATTTTCTTGCCCTCAAACTCCCTTTTGGTATACATCAGATCCTTTAGTGACAATTATCTGCCGCCACTCACTTACAGTAAGAGTAAGAACGTCCGCGGTCGGGTACGGAGCTGAGCAGCAGGCGGCTGGTGTGCTGAGGCTGAGCGCGCTGGTCTGAGACTGCGAGGGCGGGGCCGGGCTCCAGAAGAAACGGCCACCCTCGCATGCGCCACCCATGTTACGCCTTGACTGGACAGGCACAGGCCAGCCCCTGCCATATTTGCCCAATCACAGGGCCATCCTGAGCCTGAAGATGGCGGCTGGAGCAGGGAGACACTGTTAGGGAAAATAAAGGTCAGATGGCCCCTCCAGCCTCCCCCACGCTCCCCCCCCCCGGCCAGGACAAGTCCCGGCAGAGTAAGTTAGCCGGGACAAGGTCCTATTTGGTGGGACTGTCCCGTCAAAAATGGGATGTGATATGACCCGTTTTCGGCCCAAATGGGATAGGCCCATTTTCGGCCGAAAATTCCGGTTGCCGAAATGTTGGTGCACCACTAAAAAATATTGAATGTAAATAGATACCCAACATGTCAAGATTTAAAATTGTGTACACCTGTGCAATTGTGACAAATTACGGTACCTAATATGGTATCTCCATATGTGGTGCTTTAAAAGCCTTTACAGGTTATCCGCTTATAGTTAAACATGAGCTATGGCACTAGAATTACTGCTGTCAATCTGACATTTGTATGTTAATAAAAAAATCAGGCGCCTATGGAATTTTTTTGGTAACACCGATAAATAATTTTATTGAACACTCAGATCTGTTGCTGATCCATTATAGATTAACTATATATGGATAAAGGAATTTAAAAAAGGTCAGCGCAATATCTGTTGGTTTGCCGATTCAAGAATAAATAGTTATATTATAATCTGTGGGGCTCTGTATATTAAGTGCTATCTAATTAAATAAATGAAATTGAAATTAATTAAATCCACATTTGTATGTGTATAAGTGCTAAGTGCAATGTAGAGCTTCAAATATATTCAATATGTAACACTCATATATGATACCCTTGAGCCATGTCATGGGAGCATTAATATACTGAAGGTGACATACAGTACATTGGGCTGATTCCTATGCTGGATGTATGCTTTGTCGCTGGTTTAAAATATATTACCAGCTCTACTTCTGGTGAGTTCCATCTAGCACAAATTGTGGAGCACTGTTGGTGGAAGTGGACACGTGTATGCACTGAGAACACTTAGTCAGATGTCAGCACTAATTGCACTTTATCACTGGATTTCCTTTTCATTTACATGGACTTTCTTATTATGGACTCTGGATTGTAATGCACATTTTTTTCACTATAGCATTAATTTTTGATATATCCTTTTTGTATTTATTTTTAAATTATTTATGTTTGATGTTATAACATGGATTAACATGGATTAATGTTGCACTAGCACTTTCCAATGCACAACGTTCAGAGAGTTTCATTTGATATTAATATTGATTATTATATTTATTACATTTTTACACTATCTATAACACTCTGTGTTATTCTTACATTGTTTGAATTTATACACTAGCACTTAGTTTATTATTTTGAGCATACTGAGTGTTACATTTTGAATATATTTGAAGCTCTACATTGCAGTTAGCACTTATACACATACAAATGTGGATTTAATTAATTTCAATTTTATTTATTAGATTGGATAGCAGTTTATATACAGACCCCACACAGATTATAATATAACTATTTATTCTTAAATCGGTGAACCAACAGATATTGCGCTGACCTTTTGTAAATTCCTTAACCTGACATTTGTACCAATTCTGCAAATGGGTGGTGCAGTCACCGGTTACATATGCATTTATATATTTAAACTCTTACACTTTTATTGTTTCATTTAACTTTATTACTATCACTAGGAATGAACAAGATCCCTTGTGATAGCTTTGGGCAGTAACAGATACGCTTTATGGGGAGATCGGGGGTCTATTAGTTCCTTGGTTCCTCCTCTGTCATCAAAAAAATCATCAACATTTTGAGATCTTTGTTGTTTCTGGCTTTTTTTTTATTACAGAGGAGATAGGGGGAATGAATCTTCCTCAAATTCCTCAACCAACCAATGCGCAACCAACCCAACCACTCCCCGGTGAAATGGAAGAGCCTGAGGATGGTGGTGGGTGGGCATTGTAAAAGTGATTGGGTAGTTTTAAAGCAACCCCATTCACTTTTAGCTGAAAGCTGATCGCCAGATGAAAAAAAATAATACCAGGATTGTGGCTGCAGTGTAACCATTGGCTGTCCAGGACATACATATACATATGCTGGATGGCAAGTTTAGGGGGGGGGGGGGGGGTCCAGGGGCTGTCAGGATCTGCTGTTGCAATTTTTGAGAAAATATTTTAATTCTCCCTTTAGGCCCCTTTCACACATGTGAACCGCTCGCTTGATTAGTTCAGTCACTTTTTTCAAAGATTGATCCACCCCCATGCTTAACAGTTGGACAGAGGTTCTTTTCATTAAATTCTGTGCCCCTTCTTCTCCAAACGTACCTTTGCTCATTCTGGCCAAAAAGTTCAATTTTAACCTCATCGGTCCACAGAACCTGTTTTTTTGTGGTGAGGACGTAGAAGAGCTTTTCTTCTGATGACTCTTCCATCAAGACCATATTTGTACAAGTATCTCTTTATAGTGGAATAGTGTACCACAACTCCAGTGTCTGCCAGATCTTTCTGGAGGGATCGTTCAGTCAAACGTGGGTTTTGAATTGTTTTTCTCACAATCCTACGAGCTGTTCTGTCTGATATTTTTCTTGGTCTTCCAGATCTTGCTTTAACTTCCACTGTTCCTGATGACTGCCATTTCTTAATTACATTCCGAACAGAGGATATTGACATCTAAAAATGCTTTGCTATCTTCTTATAGTCTTCTCCAGCTTTGTGAGCGTCAACTATTTTCAGTTTCAGTTTTCTAGACAACTGCTTAGAAGATCCCATGGTGCTCATTGTTGGGGCAAGGTCAGATGAGTCTGGGCATTTAAAACCTTTGAGATTGACATCACCTGGTCTTCCCAGACGATGATTGAGAACAATCCATGACACTGGCAGGTCTCAGCCTGGCAAAGGGGGCAGTACATGCTATAAATTCTGCAGGGTGCCCAAACTTTTGCAGATGCCATTTTTTTGTTTTCTGTAAATTTGAAAGTGTCAATGATGGAAATAAAATCTAACTTTTGTTGACATTATAAGAATGTCTAATCTGTAATTTGATGCCTTTTGGAGATTTTCCCATCTTTCCTTAGCTTCTTTATGCACATTAATACAAATTTTTACCTGGGGTGCCCAAACTTTCGATCCCCACTGTATAATAGTTTTGGCAATTCTAGAGAAATGCTTAAAGGGTAAGTTCACCTTTACAGAAAATATATGTTCTGTAGATATTCTGATGCATTCCACGGACCGGAAGTACAAAGCCGAAAGTGAATCGATGACGCTCTATGCGTTTCGTCAGAATGACGTTATCAGGAGCAGCGTCATTCGTGTAAATTCAGCTGTATTTATATCATGTAGTTGCTAGGACAGCAAGGAACAACAACGTCCATAACCAGAAGCCAGCCCAAGCGGCCACTGCACAGATAGAAAGCCATACACTTAATATACAGAGATATAGTTCCTGCTGGACAATGTAGGTATGACTTTCTGATCTGTGCAGTAGCTGCTTCTGTACCCACCTTCGTGGCTGATCACCAGAGACTGCAATGTACTTCCACTGATTTCTGAACTTTACCACCTTTTTTTGGACCCATATATTCATTATATTGTTTTGAATAATAATTTATTGTGGTTTTTCACATTTTTACAACATAGACTGTATTTTTTTTACCCATTGGGCCCATTGTCACATTCTATTGATGTACTTTTTGAGTTTACTGTATGCGCTTTGCACTTAGAGCACTTTATCCATGGTTTAGTATGGATTTATGAGATTATTGTTTATTGATTCTTTGTATATTACTTGTCACGTTGAGCACTTTAAATTAATGATTTATATATTACAGACACATATAGGATTTCTTATAGGCTTCTAACACTTCCTATCTGGTTTTACACATATTTGAGACACTTACGCAATAGCATTTTGCTTGGATACACCTGCAGTTCTTTCTAAGGCAGCACCACCCATCCCTCCCTTTAATTTCTATATAGTTAAAACTTGGGGTATGTCTCT
Organism: Pelophylax lessonae; assembly: GCF_965119305.1. NCBI lineage: Eukaryota > Metazoa > Chordata > Amphibia > Anura > Ranidae > Pelophylax > Pelophylax lessonae. The sequence goes on from NC_138769.1 coordinate 291,127,228, forward strand.
ATCAGTTTTTCACATCGAGAGACTGAAATTTTTGCCCATTCCTCCTTGCAAAACAGCTCGAGCTCAGTGAGGTTGGATGGAGAGTGTTTGTGAACAGAAGTTTTCAGTTCTTTCCACAGATTCTCGATTGGATTCAGGTCTGGACTTTGACTTGGCCATTCTAACACCTGGATATGTTTATTTGTGAACCATTCCATTGTAGATTTTGCTTTATGTTTTGGATCATTGTCTTGTTGGAAGACAAATGTCCGTCCCAGTCTCAGGTCTTTTGCAGACTCCATCAGGTTTTCTTCCAGAATGGTCCTGTATTTGGCTCCATCCATCTTCCCTTTTACGCCAAACATAACGTTTTGCATTGTTGCCAAAAAGTTCTATATTGGTTTCATCTCACCAGAGAACCTTCTTCCACATGTTTGGTGTGTCTCCCAGGTGGCTTGTGGCAAACTTTAAATTACACTTTTTATGGATATCTTTAAGAAATGGCTTTCTTCTTGCCACTCTTTAATAAAGGCCAGATTTGTGCAGTATACGACTGATTGTTGTCCTATTGACAGAGTCTCCCACCTTAGCTGTAGATCTCTGCAGTTCATCCAGAGTGATCATGGGCCTCTTGGCTGCATCTCTGATCAGTCTTCTCCTTATATGAGCTGAAAGTTTAGAGGGACAGCCAGGTATTCGTAAATTTGCAGTGGTCTGATACTCCTTCCATTTCAATATTATCGCTTGCACAGTGCTCCTTGGGATGTTTAAAGCTTGGGAAATCTTTTTGTATCCAAATCCGGCTTTAAACTTCTCCACAACAGTATCTCGGACCTGCCTGGTGTGTTCCTTGTTCTTCATGATGCTCTCTGTGCTTTAAACGGACCTCTGAGACTATCACAGTGCAGGTGCATTTATACGGAGACTTGATTACACACAGGTGGATTCTGTTTATCATCATTAGTCATTTAGGTCAACATTGGATCATTCAGAGATCCTCACTGAACTTCTGGAGAGAGTTTGCTGCACTGAAAGTAAAGGGGCTGAATAATTTTGCACACCCAATTTTTCAGTTTTTTATTTGTTAAAAAAGTTTGAAATATCCAATAAATTTAGTTCCACTTCATGATTTCTGTCCCACTTATTGTTGATTCTTCACAAAAAATTACAGTTTTATATCTTTATGTTTGAAGCCTGAAATGTGGCAAAAGGTCAAAAAGTTCAAGGGGGCCGAATACTTTCGCAATGCACTGCATTTCATGAGAGCTGTCTGACAATGTTTTCACCTTTTTTTTTGCTTTATATGATTACCTGTGACCCTGGTTAAGTCAGGAAATTGCCACACTGGTGTTGATTTACTAAAACTGAAGAGTGCAAAATCTGGTGCAGCTCTTCATAGAAGCAAATCAGCTTCCAGGTTTTTTTTTTTTTTTCAAAACTTAATTGAACAAGCTGAAGTTAGAAGCTGATTCTCTACCATGCACAGCTGCACCAGATTTTGCACTCTCCAGCTTTAGTAAATCAGCCCTACTGTCTGCATAAACTGTGGTACCATGAGACTATTTCACAAAGACAGAACAATCTGGGGGAAAAGAAAAAAAGAAAAGAGAACCAATTAGAACATTCTTTCAGGTACTACTATAAGAAACTTTTATTTTCAAGCTTCACCTAACATGAAATTATCCCAGTTGTCAAAATGAAAGACAGAGACATCACCTCAAAACATTAGCATCTGGTTGCTGATATGACACTTTCAAATATTAACTTTTTATTCAGGAATTTATAAAAATATACATAACTTTCAATATCTCGTACTTTTCCATCCTAGTGTATAATATAACATCTTCTTTTGCTATTACCTTAAATTCCCTTCTTTTTCCTCTTTCCCTTCCCTCCCTCCCACCCCAAAGAAAGATAAAAAAAAAAAAAATTATTATAATCTTGCGAACAGAGATGGAGAAGTCCGCTCTCTCTTTTTCTCATCTTGTTATTCCTTTATTTTATTTTACTATATATTGTTTGCCTTCTTCAGAACTTATAAAATCATTCCATGATTTCCATATTTTCTCATATTTTTCTTGCCTATTTTGTGCCGTGGCAATTAATTCTTCTAATCTCCTATTATCTTCTATCCTATTTATCCAATCGGTTACCGAGGGGGGTTGTGTTTTTTTCCAACAGCCCAAAATACCTGCCTTAGCCGCATTTATCAGGTGTGGAATCAACGATCTTTCATATTTAATTGCTGGTATATCCGATATATTTAGCAAGAAAAAGGTCGGGCTCTCTTCAATTTCATATTCTACAACTTTCTGAACTATAGATTTCACTCCTGCCCAATATGTTTTTATCTTAGAACAGGTCCAGAAGATATGATACAGTGTGCCCACTTCTTTTCCACATCTCCAACATAAATTAGATTGATTTGGGTACCAATTTTGTAATTTCTTGGGCGTGATGTACCATCTTGTTATAAGCTTGTAGTTCATCTCTTGTGTTCTGGTACAGCTAGCTGGGCCAAAAGTAAACCTCAATATCCTCTGGATCTGTTCCTTTGTTAAGGCACAGTTCAAATCTGCCTCCCACTTTCTCACCCAAGGCAGCTCCGGTTGGTCCTCTGGGTTTGTCAGTAGACCGTATGTGATCGATAGAGTAGATTCCCTGGTTTTACGCAAACCTGTTCAAATCTCGTTAGTACTCTATCGAAATCTTTTGGTTTCGATATGGATGCCAGATAATGGTGTAATTGAATTGCTTGCCAAAATGGCATATTGTATGGCCCTTCCTCATCTATCAAATTGATCACTGAGGGCCACTTTTTTTGTATTAGGAATGATGAAGCCTGTTCCTGTTCTTTTTCCCTTAAGATTGTAAACTGTCTATTATCTAGTCCCGGGGGGAACTGAGGATTACCTAGTATTGGAAATAAGGGGGATCTGTCCGTTGTCAATTTAGAGTATATGTTTGGTCTTGTACAAATACGTAATGTATTTCCGATTATTGGATGGTGTTTTAAGTTTTTGGGTAAATCCCGGTAGCACCATATAGCTCTTTTCAAATTTACCTCTGTTTGTGCTTGTTCCAGTTCTACCCATAATTTAGACTCCGAATGGTGCCACCAATCCAAGATTCTACTTATGTGTGTAGCCTGGTAATATGCTCGTATATCTGGGAATGCTAAGCCCCCCTTTTTTTTTGGTAGGGTCAGGATTCCCTGTGCTATACGTGCTTTTTTGTGAGACCAAATATACCTTATGAATAACGAATGTATCGCCTTAAAGAATCTGTTTGATATCCTCACTGGCAATGCTCGAAAGAGATATAAAAATTTTGGTAATACGATCATCTTCAACAGATTACATTTACCGAACCATGACTGCATCCCTCCATGCCATTGTTCTAGAAGTCTCTTAGTCGTTACTATCAGGGGTAAGAAGTTGAGATCTCAAATTCGATACGGCCCCATGTCTTTTGAATTCTTGTATCAGATTCGGCAGTGAGATACTTGGATTAGACAAAGAGAATAACATATCATCCGCGTAAGCGGCTAATTTGTATTGTTTTTCCTTTATTCTCACTCCTTCAATGTCTGGGTTCAGACGGACTCTGCAAAGAAAGGGTTCCAATGTCAAAGCAAAAAGAAGGGGTGATAATGGGCACCCCTGCCTTGTGCCGTTCTTTATTCGAAATGCATCTGATATTATCCCATTGGCTTTCACTCTAGCTATTGGATTTGTGTAGACTCTGGTTATCTTATCTAGCATCGAGTTTCCCAGCCCGATGTATTTGAGCACCGCAAACAGGAAAGACCATCCGACCCGGTCGAATAACTTTTCTGCATCCGCGCTCAGCACCAGGCACGGGATCTTCTTTTCATTTACTATTTGTATCAGGTTAAGTATTCTTGTGGTGTTATCTTTTGCTTCTCTTGATGTCATAAAGCCTACCTAATCTAGATGTATTAATTTTGGCAATATTCTTGCCAGTCTATCTGCTAACACCTTGGTGAATATCTTCAGATCCACGTTTAATAAAGATATTGGTCTATAGCTGCTACAGGCAGCTGGGTCCTTACCTTCCTTTAATATTAGTGAGATGTGTGCCGTAAGTGTATCTCTATTTAGTGTCCCGTCTAGTTCTGTTGCATTATACAACTTTACCAGATATGGGCCTAGAGTGTGAAACAGTAACTGGTAATATTGTGTTGTTAAGCCATCCGGTCCTGGTGCTTTTCCCTGGCTTCATTGACCTTATTGCTTGCTGTACCTCCTCTATAGTAATTCCCTCTTCTAAAGATTCCCGTTCTTCCTCTGACAATTTAGGTAAGTGTGACTGATTTAAATACTTTTCAATTTCCCGTTGTGTAGGTGTCTTCGCTTTTAGGTTGTATAGTGAGGCATAATATTTCTCAAATGTTTCCGTTATTTGTGTTGGTAGGGTTTTCTTAGTCCCTTCTACTGTTACTATGTGAGGTATATATGATCTCAGCTTCTGCCCCTGGACAGTCTTAGCAAGTAATTTTCCGAATTTATTTCCCGCTTCATAGTTTAATTTACGGCACCTTTGTATGTCTGCCTTAGCCTTATATTGTAGCAAGTCTGTGATCTGCTTTCTGGTCGTCATTAAATCTGTCCATATTATTCCCGATGGCGATTGTTTGTTTTGTTTCCAGCACTCTGAGTCTGTCCAGTAATTGTACCATTTGTTTATTTCTTTCCCTTTTGATACGTGTCCCATGCTTGATAAGGATCCCTCTAATTACTGTCTTATGGGCCTCCCAAAGGGTGCCCATACTGCAGTCAGTTTGGTTATTAATCTCAAAATAAGCTTTCAGCTCTTGTGTTACTTCCCTTAGTATTTCTTCCCTTTGCAATAAACTCTCGTTCAGCCTCCAGCACTGCCTTTTCTGCAAGGGGTTCGCTGTTAAACTGTATACTATTGTTATGGGTGCATGGTCTGACCAGGTGATACTATCAATGTCTGATTTTTTCACTGCCTGTAGCTGGGCGTGAGGTATTGCAAAATAATCAATTCTCGAGTAGTTCTTATGTGGTATCGAGTAAAACGTATAATCCTTTTTAGAGGGGTGCTGTAACCGCCACACATCAATCAACTGGGATTCCAGTGGAGAGTGCCGAAGTCCCGGAGGAGGTATCTACTGCCGGCATCGGTGGCGCGTTAAAGTCCCCTCCTAAAATCAGCTGACCTTCTGAAAAGCTCATAAGACTGGCCAGAGTTCTCGATATAAACACATCCTGATGTTTATTAGGCGCGTACAATGTTGCTAATGTTACCTGGATTTCACCTATCTGTCCTTTTACAAATAGGAATCTTCCATCTGGGTCCTGTCTACTATCCTGGAGGGTCCATGGGACATCCTTTGCTATCAGTTTTGATACCCCTCGTGATTTTGCTTGCACATTCGTAGAATGATATGTATATGGGAAAAATCTGTTTTTGAGATAAGGTATTTTATCTTTCCTGAAATGCGTCTCTTGTATTAATGCTATACTGACTTTATGCTGTTTCAACTCCTTTAGTAGGATATGTCTTTTTTCTGGCACGTTTAGTCCTTTAACATTATAAGAGGTAATTTTTACATCCTCCATCTCTGTTTACTCGAAAAAAAAAAAAAAAAAAAAAAAACCCCACTAATTGACAACCGAGAGGTTCCGGTCCCTGAGAGGTTCCGGTTCCTCCCCTCGTCAATCTGGATAGTTGTTCTATCCTTATCTCACACAGCGCTGCTAAATGCAACTTGTGTGGATTTTTTAAATAGGGGCCTACCCCGGCGTGACTCTCCGCTGCACTCTTACACCTCCAACCTTTTCAATTTTATTATATAAGAAATCCTCCTGGTAAATTTATTCTAATCCTTCTTCAACAATCCCCTCACATTCTTAAGGGTAAATGAGATGGAGGGAAAGCGGGAGAGAGACAACCCAAGAAAGGGGAAAAAAAAAAAAAAAAAACTGTTTCTATTGTCTCTCCTCCCCCCCTGTCCCTCCATCTCATCTCCCTCGCGAGCTCGCGAAGATACATGCAGCGGCTCAGAGGGTAGATAAGTACCACATTTTCCCTATCTTATACTTATAATACTACAATTCTCTTGTATAATTTCTCATAACATCATGCCTTAATACACATTTTATATTCTTATCCCCACATTTCCCAGAAAAAAAAAAAGAAAATCACTCGTGCCTATATTTAAAAAAGGGAGGAAAAATATCCTCACTTTAAATTGTCAAGATAGTTACCTAATAGTGAGACAATGGGGTGATGTGTACAAAAAAAAAAAAATCACTCGTGACTATATCTAAACAAGGGAGGAAAAATATCCTCTTATTAAATTGTTAGGATAATTACTTAATAGTGAAGCAGTGGGGTGATGTGTGAAAAGGGAAAGGAAAAAAAAAAAAAAAAATCTCACGTGCTTAATTTAAAGGGGGAGGTTCCAAACAAAAAGGGTATTCCTCCCAGGTGTAGAAAGAAGCTAAAGAACAGAAAACTCTTGTGAATATTTTCAAGTAGAAGAAAGAGGAAAAAAAGAAAACAATCCTCTCATTAAATTATCAAAATAAGTTACTAGTGAGGAAGTGAATTGTGTATGAGGAAAAAAAAACAAAGAAAAACATTCCTCTCAAGTGTACCAAATCTAGAAAACTCACAAAAAAAGAAAAAGGGGAAAAACCCTTTCTTCACTAAAGTGTATCTAAGGTATGCTAATAGTTAGAAGAGTCCCTCTCCTGCCATATTTCTTCCAAAGTTGTTCATCCCTCCCTTATCGCTTCTTCTTCCAATGTGTCTGTCCCTTTCTTTTGTTGCTGGGGATACTCAGAAGCTCCTTCCCTAGGTATACGACTCGGCCAGTTGGTAATCTGTATGGGCTCTGTCTCTATGAACCGAAAAAATGCAACTCTGTCCTGGTATGTTCTGAGATTGAAGTATCTACCATTTCTGTAGAACGTTACGTAGAAGGGGAATCCCCATCTATACGTACACCCCGCTTTTCTAGCCAAATCCAGTAATGGTCTTAGGATCGCTCTTCTCAGCAATGTTCCTCTGGAGATATCTGAATATATCTTTACTGGTACCCCTTCCAATGTTATATCTTGGGCTTCCCAGGCTAGTCTCAGAATCATTTCTTTATGCGTATAATGGTGTATTCTGCAGATCACGTCTCTAGGTCTCTTTTCTTCTTTACTTCTAGGGCCACTGGTTCTATGGATCCTCTCTATTTCTAGGTTTCCTGGGTATTTGTCTTTTAAGACCTGTTTAACCGCTTGCCGCCCGCCCGCTGTCATATGACGGCGGAGTGGAGCGACCATTATCCTGGGCCGCCGTCATATGACGGCGTCACTTTAAGCAGGGCAGGCGCGCGATCGCGTGCGCGCCGCCCTGCACTGCCGGTGTCGGGGTGTCCCTGGGACACCCCCGTCACCGGCAGGGGGGAAACAGCCAATGGGCGTGGCTGTTTCCCACGTGATCGGCTGTGTTCCAATGACACAGCCGATCACAATGGAGGTGCCCGGGAGATGACCGCGCATGCGCGATCGGGAGCGCGCAGCGCAGTCATGTCGGTGGCACTGTGTTCCGTAGGAACACGGCTGTCACCGGCGGTAGTAAACAGTCACTGACAGTGACTGTTTACTATGTGATCGGCTGTGAATCCATTCACAGCGGATCACAAAATGTAAACACAGAGCAGTAATTCACTGTTACTAGCTCTTCTCCCCTCATACAGTTTCCAGTGTGAGGGAGAAGAGCTAGAAATAGTGAGTTACTGCTCTGTACACATGTAACAAAGTAAAAGCACAGAAATAAATGTCCCCACACAGTCCTCAGCCCCCCCCAATGTCACCTGTCACCCAACAGTCACCTCATCAGTGCCCAGAAATTGACACCCATAACATTCGCATGTGAGCGCAGCGATCGCGGGCAGAATCACCGCAATTCTGCCCGCGATCCGTAAATCATTGCAAATCGCGGGACGCCTGTGCGTTGCCCGTGATTTGCAATAGCACCCCAAACGCTGTGAGATGTTGCCGCCATTTCCGCCTGCCGAATCGCGGTAACATCGCGCAAACAACGCATGGCGCCCAAAAAAGGTACGAGAGTTTCTTTGGGGCGTCATGCGTTGTTTGCGCGATGTTACCGCGATTCGGCAGGCGGAAATCGCAGCAACATCGAACAGCATTTGGGGTGCTATTGCAAATCACGGGCAACGCACAGGCGCCCCGCGATTTGCAATGATTTCTGGATCGCGGGCAGAATCGCAGTGATTCTGCCTGCGATCGCTACGCTCACATGTGAACGTAGCCTAAAGTTCACCGGTCACCAGAGACTGCCATCAGTACCGACGTGCACCATCGCCCGTCACCTGTCACCCATCAGTTACCATCGCTCGTCACCTGTCACCCCATCAATCACCGTCACCTGTCACCCCATCAGTCATCGTCATCTGTCACCCTATCAATCATCGTCACTTGACACCCCATCAGTGATCGTCACTTGTCACCCCATCAATCATCGTCACATGTCACCCCGTCAGTGATTGTCATCTGTCACCCCATCAATCATCGTCACTTTTCACCTCATCAATCATCGTCACCTGTCACCTCATTAATCATCGTCACCTGTCACCTCATCAATCATCATCACCTGTCACCTCATCAATCATCATCACCTGTCACCCCATCAGTCATAGTCACCTGTCACCCCATCAGTCATCGTCACCTGTCACCCCATCAGTCATTGTCACCTGTCACCCCATCAGTCATCGTCACCTGTCACCCCATCAGTCATCGTCACCTGTTTGCCATATACATGCAATCACTTACTGACCACCTAACGACTATATGCGTCGGCCATTAAAAGCTAAATACTGGGGTTATGGCAGCAGATAGCTGCCATAACCCCGGTATTTTTTGAAACGGCGGGCGGTCGGCTTTCAGATAAGGGTGGTCCCAGTGGCGGATTCATAGTTACATTCGCCGCGGAATTACCCTTATGGTGCAGGGGAAGAGGTGCCCCCCCCTCCTGCCGCGTCCCAGACGTTTTCCCAGCTTACCGGACCTGCCGGCAGCGGGGAAGACTATCCGGTCCCGGATCCTCAGAGACAGGAAGTCGAGTGAGGGCAAGATGGCCCTCACTCAACTCTATGGTCTTGGAGGACCGGAGCTACGTCAAAAGACGTTGCCTAGCAACCGGTTTAAAGGGCCGCTTTTTTTTTTCTTTTTTTTTTTTCCTCTTTCAACAATTTTCTTTTTTTTTCTTTTTTAGTGTAGTTGTGAGGTGTGAGGTCTTTTTGACCCCAGATCTCACAATAAAGAGGACCTGTCATGCCTATTTATATTACAAGGGATGTTTACAATAGGAATAAAAATGATCAAAACATTTTTTTTTTAAACTGTGTAAAAATAAAAAAATAATAAATAAAATAAATAGGAAAAAAAAAAAAATTAAAGCGCCCTGTCCCCGTTAGCTCGCACCGCGCGCAGAAGCAAACGCATACGCAAGTCCCACCCACATATGTAAACGGTGTTCAAACCATACATGTGAGGTATCGCCGCGATCGTTAGAGCGAGAGCAATAATTTGAGCCCTAGAACTCCTCTGTAACTCTAAGCTAGTAACCTGCAGACATTTTTAAAATGTTGCCTATGGGGATTTTTAAGTACCAATGTTTGGCGCCATTCTGTGAGCATGCGCAATTTTGAAGCATGACATGTTGGGTATCTAACTACTCGGCGTAACATTGTCTTTCACATTATGGAAAAAATTGGGCTAAATTTACTGTTTTCTTATTTTTTAGATCAAAAAAGTGAATTTTTTTCAAAAAAATCGCATTTGGAAGACTGCTGCGCAAATATGGTGTGATAAAAAATATTGCAACGATCTCCATTTTATTCTCTAGGGTCTCTGCTAAAAAAATATATATAATGTTTGGGGGTTCCAAGTAGTTTTCTAGCAAAAAAAATGATTTTAGCTTGTAAACACCAAGTGTCAAAAATAGGCCCAGTCTTAAAGTGGATAAATGGACAACTTTGTGTAAAGCGCTACTTGGATGTTAGGCCTATGTATGTGGCCAGGCTGTGAAAAAGTGTTACACATGTGGTATCGCCATACTCAGGAGGAATAGCAGAATGTATTTTGGGGTGCAATGTTTGCTATGTACATGCTATGTGTTAGAAATATTGCATAAATGGACAGCTTTGTGTAAAAAAAAATGTGTTTTCATTTTCTTTCCACATTTTCCAAAAAACTTGTGGAAAAAAATGACATATTCAAAAGACTCATTATGCCTCAAAAATTATACGTTGGGCTGTTTGCTTTCCAAAATGGGGTCATTTTATGGGGGTTTCCATTGTCCTGGTGCTCCAGGGCCTTCAAAAGTACGATAGGTTGTCAGGAAATTATATGTGTAATTTGTGCTCCTAGAATGCTGGACGCTGCTACTTTGATGTTAGGCCTCTGTATGTGGCCAAACTGTGAAAAAGTCTCACACATGTGGTATCGCCATACTCAGGAGGAGTAGTAGAATGTGTTTTGGCATGTAGTTGCAAGTATACATATGCTGTGTGAGAGAAATAACCTGTTAATACGGCAATTTGTAAAAAAAAAAAAAATCTTCATTTTGCAAAGCATTGTGGGAAAAAATTACAACTTCAAAAAACTCACCATGCCCCTTATTAAATACCTTGGAATGTCTACTTTCCAAAAAGGGGTCATTTGGGGGGTATTTGTACTTTCCTGACTTTTTAGTGTCTCAAGAAATGAGATAGGCCTTCAGTACATCAGGTGTGATCAAGTGTGATCAATTTTCAATGATTCGCACCATAGTTGGGGACTCTATAACTTTCACAAAGACCAAATAATATACACTTACTTGGGTTATTTTTACCAAAGATAAGTAGCAGTATAAATTTTGGCCAAAATTTGTGAAGAAAAATGACTAATTTGCAAAATTTTATGACAGAAACAAAGAAAAATGCGTTTTTTCACGATATTTTCAGTCTTTTTTTATTTATAGCACAAAAAATAAAAAACCCAGTATTGATCAAATACCATCAAAAGAAAGCTCTATTTGTGTGAAAAAAAGGACACAATTTTTGTATCGGTCTGGGCAGGAAGGGGGTGAAAGTGCACTGTAGGCAAGTGGTTAAAGATCTCCTTCGCCGCCTCAGCCAGTTTTTCATTACTAATAGTTTCAGCCATACCTCGTAGTCGCAAGTTACTACGGCGACTTCTATTTTCTATATCCTCCAGCTGTAGTTGTATTGCGTCCTCTGTTTCTTTTTGGGTGTCTCGTTTTGACTCTAAGGCTAGCAATCTTTCTTTTATCGAGCTAATAGATGTCTCCTCTTCTACTAGGCGGGCTGTGATGTCTTGTATATCTTTTTTTACTTCTTGTATTTCTTGCTGGTGTTTTTCCTCTATTCTGCTAATCATTTGTTCTATGTCCGCTTTTGTCGGTAGTACCTGTAACATGGCTTTGAGTTCAGACTTTATTTTTATATTGCTTTATACTCAGATCACATGTTCCTTTATATCCACCATTCACTTTTATGGATTATTGAAGTGGAGAGCCACCTCTCTACCTTCCAGCTTTTTACACAGTTTCCTGGTAGCTCAGCTCTCTTCACAAAAATACCTTTTCTTTATAATTTTTGGCAGTCTCTTATTCTCTCTTTAATCCATACATTTAAGGCATATGAGTAAAGTGTATCACTTCATGTTTATCACAGCTTTTATATAATCCGCAGTACTCACAGTTCCTGCTGTGGTTTTCTCTCACCTCTCCTCTTTTCCTCCACGCTGTGTAGATCTCCGTGCTTTTTCAACATTCCTTGTTGTTCGGTATAGCCGGAAAGGGGGAGCGGGCTATCCGTCTAGGCACTCCACACTGTAATGAAGAGGGCTATCGCATCCTTCCAGGTCTTGGGTGTCTGGTCCTAGTCAGTGTAGTGCTTGCCTGTCCCTGCATCGGCGGTGCGGGTGCTTGGCGCTCCAGATGACTCACTCCTTCATCTGAGGCTTCCTCCCTTCAGTGTCCGGCTCCCTCACGTCTCCTTACGGCGCCCCGTGTATCTCCGGCAGTAATGGAGCTGGTAGTAAAGGTACCTCCCCCCTCTTCCCGGGCCGCGGCTGTTAACGCCCGGTCGGTATAGAGGTGTAGCGGTTGCTCAACTGCTTTCTGCCCCTCCGTCGGTGATATGGGGATTCGGCACTTGCGGTGGTTCACTCCTCCACCCGGGGACTCCTCTGTATAGTACCCGGCTCCCTCGTGTCTCTCCTCAGCGTCTCCTGTACCTCTAGCGTCGGAGATGTAATCGGCAGCTTAGAGAATCACAGAGCGTGTCTTCACATGACCGCTTCCGGCTGATATGACACTTTAACCACTTTAAAGCGGTAGTGTACTCAGACCTTTTTTTCGCAATTTCAATTTAAAGCCTGTAATAAGTCATTGTTAATCACATAGCCTGTAAAGCAAATGATAAAAAATCACCCTTACATCTCTTATTGATCCCGTTCTGCTGCGTTTTTGTTCATGTGTAGCGCCGCCATCCTTACTGTTGTTTCCCTGTTCTTCTCTGTCATGTATTTCAGCCCTCAGTGTTCGGTCTGTTCAGAAATCCCGCACATGCGCACTAGCCGCAGTTTCTCCTCCTATCTTCGGCTCTCTCTGCTATCACTCCCCTGTGACGTTGCAAGTCACATGGGGTAGTCGAGGAATGCCTGAATGGGGACGGACGGAGTCTCGCGAGAGCACGGGGGTGACGTCTAGTAAAGGAAATGATGCAGCCCTGGTGTGAGACCCTGCTATTCCGGCAGCAGCAATAACTTGCCGGAAAATCTGGATGAACGGAGCATGCGCGGGTGACGTCATTAGAAATTACAAGCAAAATATCTAAAGAACGGAAAAAGTGAGTGGCAAAGGAGAAAGGTAAAAATATTATATGCACACATACAATTTTAAATATGTAAAGTACAATAAATGAGTATACTACCTCTTTAAGACCAGAGGATTTTGCTGCTCAATGACCAGGCCACTTTTTTTTAACTTGGCACTGCGTGATTTTAACTGACAATTGCGTGGTCATGCAATGCTGTACCCAAACAAAATTTACGTCCTTTTTTGCCCACAAACAGAGCTTCTTTTGGAGGTATTTGATCACCTCTGTAATTTTTTTTTTTTTGCGATATTAACCACTTAAGCCCCGGAAGATTTTACCCCCTTCCTGACCAGGGCCTATTTTGCGATTCGGCACTGCGTGACTTTAACGGACAATTGCGCGGTCGTGCGATGCTGTACCTAAACAAATTTGACGTCCTTTTTTTCCACAAACAGAGCTTTCTTTTGGGAGTATTTGATCACCTGTGCGATTTTTTGATCATGCGCTATAAACAAAAAAAGAGCGACAATTTTGCAAAAATAACAATATTTTTCACATTTTTTTTATATGAAATTCCCCCCCAAAAAAATTTAAAAATCAAAATTTTTTTAACATTTTTGGCCAATTTGTTTTCTGCTACATATGCTTGGTAAAAAAAATCACAATAAGCGTATTTTGATTGGTTTGCGCAAAAGTTATTGCGTTTACTAACTAAGGGAAAGATTTTTGTAATTTTTGTTGTTTTTTTTTTTTACGAGTAATGGCGGCGATCTGCGATTTTTTTTGCGGGACTGCTACATTGCGGCGGACAGATCGGACCCTTGACTGACATTTTTGACACTTTTGGGGTTACCAGTGACATTACTACAGTAATTAGTGCTATAAATATGCTAAATATGCACTGTTACTGTAAAAATGACACTGGCAGGGGTTAACTTTACTGGGGAAGGAGGGGTTAAGTATGTCCCTAGGGGCGTGTTTCTAACTGTGATTGGACATGGCTACTGGTGTAATAACAGAGATCAACGGTCCTACATAGTAGAACCGTGTGATCTCCATTTTTACACAGGGGAGAATGACAGGCAGCTTTGTTTACATTAGCCGCCTGCCTTTCTCCCTTCACGGCAAACGATCGCGAGTGACCGGCGGACATCGGGTCCGCCGGTAACACGCACTGACTTGTTAGGGAGCGGGCGGGCGCACGCTCGCCCGCTATTGGCTCACAAGCTAGTGACAGGCTAGTGATGTACCGGTACATCACTTTGCCTGGCCGGGGGGTGACCGCCGCAGTATATGTACTTGCGGCGGTCGGCAACCGGTTAATAAAAAAAGAGCGAAAATTTTGCAAAAAATTAACATTTTCTACTTTGACTGTTAAAAAATATCCAATATATTCAATTTTTGTCATATATTTAGGCCAAAATGTATTTAGCTATATGCCTTTGACAAAAAAATTCTCAATGAGTGTATTTTTATACACTTTAAGACCGGAAGATTTTACCCCCTTCCTGACCAGGCCATATTTTGCGATTGTGTGGTCGTGCGATGCTGTACCCAAATGAAATTTACGTCCTTTTTTTCCCCAAAATAGAAATTTATTTTGTTGGTATTTGATCACCTCTGCGATTTTTATTTTTTGCGATATTAATAAAAAAAGAGCAAAAATTTTGCGAAAAATTGACATTTTCTACTTTGACTGTTAAAAAATATCCAATATATTCAATTTTTTTAAAAAGGAGCGACAATTTTGAAAAAAAAAAACAAACAATATTTTTCACATTCTGATATATAACATTCCCCCAAAAAAATGAAAAATCTAAATTTTTTAACATTTTAGGCCAATTTGTTTTCTGCTTCATATTTTTGGTAAACAAGATTGCAATAAGCGTATTTTGATTGGTTTGCGCAAAAGTTATCGCATTTACTAACCATGGGAAAGATTTGTAATTTTTATTGTTTTTTTTTTTTTTACTATTAATGGTGGCGATTTTTTGCAGGACTGTGACATTGTGGCGGACAGATCGGACCCCTAACTGACATTTTTGACACTTTTGGGGGGACCAGTGACATTACTACCGTAATCAGTGCTAAAAATATGCACTGTTACTGTAATAATGACACTGGCAGGGAAGGGGTTAACGCTGTTGGCGATCAAGGGATTAAATGTGTGCCTCATGCTTACTGATGTGTGTGGGGGGAGGGGGTTCTGTGACACAGACAGAGATTGTAGGTTCAGCTATGCTGAATCCTGTGATCTGTCCCTGTCTGTCACAGAGAAGAATTTGGAAAAAACAAAAGAAAAATGGACTTTCTAGGCACAATAAATTAAAAATGAAACACTTTTATTTTTGATTAGCATAAAATCAGAGGAAAGACGAACCCCCTAGGGGGCTAGTAAGTCAAAGTACACATAGCACAATAAAATATACCTTGCCAATGAGGCATAAGCATGCAAAAGTAGTTACAAAAATTGTATTTAGAAAACAAGATGGTAAATGAGGACGCTATACGTTACATCCAACAAGACTCGAAACCGAAGTCAAGGGCAACGCAGAGCGTCCTTAGATGGAGTAGATACAACTTGCACATAGGGAAGGTTCATGTAGCCAGATGCCCTACATGTTTCGCTTAAAATTCAAGCTTCTTCCGGAGCTATTAGGATACAAGTTCCCTATAAAGGCAGATGTGGTATTCACAGTAGCCAGAATTTAGGCAAAAACGAGGTAGACAAAAAAAGGCAAGTATGAACGGGGGATGACCTGCAGAGGTAAATCTGATGGACATACTGCTATAACCAGGTTAGGCAGGATATTTGTCTAGATAAAAGGACAAACAGTGGTAACCAATAAGGAACAGAGACAAGCTTAGATGGCTTGATCCAAAAAAGTCCCTCTGATAAGAAAAAACATGCAGTATGTCTTCAGTAGATGCCTCATACGCCACAGGTCGAATCCCCCGGATGGGGATGAACTGCGCCCCTATTTATGCTGCAATAGTGTTGGCACATTCGTTTTGTTCTGTCACAGAGAAGATCCGCCTGCTTTGTTTACACAAGCAGGTGGATTTTCTCACTCTTTCCGCGACGATCGGGAAAGAGAGACGGCGATCGCCGCCTCTCCTCCTCCAGCTATAACACCGCTATAAGGTTTGTTTTGCTGTCTGTACCCCTGTTGAGAATATTTCACCTTACTTTCTGTCCCTGTGACAATTGGATTTTGAAAATGTTGGGTTGTTGTAGAAACAAGGCTTGGTGATAAAGCTTCAGTGCTTCAAGCTTCCATGGTAACTCTTACAGGAGTGAGTTTCCCTTCCTAGGGGTAGAATTCCTCTCACATCCTGTTGTCTCCCTCCGTTTGTATGAGTCATATGTAAGTCGGATGTTTGTAACTCAAGGACTGCCTGTGTTAGTTTGGTGTGCTGGTATTCTCTTATCATTGGATTTACATTGTACCACATGCATCCACCCTTATACAGGGTCTCTTTAAGTCTGCGGTATGTATGATTAATTTGCATACAGACTGTTTGAGATAATGCCCACATATAATTCTAAACCTTCATGATTGAAAGAACTGAAATCCATTAACTGATAGGGGCTGGTCAGGAATAGTAAGGCCACTTTCAGACGGGGCAGGCTCTGTCAAGCGGATCTGCCTGCTTAGCAGGGGATCTGTCTGCTGAGCAGGTGGATGACAGGACCGTGTCTGCTCTGCATGGACACAGCCTGCTGTTCTGTATGGGGCGGTCAGATGGAAATGGACCACCTGTCTGCTTCAGTCCGACCTGATCCCCCGGACAGATGGGAAGCAGATCTCAATCCATCTGTTTTTAGCGGACAGGATTGGATCGGATGCTGGCGGGTGTTAGCATACACTTTTCCGCTGACATCCGGACCACCTATCCATTTCCATCAGACCCAATCTCCGTCAATCTGTTTTTAGCGGACAGGATCAGATCGGATGGTGGCAGATGTCAGTGTACACATGCCCGCTGACATCTATTGAACTATAGAGAACACCAGATTGTCAGATCGGGTCCATCAGAAAAACGTACAGGCGGACCCAATCGGTCTGTCAGTGTGAAAGGGTCACAAGGCTGAGAGAAAAAAAAACTCGATTATGCTTGCAAAATTTCAGGCTTTCAATCTTCACCTGGTCCTCTATCCAGGTTCTCTGGCTCCGACTGTCTGACTGGCTGAGCGACGATGACGTCACTCCTGCGCATGCGTGCGGGAATCCCAGCCGCGGCATAGCACTCTGAAAGAACGGCACATGTAGGCCGTCCATTCAGGGTGCATGGGCTGGTGACGTCACATCCTTCTACAGAAGTAAGAATCTCCTAAATGGTGCACCTTTAGGAGATTTTACAGTACCTACAGGTAAACTTGATTATAGGCTTACCTGTAGGTAAGAGATACACAGACTTTACTACCACTTTAAAACCCCCCACTGAATTCTGGTCTTTTGTCCTTTTATCCTAATAATATAAAGTTGGGTCTGATGTTAGTTTCATCATCTGACAAATATAACAATGCACTCTTTTATGCTGAAATTATGTGACATATGAAGATCCAAAGATATTCTGAAATTGTTATATAACAGCTGATAATTAATCCAATAGTTTATAATATTTGTTGGGCTGTGACCCACCAATAAATTGGTCACAATAAACCAGAGTACTTGTTTTTGCCTGCACAAGCCCTGTATGTACCTTTTTTATCTTTTGCCATCATTTAGAAATATGTATATTACTATATTTTAATATGCACCATAACCTGGAGTATTGAAGCGACAAGTCTGGTAGATTGTCTCTTTGAGCTAAGCCAAGGAGCCCCTGCTCTCACTATAACATTATTAGTTTTAGGCAAATACCTGCATTTCTGTCTGAGAATTTTATGGATCCTCTCTGGTGAGTTAATGTTTTTACAGGGCTTTTCTCCAGCTGTAAAATATATTTAGGTCATGTATTTCCAACATTCAGTTTTGCTGTTTGATGGTGCACCAGAATTACACTGCTGAGAAAGCAGTGCAAGATGATGTATAACCTAACATGCAAGATCAACGGTTACTATATCACTAAACACATTCAACTGTTACGAAGTTTAAAAGCAAAAAGTTATGTAAAATAGAAACTACTTTTGTCCTTGAATGCTCCCTACTATCCAGGTTACCGGTGCATTTTATTATGTAATTTTGCAAAATTCTGCCTTACTTCAGCATACATATCCTAATGAGCATGATGCACAGGTAGTTTCTCAAGCAAAACTAGAATAAACTCAAGAGTTACCTAAAATTGCCACATAATGCATTATAATTCTAAAAAGCCTTATATCAGTTATAGGGAAAAAAGGGGTTGTCCTGTATTAACTGTCGTGTTCCTGTGAAGAAATTTCAATGTTTGTTACTGACTGTGGGTATTCCTCAACATTCCAAAGATAATTAGGCCTGAATCAGGGAGTTTGGATCCTGAAGCTCACTTACATTGCAGCATGCCAGGTTTGAGGAACATTCCAGTGAACCGGGTGACTGTATGCTCTCCAGAATGTTCCTTAACAGCAGGCATGCTACAGTGTAATACAATGTAAAAATAGTATCCCCTTGTGCTCTCATGCTTAGATCTAATTGTGTATTTTCAGTTTACCAGAGATTCTGTGCAAAGAGCATCTCTGTCATCTGGGACGCAAGTCTTCCTTGTCCATGACAGACCCTTAAAAGGTTTCCCTAGGAAGCCCTTCAGTCCTGGGATCAGAAACAATTTGTATAGAGGTGAAGCTGGAATAACAGACCACTGACACTATTTACATTGCCCTTATTCATGCGCAGGGTAGGAATGCACTACTGTACTTTCCTTTTGTAAATCTAATTCTATAATATGCTAAACCATTGCAGCTATAATGACAATTCAAAGTGTCATTTCAAGGTTAATATTCTGTTTTCTTCAGAATAGAGAAATTACATATGTAAGATGATTTAATTCTTAAAGGAGAAGTATGGCCAACACTTTTTTTGCTAATACATCTCCTATGGATCAAAAGAATGCCATTTGTTCTGCACTTCTGTGACTTGTTTTCAGCCAACAGCGGGCTAAAGCCCTTTGTCAGCTGACATCACTCAACTAGTCCAGGCTGGGAAAAATGCAGACTTTACAGCTGAGATCCACCCGCATGCTTGGTTCGGCAGCTGGCTGAGCCGCTGGGAGACTGAGCCAGCTGCTCCCTCCCTTCCCCAGGCTAGTACTCCAGTGAGTACTGAAGGGGAGACAAGAGAGCTTCTGACAGACAGTCATAGCTCTATGCTCAGAGCGGAGGGATAGAACTGAGTGATTCGCTGTGTTTGATTGCTCAGTTCTTACTGTGAGTATAAGGTTTGTTTTTTCCTTTTTTTTTTTTAAACCTCAAACTTCTCTTTTAAAATCTATCCTTTGTCCTGAGTAGTGATGGACGAACATCGGCCGGGGCGGTTTGCGAACGCCAGCCGCAAATGTTCTCAAAAGTCCACGAACCGTGAGTTCGCGGCAGGCCCCATTGACTTTAATGGCAGGCAAACTTTAAAAACCTTTATTTGCAGCCACAAAAGATGTACTAGCTGTGCACAAATAGTCCCAGCACATGGATAATGTCATAAAAGAAGTATTGCAATTGAAAAAGTTGCCCTAAATTTTTTTTTTTTTTTTTACAGCAAAAAATATTTTTTTTTCATAAATCAGCCAGAACTGACAGCAGCCGGTAAATACATTGTCTAATACATATAGGGTCCATTCACACATCTGTAAAATGGGTCCGCATCCATTCCACAATTTGGCGGAACCTTTACAGACCCATTGTTTTTCATTTCCAGTCTGAAAAATTAGGCATTCACAGAATAAAGAAGTAAGTGTCAGCCATTCCAGGCCCCAAAAATTATCCCACATGCATTTACCTGACAGCTAAGAACGTAGTATTCTGTGGCTGAAGGTACATTAGGCATTCACAGGTAACAGAAGTAAGTGTTGGCCATAAAAGGCACAAAAAAATAGCCCACATGGGTTTACCTGACAGCTAAGAATGTAGTATTCTGTGGCTGATGGTACATTAGGCATTCACAGGATACAGAAGTAAGTGTCACCCATTCCAGGCCCCAAACATTAGCCCACATGGGTTTACCTGACAGCTAAGTACGTAGTATTCTGTGGCTGAAGGTACATTAGGCATTCACACAGTATACAGAAGTAAGTGTCGGCCTGTATAGGCTGCAAAAATGAGCTCACATGGTTTGAACTGACAGCAAAAAACGTAGTTTTTGATGGCTAGAGGTACGGTAGGCGTTCACAGTACACAGAAACGTAAGTGTTGGCCTGTATAGGCTGCAAAAATTAGCTCACATGGTTTGAACTGACAGCAAAAAACATAGTTTTTGATGGCTAGAGGTATGGTAGGCATTCACAGTACACAGAACCGTAAGTGTCGGCCTGTATAGGCTCCAAAAATTAGCTCACATGGCTTGAACTGACAGCAAAGAACTTAGTATTTGGTGGCTGAAGGTACATTAGGCATTCACAGAAAAAATAATTGTCGGCCCTGAAAGGCCCCAAAAATTTGCCTTTCAATGGACATGAAATGCCTTTTATGCCGCTGTATGTAGCAAAGCCAAGGATCAGGAATTGTTGTGGGTGGAGGAATTTCGATGAAACCTGGTCTACTGGTCACATGTGTTGAATTCCTCAGAGATCCATGCCTCATTAATTTTTATAAATGTGAGGTAGTCTACTCTGTCATGAGCTAGGCGAGTGCGCTTATCGGTCACGATCCCCTCTGCTGCGCTGAACGTCTTTTCGGACAGGACACTGGATGGGGGGCAATCCAACATTTCCATTGCAAATTGTGTAGGCTCTGGCCAGAGGTCAAGCCTGCCCACCCAGTAGTCCAGGGGGCCGTTAACCCGATGTAGTCGGACACCTGTCGGTCTAGGCGTTCCCTCATGCTGGATCCGGAGTACATCTGTCGATGGTTCGGCTGAAAGAAGGATCTCATATCGGAAGTGACCAAGACATCTTCCAACCTCCCTCTTCTTGCAGGTGCTGTTGGATTGCTACCCGCAACTGTCTCTCTGTGACTGGAAATTCCTCTGCCAGCGCTCGGAAAAGCAGAATGCAGCAAGGCCTGGAAGTGCTGCATTCTGACCGCCCTCTGTGATTGTGGTAACATTTCCGCCATTTTGTGTTTGTACCGGGGGTCTAAGTACGTTGCCACCCAGTACTGGTCCTTGGCCTTTATGGGTTTTATACTGGGGTCCCCCTTAAAACACTGCAGCATGTAGGCCCCCATTCCCACTAAACTGGAAGTGGTATAGTGGCCTGCTTCCAGCTCATCATCCAGGATTATGTCGTCCTCGTTCTCCTCTCCCCATCCACGGATAACACAAGGGACCCCAGAAAGGTTTAAAGCATGCTCTTCTTGCTCCTCCTCATCCCCCCCAACACCATCCTTCTCCTCTGACTCCTCTTCAGACTCCTGCTGTTGATTTGTCTCAGATGGAGTAGCACCCCCTGGGAATTCATTCAACATTGCGACTTCCTGATCTTCGTGCTCCTGCTCCTCGACGGCTTGATCAATGACACGACGCAATGCATGCTCCAGAAAGAAGGCGTAAGATATGATGTCACTTATGGCACCCTGGCCATGACTGACCAGTTTGGTGATCTCATCGAATGGCCGCAGAAGTCTGCATGCGTCCCGCATGAGCAGCCACTGGAGAGGTGAAAAATACCCAAGCTCCCCAGAACCTGTCCTGCCTCCGAGTTCAAACAAGTAGTCATTAACTGCACGATTCTGCTGGAGCAGCCTATCGAGCATATGCTCCATCGCGTCGGGCAGTCATAAATAAGACGCCTGAGGGGCAGGTTGTGTCGCTGCTGAATCTCAGCAAGGCGAGCCATGAACAGACAAGGACTCACTGCTCAAGGTGGTGTAATTGCCTGATGACCTTGTCACGATTGTCATATTTGGATGTCCAGTCAATAAATCTGGATTTTGACTCAACCTGGAGTGCTGCCAATTCCTTTTCTTTTATCAAGGCGAGCCATGGCTGTGTAAGATCTTCGGAAATGGCCCGAGATTTTCATGGCCTGCCGCAAGACGTCCTGGACCCCAGGGTATTTGGCAAAGAATTGCTGCACCACCAAGTTCAGGACGTGTGCCATGCATGGCACATGTGTTATTTTGCCCTGTTTCAGCACGCTCAGCAGATTGGCACCGTTGTCGCACACCACTTTACCAACTGACAAATTCAGCGTTGTCAGCCACTGATCTGCCTGTGAACACAAAGCTGAAAGGAGTGCAGGACCAGTGTGGCTCTTGGCTTCCAGGCACAACAGACACAGCACAGCATGGCAACGTCTCACCTGGCATGTGGAATAGGTTCTGGGGATCTTGGGCGGCGCAGGAGAAGAGACGGTAGCAGTGGAAGAGGAGGAGTCAACCGAGGAGGAGAGGGAGGATGGAGGAGGAGGAGAAGAAGAGGCAGGCCTGCTTGCAATCCATGGCGGTACAACTAAATCTACACGGGTGCCACGGGTTGCATGCTTAATGGCCGTCAGAAGGTTCACCCAGTTGGCAGTAAAAGTGATATACCTTCCCTGCCCGTGTTTGCTAGACCATGTGTCTGTGTAGATAACACCCCGCTTCAATCTGTGGTATTGGGGGGCCACAGGTTTATCACACCAGTTCTACAAATAATTGGCCAGTATCTGTTGTCAATGTGTGTAGCACAGTTAACACAGTAAAAGACGCTAAATTTTTGCAGGACTAAAATGCAATCTTAGAAAAGTATACTGTTAAATAACACTCCGCTTCAATATGTGCTATTGGGGGGCAACTGGTCTATCACACCAGTTGTTCAAAAAATTGGCCAGTGAGTTTGACACTGTGTGTACCAGACTTAACTCAGCAGAAGAGGCAATATTGTTGCAGGACACAAATACACTTGTAAAAGTATACTCAGATAACACCCCACTTCAATATGTGGTATTGGGGGGCCACTGGTTTATCACACCAGTTGTTCAAAAAATTGGCCAGTGAGTTTGGCACTGTGTGTACCAGACTTAACTCAGCAGAAGAGGCAATATTGTTGCAGGACACAAATACACTTGTAAAAGTATACTCAGATAACACCCCACTTCAATATGTGGTATTGGGGGGCCACTGGTTTATCACACCAGTTGTTCACAAAATTGGCCAGTGAGTTTGGCACTGTGTGTACCAGACTTAACTCAGCAGAAGAGGCAATATTGTTGCAGGACACAAATACTCTTATGAAAGTATACTCAGATTACACCCCACGTCAATATGTGGTATTGGGGGGCCACTGGTTTATCACACCAGTTGTTCAATAAATTAGCCAGTGAGTTTGGCACTGTGTGTATCAGACGTCTCTCAGCAAAAGAGGCAATATTGTTGCAGGACGCAAATACACTTATGAAAGTATACTCAGATTACACCCCACGTCAATATGTGGTATTGGGGGGCCACTGGTTTATCACACCAGTTGTTCAAAAAATTGGCCAGTGAGTTTGGCACTGTGTGTAACAGACTTAACTCAGCAGAAGAGGCAATATTGTTGCAGGACACAAATACACTTGTAAAAGTATACTCATAAACATATAAAAACCCATAAACAATTGACAATTGCTTACATTAACACAGACAAGCTGAACACAGACGGACCGAAACTACAACAAAACACCTCATATTGACACAAATGCATAGGGAAACAAAAGCCTTTCATGTACAGTTTCTGGGAGACATGTTCTGTTGTCAAATTGACCAGTAAATTGTAAACCAGTTAAAGCAGTTTTTTCCCGCTCAAAACATGCCTTAAATATGAGCTAAACTTGCAATAAAATCAGATGTGACTACACTTTGTTTAGGTACTCTGTGTTCTTGCATCTCCCAGCTGGAAGAGGAGGAATTCACTATCCGGGGGGGGGGGGGGGGGTTAGCAACTGAAGGGTGGTAAATCATCTCATACCTGCCTCTTGACGTGGACGAGCTTACAGCTGGTGTCAGAAGTGGGATCTGCCGAACACAGTATTGGGTGAGTAATTATATTTTTTTATTATTATTATTGCCACCTTATACTGTCGAGAGCAGATTAACGATACCCGGTCAGCGCTATTTTTTTTAGCGCCTCCCAGGAATCTGAAATTCCTATAGCAAATAAGGGGGTCTGATATCCCAGGGTTTGGAACCCGGTTACAAAGCAGTACTGTGTGTGATAGTGAATTCTCCCTCCTAAAAACCTTGTATATATTTGTATAGACACTTAAGTGTATTTAGTCGTTATATAAGATTGCATACCATTGTATAGATGTATATGTAGATTGTATGTGATATTAAGCTGAGCTTGAAGGTATAAAACTTTCCCACCAAAGGATAGTTAACAGCAAACCATAAGTTGGATATATATAAATCTGATTATTAAGACGCAGGAAACCACATAAATTGGAAAACTAGGTTTTTCCAATAAAGTCTAAATACTGACCTCACCACCCCATATATATATATAAACCTTCAAACTCAGCTAAATCTCACTCTATATTCTGAGCCTAGAATAATGGGCAATTTTCAAGGTAAGGAGAATCCCAAGGGAAAAATGAAATATAAGTTTAGAACTGAAAGTCATGTTCCTAAATCTGCTGCAAACCACTCTATGGTGGAAGTGTCCCCCAAAAATGAATTGGGGGAAACACCAAAAATGTTTGTCCGGAAGTGTTTAGGTTCATTTTATACTGATCCCTGGGTAGAAAATATGTCAATGTGGACTGAGGGAATGAGATGTAGTGATCCATTTCCAAAGGAAGGATCCTTTTCAGAATTTCATGTTGCTATGATAAAAGGGTTATGTTTAAAGGAGATAGATGTTTTTCCATGGTACCAGGGAGACCCAAAGTGGGACAAAGCATATATGAGAAAATGTGGACAGGCATGGTTATCAGTGCAAACTTTCTGGACTGATCTCAGCAGTGTAAATGAGAAACAGCAGGTCAGAGCCCCCATTGTGTCCCCAGCTCTCGCTCCCCTTCCTTATGTGCCATTGTATGCTGTCTTAACTAAATTAACACCAGAATCAGATGATGAAATATGCTCAGAGGTAATTGTGCCACCAAATTCTGGTTCTACAGAACCTGAAGTGCAGGATGTCTCTGAGTATGCTATTCAACCTATTGTCCAGCCAGAAAAGCCCAGTAGAGTAAAGTATCCACGTGCAGTGAAAACAAACACCGCCCCCATAGCAACTGAAGCATTTCCGTTTGTTATAATGGGAAACCAAATGATAATGAAGCCACTGCCATCTACTGTATTAAATGATATTATTAATAATTTCCCTGATCCCAGGAAAACGCCTGCTGCCACTGTATCATATTTGAAAAGAATGTGTAAAGGCCAACAGTTTACTGTAGAGGATTATAGATTAATCCTGGAAGGGGTCACAGGGTATCAGGATTCAGCAGAAGGAGGTTTTGACTTTGGAAAATGTGACACTCTTAAAATTCCCAGTGCAGATATCACACCTGCCGAGTATCCCTTAAGGACCTCTGACCAGATAGACAAAATGTGGACACGGGTATTGGCAGAATTTAAAAGGATGCATGGTGATCGTAAAGACATTGGAATAGCCACAACTTGTAAACAAAAAACTGGAGAAAGTGTGTCAGATTTTGCAAAAAAGTTTAGGAAGACGTGGGTAGAAGAGGCAGGTTTAGCAATTGCTGATAAAATGGGATTGGTGTATACACAGACATTTGTTGAAAATTTGCTGCCTGAAGTTGCTAGAATTTACAAAATGATCGTTGATAAATGGCCAGAATTAACCCCAGCACAAACCATGAAGCAAGCCATAGCAAAGGACTCTGCAGGATGTTTTGAGATCCACAAGCAGACCACCAAGTATTCAGCTCATGGTATACATTATTCCCAGTCCCGTCCCCACTATGAAAATCGGGGTAGATACACAGACAAGCGCAGCTTTCAGCAGCACACTGGGCCTAGACAAAGTCCACACGTCTGTTTCAGATGCAGACAACCAGGGCATTTCGTTAGAGATTGCCCCTGCCCGCCCCCAGATCAGGTCCAGCCAATGCCTGCCCAGACCCAGCAAACACAGGTAAAGTATCCCGTTCAGTGGGGAATGAATACAGCTAACCCACAATGAAGGTGCCCAAACTCCGTCGCCATGTATGATTTAACCTACACTGCAGAAGAAAAGCCCATGATCAAACTGATTTTAGCAGATGATAGACACCCACCGAGGTATAGGGAAGAGTATTTTTTAATTGATAGTGGAGCAACAGTTTCAGTCATCAAGCAGTGGACAGGTAACGAAACTTATACTGGCGAGCCTTCTGTGGGAATAAACAGAGTATTGACCCCCACTGGACGTACCCCGACCATCCAGGTGTACAATCAGTGGAGGAAATTTTAACAAACCATTCTTTCACTATATTGTCAACATGCCCCTCAAATTTACTGGGAAGAGATCTAATGATCGATTTAGGTATATCTCTCCTGCCCAATGGGGGAGGGGGATTCTCTATTGACTGTGTACATACTCTTACTTGTGAGCAAGCCATTGTTCCCAGTTCTCTTGAAGGAATTCCGCAAGAGACATGGGCACAAGATTCATTTGATGTTGGTTATCTCCCCTGCACACCGTACAAGGCAACTGTCAAACCGCATACGCCCATGTACTTGAAACAATATCCCCTTCAGAAAGCAAAGGAAGAAGCTCTGGCACCAATGATTGAGGAGTTTCTCAAGCAGAAAGTGCTAAAGTTTACTACCTCTCCATACAATACACCAGTAAATCCTGTAAAAAAAAAATCAGATGGCTCTTATAGATTCACTCAAGATCTCAGAGCAATAAATGACATAACTCTCCCGATCACTCCAGTGATGCCCGACATAACCACACTCATAAACCAGATCCCAGCCACAACACAATGTTTCAGTGTGGTCGATCTTTCCAACGCCTATTTCAGCATACCGTTGGATGAGAGGACACAGCCTCTAATGGCATTTGTGTTCAAACTTCGGCAAATGACCTGGTGTAGATTGCCTCAGGGCCTAATTGATGCACCTGCAGTGTACTCCACCGCTCTCCAGCAAGTCCTGGTAAACTGGCATCCGCAGCATGGTTCTACACTGCTATCTTTTGTGGATGATTTGTTAGTATGTAGTCCATCGGAACAAGCGTGCAATAATGACACACTGTCATTGTTGTGCTTTCAAGGAACAAAGGGACAAAAGGTCTCTAAGAAAAAGATCCAATTTTGTCAAAAGAGTGTTACCTTCCTTGGCATGATTCTCATGCCTGGTTCTCGGTTACTAGCCCCAAACCGCATCCACACAATAATCAGTCTCCCCCGCCCACAGACAAAGTCAGAGTTGATGAGCTTCCTAGGTATGGTAATTTTTTGCAGGCTTTGGATCCCAGACTGCTCTCACTGGGACTCCTTCCTCAGACCTTCCACTGTCATCACCGCTCCCCAGAATATTGTTTGGTCTCCTGAAATGATTGATGCTTTTGAGAAATTAAAGATCTCTCTTGTGTCCGCCCCTGCACTAGGCATTCCCCAATACAATGTACCATTTCACTTGTATGCACGTGAAAATTGTAAGACCATAGCTGCAGTGTTAGCCCAGGACCATGGAGGACGGTTGAGGCCTGTTGCATATATATCCAAATTACTCCCAGTCACGGTACAGGGCATGCCACCATGTCTCAGGACCCTGGCAGCATGTGCAATGGCTGTGGAATTGACAAGCTCAATCACACTGGGACATGATACCACACTATTCACTTCGCATCCTGTCCTTCATCTCTTGAAAAATCTGTCCACACAACACATGACTGCCCAAAGGTTGGCAGGATATGATGTTATCCTGACCACCACCCCAGGGCTCCAGGTTCACTACTGTGCACCAACTACTGCACCAATGTTGTTCTTAAACTCTCTCCTAGGATTCAAGGGGCCACAAGATGAGATATCAGAACAACATGAATGTGCAGAACATATTCAGCCCCCGCCCCACCCTGCAAAGTGTTCCCTTTCCTGATGCAGAGGATGTGTTTGTAGATGGCTCCTGCACCCGACCAGATGATCACACATTTCATGCTGGTTATGCAGTGGTACAATTGCCCGATAAAGTCCTTGAAGCCATGCCAGCCGCTATCTCATCAGCACAAGCTGCCGAGTTAATCGCACTCACCAGAGCTTGCGAAATCATGGCTAACAAGCGAGTAAACTTGTACACAGACTCTAGATTTGCATTTTCAGTATGTCATGATTTTGGGGTAAGATGGCAGCATAGAGGATTCACGACAGCAACTGGTAAGCCAGTTGCACATGCACAACCCATTGCAAACCTCCTGGCAGCAATTCAACTCCCAGAGGCCATTGCAGTAATTAAGTGCCAGGCACACACAACTTCTATGTCACTAGTTGCCCAGGGAAACAGGTTGGCAGACAAGCATGCAAAAGCAGCATCTCGAGTCACACAAAACAATGCAACTGAAGTTTTACTAAATGACCCACTGGTACCGCTCACGCCTGAAAATAACATCATGCTGTCCCAACTCCAAACATTTGCAACACCAGCAGACATTAATTACTGGGAGTCCCAAGGATTGACCAAAGACGCTAATGGTCTGTGGTCAAAGGGAGGAGTGGTAGGAATCCCAAAAATAGCAGCCCCCATTCTTATACTGCAAATACATGTTATATGTCACAAAGGTTTTAAGCAAACAATGCAGGAAGTCAGCAAAAGGTTTTGTGCAGAAAATCTAATGCAAATTGTAGAAAGTATAATTTCAAGATTTCACGTGTGCTCGGAACAATGTTCAAGGAAAAAAAGTAGGCCACCATGAACACTTACTACCCCCACAAGGGCCATTTCAGGAATTGCAAATTGATTTTACACATATGCCGAAGGCAACAAATGGATGTAAAACCATGTTGGTAATCGTGGATAGGTTCAGCAGATGGCCTGAGGCGTTTGTGGTTAGGAAAGAGGATGCAAAAACTGTAGCTAAGATTTTGTGTAAAGAAATCATTCCCAGATGGGGATGCCCAGTCAGGATCAGTTCTGACAATGGGACCCCATTCACAGCAAAGGTAACACAGTCCATAGCAGAGCAACTAGCTATAGATTGGAAGTTCCACATACCCTACCACCCCCAGAGTGCAGGTGTTGTTGAAAGAATGAATCGCACACTGAAGGACAAACTGAGGAAGGCAACTGAAGGTACCTACCATAAGTGGGACCAGTACTTACCTGCTATTCTTGCTGAAGTCAGAATGACTCCAGACCCAAGAACTAAGCTATCTCCCTTTGAAATTTTGATGGGGAGACCCTTCCCAACTCCATGGACAAAGAATCCGTTAATTCTCATACCTGGAGATTTGCAGCAGATACAAGAGGAATATGTGGCAAAATTAATTTAAAAATTAAACAGTGATTATGGTGATATTTCGCTCTCGTTTCCTTTGCCAACAGGTGCACCAACCCACCCATTCAAGCCTGGAGACAGACCTGCCCTACGGACCTCCTGCGACAGTTCAAGCAGTGATCAGAACAGCGGTATTGACAGACGACTCCCCGGTTTGGATCCACGCATCGCGACTGAAGGAAGCCCCACCCCTGGACCCCACGACTACGGACCGGAGATTGTGACGAGCACCAGAGGAATTCCAGTTGGATCCAGACAGACGCATTGGTACAATGCCAACGGACACCCCTACTCCTGGAAAACTTCCCATTTTTGCAGCAGTAGTACTGTTTACAGCAAGCTCAACACTAGTAGCCACTGTCTGGTTACTTGCAACATGTGCTCACTACCCGGAGAACCTCTCCTCATTTTGCCCTTCCTCACCCCAGGAAAGGAGAGAGACACGAGACATTCATGTCTCCACTTTACAGTTAAAGTCAAGTTTATTGGACACAAAAGACAACATATGGATGTTTATTGCTACCAACATACTGAATTCTTTTGCCTTTCTGATCACTACAATTCTAATGATTTGTTCTCTACCTGCCTGCTAGCTGTTCCTACCCCAGTTAATGTTTTAAAAGTCTATTATAGTGGGGTGTGGGCCGACTCAAGTATAGAAGACACTGATGTATACACTCATCCAAATCTATATGCTTATCGTAGTGACAGATCCTCATATTCACTCACAGAGACAATGGTAGAGGTAGATACAGGATATGTAACCTCCGCTGAAGTATGTTACAACATGACCTGCAATAGAAGCTATATCCCTATGTGCACACAACCAAGTCGCCAGCCTACATACACCCTAGAATATAACGTCACCTGTTTAGAATCTTGTCTGTGCAAGTCAGTTGCCAATAATATGACATGCACTCATACAATAATGCAACCCAGTTATGTCAAGAATGTCCAGCTCCCTAAGGGATGGCTACTATCACGTGGGACTCATAGTTGGACATATATCCCAGGAAATATAACAGGGGGTCCATGCACTCTTTCACGGCTCTCAGTAATTCTACCCCCAAAACAATCAATTGCCCACTCACGGTCCCCTAGATCTTTGGGGTACACTCTGCCGAGCAACTGTGACTCAGCAGTACATTTGCTCTCTGAAGCGGAATATATTTCGTTGGCCATATCCCTAGTTGGAGTCCCAGGCCTTGCTACAGAAAATCACAGACAACTGAGTAAGGTCGCCTGTGCGCTTGCAAAAGGACTCAACCACACATCTAGTGCTCTGGCTGAATTATTAATGGATCTCCAGGGCACTAGACAGGCAATATTACAAAATAGGCTGACCATTGATTATCTGTTGCTGAAGCACAACATGGGATGTGATTCTTTCGAGGGTATGTGTTGTTTCAATTTGAGTGACCATTCAAAATCCATACAAAGTCATATCAAAACATTAAGTGAATTAGCAAAGGAAATTAGGGAAGATATCAGTAGCAATTGGTGGGACTGGTTTTTTGGGTGGTTGCCTGGAACTGCATTTTTCCAAGGGATACTAATGACCTTAGTGGGGGTAATTGTGGTTATCATTATGTTATGCTGTTGTGTTCAATACATCCCTAATATCATATCTATGTGTAGGACATGTATACTTACAGCAAGAACACAGCAAACATACCCGGGGGGGCACATAGTGCTATTTACAGACTCTAGGCGACCCCACCCTTATGTATAAGGTTGGGGTCAAAGGTTGGGTTGAAAGAGTATATCAACGTGCCTTACAAAAATTATATTTCATATTACATTTTGTTAGGGCTCATTCTACGATGGAATGTGGCCCCCTTCAATTGCAGATTTAACGAGCCAGACTAGCACCCACCTTGGACAGCAGCCAGCTGTATTTTGCATTTAGACGACATGTTAAACCACCTCTCCATTCATTCATTTGAACACTTGAATATTTAGCATTTAGATTACAAGACATTTTGCATAGAGACTGACACCACCCATAAACAATTGACAATTGCTTACATTAACACAGACAAGCTGAACACAGACGGACCGATACTACAACAAAACACCTCATATTGACACAAATGCATAGGGAAACAAAAGCCTTTCATGTACAGTTTCTGGGAGACAAGTTCTGTTGTCAAATTGACCAGTAAATTGTAAACCAGTTAAGGCAGTTTTTTCCCGCTCAAAAAAATAAAATCAGATGTGACTACACTTTGTTTAGGTACTCTGTGTAATCATCTCATACCTGCCTCTTGATGTGGACGAGCTTACATATATTCAGATAGGCTCCAAAAATTAGCTCACATGGTTTGAACTGACAGCAAAAACATTGTTTTTGATGGCTAGAGGTACAGTAGGCGTTCACAGTATACACAAGTTGGTGGCGGGCTGTTTAGGCTGCAAAAATGAGCTCACATGGGTTGAACTGACAGCAAAGAACGTAGTATATGATGGCTAGACGTACAGTAGGCGTTCACAGTATACACAAGTTGGTGGCGGGCTGTTTAGGCAGCAAAAATGAGCTCACATGGGTTGAACTGACAGTAAAGAACGTAGTATATGATTGCTAGAGGTACAGTAGGAGTTCACAGTATACACAAGTTAGTGGCGGGCTGTTTAGGCTGCAAACATGAGCTCACATGGGTTGAACTGAAAGTAAAGAACGTAGTATATGATTGCTAGAGGTACAGTAGGAGTTCACAGTATACACAAGTTAGTGGCGGGCTGTTTAGGCTGCAAACATGAGCTCACATGGGTTGAACTGAAAGTAAAGAACGTAGTATATGATTGCTAGAGGTACATTAGGCATTCACAGTACACAGAACAGTAAGTGTCGGCCTGTATAGGCTGCAAAAAGTAGCCATTCAATGGACATGAAATGCCTTTTATGCCGCTGTATTTAGTGAAGCCAAGGACCAGGAATTGTTGTGGGTGGATGGCAGTCTTTCGGATATTTGTGGCCTGGCATGAGGAATTTCGATGAAACCTGGTCTACTGGTCACATGTGTTGAATTCCTCAGAGATCCATGCCTCATTCATTTTTATAAATGTGAGGTAGTACTAGTCTACACTGTCATGAGCTAGGCGAGTGCGCTTATCAGTCACGATCCTCCCTGCTGCGCTGAACGTCCTTTCGGACAGGACACTGGACGGGGGGCAAGCCAACAGTTCCATTGCAAATTGTTCAAGCTCTGGCCAGAGGTCAAGCCTTTCCTACCCAGTAGTCTAGGGGTTCATCACTCCTCAGAGCGTCCACATCGACCGTTAACCCGATGTACTCGGACACCTGTCGGACACCTTTTTTTACGCTCCAAAATTTGAGCCACAGAAGCCTGCCCTTTTCCAGAAAAACATGACGACGGCATCATGGAAGGTGGAGTGTTGGACAACATTGAGGAGACAGGAGAAGGAGAAGGGGGAGGAGAAGCAGAAGAGGCTGGACGGTGAGAGCATGGAGCGTGGCTTTGTGGGTTCTGACCGTTTTGCTCCCACTGGGCTTGGTGATGGGATTTCAGGTGCCTTCTTAACCACTTAAGCCCCAGCCCTATTTCGGACACTTTTTGTTTACAAGTTAAAACCAGTATTTTTTCCTAGAAAACTACTTAGAACCCCCAAACATTATATATATTTTTTTAGCAAAGACTCTGGAGAATAAAAGGTCGGTCATTGCAAATTTTTTTGTCACGCGGTATTTGCGCAGCGGTCTTTAAAACGCCATTTTTTGGGAAAAAACTTGAAAAATCACATTTCACTGCATTTAAAAAATACTAACCAGTAAAGTTAGCCCATTTTTTTTGTATATTGTGAAAGAGGATGTCACGCCGAGTAAATAGATACCCAACATGTTATGGTTTAAAATTGCGCCCCCCGTGGGATGGCGACAAACTACGGTCAATAGAGATCTCAATCGGCGACGCTTTAAAATTATTTAACGGTTACCAGTTCAGAGTTAAAAGGTAGCTCGTTTTTCTAAATTATTGCCCATGCTCTGGCGATCGCGGCGATACCTCACATGTGTGGTTTGAACAGCGATTTCATTTGCGGCTCGACTTGCGTATACATTTTTTTTTGTGGCTAAATTTTTTAAATTTTTTTTTTACCTATTTATTTTTTCTTTTTTTTTAACTTTATTAAAAGACCCTAGACCCCTCCACTACACTTCCATGTATGCAAAACGCCGAAAACCGCATTTTTGCATACAGCCGTTTTTTAAATTTGTTGCCTTTTGCAGCACAGTAACCCGGAAGTGACGTCATGGACGCCGCCTCTGGGTTACATCATCGGAGACCCGATCGATGCCGTTTCTGGCATTCATCGGGACTCCATCCAGCCGGCGGACATGCCGGCTGGGTGCTCGGGGCTCCCGGTGGGATAGGAGCCCCGAGCAAAGCCACGGAAGGCGGCGGGAGGGGGGGGGACGTCCCCTCCCGCTCACCCGAGTAATGATCGAGCGGCTCCTGAGCCGCATCGGACGTTACCAATGGAAAGCCAACCATCGGCTCTAAACCACGGTACCGGGATGGTGCCTCTAGCTAGAGGCATCATCCCGGTATAACCCTGCAAAGTCTGCCGACGTACGGGTAAGTCAGTATGCGGTAAGTGGTTAAGGCGGTTGTCCCTAGGTGAGTGTTGGGCTTACCACGACTCATGCATTGACTCCAAAGGCTGCATATGGCAACACTGGTGTCAGCAACTGACACATTAATAAAAGCCCACACTGCGGAGCCATGTGTCGGCGTCCAGATGTGACTGTACATGGTTACATAGTTACATAGTTAGTGAGGTTGAAAAAAGACATCAGTCCATCCAGTTCAACCTATGATGTGTGTGTGTGTCCGCTTTTAACCGTACATTGTATACCCCTGTATGTTGTGGTCTTTAAGGTGTCCATCTAATAGTTTTTTGAAACTATCAATGCTCCCTGCTGATACAACTGCTTGTGGAAGAGAATTCCACATACTAACCGCTCTTACAGTGAAGAACCCCTTACGCACTTTAAGGTTAAACCGCCTTTCCTCTAGTTTTAGTGAGTGGCCACGTGTCTTATTGTATCTCCTTTCTCTGAATAGTTTGTTCCTTATGCTAGGGTCACCAGTACAGTATTTGTACATTGATATCATATCCCCCCCTCAATCGTCTCTTCTCCAGAGAGAATAAGTTCAGTGCTTGTAGTCTTTCCTCATAGCTGATGTCCTCCATTCCCCTAATTATTTTTGTTGCCCTTCTCTGGACTCCAGTTCCAGCACATCCTTCCTGAGGACCGGTGCCCAGAACTGGACAGCATACTCCAGATGTGGCCGGACCAGAGTCTTGTAGAGTGGGAGAATAATCTCTTTATTTCTGGAGTGAATCCCCTTTTTTATACATCCCAGTATTCTGTTGGCTTTGCTTGCAGCGGCTTGGCATTGCATGCCACTGCCAAGCTTGTTGTCTACCAGTACCCCCAAGTCCTTTTCCATCCTAGACTCACCCAGAGGTTCCCCCCCTAGTGAGTAGCTTGCTTTCTGGTTTCTGGCCCCCAAGTGCATTACTTTACATTTTTCAACATTAAATCTCATCTGCCATGTAGTTGCCCACCCCGTTATTTTGTTCAGGTCCGCTTGTAAGGTTTCCACATCCTGCATAGAAGATATTGGCATGCTTAGTTTAGTATTGTCCGCAAATACTGAGATTGTACTAGATATCCCCTCCTCTAGATCATTTATGAATAAATTAAACAGGATTGGTCCCAGGACAGATGGTTGATGGCTCGCTCCTGATACATTTGCAGTCTGCTTTCTACCTCTTCTGCAATACAAGTTCTGCCTTCCTCTCCTCCCTATCTGCCGGTCCGTCAGTCCGACAGTTCTACAAATAATTGACCAGTAACTGTTGTCACTGTGTGTAGCATAGTTAACACAGCAAAAGAGGCCAAATGTTTGCAGGACTAAAATACACTCTTAGAAAATTATACTGTTAAATAACACCCCACTTTAATATGTGGCATTGGGGGGGGGGGGCACAGGTTTATTACACCAGTTCTACAAATAATTGGCCAGTAACGGTTATCACTGTGTGTAGCACTGTTTACACAGCGAGAGGCCACATTTTTGCAGGACTAAAATGCACTCTTAGAAAATTATACTGTTAAATAACACCCCACTTCAATATGTGGCATTGGTGCAGCACACCAGTTCAAAAAATTGGCCAGTGAGTTTGGCGCAGTGTGTACCAGACTTCACTCAGCAAACTAGGCAATATTGTTGCATGACACAAATACACTTGAAAAAGTTTACTCAGATAACACCCCACTTCAATATGTGTCATGGGGGGGGGGGGGCAATTGGTCTATCACACCAGTTATAATACATTATAAGTGCTTTTGTCACTGTGTGTAGTGTTGCTGCAGAAACGCTCAGTCTCACCACCACACCTGTCACAATGCTGCACAGTGCACAATAATAGTACTAATCCACTATAATATGCTTTCTACAAAGTATATTATACTGTGGATTACCCCCCCCCCTTTTTAGTGCAGCAATACCAAAAAATTTGCAGCCCTTTACATGACTTTTGTGGACATTGACAAAGCGATTTCTGTGTGACTGCAGCCAATATCTAACTGTCCCTAAAGCAACCACAGAATACCTGGCCCTAATGTTAAAGAGACTGTAATAGACCCTAAAACGACATTGGAGCATTTTAAATGACTTTTGTGGACATTGACAAAGCGATTTCTGTGCGACTGCAGCCGATATCTAACTGTCCCTAAAGCAACCACAGGATACCTGGCCCTAATGTTAAAGAGACTGTAATAGACCCTAAAACGACATTGGGGCATTTTAAATGACTTTTGTGGACATTGACAAAGCGATTTCTGTTCGACTGCAGCCGATATCTAACTGTCCCTAAAGCAACCACAGGATACCTGGCCCTAATTTTAAAGAGACTGTAATAGAGCCTAAAACGACATTGGAGCATTTTAAATTACTTTGGTGGACATTGACAAAGCGATTTGTGTGTGACTGCAACCGATCTCTAACTGCCCCTAAAGCAACCACAGGATACCTGCCCCTAAGCTCTAAAGATACTAGACCTATACCAAAATACCAGCCCTCAAAAGGACTTTTGTGGACATTGACAGAGCGATTTGTGACTGCAGCCGATCTCTAACTGCCCCTAAAGCAACCACTGGATACCTGTCCCTAACCTGAAAAGAGACTGTAGAAGGCCTATACCGAAATACCAGCCCTGAAAAGGGCTTTTGTGGATCTTCACAGCGCTACATGTGTCTAGCAAACTCTCCCTAATGAGCACAGCAGACCTCTCCCCACACTGGCAGAAAGCGGAATGTGAAATGGCCGCCAGGTCAAGTCTATTTATAGGGTAGGGGGACTGTCCATTTGCTGGAATGTTTCAATTGGCTGTCCCGTTCCACCTGACGACTGTGTCACGGGTCAAAGTTCTCCCCAATGTAAACAAATACTGCCGCCGCAAACTACGCCATGTGTCCGAAAATTTGGCGGGTAGCGAACAAGCAAAATTTGCCACGAACCGACCGCCGGGCGAACCGCAAGGCCATCTCTAGTCCTGAGGTTTATGTGCATATATGGGTCATTAATTTATGGCAAAGTTATTTAAAAAGAATTTGTTTGTAGAGCCTTGTATTAAAATTAAAAAAAAATACCAGATGTACAATTTCAATTCAGGATGGGCAGTGGAACTAGACACAGATGCACATTAAATAACTGAGAATGCCAAGGAATACAAGAAGGAAGTCAACATCTGCTTTACTGATTATAGCAAAGCCTTCCACTGTATCTACCATTTCAAATTTTGGAATGCCCTTAGTAAAATGGGTATACCTAAGGATCTCATTGTACTTATAAAGGACCTCTATGCTGATCAAATCGGCAAAGGAGTTAGTCAAGCCCACACACTCTCACCAACTTATTCAACCTGTGTGCTGAAAATATATTCAGAATGGCAGGGCTAGAGGGCTATGATAGAAGTTTAAAATTTATTGAAAAAACATCAACAATTAAATTTTTCTAATGATCATACAATCAAAGCTGAAAAATATAGAGACCTTAATAACCTTATAGAGACAGTTAACCACTTTAAGACCGGAAGATTTTGTTGCTTAATGACCAGGCCCTATTTTGCGATTTTGGCAGTGTGTAAATTTAACGGACAATTGTGCGGTCGTGCGACGCTGTACCCAAATGAAATGACGTCCTTTTTTCCCCCACAAATAGAGCTTTCCTTTGGTGGTATTTGATCACCTCTGCGATTTTTATTTTTTGCGCTATAAACAAAAAAAGAGCAACAATTTTGAAAAAAAAAAACAATATTTTTCACATTCTGTTATATAACATTCCCAAAAAAAATGTAAACATCAAAACTATTTAACATTTTAGGCCAATTTATTTTCTGCTACATATTTTTGGTAAATAAAATCTCAATAAGCGTATTTTGATCGGTTTGCGCAAAAGTTATTGCGTTTACTAACTATGGGAAAGATTCATGTCATTTTTATTGTTTGTTTTTTTTTTTTTTTTTTTTTTTTTACTACTAATGGTGGCAATCTGCCATTTTTAGCGGGACTGCAACATTACAGCAGACAGATCGGACCCCTAACTGACATTTTTGACACTTTTGGGGGGATCAGTGACATTACTACAGTAATCAGTGATAAAAATATGCACTGTTACTGTAATAATGATACTGGCAGGAAAGGGGTTAACCCTGTGGGTGATCAAGGGGTTAAATGTAAGCCTATAGGAGGGATTCTAACTGTGGGGGGGTTGGGCTTGTGAGATCACCATAGAGACATGCGATCCTATATAGCAGGATCGCATGGTCTCTGTGATCATCTCAGGGAGAAGGACAGACGGGTGTGTTTACATCAGCCGCCCGTCCTTCTCTGTCAGCGGGGAGAGATCACGAGTGGCCGGCGGCTGTCGGAGCCATCTGACACTTGCGCCACCTTCCCCGCTGACGAGCGACGCACACTCGCCCCCTAGCTCTTCCCAGGTGAGTGCCGTACATGTATGGGACTTTGCCTGGGAGAGCCAACCTGCCACAGTACATTTGCGGCGGCTGGACCTAAAGTGGTTAAAGAAGAGGGTCAAAACACAGGATCTTCAGTTAAATTCTCTGGACAACAGTTCCAAAAAATTTTGCTTCCTGAAAAGGTATTGATGATTATGTTAGACCCCTAAAACTGAATAAAATTTTTTTTTAAGAATGACTGTATAACATAGGAACCTTTAGAAATATGAATATACCTTTTAATGACTATAATGTATACTGCTCAAAAAAAAGGAACACTTTGAAAACACATCAGATCTCAATGGGGAAAAATATCATGCTGGATATATATATATACTGATATGGACTGGGTAATGTGTTAGAAACAAAAGCATGCCACATCCTTTGATGGAAATAAAAATTATCAACCTACAGAGGGCTGAATTCAAAGACACCCCGAAAATCAAAGTGAAAAAATGATGCAGCAGGCTAGTCCATTTTGCTGAAATTTCATTGCAGAAACTCAAAATGGTACTTTATATGGCCCTCACATGCTTGTATGCATGCCGGACAATGTCAGGGTATGCTCCTAATGAGATGACGGATGGTGTCGGGGGGTATTTCTTCCCAGATCTGGACCAAGGCATCACTGAGCTCCTGAACAGACTGGCGTTGGATGGACTGAAACATAATGTCCCAAAGGTGCTGGATTTAGGTCAGGTGAGCGTGGGGGCCATTCAATGGTATAAATTCCTTCATCCTCCAGGAACTGGCTGCATACTCTTGCCACGTGAGGTTGGGCATTGTCGTGCACCAGGAAGAACCCAGGACCTACTGCA
Organism: Pelophylax lessonae; assembly: GCF_965119305.1. Classification (NCBI taxonomy): domain Eukaryota; kingdom Metazoa; phylum Chordata; class Amphibia; order Anura; family Ranidae; genus Pelophylax; species Pelophylax lessonae. Next base: position 291,166,449 of record NC_138769.1, read on the forward strand.
CCAGCGTAGAGTCTGACAATGGCTCCAAGGATTTAATCCCGATACCTAATAGCAGTCAGAATGTCATTTTCTAGCCTGTAGAGGTCTGTGTGTCCCTCCATGGATATGCCTCCCCAGACCATCACTGACCCATCAGCAAACTGGTTATGCTGAATGATGTTACAGGCAGCATAACGTTTTCTGTGGCTTCTCCAGATCCTTTCACATCTGTCACAAGTGCTCAGGGTGAACCCGCTCTCATTAGTGAAAAGCACAGGGTGCCACAGGTGGACCTGCCAATTCTGGTGTTCAATGACAAATGCCAATCGAGCTCCACAGTGCCAGGCAGTAAGCTCAGGGTCCACTAGAGTATGTCTGGTCCTCAGGCCACCCTCAAGAAGTCTGTTTCTGATTGTTTGGTCACGGACAGTCCCACCAGTGGCCTGCTAGATGTCAATTTGTAGGGCTCTGGCAGTGCTCATCCTGTTCTTCCTTGCACAAAGGAGCAGATACCAGTCTTGCTGGTGGGTTAAGGATTTTCTACCACCCTGTCCAGCTCTCCTAGAGTAACTGTCTGTCTCCTAAAATCTCCTCTGCTCTTGAGGCTGTGCTGGGAGACACAGAAAACCTTCTGACAATAGCACGTATTAATGTGCCATCCTGAAGGATTTGGACTGCCTGTACAACCTCTATAGAGTCCAGGTATAGCTTCATGCTGCCAGTAGTGACACTGACCCTGCCCAAATGCAAAACTAGTAAAAAACAGTCAGAAAAGATAAGTAGGGAAAAAGGTCAGTGACCTCCAGCTGTAAAACCATTCCTGCTTAGGAGGTAATCTCATTGCTGCCCATCTAGTGCACCTGATGTTAATTTCATTCACATCAAAGCAGCTGAAACTGATTAACAACCCCCTCTGCTACTTAACTGACCAGATCAATATCCCAGGAATTTACTTGACTTGATGCTATAATCTAATTAAAAAGAGTTCCTCTAATTTTTTTGAGCAGTGTATTTATTTGCATATTCCAACATGATGCATGGGTTCAACAGGGCTAACAGCCCATTCAGACTGGCGTGACACGACTTTGTGGGGCGACCTGGGAAGTCGCGGTGCTCATATAATTGAAGTAAATGCAAGTCACCTCCAGGTCGCCCCAAAGTAGTACAGGACCCTTTTTCTAAGTCGGAGCGACTTGTGTCGCTCCTATTAGAACGGGTCCTGTACTACTCAATGGCGAGTGACCGACCGTGACTTGTCAGGCGACCAGGTCACCTAACAAGTCGCGCTAGTCTGAATGGACTCTTAAGGTTTTGCTGCTGATTTTTGTTTGTACTTAATCTACAGTGCATTTCATTATGTTCATCACTGATTGCACCTAGATTTTCAGAAGTCCAAGTGTGAATTCAGAAAATAAATCTTTAGTGACATGTTGCACTTCATGCACATGTATGCTGTAAGAAACATGTAAACCAGCTGAATGTAGTTTGGTGCTCTGTAGCTGGCAAGGAAATTCTCAGCAATATCCTTGAATGCTTTGCAAGTGATTTTCTCTGGCCTCACTAAGGGTCCTTTCACACAAACTAACCGATCAGATCTGCCTGTCAGTTTTTTAGGCGGATCTGATTGGATCCTCCATGCATCCCTATAGGGCAGGGGATGTCAGCGGAGGCATGTCCGCTGACACTCGCTGCCATCTGCATCCGATCCTGTCCATGAAATCCTGACGGAAGGAAAACCTATTTTCCATCTATCCAGGGGATCAGATTGGATGGGATCGGATTAGAGCGGACAGGCGGTCTGCTCTCATACGATTCCCATAGAGAGCAGCGTTGCTCTGACACCTCCCTCTCCACACACAGAGAGGAGACAGAGCTGTCATCTGCCTGCTCAGTGGGGATCGGCGGATCGATCCCCGTTGAGCAGAGAAAGGTCCGCAACGGAATGCAGACCGTGTAAAAGGAGCCTAACAGATATTTAAACTGCTTGTCGATGATGATGTATCTGATCTGTGGACCAACAAAAATGCTTTCCTTAACCCTTTCGCTACCAGTTCCGTATGGCATACGGACCTACAGCACTGTTTCCAGCTGGTCAGGTTCGTACGCCGTATTGACCTACATTCCTTCTCTGCTATACAGTGTCTTGAAAAAATATTCATACCCCTTGAAATGTTACAATCAAAAACGTAATTTTTTTTTATTGGGATTTTATGTGATAGACAAAGTGGCACAAATTTGTGAAGTAGAAGGAAAATGAGAAATGGTTTTCAAATTTTTTTACAAATAAATATCTGAAAAGTGTGGCGTGCATTGTGTTCAGTCAATACTTTGTAGAACCCCCTTTTACTGCAATTGCAGCTGCAAGTCTTTTTGGGTATGTCTCTACCAGCTTTGCACATCTAGAGAGTGACATTTTTGCCCATTCTTCTTTGCAAAATAGCTCAAGCTCTGTCCGATTGGATGGAGAGCATCTGTGAACAGTAATTTTCAAGTCTTGCCACAGATTCTCAATTGGATTTAGGTCTGGACTTTGACTGGGCCATTTTAACACATGGATATGCTTTGATCTAAATTATTCCATTGTAGCTCTGACTGTATGTTTAGAGTCGTTGTCATGCTGGAAGGTTTTCTTCTTAGATTGCCCTGTAATTGGCTCCATTTATCTTCCCATCAACTCTGACCAACTTCTCTGCCTCTGCTAAAGAAAAGCATCCTCCCAACATGATGCTGTCACCACCATGTTTCACGGTGAGGATAATGTGTTCAGGGTGAGGTGCAATGTTAGTTTTTCCACCACACGTAGTGTTTTGCTTTTATGCCAAAAGTTCAATTTTGGCTTTATATAACCAGAGCACCTTCTTCCACATGTTTGCTATGTCCCCCACATAGCTTATCGCAAACACTAAACAGGACTTCCTATGGCTTTCTTTCAACAATGGCTTTCTTCTCCACTCTTCCATAAAGGGCAGATTTGTGGAGTTCACGACTAGTGTTGAGCGAACACGGACTGTATTATTCGTGTTCGTACCGAATAATTGGATTTTTTGTACCCGAACACGGACACGGACACTTTACTGTATGTTCGGGTAAAAATCCGTGTTCGGTCGTTTTATTTCCGGGTTTTGCATGCTTTGGCGCTCTTTTCATGGCGGGCTTTCAACAGCCAATCAACAATCGTTTAACTGGTGTGCCTTAAGCCATCCCAGCCATGCCTGCAAATGTCTCAGTAGCTGTGATTGGCCGTCTGAAGCATGTGACCAAGTCTTTATAAGTTCGAGGCAGCCGCAGCGGCGTCATTATGCTGCTTAGATTCAGGGACAGAGCACACATCAACGTGCTGGCTGCTGATTAGGGAAAGATAGGCAGGAAAAAACCATTTGTGTCCGGATAGAATTGAGGGACAGGTCGGAGTGTTTAGGCAGGGCGAGTTGTAGGCATTTTAGGGATAGAGTCTGCTGAATTATATAGGGTCAGTGTCTTCTACAAACTACAATCGATATTGCTGTGTGGGGGGTGGGGTGAATCTGCACTCAATCCTGATCTACGATCTCTTCTCAATCCTGTTAGGGACAGAGTCTGCTGAATTTTAGGGAAACTGTGTTCTACAAACTACAATCGATATTGCTGTGTGGGGGGTGGGGTGAATCTGCACTCAATCCTGATCTACGATCTCTTCTCAATCCTGTTAGGGACAGAGTCTGCTGAATTTTAGGGAAACTGTGTTCTACAAACTACAATCGATATTGCTGTGTGGGGGGTGGGGTGAATCTGCACTCAATCCTGATCTACGATCTCTTCTCAATCCTGTTAGGGACAGAGTCTGCTGAATTTTAGGGAAACTGTGTTCTACAAACTACAATCGATATTGCTGTGTGGTGTGGGATTGGAGATAGGCAGGTGTCAGTGATCCACATCCATTTTTCTGTGTGTGAGCTGCAGTGAACACAATCTTTTTGGGCTGCAGTGAACACAATCTTTTTGGGCTGCAGTGAACACAATCTTTTTGGGCTGCAGTGAACACAATCTTTTTGGGCTGCAGTGAACACAATCTTTTTGGGCTGCAGTGAACACAATCTTTTTGGGGTGCAGTGAACAAAATCTTTTTGGGGTGCAGTGAACACAATCCTTTTTGGTGTGCAGTGAACACAATCTTTGTGGGGTGCAGTGAACAAAATCCTTTGTGGGGTGCAGTGAACACAATCTTTTTGGGGTGCAGTGAACAAAATCCTTTTTGGGGTGCAGTGAACAACATCCTTTTTGGGGTGCAGTGAACACAATCTTTTTGGGGTGCAGTGAACAAAATCCTTTGTGGGGTGCAGTGAACACAATCTTTTTGGGGTGCAGTGAACACAATCTTTTTGGGATGGAGTGAACAACATCCTTTTTGGGGTGCAGTGAACAAAATCCTTTTTGGGGTGCAGTGAACAAAATCATTTTTGGGGTGCAGTGAACACAATCTTTTTGGGGTGCAGTGAACACAATCTTTGTGGGGTGCAGTGAACACAATCTTTTTGGGGTGGAGTGAACAACATCCTTTTTGGGGTGCAGTGAACAACATCCTTTTTGGGGTGCAGTGAACACAATCTTTTTGGGGTGCAGTGAACACAATCTTTGTGGGGTACAGTGAACAGAATCTTTGTGGGGTGCAGTGAACACAATCTTTGGGGGGTACAGTGAACACAATCTTTGTGAGGTGCAGTGAACACAATCTTTGTGGGGTGCAGTGAACACAATCATTGTGGGGTGCAGTGAACTCAATCTTTGTGGGGTACAGTGAACACAATCTCATACTGAAGGTTTGAGGGTGCTGCCTGTTCCATACTCCCCCTACTCCTCATCTAGCCTTTTAGGGGTACAAACAATAGTAATTGGGGCCTAGTGTGGTTGTGTACGTGTGATATACATACACTTTTTTGGGATCATATTTTCTATTCCGCTATTTAATCAAAAACCTTTGGGGATCAGTTAAATTGGGGGATAGTCTGTGTTGGTACGTGTGAGAGAGATCCACCTTTCCAAGTTGTTGGGGTTCATCTCATACTTCTGAAGGTTTGAGGGTGCTGCCTGTTCCATACTCCCCCTACTCCTAGCCTTTTAGGGGTACAAACAATAGTAATTGGGGCCTAGTGTGGTTGTGTACGTGTGATATACATACACTTTTTTGGGATCATATTTTCTATTCCGCTATTTAATCAAAAACCTTTGGGGATCAGTTAAATTGGGGGATAGTCTGTGTTGGTACGTGTGAGAGAGATCCACCTTTCCAAGTTGTTGGGGTTCATCTCATACTTCTGAAGGTTTGAGGGTGCTGCCTGTTCCATACTCCCCCTACTCCTAGCCTTTTAGGGGTACAAACAATAGTAATTGGGGCCTAGTGTGGTTGTGTACGTGTGATATACATACACTTTTTTGGGATCATATTTTCTATTCCGCTATTTAATCAAAAACCTCTGGGGATCAGTTAAATTGGGGGATAGTCTGTGTTGGTACGTGTGAGAGAGATCCACCTTTCCAAGTTGTTGGGGTTCATCTCATACTTCTGAAGGTTTGAGGGTGCTGCCTGTTCCATACTCCCCCTACTCCTAGCCTTTTAGGGGTACAAACAATAGTAATTGGGGCCTAGTGTGGTTGTGTACGTGTGATATACATACACTTTTTTGGGATCATATTTTCTATTCCGCTATTTAATCAAAAACCTCTGGGGATCAGTTAAATTGGGGGATAGTCTGTGTTGGTACGTGTGAGAGAGATCCACCTTTCCAAGTTGTTGGGGTTCATCTCATACTTCTGAAGGTTTGAGGGTGCTGCCTGTTCCATACTCCCCCTACTCCTAGCCTTTTAGGGGTACAAACAATAGTAATTGGGGCCTAGTGTGGTTGTGTACGTGTGATATACATACACTTTTTTGGGATCATATTTTCTATTCCGCTATTTAATCAAAAACCTCTGGGGATCAGTTAAATTGGGGGATAGTCTGTGTTGGTACGTGTGAGAGAGATCCACCTTTCCAAGTTGTTGGGGTTCATCTCATACTTCTGAAGGTTTGAGGGTGCTGCCTGTTCCATACTCCCCCTACTCCTAGCCTTTTAGGGGTACAAACAATAGTAATTGGGGCCTAGTGTGGTTGTGTACGTGCGATATACATACACTTTTTTGGGATCATATTTTCTATTCCGCTATTTAATCAAAAACCTTTGGGGATCAGTTAAATTGGGGGATAGTCTGTGTTGGTACGTGTGAGAGAGATCCACCTTTCCAAGTTGTTGGGGTTCATCTCATACTTCTGAAGGTTTGAGGGTGCTGCCTGTTCCATACCCCCCCTACTCCTCATCTAGCCTTTTAGGGGTACAAACAATAGTAATTGGGGCCTAGTGTGGTTGTGTACGTGCGAGATACATACACTTTTTTTGATCATATTTCCTATTCCGCTATTCAATAAAAACCTTTGAGGATCAATTGAATTGCGGGATAGTCTGTGTCGGTACGTGTGAGAGAGATCCACCTTTCCAAGTTGTTGGGGTTCATCTCATACTTCTGAAGGTTTGAGGGTGCTGCCTGTTCCATACCCCCCCTACTCCTCATCTAGCCTTTTAGGGGTACAAACAATAGTAATTGGGGCCTAGTGTGGTTGTGTACGTGCGAGATACATACACTTTTTTTGATCATATTTCCTATTCCGCTATTCAATAAAAACCTTTGAGGATCAATTGAATTGCGGGATAGTCTGTGTCGGTACGTGTGAGAGAGATCCACCTTTCCAAGTTGTTGGGGTTCATCTCATACTTCTGAAGGTTTGAGGGTGCTGCCTGTTCCATACTCCCCCTACTCCTCATCTAGCCTTTTAGGGGTACAAACAATAGTAATTGGGGCCTAGTGTGGTTGTGTACGTGCGAGATACATACACTTTTTTTGATCATATTTCCTATTCCGCTATTCAATAAAAACCTTTGAGGATCAATTGAATTGCGGGATAGTCTGTGTCGGTACGTGTGAGAGAGATCCACCTTTCCAAGTTGTTGGGGTTCATCTCATACTTCTGAAGGTTTGAGGGTGCTGCCTGTTCCATACCCCCCCTACTCCTCATCTAGCCTTTTAGGGGTACAAACAATAGTAATTGGGGCCTAGTGTGGTTGTGTACGTGTGAGATACATACACTTTTTTTGATCATATTTCCTATTCCGCTATTCAATAAAAACCTTTGAGGATCAATTGAATTGCGGGATAGTCTGTGTCGGTACGTGTGAGAGAGATCCACCTTTCCAAGTTGTTGGGGTTCATCTCATACTTCTGAAGGTTTGAGGGTGCTGCCTGTTCCATACCCCCCCTACTCCTCATCTAGCCTTTTAGGGGTACAAACAATAGTAATTGGGGCCTAGTGTGGTTGTGTACGTGCGAGATACATACACTTTTTTTGATCATATTTCCTATTCCGCTATTCAATAAAAACCTTTGAGGATCAATTGAATTGCGGGATAGTCTGTGTCGGTACGTGTGAGAGAGATCCACCTTTCCAAGTTGTTGGGGTTCATCTCATACTTCTGAAGGTTTGAGGGTGCTGCCTGTTCCATACCCCCCCTACTCCTCATCTAGCCTTTTAGGGGTACAAACAATAGTAATTGGGGCCTAGTGTGGTTGTGTACGTGCGAGATACATACACTTTTTTTGATCATATTTCCTATTCCGCTATTCAATAAAAACCTTTGAGGATCAATTGAATTGCGGGATAGTCTGTGTCGGTACGTGTGAGAGAGATCCACCTTTCCAAGTTGTTGGGGTTCATCTCATACTTCTGAAGGTTTGAGGGTGCTGCCTGTTCCATACTCCCCCTACTCCTCATCTAGCCTTTTAGGGGTACAAACAATAGTAATTGGGGCCTAGTGTGGTTGTGTACGTGCGAGATACATACACTTTTTTTGATCATATTTCCTATTCCGCTATTCAATAAAAACCTTTGAGGATCAATTGAATTGCGGGATAGTCTGTGTCGGTACGTGTGAGAGAGATCCACCTTTCCAAGTTGTTGGGGTTCATCTCATACTTCTGAAGGTTTGAGGGTGCTGCCTGTTCCATACCCCCCCTACTCCTCATCTAGCCTTTTAGGGGTACAAACAATAGTAATTGGGGCCTAGTGTGGTTGTGTACGTGCGAGATACATACACTTTTTTTGATCATATTTCCTATTCCGCTATTCAATAAAAACCTTTGAGGATCAATTGAATTGCGGGATAGTCTGTGTCGGTACGTGTGAGAGAGATCCACCTTTCCAAGTTGTTGGGGTTCATCTCATACTTCTGAAGGTTTGAGGGTGCTGCCTGTTCCATACCCCCCCTACTCCTCATCTAGCCTTTTAGGGGTACAAACAATAGTAATTGGGGCCTAGTGTGGTTGTGTACGTGCGAGATACATACACTTTTTTTGATCATATTTCCTATTCCGCTATTCAATAAAAACCTTTGAGGATCAATTGAATTGCGGGATAGTCTGTGTCGGTACGTGTGAGAGAGATCCACCTTTCCAAGTTGTTGGGGTTCATCTCATACTTCTGAAGGTTTGAGGGTGCTGCCTGTTCCATACTCCCCCTACTCCTCATCTAGCCTTTTAGGGGTACAAACAATAGTAATTGGGGCCTAGTGTGGTTGTGTACGTGCGAGATACATACACTTTTTTTGATCATATTTCCTATTCCGCTATTCAATAAAAACCTTTGAGGATCAATTGAATTGCGGGATAGTCTGTGTCGGTACGTGTGAGAGAGATCCACCTTTCCAAGTTGTTGGGGTTCATCTCATACTTCTGAAGGTTTGAGGGTGCTGCCTGTTCCATACCCCCCCTACTCCTCATCTAGCCTTTTAGGGGTACAAACAATAGTAATTGGGGCCTAGTGTGGTTGTGTACGTGCGAGATACATACACTTTTTTTGATCATATTTCCTATTCCGCTATTCAATAAAAACCTTTGAGGATCAATTGAATTGCGGGATAGTCTGTGTCGGTACGTGTGAGAGAGATCCACCTTTCCAAGTTGTTGGGGTTCATCTCATACTTCTGAAGGTTTGAGGGTGCTGCCTGTTCCATACCCCCCCTACTCCTCATCTAGCCTTTTAGGGGTACAAACAATAGTAATTGGGGCCTAGTGTGGTTGTGTACGTGCGAGATACATACACTTTTTTTGATCATATTTCCTATTCCGCTATTCAATAAAAACCTTTGAGGATCAATTGAATTGCGGGATAGTCTGTGTCGGTACGTGTGAGAGAGATCCACCTTTCCAAGTTGTTGGGGTTCATCTCATACTTCTGAAGGTTTGAGGGTGCTGCCTGTTCCATACCCCCCCTACTCCTCATCTAGCCTTTTAGGGGTACAAACAATAGTAATTGGGGCCTAGTGTGGTTGTGTACGTGCGAGATACATACACTTTTTTTGATCATATTTCCTATTCCGCTATTCAATAAAAACCTTTGAGGATCAATTGAATTGCGGGATAGTCTGTGTCGGTACGTGTGAGAGAGATCCACCTTTCCAAGTTGTTGGGGTTCATCTCATACTTCTGAAGGTTTGAGGGTGCTGCCTGTTCCATACCCCCCCTACTCCTCATCTAGCCTTTTAGGGGTACAAACAATAGTAATTGGGGCCTAGTGTGGTTGTGTACGTGCGAGATACATACACTTTTTTTGATCATATTTCCTATTCCGCTATTCAATAAAAACCTTTGAGGATCAATTGAATTGCGGGATAGTCTGTGTCGGTACGTGTGAGAGAGATCCACCTTTCCAAGTTGTTGGGGTTCATCTCATACTTCTGAAGGTTTGAGGGTGCTGCCTGTTCCATACCCCCCCTACTCCTCATCTAGCCTTTTAGGGGTACAAACAATAGTAATTGGGGCCTAGTGTGGTTGTGTACGTGCGAGATACATACACTTTTTTTGATCATATTTCCTATTCCGCTATTCAATAAAAACCTTTGAGGATCAATTGAATTGCGGGATAGTCTGTGTCGGTACGTGTGAGAGAGATCCACCTTTCCAAGTTGTTGGGGTTCATCTCATACTTCTGAAGGTTTGAGGGTGCTGCCTGTTCCATACCCCCCCTACTCCTCATCTAGCCTTTTAGGGGTACAAACAATAGTAATTGGGGCCTAGTGTGGTTGTGTACGTGCGAGATACATACACTTTTTTTGATCATATTTCCTATTCCGCTATTCAATAAAAACCTTTGAGGATCAATTGAATTGCGGGATAGTCTGTGTCGGTACGTGTGAGAGAGATCCACCTTTCCAAGTTGTTGGGGTTCATCTCATACTTCTGAAGGTTTGAGGGTGCTGCCTGTTCCATACCCCCCCTACTCCTCATCTAGCCTTTTAGGGGTACAAACAATAGTAATTGGGGCCTAGTGTGGTTGTGTACGTGCGAGATACATACACTTTTTTTGATCATATTTCCTATTCCGCTATTCAATAAAAACCTTTGAGGATCAATTGAATTGCGGGATAGTCTGTGTCGGTACGTGTGAGAGAGATCCACCTTTCCAAGTTGTTGGGGTTCATCTCATACTTCTGAAGGTTTGAGGGTGCTGCCTGTTCCATACTCCCCCTACTCCTCATCTAGCCTTTTAGGGGTACAAACAATAGTAATTGGGGCCTAGTGTGGTTGTGTACGTGTGATATACATACACTTTTTTTGGATCATATTTTCTATTCCGCTATTTAATTTAACTGGGCCTCCATGCGAGACCTGTGTGCCTTGTTGCGCTGTTTTGAGTACTCCACCAACATGGCCAGTGGCAATGACGCCGTTCTCAGCTTAACTATCCCACTTCTATGCCTCCTTGAAAAAACAATTCGGGCGATGATGGAAGAGGATGTGGCACAGGATGAGGAGGAGGAGGAGGATGAAGAGGTAACATTTCCAAGGCTTTCAGGGCAGTCATTCGCAAGGGGCTCCGAGGGTGGGTTCCTGCACACGCAAACGCCAGGGACGCAATTGTCCAGCAGGGGCACAGTTCTGGAGGATGAGGAGGATGAGGAGGAGGAGGAGCTGGAGGAGGAGATGGAACCATGTTCACAGCAGGGTGGCACCCAGGCCAGCTCATGGCCATCACTGGTGCGTGGCTGGGGGGATACAGAGGACACGGACCATACACCTCCCACAGAGGACAGCCTTTCGTTGCCTCTGGGCAGCCTGGCACACATGAGCGATTACATGCTGCAGTGTCTCCACAACGACCGCCGAGTTGCCCACATTCTAACTTGTGCTGATTACTGGGTGGCCACGCTGCTGGATCCCCGTTACAAGGACAACGTACCGTCCTTAATTCACTCACTGGAGCGCGATCGCAAGATGCGCGAGTACAAGCGCACGCTGGTAGACGCCATGCTGCTGGCATTCCCATCTGACAGCGGGGCCACAGTGGAAGCACAAGGCAGAGGAGGAGGAGGAGGAGGTCGCCAACGCAAACAGGGCACCGCCAGCACCTCAGAAGGCAGGGTTAGCATGGCCGAAATGTGGAAAAGCTTTGTCAGCACGCCACAACAAACAGCAGCACCAGCAGCTCAGATGGAACGTCTTAGCAGGAGGCAGCATTTTACCAACATGGTGGAGCAGTATGTGTGCACACGCCTACATGTAGTGAATGACGGGTCTGCCCCCTTCAACTTCTGGGTCTCCAAATTGGGCACATGGCCTGAGCTTGCCCTTTACGCCTTGGAGGTGCTGGCGTGCCCTGCAGCCAGTGTATTATCTGAACGGGTATTTAGCACGGCTGGGGGCGTTATAACAGACAAGCGCAGCCGCCTGTCCAGAGACAATGTGGACAAGCTCACGTTCATTAAAATGAACCAGGCATGGATCCCACGGGACTTTTCCGTACCTTATGCAGAATAGCAATGGATACCGACCTTACCCACCCATTGTTCCATTTTTGCTCTTTCTCACTCTTTTGGGGTGTACCCTCATTTAAAATTTGTGAAAAGAAGCAGTGTTGGCTACCTCGTCCTCCTCCTCAGGGCCAGATTAATGTAGGGTCTATTGGAGCTGCAGCTCCAGGCCCCTACCTTTTATATAGGCCCCGGGTTGGCCATATTCACTGTTACCGCTCTTCTGTCACTTGTAAACACAGAAGTCTGGCTTCTATGCTCGCTTCCCCAGGCAGCACCCTCAGAACCTCCCCACACAGCGTGAAGGCCGGACAAGGAGGGACAGTTGGCGATGCATGGATGTGTTTATGGGCTTCAGAGACAGCATCCCATGTTGAATTAGGCATGCATGGCTGCACCCTTCCTCCTCTGGGTGCATGGCAAGGCACGGCCCTAAGGCCCTTCAAAATCCTCAGCACCAAGCCCATGATGCTGTTAATCCGGCCCTGGTCCTCCTCCACCGCCGCTTCCACCTACACCGCCCATAGGTGTGCGCAGCCTATTGCATTAAGGTGTGCACCCCAAAGTTGAAATACACATGCATGTGTTTGCCAGCAGGGAGAGTAATGTATCGGGGCCATGTACCTGTAGGCAAGGAGAAATAGAGCAGAGCAGGTCCCAGGGAGATCTTTCCCATCTCCTCACTGGCAATGCTATGTGCCCTAGGTGATTAGGGTGTGCCCAGGCACACCCAGCACACCCTGTGCGCACGCCTATGTCACCGCCACATCCACCACCACCTCAACCTCCCTCCTACTCCATATGGGCCTCGTCCTTCAGAGATGAAGAAGAACATTGTTTTATTTTTCTGTTTTTTTTTGTTGTTTTAAGTTATTTCCCTATCCACATTTGTTTGCAGAGCACTTGCCATGCTCTTAATTACGTTTTGCTGCCATTTGCAGCACTCTAGCCCTTTCCTTTGGTGTTTTAGAGCCATTTTAGTGCCTTAAAGTTCGGGTCCCCATTGACTTCAATGGGGTTCGGTGTCCGGGAAAAGTTCGGTAAAAGTCCGGGACACGGACCCGGACTTTTTTTTAAAGTTCGGCCGAACCCGTCGAACACGGACATCTAGGTGTCCGCTCAACCCTATTCACGACTAATAGTTGTCCTGTGGACAGATTCTCCCATCTGAGCTGTGGATCTCTGCAGCTGCTCCAGAGTTACCATGGGCCTCTTGGCTGCTTCTCTGATCAATGCTCTCCTTGCCCGGTCTGTCAGTTTAGGTGGATGACCATGCTTGGTAGGTTTGCAGTTGTGCCATACTCTTTCTGTTTTCGGATGATGGATTGAAAAGTGCTACCTGAGCTGTCAAAAGCTTAACTTACCTTACCCTGCTTTAAACTTCTCCACAACTTTATCTCTAATCTGTCTGGAGTGTTCCTTGGCCTTCTTGATGCTGTTTGCTCACTAAGGTTCTCTAAAAAACCTCTAACAATGAGGGCTTCAAAGAACAGCTGTATTTATACTGAGATTAAATTACACACAGGTGGACTCTATTTACTAATTAGGTGACTTCTGAAGGCAATTGGTTCTACTAGATTTTTTAGAGGTATCAGAGTAAAGGGGACTGAATACAAATGCACACCACACTTTTTTTCAGATATTTATTTGTTAAAAATTTTGAAAACCATTTATCATTTTCCTTCCACTTCACAATTATGTACTACTTTGTTTTGGTCTTTCACATAAAATCCCAATAAAATTAATTTACATTTTTGGTTGTAACATGACAAAATGTGGAAAATATCAAGGGGTATGAATACCTTTTCAAAGCACTTTAAGCTTATGGTCACTTCAGTGACCATGAACTTATAGCTAAAATGTTCAGCAGACACTGCTGAAGAAAACAATGGCTCTGATTAGCAGGTAACAAACCGCTGAACACAGCTATTCACTTAAAATTACCCCCCTAACCGCTGCTGCCACCTCTCTACTTCTCACACACTGCTTTCTCCCCTCCTGAACTGCCTAAAATGCCCGTGCTGCCCCCCCCCCTACTGTCCCCTGCCTTTACCACCAACAACCCCCCCTCCCCAGCATCAATCCTCATCCTGCACATCTGACTAAATTTCCGGCTCCCCCCCCCCCCCACTGCCTGTCACACCGGCAATTGCAGAGTTAATCTTTTTTTAATCTTACAAAATTATGTGTGCTACCGCCCCTGGGACCCCACCTTCAGCAGCCCCCCTCACCTCGATCCCTGGTGGCCTCTCCATGAAGCTTTGCTAGCCATCTTTCCCTCCAACCCCCTCCTCTTTGCTGCAGTTGCTGCTGGGGAAATCAGCCAGTGGACTGTCAGCATGGAGAGCGGGGGGCTGGTAAACGTACAGCCCCTTTTCTTTTCTGAATGAACAAAGTGATCGGTAGCGATCACTCTGTTAATTAATCACTGACACATAATAAACTGTGGCTGCTGATCGATGGTGAGAAAGCAATTAGATGCCTCCTCACCACCTGTTGAGGTGTAGCCCCATTTTTGCCGACAAATGTGCTGCAGATGAGGGCATTCCATGCAGTTTCTGGGCTTTTTCAAAGTTACCTCAGACTTTGATATGTGTGGTGGTCTAAAGGAGGCATCACTACAAGTCGGGTCAATTGTGCCGCGGGCGTGAAGCCAAGCATTGCGGCTGCAGCTTTTAAACACCCCACTCCACTGCCTATTTCAATTTATGAAGGTGGTTGGCTAGCGGCGGAAACGCAGCTCAATCGCACATTTTTGCTGCCTTCAAACTGCAAGTGTAAACAAGGCCTAAGGCTTTGTTCACACGGGTCATGCTACAGTGAGGCCGTGTTTAGATGCACAGGTATTCTGTGCATCCCCATGCAGGCCGTACCATTGATGTCAATTGGGATACAGCAGCTACATAGGGAATGCACAGATGTTTCGTGAATTCTTGTGCAGGCAGTCTTATCCATGTCAATTGGGATGCAGTGGCTGCATGGACACAGACACTGTTGCCAACTTTACATCCATGTCGGTGCATGTCCTTGAACTCACACTGTCTGCGTTTAGGGCCATGCACCACACCCGTACAGATCTGTCCTTGCAGCTGCTGCATCCCAACTGAAATAAATAGGATAAATCAATAACACTTTCTTTTTTTATTCTACTGGTGATGGGCTTTCAGAAAATATATTGTTTAGGGGGTCTTTGGCAAACTCTGAAAGTAAGTGGAAAATTAAAACCTCCAGATTTTTAGAGAAATGTTTGCGTATGTTCGATTTTTACCATTTTGCAAAAAAGCACAATTTAAAATTTACAATTATTTGTTATTTATTAACTTAAGCTTTTATATTTAGCAGGAATTTTGTAAAATTTGCTGTGTTTTTATCCGCTAATACTAATTTTAGTGTAATTTTAGCAATTATATTGCTTTGATAAACCATTGCGCAAAAATCACAGGGCCTTAAAATCAGCAGTGCCTTTTTTTTATTCTACTGGTCATGTGCTTTCAGAAAATAAATGGTTTGGGTTTTTTTTTAACAAACTCTAAACCTGTAAGGGAAAAATTATAAAATAGCAATAGAAAAATTGCAAAAAATAGTTCAGCCAGCTGAGTTTAAAAGTGGAGTGCAAGGCCTGGCTCTGTGCGATGGTATTTCACAGAGTGGTCCCTTACCTCCTCTTCTGGAGTCCCCCACCCCTTCTACTTACGAGTGCCCCCCATAGAAAGCTGTGTTCTATGAGGACATGCGTCCGTGCATGCTGTGTGCATCCATAGACCCATATGGATTGCTTTACTAGAACTGGAGAGTGCAAAATCTGGTGTAGCTCTGCATAGAAACCAATCACCATGCACAACTGCACCAGATTTTGCACTCTTTAGTTTTAGTAAATCAACCCCATAAAGTGCAGCTTGGCCAAGCCCCTGCTCCCTCCTCACATGCCCACTGCTCATGTGAGACTAGGAGGACGGGACATCATTGGATGAATTCAAGAGAGAACTAAGGTAAGTGTTTATGGACAAGGAGGTGAGAAACTAGCATTAATGAAAAACATTTAGTCAATAAGTAGTTGATGTGACAAATGTTTCTGTTCTGGAACCAAGTTCTTTTAAAGAGGCCATTTCTTTTTTATCGTAACGTGACTCTCTTGCACGACTGTTCAATTTACATATGTAACAACAGTACTTAGTATATCAAAGCTGCATTCCAAGCAGCAGAGCCATTACTTTTAGGCTTTTAACCACTTGCCGACCGCTTACTCGAGCTCTACTGCGGCAAAGTGGTTAGTTCCCGTCCAGCGACGTAGTTTACCTACCTTGTAGTTTAGCGACCTTGTTTACACAAGCGTGCGGATCTCCAAACTCGATTCAGCATCTCCTAAGTGACAGACAGTGACAGATTGTAGGGTTCAGCATAGCTTCCTCCCCCCACACACGTTAGTAAGCACCAGGCATACATTAACCCCTCCCTCTCCAATAAAATTAACCCCTTCCCTGCCAGTGTAATTTTTACAGTAACAGTGCATATTTATAGCACTGATTACTGTAGTAATGTCACTGGTACCACCAAAAGTGTCAAAAATGTCAGTCAAGGGTCCGATCTGTCCGCCGCAATGTCGCAGTCCCGCAAAAAAAATCGCAGATCGCCGCCATTACTCGTTAAAAAAAACACCAAAAATGACAGAAAGCTTTCCCTTAGTTAGTAAACGCAATAACTTTTGCGCAAACCAATCAAAATACGCTTATTGTGATTTTTTTTTTTACCAAACATAGGTAGCAGAAAACAAATTGGCCAAAAATTTTAAAAAATTTTGATTTTTACATTTTTTTGGGGGGGAATTTCATATAAAAAAATGTGAAAAATATTGTTATTTTTGTGGGAAAAAGAGGACGTAAATTTAGTTTGGGTACGGTGTCGCACGACCACGCAATTGTCAGTTAAAATCGCACAGTGCCGAATCGCAAAAAGTGGCCTGGACGTAAGACAGCAAAATCCTCCGGTGGTAAAGTGGTTAAGATAACAGATATTCCAGTGGTACTTGATGAACTGGATGTGCTTCAACAGTTTCTTGATTTTTCTATGTTCCTTTTATGTGTGCAGCATAGCCAACAGGGATTGCAAATTACAAATGACTGAAGATTTCTATAAAACAGTATGTGATAGGTTACTATAGAGCTGGGGTCTAAAAGACACACCTAAAAGTGTTCAGGAGGCAAAATCTTTGTTGTCCAGTAATATCTAGAAATCTATGGCTATTTACATATGTCCCGCCCCCTCTCTTTCTTTGTTGGCTTGTTGGTTGTGTTAACAGTAGCAGGAGACAGTTGCTCCTGCTGCTGTCTCACTCTCAACCAATGAGGAGGCATAGTCCCCACAGAGCCAATGCTCTAGTGCACATGTCTGGATCTAAAGGGAGCTCATTGGAGGGGCTGCTGCAAACAGAAGGTTTTTTTTTTATCTTCATGCATACAACCACTGGCAAAAAAGTATGAAATCACCACTCTTGGAAAATGTTCATTCAAATGTTTATTTATGTGGAAAAAAAACTAATCACAGATATGCCTCAAAACTATTTTATTTTAACATTCAAACTTTCTGGATTTAGGAAACACTTAAAGAGGTTGTAAACTCGTTCAAAAAATTTTTTTTTTTTTACAACCTGCAAGAGAAAGACATAATGAGCTAGTATGCATCGCATACTAGCTCATTATGAAATACTTACCTTAGAATGAGCCCCCGCCGTGCCGCTCTCTTACCTGTATGACGAGCGACATGTTCAGTCGCCCGTCTTCCGGGATCGCGGCATCCGGCCATCTGATTGGCCGGAGCCGCGGTGACGTCACTCCTGCGCACGCGCGCAGGAGCCGATGGTCACGGCACGGGGCTCTGAAGGAACGGCACGATCAGCCGTTCCTTCAGAGCGCATGCGCCAGTGACGTCACTGGCTGCATTAAAGGTAAATATCTCCTAAACTGTACATGTTTAGGAGATATTTACAGTACCTATAGGTAAGCCTTATCATAGGCTTAGCTATAGGTACAACTTCCTGAGGAGGGTTTACTTCCTCTTTAACAAATAAAAAAAATAAAGAAAACTGTTGTCAATTGCAACTGTTTTTACAGATCAAGTAGAGGAAAAACTATGGAATCACTCAATTCTGAGGAAAATATTATGGATTTATAAAAAAAAACCCACTACAGTACATCACTAGTACTTTGTTCCACAACCTCTGACTTTAAAGCTTGAACTCTCTGATGCATGGACTTAACTATCGACAAACAGTATGCTTCATCAATCTGGCTCCAAATTTCTCTTATTGCAGTTGCCAGATCAGCTTTGCAGGTTGGAGCCTTGTCATGGACCACTTTCTTTCATTTCCACCATAGATTTTCAATTGGATTGAGGTCCTGACTATTTGCAGGCCATGCCATTGACATTACAATATGTCTTTCTTGAAGGAAAGTTTTCACGGCTTTTGCCCTATGGCAAGATGCATTATTGATGCATTATTGATGGAATAAGAAAAGTGTCCAAAATCTAAATATAAACTTCTGCATTTATTGAAAATTTAATGACTGTCATATCCCCCATACCTTTACCTGACGTGCAACCCCATATTATCAATTATTGTGGAAATTTGCATGTTTTCCTTAGGCAGTCGTCTACATACATTTCTTTGTAAAAGTTCCACCGTCATCATCCCGCCCAATGCAGATTTGTGATTCATCATTAGAGATGTACAGAACTGTTCGCCGGCGAACAGTTCCCGGCGAACTTCGCATGTTCGCGCTCGCCGCTGCGGGCGAACATATGCGATGTTCGGTCCGCCTCCTATACATCATCATTGAGGCAAACTTTGACCCTGAACATCACAGTGAGCAGACACATTCCAGGCCAATCAGCATACCTCCCTCCCACACCCTCCCACCTCCTATAAATAATCAAGGGCAGCATCCATCTTAGATCATTTCTGTGTTACTGAGAGCAGGGAAAGTGCTGGTGCTGTTGTTATAGCTGGGGACAGTTCCCGGTCTTGTTAGCCAGTGTTCTTGGTACACTCCTGCTGTAAGGACAGCACCCCAAAAAGCCCTTCCTAGGGCTGGTATTTGAGGTTTTTTTGGATATATATATATATATATATATATATATATATATTGTCCCCAAAAGCCCCTTTGAGGGCTGGTATTTGAGTATTTTTTTAATATATATATATATATATATAGCATGTCCAGAACCAGAAAAAAAAGATCATATAGGTGTAAAAGGGGTTCCCCCCATCCCTGATCTACTGAAAAATTATCTTTTTTTTTTCTGGTTCTGGACATGCTACAGAGCTGAAACTTCACAGGTACACTTTTTAGACCCCCTAGACACTAAATCACACAAAAAAAAGTTCTTAAAAATTGTCATTTTTGATAGAGAGCCAATTATTGGAAAAAAAAAAAAAAAACTTAACAAAAAAAAAAATGTCTTTGGATTTATTGTTTGGGGGGTCTAAAAAGTGTACCTGTGAAGTTTCAGCTCTGCAGCATGTCCAGAACCAGGAAAAAAAGATCATATAGGTGTAAAAGGGGTTCCCACCATCCCTGCTCTACTGAAAAATTATCTTTTTTTTTCTGGTTCTGGACATGCTACAGAGCTGAAACTTCACAAGTACACTTTTTAGACCCCCTAGACACTAAATCACACAAAAAAAAGTTCTGAAAAATTGTCATTTTTGATAGAGAGCCAATTATTGGAAAACTTAAAAAAAAAAAAAAACTTAAAAAAAAAAAAAAAAATAGAATCAGGGTTAGGGTTAGGGCTAGGGTTAGGGTTAGGGCTAGGGTTAGGGTCAGGGCTAAGGTTAGAGTTATTTTTAGTGCTTAGGGTTAGAGTTAGAGGGGTAGGGGTAGGGCTACTAACTCTAACCCTAAGTATCTCACCGTAACCCTAACCCTAGCCCCTAACACTAAACCTAACCCTAACCCTCTAACCATAACCCTAACCCTCTAACCTTAACCCTAACCCTCTAAGCCTAGCCATAAAAATAACCCTAACCCTAACCCTAACCCTAGCCCTAACCCTAACCCTAATTCGTAATTTTTTCTGGTTCCGGACATGCTACAGAGCTGAAACTTCACAGGTACACTTTTTAGACCCCCCAGATGCTAAATCCAAAGAAACTTTTTATTTTTATTTTTTTTTAATTTTTCCAATAATTGGCTCTCTATCAAAAAATTAAAATTTTTAAGAACTTTTTTTTGTGTGATCCCTCTCCGGCATGCCACAGTCCAGGTGTTTGTCCCCTTGAAACAACTTTTCCATTACTATTGTGGCCAGAAAGAGTCCCTGTGGGTTTTAAAATTCGCCTGCCTATTAAAGTCTATGGCGGTTCGCAATGTTCGCCGGTTCGCGAACATTCGCCGATGTTCGCGTTCGCCGTTCGCGAACAGCGAATTTTATGTTCGCGACATCACTATTCATCATCACTGAATATCACTCATCCACATTTCATGATTGCTTTTCTTTAACCCACTATAACCTTGTTTTTTTTCTGTTTAGGTGTTAATAATGGTTTTTGTTTGGCTTTTCTGTATGTAAATCACATTTCCTTTTGGCGATGTCTTACAGTTCGGTCACAGACATTGATTCCAGTTTCTGACCATTTGTTCTTCATTTGTTCTGTTGTTAATTTTCTGTTTTCAAGGCATATTGCTTCAAGTTTTCTATATTGATGCTTTGATGTCTTCCTTGGTCTACCAGTATGCTTCCCTTTAACAACCTTCAAATTTGATTTGTACTTGGTCCAGATTTTCGACAGCTGACTGGGAACAACCAACATCCTTTGCAACATCCTGTGATGATTTACCTTCTTGACAAATTTTTTTAATCCTCTCCTTTGATTCAACTGACATCTCTCACATTGGAGCCATTATTCATGTCAATCAGGTTGGTGCACCAGCTCATCAAGGTGTGCAAGCACTGCAGAGTAATTAGCAGATGTAATCTAATGCAGATGTTTGTTTTAGAACTGCACAGTTCATGGTGATTCCATAATATTTTCCTCAGAATTTGGTGATTCCATATTATTTTCCTCTGATCAGCAAAAACAGTTGCAATTGACTACAGTTTTTTTTTTTTATTTTTTTAAGTGTTTCTTAAATCCAGAAGGTTGGAATGTTAAATGAAAATAGTTTTGAGGCATGTCTGTGATTCATTTTCTTCTACACAATTAAACAATTGAATAAACATTTTACAAGACTGGTGATTCCATACGTTTTGCCGGGGGGTGTAGACTGCATGAAGGTAAAGAAAAAACTTGCAGCCCTTAGAACCACTTTAAGACCATATACATACAAACTGTTATCTCGTAAAAATAACTTTCTTACTTATCCACTCTGCAAACTGAATAACAAAGGTTAAGTGAGATCGGAGATCACAAAATATGAAAGAAATCTCACTTTCAACTAAATACTTTAACCACTTCAGCCCCTAAGGTTTTGCCCCCTTAATGACAGGCCATTTTTTGCGATTCGGCACTGCATTACTTTAACGGACAATTGCGTGATCGTGCGACGCTGTACCCAAATAAAATTTATGTCCTCTTTGTACAAATAAAGATTTTGGTGGTATTTGATCACCTGCGCGATTTTTGTTTTTTGCACTATAAACAAAATAAGAGCGATAATTCTGAAAAAAAAAAAATAAATAAAACAATATTTTTCACATTCTGCTATATAACATTCCCAATAAAAAAAATTAAAAATCAAATGTTGTCATCATTTTAGGCCAATTTGTATTCTGCTACATATTTTTGGTAAAAAAACAATCCCAATAAGCATATTTTGATTGGTTTGCGCAAAAGTTATTGCATCTAGGGAAAGATTTATGTCATTTTTAATATTTTTTTTTACTAGTAATGGCAGCGATCAGCGATCTTTAGTGGGACTGCGACATTGCGGCAGACAGATCGGACCCCTAACTGAATTTTTGACACGTTTGGGGGTACCGGTGACATTACTGCAGTAATCAGTGCTAAAAATATGCACTGTTACTGTAATATTGACACTGGCAGGGAAGGGGTTAACCCGAGGGCAATTAAAGGGATAAGTATGAGCCTAGGGGGGATTTCTAACTGTATGGGGAGGGACTTGTGGAATCAACACATAGACCTGTGATCCTAAATAGGAGGATCACAGGCGCTCTGTGTTCATTCCAGAGAGAACAACGCTCTGCTGTGTTTTCAACAGCAGACCGTTGTTCTCTCTCCACGGGGACCGATCATGGGTGCCCGGTGGCATCGCGCCAGCCCCGTGTGTGGCTTCCCCACTGCCTATATGTCGGTTCGTGCAGCCGAGGCAGCCTGCCTGTCTGTAGCGGGCGGAGGGCAAGTGGTTAAAATCAGAAAGTTATGCACACAAATGTATAAAATCACTGAGGCCTCGGAACATCAAGCAGAAAATAACTACAAAGTATAACAATGGTGTTTAAAATGTTGGAAGCAGTAATAAGCTTTGCCACACCTCCCAGTCACCAATCTCTAAAATATATAGGTGTAAATAAAAACATAAAAAGTTATATGCTATGTTGTCCATCTATAGCAGTGTTTCTCAACCTTTTTTCAGTCAGGGAACCCTTTAAAATTTTAGACAATCTCAAGGCACCCTTTAAAGTTATAGACAGTCTCAGGGAACCCCATTCTAAAATGTTAAAAACTATTCTAATATACATAATGCAGCAACAGCCGCATGTAGGAGACCCAATGTTAGAGGCGATTTATTCTTCCAAAGCAAATACACTTTTGCTCACTGGTACTGACTAGTATTCCAATGTTTCTCTTCTCCCTCAATTTCTCTCAATCAGTCAGCTAATGTCACCCCAGTGCTAAGGGGAAGAGGCACAGAAGGGTCAAACAAGAATGCTGTGGAGGCAACACACATCTTCCTTATTAACTGATGACGTAATTGTTAGGATGCCAGTGTCTAGAAAGTCATAATGGTGCATAATGAAAACCCGTGGCTTTGTGTAACTAAAAGGCAAGCTTAATCCACCTGCTGGCTTGTATACATTTTTTAATAAATTTTTAGGCATTTTGGCCCACTGCCCATGCACGAACAGCCTTTTTTAAAGGGATTATGTATTTTTAATGTTACGGTTTAAGCTGTATTAAAAGACAATATTGTTTACATTTTTTTTTTTGCATTTGTACATGTCCTTTATGACAGTGACCAGCTGCCCATTTGCAACCTTTGTTGCAAAAGGCTTGCAAATTGGCCTTGAAAAGGGCCAGAAAAAGCTCCCAAAGATTTCAGCTGGTTTGAGGGCTGTGTTTGGCATTTGCAGATTTCAGGCTGGGTTTGCAATTCCTCCAATAAACCAAACCCAAGCCAATTTGCCCATCACTACTCCAGAGAGACTACCTTAACCATACACAGTGAAAGCTGTTAACCACTTGATCTCCGGAAGAGTTGAGCCTAGTACACATGCAACGAATTTCTGCCGACCGGTCGTCCGTATTTTGTCCAGAGTTGTGTTTTGTTGGTTGGAATGTGCTCTAGACTGCACTGGACTTTTATCGACCGACAAAAAATGACGTCACTACGTCTGACGCTACAAAAGAGGAAGTGATTTTTTGGCCGTGACCCTTCTGGGTATCTCGCGCTGATTTCGGTAGCATTTGTTTGGTTAATAACATTTCGCTAGTTTCCGAGACATCATTCGAGAAGCATATTATTACTCTTGCTGTTGTTGGGCTGGGAGTTATGGCTCTAACCCGAGTTCTTTGCAAGAGATAGAAGAAGCGGACCTCCTGAACCAAAAATTGGTTGCTCAACCATGAGCAATTTTCCCACATGTCCTTGCTGAGGGAGCTCCAGGAAAATAATCCTGATGACTTCAGGAATTATTTGAGGATGACGAATCCAATTTTTCACTGTCTTCTTGCCCTGGTGTCCCCCTATATTCTGAAGCAGGATACATGTATGCGGGTTGCAATTAATCCTGAGCAAAGGCTAATTGCAACTTTGAGATATCTTGCAACAGGGAGAAGCCTGCCGGATCTCAAGTTCACCACAGGCATCTCCCCCCAAGCTCTTGGAGTCATCATCCCTGAGACCTGCTCTGCTATCATCAAAGTCTTGCAGAAGGACTATATCAAGGTATGTTTCTTATTTTTATATTACATTCCATGTATTTGTCATCTCATCCTAATTTAGATTAGTTTGGATGTACATTAAATTACAGATGTCATTATTTTGTAACTACCTTCTGGCCGCATGCACATAGTAGTAAAGCTTTATATTTTCCTAACCATTTGTAAAATGACCCAGTAACCACCCCAGCATTCTCTCCTATGTGTCCCTAAACGCATAGCCTGTTAACAGTATATTGTATCTGTGTCATTTTCTGACTTTCCCAGAACCAATTATTCCTTTAGAAATGTTTTTGTACATAGTTTATGAGGTTTATTAAAGACATCAGTCCATCCATTCAAACCTATGATTGTGTATGTTTCATTTCTGATGTAAAAACGTTTAGTGGGCATGATGTTTAAAAGCATAGTTTTACCCACCCACCCACCCACGCTAAATGTAAAAGTCAGCATATACCAAAGCTGTTGCTGGTGAATTAAAATATTATGACATTAGGAGGTGGAAAATAAATGTATGTAGATGTCATACCCCAAAATGCTAAAGATTCCCTTCATGTTGTTCTTATCTTAAAGTTGCATAAGCATTTTGATGACAAATGTGTGTGTAATAATGTGATGTGCTCAAGCACTAATTGTATTTTCATTTTTTCCCCACAGTTTCCGTCCAACGCAGAGCAGTGGCAGGAAATTGCTGGTCAATTCCAGGAGCAGTGGAATTTTCCCAATTGTAGGGGTGCTATTGATGGGAAGTACATCCGCATTGTTCCACCACCAAATTCAGGGTCATATTTCTACAATTACAAAGGCTTTTTTAGCATTGTCACGCTAGCAGTTGTCAATGCTAATTATGAGTTTTTGTTTTTGGACATTGGGAAGAATGGCTGCAATTCTGATGGGAGAGTGATTGACCAGACAGAGTTTGCTCAGCGGCTTCAAAATGGCACTCTCAACTTGCCATCCAGGGAGCAAACAATTGAGGGGCTCAGTTTTGTTTTTGTGGCTGATGATGCGTTTGCACTTGGGGAGCATCTTATGAAGCCCTTCCTTCAGAGGAACCTCACCCCCGAGCAAAGGATCTTCAACTACCGCTTATCCCTTGCTAGAAGAGTGGTGGAGAATGCCTTCGTGCCTTCGGGATAATGTCCAATAGGTTTCGGATTTTCCTGACTTCCATCCATGTGGCACTATACAAAATAGATAATGTGGTCCTGTGTTGCTGCATTTTGCATAACTATTTGCGCAGGCATGCAGAGACATATGTGAGTTTGCAGCCAGTGGATAGTGACCCTGCCATGCCAGGGCCGAATGGAGAGGCTGAAAAACATGTGCCAGTGGATCCCATGACATCAATGGAAGTAGCCCGTTCTGGCTTGCCATCCAGAAGTGCCCGTGATATCAGGCAACAATATGTGGAATATTTTGTGAGGAGAGGGGCCGTATCTTGGCAGCAATTCCTGCCCGATACAGTATAATTTGGATCTATATAATCTTCTTTGTGCAATAAAAAAATATTGCAATTATTCTGGAGTGTGTATTTTAATATTTTGGGTACATATCCAAATCAACATGTTTTTTGTTCATCATGTGTTATATATGTGTGACTTTTGAAGGGTTAATACATTCATCAGTGTGTTTATCTACTGTTGTCTCTCCCTAGCTGTTCAAATGCGATTTTGGCCATGTGTGTTTTGTTTACCAGTGGCCAAAATACCAGGGCCTTCAGCACCCCTGTTCA
This sequence comes from Pelophylax lessonae, assembly GCF_965119305.1. Lineage (NCBI taxonomy): Eukaryota > Metazoa > Chordata > Amphibia > Anura > Ranidae > Pelophylax > Pelophylax lessonae. The sequence goes on from NC_138769.1 coordinate 291,192,151, forward strand.
TTTCTTAAAGCGCTCTCACATTGTAAAGTAGGTCACACCCACGGTCCACCCAATGTCACCTTACATTGGTGGTCATTGGCCAGAAGGTCCCCATACTATTTTTTTTTTTATTAATACATTAGTGTAATAACAACTTACCTCCACCTGTTATGTTGTGTTAATTTATGACATCCTTCTCACTGCCCACCAATGTAAGGAGATGTCAGTGTTATGTGAAACTTGCTCAGTGTAGAGATATAAGTGTTATATATAGGTAATGTAAAGTGAAATGGACAAA